>NC_133758.1:39544375-40171250 GCF_036562045.2 Rhinolophus sinicus
ACAGGGCTCTGTGCAGCAAAGGGGGACTAAAAGTGGGTTTCTGTTAGATAGACAATTATACTTTTGTGGTAGAATTAGAGGAAAAGTGGTAAGGGGTGTAATTTATTTGCAAGTCTTCCTTATTTCACCATAATTTTCTTTTCCAGTGGTGGATCTCACAGTCCCTAAAACCAGACCCATCATTAAGGGTCCCAAAATCTGGCATTATTATAAAACAAAGGAATATGTATATTAATTTGAAATTAAATGCAAAAATTCCATAGAGATAGTGGGATGAACTATCTATTCCATGCCCTTTGCTAAACTGGGGCTGACTCTTAATAAATGTTTTTGCCTAGTGGAAGAGATAATCCCATTGATTGGGACTGGACCTAACAGGAACCCTGGAATATTTCAACTTGCTACTAGCAATATAGACCAGCTCAGTGACTTGACCAGAGAAAACTACATTAGGGAGAAAGATTTGGATTTAAATTAATGATAAATGGAAGAAAGGTGAAATTATTGCTGAAGGGAGGGTAGCTAATAAATGGGTGTTACAAAGTGGAAAATCTAACATAATTTTGGAGCCTTAAGAGAAGTGTAGAGCAAGAGAATATTATTCTCTCTCAGCTTTGACTCAGGTCCCCATTGGGTGTAGAATTGGGGTTGCCAAACTCAGCTCTTTTGAATAACCACAAAGTAAGCAGAACAACAGCCAACCCAATGAATATACATTATACTTCTGAGAGTGGTCTGTTTCCTCAGAATGGATTAGCAGATGGAAGCTCTGACTACAACTCTATGGAATAATACTAATGAGGCTGTGTCTTTTGATTCCCATTTCACAGAATAAAGCTATTATTGAAATCCTGGGTCAGGAAGAAAACTATGGGAATATGTATCTGGTTGAATCTGGAGAACAACTGCATGGCCATTAATTTTGATGATGAAGGTTTAAGGTGCTGGGATCTAACAGTAGAAGTTTATCTCCTGCACCTCCCATCCGTCAAAATGTTATGTGTAAAAATAGCTCTTTGTCCTGTTATTGTGGTTGGAAAGCCATAAAGAGGTGGAGGGACAATTGGGACATTTGGATCATTGACAGAGGAAAAGAATTTAGTCTAATTTGGTGGGCCTGCATTCCTGAGAGTGAAAAGCCAGAAATGCTATATGGATGGCTATGGGAAACACTATGGTATCCCCAAAACAAAGCCCATTTAGTAGTGAGGTCTACTCCTAGGACCTTAGGCTAAGGGAGTCTACTTTATTGGGTCCCAAGTTTATTTCCAAATCATAAGAATGCAGTTATTACTCAACATCAACAACAGGTCTGGTGTATCAAACAGCTTTTGCCTGCTTGAAAAAAGAGAGCCTTGTGACAATTACGAGCTGAGCTAGGAGTAAATGACGATGAGGAATTCACTTTTGATGAGGAAAGATATTTTGGAAGTAAAAAAAGAAAGAAAGATTTCTGGAGCAAATGGGAAACCTCCAAGGCATGCATCCTCATCCAGGAGGAAAGACAGGATGACAACTGGAACAGCAACACAGTACTGGGAAAGAGGGCCTTGCAATCAAAGCAGACACTAAGGCAACAGAGTTGGAACCAAGATTGCATATCAACACAGCTGGGTTCCCATTTTCCTAATTCAAATGGAATCTGAGCTCTCCCTGGCCCAATAGCCAGAGATTCTCAGAGCATGGGAGACTTATGGGCTACACAGTCTATGGAAATTTGTAATTGGAGAATTCAATCTACTGAGGTGCTCTTTAACAATTTTAGTGCCATGACTGAGTGCTAACCATTCCTTTCATATAATATAATTCATGGGCATTGGACAAACTTTAAACAGAACGAGAGGGCCCCCCATGGAGAATAGATGGACCTAACTGTGGACACATCTCCCTGGGAAACGCTATCTCTCAAACCATGTAACCAGGTATTTGGCTGTGTTTTCAAGAGGTTTGAAATCCTGAAATAACAGATGAGTTTTCTAACCTATATTCCTATGAGAAAAGGTAGATTTTATTAAGAAGGACATAATAATGATATGTAATTACATCTGATGTATAATGTAGCATGTATCCATGATTTTACTGTACGGTATAATACAGAAATCATAGGTAAATTTAATATTATAGAAGCTAATAAAATTTGTGATATTACTGAGGTGGTTGATCAAATGTATTGTGAAATTGAATTAAACCCCTTTCATGATGTTATCCCTATGGAGGAGAATTGGATTGAAGAAGATTTAGACTTGATGAATAATAATTTGTATTCTCATTCACTCAGTAGATGTATACCTTAAAGTGCAGATTGCTGGTAAGTCAGGGAGACAAAATAATTATAAAGTTAGTCCAACATATGAGAAAGTTTTTGCTATTCTGTGCTAATAGTATTGGGTTGGTCAGCTGGTTAGTATTCAAATCCATACTAACCCCTTACTATGAATAGTTATTACAGGTATTTGCAATTTGGTGCATTTTGATTGCCTACGTGAATATATGATGCTTTAGGGGCAAATAGTTGCTGTCAAATCAAGAGGTATCATCAGGTCTTAAAAAGGCCTTGATCACGGGTCAAAGGGCTGGACTGTGCTGTGAGGGGTGATTCCAGAAAACCTGGAATTGACCGGAGTTGTTTTTCTAAACTACCTGCAGGGCACTAACCCCTTGATCAAGACATGAAATGTGCTGACGAAGAGTGTTGCTTTGTAACTATGGGTCTCAGGAGTTTGGGGCCAGTTTGTTTCAGCTTTTAGCATTGTTTATCAATAACAGTGAGATTGATGATTTGCACCTGGTCTCTACGGGACTTCAGAGGGCTGTGCTGTTGAGGCTGATTATGTAGCAAGAATATATCTATATTACCAGCAAAACATAAGAAACCCCAGCAGAGACTCCAATTTGGGCTCCCCGGTTTCAAGGTGTCCCATCCACCAGTCAGTGGGTGCTGGACCTTGAGAGGAAGCCTCAAGGATATATGTGGCCTTTACAAAGAGAGGACATTTGGACCTCAGGCCTGGTTTCTCTAGACCCCTCACTGTAAAGCAGCCCTGGGCTGTGCTCATGCTAGATTGGATCCTTTTCCTGCAATAAACCACAGCTTTATAAGTATTGTCATTTTGGCTCCTGTGAGTCTTCCTTAGCCATGTCATCATTAGTGCAGTTAAATTCCAGATACTTTAGGAAAAAACAGTTATTGTCATCATTTCTCACCCTTATCTCTTCCTCACTTTGCCCTCAACACACACACACACACACACACACACACACCCCTCTAGGACATCTCTTACCCAGCAGAAAGCAGACAGCCTAATGGCATGCAGTGAAAACTTGAGGCTGTCAAAATTCCTAGATACAAGAAGATACTGGAACTTGATCTTTTCTATAAGGGGTTAAAAAAAAAAAAAATCCCAGGAAGTGGAGAGGGAAGGGCTTTGGTAAGAAAGGTGCTGGTCAAAGATGACAGACTTCAAGGATGAGACAGAAGATAAAAATGGAAATTAAGGCTGAGAGAGCATTCACTTGGGAACTTCGGAAAGCTTATACGGTGAGGGCTCATCCTTTGTGCAGCCCAAGAGGTCAGTCACAAGACCAATGGCATAATACCCAATCTGCTCTCCACAGTATTGGCCAGACTCTTCTGAAGGCTTACAATGAAGAGCTGGGATCAGTGTGTATTCAAAACCAACAAGAGAAGAAGAACCCAGAGAAGGTGAGGAGCAGCAGACAAGTTGACGGGTATCTTAGTTTACATTATTCCAGAAGCATATCCTGAGACAAAGATCTGTACAAGTAGTTTATTTAAGAGATGATTCCCAGAGCACTGGGAGAAGAGTAAGGAAGGGAAGAAGACCATTAAAAGTGAATTGTCAGGTTACCACTGTGGCTATCGAAAGTTTAATCCCACTGGGATCCTCTGGAAGCCAATTTAGACCATGCCCCTCAGACTTATTCCCATTGTCAAGGAACCATAAGTCATGGGTTGAAGATTGCTAGGGTTCGAGGGTGGCATTAGTTCTTCGGTATTTTCAGCCTGAGGTGCACATGCAGAGCAGTCTCAGGCCTCCAGAGAAAGCTGTCTGGCAAAGAAATGCAGATGCTGACAGGTGGGAGGTCAGCAGGTGGGAGGTCAGCAGGTCCTAGCTAGAGCAATAAGGCCAAAGGGGATCAGGCTGGGCGGAGACAACATTAGTCACAACCCCACAGGCTTTTCTACAGCAAAGAGTAATAGCAACCACCATCCCAACTTTTACTTTTCTTAGATCAATTTGTAGACAAACAGGGGAGGCGTCTGTCTCATGGGTTACATTGGGTACTCCCTTTTGGGATTTTTTAATGTGGGTGCTATGTCCAGTTGTATCATACTTTAGATTCATGTCCTAGAACTGAGCCACCCAGGAAGATACATGCCACCCTCTACCAAGTGCTACCATGGACACAAATCTATTAGCAGAAGACACTATGAGGCAAAGTTGGCCTAACTCAAGGTATAAGGGTGTTTAGAATATCTTCACAGAATAAACAGAATATGATAGAATTCATTGTGACCTCAATGCTGGATTTGATGAAGTGCTAAACCATCTGAGAGTGGATTTTTCCTGAGAGTAGGTCAAACTTGGTGGAGAAAGCTTATTTTGCAGGTCTGGCCTGTATTGCAGCAGAGATGGAATGGTCTGCAAAGCCTAAAATATTTGTTATCTGATCCTTTCACAAAAAAAGTTTGCTATCCCCTGGGTTAAATTCTGGGTAGGAGTTCTAAAGGTTAAGGGGACTGGGAATCCCCAAGGCCCATACACTATAGCTAGAAGCCCCGGTCCAACTCACATGCTAACAAATATGTCCCAGTTTTTGCTATCAATGTTTATAAATTGGTTCCCACACCCAATTCCACCATGGGGGACAGGAGGACCCCCCGCACCAACAAACAATTCTCAGACACCAGCAGGGTGCCTGAGAATTCACCTCAATTCTGATACTTTCCCTCTCCTTGGGTTGAATTAATTTTCTGGAACAGCTTACAGAATTCAGAAAAACATGTTACTTACTAGATCACTGGTTTATCATAAAAGGAAGAGCCAGATCAAAGAGATACATTGGGCAAGGTATGTGGGAAGGGGCACAGAGCTTCCATGCATTCTCCAGGCACTCCACTCTCCCAGCACTCCCACACCTTCAACAACCTTCAAAACCCATCCCCTTGGGTTTTGATGGAGGCTTCATTCCATAGGGATGATTGATTCAATCTCCAGTCCCTCTCCCCTCCCTGAAGGTAAGGGAGAGTGGGGCTGAAAGTTCCAAACCTCTAATCACTTGTTTGGGTCTCCTGGCAACCAGCCCCCATCCTTAGGTGCTTCCCCAAAATTACCTTATTATCATAAGAAGACACTATTTTTACTCTCAACACTTGGAAATTCTAAGAGTTCCCAGAGCTGTCAGCAAGGAATTGTGGATAAAAAAACAGATACATATGAGAAATATATTTCGGTCATTCAGGTGACCAAATATGTATTTCTTATAAATCACAGTATCGCAGTGTGCAAAGTAGATATATAATGACAAGAACACTCTTCTAGAAAACTACTCTCTAGTGTTGGAGGAAACGTGAAATGGGTCATACACAAGAGCCATCTGGCCGTGTTAGGCTCAACACCCCAGCCATCCAAGTGTCCCACGGGTTGGACCACAGGCAAAGGGAGTAGGCCAGGCCAAGCTGAATCAGACAGTTCCTCTAATATTTAGAAGTTAAGTCGGTCTAGATCAGTACCACATACGTGTTTGATTGCAAAACCTGTGGTCTATCTACAGTTAAAGTAGATTATAGGGAACCTAAAATTTCTAACTGAGGTTGCTGGAGATGAAAGAAAGGTTGCTCTTACCCTAAGTCCTGTCAGGACTAGAACAGGGTTGATTAAGACCAACCGTATCTTCACAGTGTTAGCCCAGTATTGCAAGCAACAAGTGAGTCCCGCAACGCTAGTCAGGCTCCTACAATCTTACCAGCAGTGGGGAGCTCAAGAGGGAGCCAGAGAGACTGACTAGCTTTCTTACTGTTTTTCAGGGTCCCTAAGACCATATTCAGCCTCAATGATTAGCTAGAAAAACTCACAGAACTCAGAAAAGTCCTTATATTCACAGTTATGGCTTATTATAGCAAAAGAATACAAACTAAAATCATCAAAGGCAAAAGGCACATAGGGCAGATCCAGGATAGACCAGGGGCAAGCTTCCAGTTGTCCTCTCCCAGCGAGGTTATGTGGATAGTGCTTAACTCTCCCAGCAATGATGTATGAAAACATGCAGTAAGTATTGCCAGCCAAAGAGCTCACATGAGCCTTGGTGTGCAGGGTTTTTATTGGGGATTGATCACAAAGGTATGTAGTACCCACATGGCTGACCTTAATTACTCAGTCTCCAGCCCCTCCAGAGGTCAAACTGATATCATATGGCCCAAGATCCCCGCCATGAATCACATTGCTAGCATAGACTATCTGGCCTAGCCAAGGCCCCAGGTAAACAAAAACACTTTAACAGGCAAGGCATTCCAAGAGTATAGAGGTTACCTCCTAGGAGCTGCTCAAGGGCAAAACCTTTCTTTGAAATCTGAAGGGTTTGGACTACTTAGGCCTGCTGAGTTAATCCTTTGCTGCACATTTACCTTTGGTGATTCCCCAGACCTGGGTGAATGTGGAAAGATAAAGAAGTGGCTGCAGGAAAACAACAGCAAAAGAATCTGGATGGAGAACAGATTGGGAGGTGCTTTCAGCCCTGGAGAACCAGGGGCTGTGCTCTCTGTACATCACAGTGGGCTTTGTCCTGGACACCCATGAATGACAAATGTTTTCAGCTGTTTTGTTCTCTACATGGTCTTTTAAAAGCTCTCCACCAGGTTAGGGGCCATGAGACAGAGGCAAGTAGAGCTGTGGCAGCTATAAAACCTGACGTCTTTAAAAAAGAAGAAAGCTTTCGTGGCTACTTTAGAAATGAAAAAAAAAAAAAAAAAAAAAAAAATTAAATGCACAAACTAAAAAGCATACAGAAAATATAAGGCAGCTTAAAGAAGTAAAAAAGCAGACAAAAAAAAAAAAAGCAGTATGTGAAAAAGAATGAAAGAGGGAAAGAGAGATAAAGAAAATGCAAAATAGTCTCAGGAAGAAAAAAGCCTGGTCCTCCTACTTCCTTTTCATTTCTAAATGTAAACCTGCTAGAAAACCCCTACATGGCAATGGTTTTAGTCTCTCGTTTGTTGAAGGAGATGGACTGTTACAGACCAGGATGCAGAGTCCATCACCTGATGGGTGAGGTTAACGTTCTTGCTGTGTCACTGTTGACATTAGCAAAATGTATCTTTAACTCAATGTTCAATTGCCTTATATGTGCTTTTTGTCACAGTGACTGGATGTGGCAAGGTGAGGTCTATTTCTGTTCTTAGCTATATAAGCGTTGCTAATGGATTAAGTTAAAGGGCCCAAACAATACCAATAAGCCTTGGATCAGTGATCACCGTCCACTAACAGTCAATTATTTTAATTTACTATTAAATAGCAAACTGCTACTTGATATATAAAAGCCTCTAGATGTTTAACAATCTTGATTTAAAAGGCTTAATCATGACCTTTTGAACATTAAAGCATGATTCTAGAACAGTGTCTGTGAATCAGTTGATGGGGTTCTTTATTTGTATTTACTTTTATTTACAGAATTTGAATTTTAAAAGTATCATAGATATTTAAAAGGAATAGTCAGACTATATCAGGTGTGATAGAAAAGGGGACTGCTACACACATTTACAAAGATACTTGACACTTCAATAAGTTTAAATAAATTAAAATAGAGTACCTAGAATGAAATTCCGACCTTTGCATGTAACCAAATCTATTTTCACACAAAGAGAGCAAAATGTAGCCCAACATAATCCATCATTATTCTTTTCTTGAATGCTGCTTACCTGGCAGCCCACTTGGTGAAGGCAGTTCCCCACACACAACCTAAGGCCACCAGTTAAGATCCCCAAGGCTGTCAGGTTTCCTTCTCTTCCCACATCAACTATAAAAAAATATAGTGCAGATTAGTACCACACACAGTCCCCAGAATAAACTGTTTACCCCTGTGGCAACGCACCCAGTGCGTCTTCACTATCTTATCTACAGTGATTGCAGTCATCGTGTGTATTGTTGTACCTTTATCTTATACTACAAAGTCAGCCGTGTACTTATCAGCCTTCCTTTTCTCGCCCCTTCACACTGAAGCCTCTCTACAGACTCCAGTTTAGAGGTTAGAATTACACGGAAATCAAGTGTTGCATTGTTTTTTTAATAGCAAGTCCTTGAAAGCTGATTAAGCATAAATACTGGCTATTTTTGAAAGGAACTTTATAATCATGGAAGAATGTAAAATAACCTAGTGCCTCTTGGTAGTGAATTTATAATGAATGAATAAAAAAAAGAAGAAAGGTGAAGGAGAGTGACAAATGGGGAAATCATGTAGATGTCTTTTAAAGATTATTAGCATAAATTTGTATTCCATGAGTAGAACAATAATCAACTCAACCCTATTTTAAGTCACATGTCTCTATGTAATGTGGATTTTTATCTTTATCAGATACATTTTTTAAAAATCACAAGTACCATTTTGCACACAAGACTTCCAGCTTGTGTGCAGTTAAAACAAACAAACTACATACATATATATGGATGTCCGTCAGGATTTTGAAACAAATTGCTAAAACCTATAACGACCAGGTTATTGGAAGTTATCTGTTATCATACACACTCATCTATTATTAAAATTAAACTTGCTAGAGTTCATTCATAAACAACTACTTCACAGATATCAAAATGCTGTGATCTTTATCTTATATTAGTTGATTTATTAAGGCTTCGCACCTTTTTTACAGACTAGATTATGATTGTTAACATGTGGGTAACACAACATTAGTAATTTTATTGAAAGAAATGAAAAAATTACATATTATGATGTAATCCTACAGTAGACCCATAACATCCTGCCTGGTTCATGTTGTAAACTGGTCTTTATTTCTATTCACCTACAGTGTATAAATGTATATACTTGTCTTTTGTTTTCAAAATACTGAAATAAAACTAGAGTAATTTCCAAGATGATTTTTAAAATTAAATTCTTTATTGGAATGTGAATTTAATCATATTTTCCTCTTATATATGAAATTGTAACACTAGGTGCTTTGGAATCATTTCAAAAAGGAAACTTTTGAGAAATTCATAATGTTTTAAATATCAGATAAATTTTCTATGCTCTTCAGTGTATTTTGGTGACTGACTTATAATTTAATTGAAAATGTATTTAACAAAAAGTGTACCACAAATAATTATTTTGGAACATATGACACCAAAAGTTTCATATCTATATTTTATAATACCACTGTCCAAGATGGTGACAATCACATACATTATTCTTCTTTATTTTTAATCTTTATAGAGATATTCAACTACCATAAAATTAACCCACTTAAAATGTACATTTGGTATGTTTTAGTATATTAACAAAGTTGTATAATTGAATTCCAAAATATTTTCATTACCCCAAAAAGAAATTCTATACCCATTAGCAGCCACTTTCCATTCACTATCAACCTCCTGTCCCAGCCCCTTGTAGCCACAAATGTACTTTCTGTTTCTATATAGTTTTGCCTATTCTGGGCAGTTTGTATAAACAGCATCATATACTATGTGGTCTTTTGTTACTGGCTTCTTTCACATAGCATAATGTTTTCAAGGTTCATCAATGTTGTAACGTGAATCATTACTTCATTCCTTTTCGTGACTGAATAATATTCCAGTTATATGGATATGCCACATTTGTTTATCCATTCATTTATTGATGGGCATTTGGGTTGTTTTAACTTTAGGGCTGTTACGAATAATGTTGCTATAACACTTGTTTATAAGTTTTTGTGTGGACATATTTTCCAATTCTCTTGAGTATATACCTAAGAATGGAATTGCTGGGTCAAATGGTAATTCTATTTTTAACTTTTTGAAGAACTGCCAAAGTGTTTTCCAAAGTAGCTACACCATTTCACATTCCCATCAGCAATGTACAAGCATTCCAATCTCTCCACATCCCTGCCAACACTAGTTATTTTCCTTTTTAAAAAAAATTATTACATTCATTTTAGTGGGTATGACATGATACCTCATTGTGGTTTTGATTTACATTTCCCTAATGCCTAATGGTGTAGAATATCTTTTCATGTGTTTTTTAGCCATTTGTGTATTTTCTTTGGAAACATGTCTATTCAAGTCCTTTGCTTACTTTTCAATTGAGTTGTCGCTTATTTTTTGAGTTGTAAGACTTCTTTATATATTCTAGATTTTAGACCCTTATCAGATATACAGTTTGCAAATATTTTCTCTTATGTTGTGTGTTGTCTTCACTTTCTTAATAGTGTCCTTTGAAGCACAGTTTTTAATTTTGATGTATTATGACGTATCTATTTTTGTTTTTTCACTTGCTTGTGCTTTTGGTGTCATATCTAAGAAACCATTATCTGATGCAAGGTCATGAAGGTTGGCTATTGCTTTCTTCTATGAGTTTTACAGTTTTAGCTCTTACATTTAGGTCTTTATACATTTGAGCTAATTTTATATGTGATCTGAGGTGGGGGTGCATCAATGTTTTGCATATGGATATCAAGTTGACACTATTTGCTGGAAAGACTAATTTTTTACCCATTGAATTGTCTTGGCATCAATTGACTATAAAAAAATCAATTGGGGGGTGGCCAGATGGATCAGTTGGTTAGAGTGCAAGCTCTGAACAACAGGTTGCTGGTTTGAGTCCCACATGGGCTAGTGAGCTGCGCACTCCACAAGTAGATTGAAGGATGATGACTGGAGCTGATGGGCCCTAGAGAAACACACTGTTCCCCAATATTCCCCAATAAAATTTTTTAAAAAATTCAATTGACTATAAATGTATGTGTTTGCTTCTTGACTCTCAATTCTAGTCCATTGATCTATGTCTATCCTTATGCCAGTACTATACTCTATTTTTATTCAGTTTAACACTATCTTTATAATTTAAACATCAAATAAAATATATCTCAAACTTGCAAACAGAAATTTAAGGTGACTCAATGAAGCCAACATTAAAGAGAAAAATCACCAACACTTAAGATCAATATGAAATCACATTTTAACATTCAAACCATGTTAAGATTCTTCCAAGTTTTTATAAACACAAAAACATAATAGCATGACAGCATAGTTGACAGATGACAGAACTGAACAGTGTGATTTTACAGTGTTAAGTATAGAATTTATTTCCAAATCTGGTCATTATGATTACAAATTAGGTAAGATATACAAACATGGTCTTAGACTTCTAATTCCACATGTAAGCAGCTTGGAAGTCGCCACTCCATCCTACCAAGTAAAAAGCTGAACAAAAAAATCAACTCTTCTTGAATCCATAAGAAAAGAAAGACCACAAGGCAAACCTCTATCCCCAAGATTAGAGAGAAAGATAGTCAAGTATACTGAGTTGTGACTTACAAGAGCAGAGAGTATGAAAACAGAAAATGCCACAGGAATTAATGCCAGGGTAGGAAAACCTGAACCATATTTGATGAATTGCTGGAGGATCAGTGTAGACAACTCTGAAACTTAAAAATTCCAGAGGTATCCAGTCATAGGGAGGTCCTCACAATATTGTGAGATTTGCCTGCAGGAGCTTGACCAGAGCCTCACAGTAAATATCAGGAAAATACTCTCATACTTCCAGCAAGGGGAGGGGAAAAGGAACCATTTTGAAATATGCCAGAGCATTCTGCTCTTCTTAACAAGGCCTGTCCTACAGGAAAACTAGTTAACCAGAGCCTAACTTGCTCAGGTTTTATAAGAGGCTACCAGATCTAGGGGAAGGGAAATATCCAACTCCAGCCCACTCTAGCCATTCTGCCCCACCCAAAGTGGGGAAGGAAAGAACTAAGAAACACTTGTGAAGTTCATAATCCAGAGGCACAGCTCACTAAAAGACTGAGATCTAATCATAGAACTGTAGAACACGTCCCCTCCCCTACATCTCACCACCACATTAGTAAAGGCCTACTTGTAGCAGTTCCTTTTATAAATTACATCATGTCTGGTTATCAAGAAAAAAATTACAGGGGTGGCCACATGGCTCAGTTGGTTAGAGCACAACCTCTTAACAACATGGTTACTGGTTCGATTCCCATATGGGCCAGTGAGCTGAGCCCTCCACAACTAGATGGAAGAACAATGACTTGACTTGGAGCTGATAGGCCCTGGAAAAACACACTGTTCCTCAATATTCCCCAATAAAAAAAGAAAAGAAAAGAAAAGCAAAAGAAACAAATTACAAGGCATACCAAAAGGTAAAAAACACAATTTTAAGAGATAGAGCAAATATCATAACCCAGAAATGCAGGGATGTTGAACTGGAATTTAAAACAACTGTGATGAATATGCTAAGGGCTCTAATGAATAAAGTAAGCACCATGCAAGAAAAAATGGGCAACCACTAATTTGAAAAGATATCTGCATGCCCATGTTCATTGCAGCATTATTTACAATAACCGAGATATGGACACAACCTAAGTGTCCATCAGCAGATAAATGGTAAAGGTAACACACACACACACACACATGCACACATACACACACACACATGCACACACACAATGAGCCATTATTTATCCATAAAAAAATAAAAAATGAAATGCCATTTGTGACAATATGAATGGACCTTGAGGGCATTATGCTAAGTGAAAAAATCAGACACAGAAAGAGAAATACCATTCTTATATATGGAATCTAAAATAACAATAACAACAACAAAACAAGCTCATAGATAAAAACAACAGACTGGCAGAGACAGGGGTTGGAGGATGGGCAACATGGGTAAAGAGAGTGAAAAAGTACAATCTTCTAATTATAAAATAAGTCATGGGGATGTAATGTGTTGCATGATGATTATAGTTAATACTGTATTGCATATTTGAAAGTTGCTGAGACATTATCTCTTAAAATTTCTCATCATGAGATAAAAAACTCTATAACTACATATGATGACAGATATTAACTAGACTTATTGTGGTGATCATTTCACAATATATACAAATATCAAATCATTGTGTGTGCACCTGAAACTAATATAATCTAGTATGTCAATTATAACTCAATTTTATAAAAAAAAAAAAGAACGAATGGGCAATGTAAACAGAGAGATGGCAATCCTAAGAAAGGACCAAAAATTAAACAAAACAAAAAAAAAATGCTAGAGATTAAAAAAAAAAAAACACCTGTACAATAAATGAAGAATTCCATTGATTGGGCTCATTAGTAGACTGGACATGCCTTAAAAAAGAATCTGTGAGCTAGAGAGTATATCAATAAAATCCCAGAAAACCAAAAAGCAAAGAGAACAAAAATTGAAAGAAACAGAATGTAATATCTAAGGACTGTGGAACAACTGAAAATGTATAACATATGCATAATGGGAATACCAAAAGGAGAAGAAAGAAAGAAACAGAAATATTTGCACAAACAAGGATTGAGAATTTCCCCCAAATTAATAACGTCAGATGCCAAACCATAGACCCAGGAAGCTTAGAGAACACCAAGCCAACTAAATGCCCAAAAAACTACCTTGGGTAAATCATTTTCAAATTACAGAAAATGAAAGGTAAACAAAAAATCCTGATAGAATTTGAGAGGAAAAAAATACTTTAGCTATAGAAGAACAAAGACAAGAATTACATCCAACTTCTCAGAAAGTACGCAAGCAAGGAGAGAGTGGAGAAAAATATGTAAAGTGTTGAGAGAAAAACCACCAACCTCAAATCCTGTACCCTGAAAAATTATCCTTCAAAAGTAAATGAGAAATAGATATCTCAGACAGAGAAAAAAATGAGAGAATTTGTTCCAGTAGACCTGCCTTGCAAGAAATTTTAAAAGTTCTTTAGAGAGAACGAAAATAATATAGGTGAGACACTTGGGTCTATATAAAGCAAGGAAGAGCACTGAAGAAAGAATAAGTGAAGGCAAATTTAAACTTTTATTTTTATTCTTAATTGATATAACAGATAATTGTTTAGAATAATAATACCAACAATGTATTTGATAGTGTATGATTATGTGTATATCATATATATGCTTACGTATGCTTATATGTAAATGAAATTACAGCAGTGGTAAAAGGGACAAGAGCAAGGAATTAGGATTATTTTGATATTATAAGAAAGTTACACTAACTGTGAAGTACTGTAGTGTTATTTGAAAGTGGACTTGGGGAATCCAAGATGGCAGAGTAGATAAACACTGTGCCTGCATTCTTCTGTGAACACATAAAATTACAGGCTCCCCAGCGCAGAGTATTGGTGCCAAGAAAAGGAGCTTCCACAAGAACTGGTTGTGAAAAACAGTGGGGATTCTTACCATTCAGGTGAGCTGGAAGGCTGCAGGACATCCAGATGTCCTCTTAAACAGCCCGCACACAGACACACTAACTTAGAGGCACACACCTTGGGCTCCAGTGAAGAAACAGTGACTCAGGGGGCCTTGGAGACATACGAGGGGAGGGACAGACTGAGGTATGTGGTTTCAGGGGAAAATTGGAGGATAGTTGGCATTTTCCTAATGAGGGGTCTAACTTCCATGCAGCTAGCAGGAGGGCGCCATTTTTCCTGTGTTGAGCCCAGGCCCTCCAACCAAATCTGAATTTGATTGGCCTGCTGAGCTCCGCTGCTCCACCCTGCTAACTCACTGGGACCCCACCCACCCCAACTCCCGCTCTGCTAGAGGCACTTTCTCAGCGAGCAGCCAGCCCCACACTCATTGAACTCTTTCTTGGAGTTCAGCAGGCCTCAGGAGTCCAGCAGGCCTCAGGAGGGTGGTGATTGGCCTCGATGTACTCTGAGAATTTTGCTGAGTCACTCCAGGCTAAGGACTGGCAACAAACCAGAGTCTACATTAACCTGATGGCCACAATTCTTCCCACTCTAGTGACTCCCTGGGACCCTGCCTCACCCAACTCACACAACCTCGAGGTGTTATCAGTGGCTGAATCTTAAGGGAGCTGACAGGTGGCAACAGGCTTGGGGTGTCCTGATTTTTTACAGAGCTACTCTAGAAATAGTACTGGTGGCAGCCATCTTCAGTTTGCAGTGTGGCGTCTCCGTGTACCTCCAGGTCAAGCACAGCCAGCAAAAAAACTACAGATCAATTTGTAGCTCCTACTAGATAGCCACCGGCCAGTCATAGGCAGTGGCTGACCTGGGCCTACAATGAAGCCCCTCCCAAAAGGCCCCAGAACGAATATATTGGAGCTTGGCTTCAGACCAGAGCAGAGCACTACCCAATTAACCCCCAAGAGGCACACACAAAGGGTGATCTCAACAGGCACCAAAGCCCACTGGTGTGAATCTCACTCAGTGGCATAACCTCCCACATAGCAGCCCAAAAGCTGTGGATGTGGCCAACCCCACAGCCAGTCTGCCTAAAGGTCAATCTCACTCACTGACATGCCAAGAGCAATCAAGGCTCAACTATAATAGGAGGGCACACACAATCCACCCAAGGGACACTCCGGGAGCACCTGGCTCAAGTGACCAGAGAGACTGTACACTGGGCCACACAGGACACCTACTACATAAGGCCACCTGGCCAAGACTGGGAGATATATAAGATCTACCTAATACATAGAAACAAACACAGAGAGGAGGCCAAAATGAGGAAACAAAGAAAAGAGTTCCCAGTGAAAGAACAGGAGAAAAATTCAGGAAAATAACTAAATGAAATGAAGGCAAGCTATCTACCAGAGACAAAGCTCAAAACAATGGATATAGGGGGCCGGCCCGGTGGCTCAGGCAGTTGGAGCTCCATACTCCTAACTCCGAAGGTTGACGGTTTGATTCCCACATGGGCCAGTGGGCTCTCAACCACAAGGTTGCCAGTTCAACAACTTGAGTCCCGCAAGGGATGGTGGGCTGCGCCCCCTGCAACTAAGATTGAACACGGCACTTTGATCTGAGCTGCCACTGAGCTCCTGGATGGCTCAGTTGGTTGGAGTGCATCCTCTCAACCACAAAGTTGCCAGTTCGCGCGCCCCCCGCAACTAACAATGGCAACTGGACCTGGAGCTGAGCTGTGCCCTCCACAACTAAGACTGAAAAGACAACAACTTGAAGCTGAATGGCATCCTCCACATCTAAGATTGAAAGGACAACAACTTGACTTGGAAAAAAGTCCTGGAAGTACACATTGTTCCCCAATAAAGTCCTGTAAAAACAAACAAACAAAAACAATGGATATAAGAATGCTCAAGAAACTCAGTGAGAACTACAACAAAGAGATAGTAAGCATAAAAGAGGATATAAAAACCATGAAAAAGAACCATTCAGAAGTGAAGAATACAATAACTGAAGAATGCACTAGATAGAATCACCAGCAGACTAGATGAAGCAGAGGATCGAATCAGCAATTTGGAAGACAAGGTAGCAGAAAACACCCAAATTGGAACAGCAAAAAGAAAAAAAATCCCAAAAAATGAGGATAGTTTAAGAGATCTCTGGTTTAAGAGACCCACACAATGTGAATCCTGTAATGCAGGATTCACATTGTGTGGGTACCAGGAGGAGAAGAGAGAAAGCAAGAGATTGAGAACATATTTGAAGAAATAACGACTGAAAACTTTTCTAATCTGGCAAAGGAAATAGACATACAAGTCCAGGAAGCATAGACAATCCCAAACATGATGAACTCAAATAGGCCCACATCTAGACATATTTTAATTAAAATGTCAAAGGTTAAAGACAAGAGAGAACCTTAAAGCAGCAAGAGAAAGGGAACTTATAAAGGAGCTCCCATAACACTGTTAGCTGATTTCTCAACAGAAACTCTGCAGGCAAGAAGGGATTGGCACAAAATATTCATTCGATACGTTGAAAAGCAAGGACCTACAACCAAGACTATTCTGGCCAGCAAGCTTATCATTTAAAATCAAAAGACAAATAAAGAGCTTCTGAGATAAGAAAAAGCTAAAGGAGTTCATCACCAATGAACCAGTATTACAAGGAACATTAGAGGGACTTCTTTAAGATGGAAAAAAAGAAATCAAAATTATGAATAATAAAACGGCAATAACTACATATTTATCAACAATTACTTTCTATGTAAATGGATTAAATGCTCCAATCAAAAGGCATAGGAGGGCTGAATGGATAAGAAAACAAAACCCTTACATATGCTGCCTACTAGAGACTCATTTCAGATTGAAAGATACTCACAGAAAGTAAAGGGATGGAAAAAAATATTTCATGAAAATGGAAATGAAAACAAAACGAAACAAAAGCTGGAGTAGCAATACTTATACCAGACAAAATAAACTTTAAAACAAAGGCTATAAGAAGAGAAAATGAAGGACCCAATAATCCCACTCCAGGGTATTCATCTGAAGAAACCCAAAATGCTACTTCAAGGGGCTGTATACATTCATATCTTCATTGCAGCATTGTTTACAATGGCCAAGATGTGGAGGCAGCCTGGATGTCAGTCTATGGATGAATGGATAAAGAGTAGGTGGTACATATGTGTGTGTGTGTGTGTGTGTGTGTGTATATATATATATATATATATATATATATATATATATATACACACACACAATGGAATGGCCATGGAAGAAAATGGGTTCTTGCCATTTGTGGCAACATGGATGAATCTGGAGGGTGTTGTGCTGAGTGGAGTATATCAGACAGAGAAAGACAGATGCAATGTGATTTCGCTTAGATGAGGTCTGACAATTATGTTCGCGAACTTGTTGCAATGATTTTGCTATATTTCTTTGGTATCAAAGAGATTATTCTTTATGAGTTTGTACCAACTGGACAAACAGTTAACCAGGTTTACTATTCAGAGGTGCTGAGATGGTTGCGTGAAAAGGTTAGATGACTTGAACTTTCTGCCAACAATTCATGGCTCTTGCATCATGACAATGCACCAGCTCACACAGCACTGTCTGTGAGGGAGTTTTTAGCCAGTAAACAAATAATTGTATTTCAACACCTTCCCTACTCACCTGATCTGGCCCCCAGTGACTTCTTTCTTTACCCAAAGATAAAGGGAATATTGAAAGAAAGATATATTGATGACACTCAGGACATCAAGGATAAGATGATGACAGCTCTGATGGCCATTCTAGAAAAAGAGTTCCAAAATTGCTTTGACGGTGGACTAGGTGCTGGCATCAGTGCATAACTTCCCAACGGGAGTACTTTGAAGGTGACCATAGTGATATTCAGCAATGAGGTATGTAGCACTTTTTCTAGGGTGAGTTCGTGAACTTAATTATCAGGCTTCGTATGTGGAATCTAAGAATAAATTTAACAAAGAAAACAGAAACATATTAATACATACAGAAAATATTTTGATAGTTGCCAGATGGGAGGGGGGTTGGAGATGTGAGTGAAAAAGGGGGAAGAGATTAAGAAGTACAAATTGGTTGTTACAAAGTAATTATGGGAATGTAGAGCATAGCATAAGGAATATAGTCAATAATATTGTAATAACTATGTATAGTGTCAGATTGGTACTAGATTTGTTGGGGTGATAGATGGGAGGTGGCTGTGGGGTAGGGTGTAAAAGGTGAAGGGATTAAAAGTATAAATGGTAGTTACAAAATAGTCATGGGGATACAAACATAGTCAATGATATGGTAACAACTGTATAGAGGTAGGTGGTACATATGTATAGACTAGTCAGGGGGATCACTTCTTAAATTATATAAATGTCTAACCATATGCTGTACATCTGAAATTACTATAAAATAATATTAAATGTCAACTGTAATTGATAAATTTAAAAAGAGAGGGCAAGGGGAAGAGGAATAAGAGGTCCAAATTTCCAGGTATAAAACAAATAAGTCATGGGGATGTAATGCACAGCATGGGGAATATAGTCAATAATATTGTGACAGCGTGGTACGGTGTCAGATGGTTGCTGGACTTATCATGCTGATCACTACTTTAGGTACATAAATGTTGAATAACTATGGTGTATACCTGAAACCAATATAATATTGTATGTTAGCTATATTTTAATTAAAATCTTTTTTAAAAAGAGAGTGGACTTGGGTTAGCTCTAAGGGTGTATTGCAAACACAGTTTTATGACTACAGTACATAGACTTTGTCATCAGTAGATCGGTTCCATATCTATCTGATTATATGAGCAAAGCCAAATTTATTTTTTCCAATCCCATGTAATAAAAGCCAAAAGGAAATTCAGATTATTGAAAATCAAAAACAAATGAAACCACATTTTTTTCTCCAGTTATTTTTCACCCTGTTTAGAACATTTAACTAAATTTGCAAACAAATAAGCCAAACAAAACAAAATCAATTAAAGTTAAAAATAATTTTTTAAATTGTCATATGCCAATGAAATTCTGTGACATTCCAGTTTTGGAAACAGTAGCATTCCTTTATCATTCCTATGTCGAGTGATGGCAAACGTGTGTGTCATAGACAACTCACAAAAACCTAGGGTTAGGAATGCCAAAGAAACCCCCAGAAAATAAACCAAGAAAGTTCAACAGGTGTATTCATGAGAGAATCAGAATATGGATCTATGCCAGTGGCTTATCCTGTTATCCAATCTATCACCAGATTCTAATTTTGCTTCCTAAATATTTTTCAAATCCATCTACATAGTTTCATCTGCATTGCGATTAGTCTAGTCCAAATTACTACCATCTCTTCATTACCATAATAGGCCCTTAAATGCTTCCTATTATCCACTCATTTAATTTCAATCCACTTTCTGCTGAGCAACCAAAGTTATCTTTCTAAAAGACAAATCTGATGTGTCATTCTTCTGCTTAAAATCCTTCAGTTGTTTCATGTTGCTCTTTAAGACTTTATCAAGGTCTACAAGACCCTGCCTAAAGGACTCATTGTTTACATCTTCTGTTTCATCTCACAAAGTTCTTTCTCTAGCTCCATGCACTCCAGCTATACTGGCCCTTCATTTCCTCTAAACAAAATTCTCAATAAATTTATGGTTAACAAATGAATAGTAAGATAGGTCCTTCCACCAATGCAATTCTTCAGGTCCATTATTTTATTTGGGATTTTTTTCCCCACACTCATCAGCTGCAAGCCTTTGGACAATTTCCATCAGCTACTTCCACTGGAGCTTTCTTTCTGCCTGCCACCTCACCTTACTACAGTTAGAAGAAAGCCACTGCTACCCCAGGCGATCTAGGATCCTATTACCTTTTTTTAATTGTGGTGAAATATACATTAGATACATTAGATAAGATTTAATATCTTAATGGTACATTTTTAAGTATACCATTTGGTAGTGTTAAGTGTATTGACATTGTTGTGCAATCAATCTCCAGAAGTCTCTTCATCTTGCAAATCTGAAACTCATTACCAACAACTTCCACTTCTCCCCTCCTCTCAGCCCCTGGCAACTATTCTACTTTCTGTCTCTATGACTTTGTGTGTATGTGTGTAACTGGCTTATTTTACTTAGCATAATGATAATATCCTCAAGGTTTACCCATGTTGTAAAAAGTCAGAATTTCCTTCCCTTTTACAACTAAATAATATCCCTTTGTTTGTATATAACAAGTTTGATATATCCATTCATCTGCCGATGGACACTTAAGTTGCTTCTACCTTTGGCTATTGTGAATAATGCTGCTATGAACATAGAAGTACAAATCTCTTCAAGACCCTGCTTTCAATTCTTTTGGGTATGTCCCTAGAAGTGGAATTGCTTGGATCATATGGTAATTCATTATCTAATTTTTTTGAGGAGTCACCTATTGTTTTCCATAGTGGCCATACCATTTTACATTCCCACCAACAGTGCACAGGAGTTCCAATTTCTCCACAGCTTGCCAACACTGTTATTTTTTTTGTGTTTTTTTTTTCCATAGTAGCCATCACAATGGGTGTGAGGTGATGTCTCATTGTGGTTTTGATTTGCATTTCTGTAATGTTGAGCATCTCTTCATGTGCTTATTGTCCATTTGTATATCTTCTTTAGATAAATATCTATGCAAGTCCTTTACCCATTTTTAAATTAGCATTTTTTTATTGTTGAGTTTTAGGCATTCTCTATTAACCCCTTATCAGATAGTTTGCAAATATGTTCTCGCATTCCGTAAGTTGCCTTTTCACTCTGTTGATTGTGTCCTTTGATGGAAAGCATTTTTCATTTTGAAATAGTCTAATTTATCTATTTTTACTTCCCTTGCCCGTGCTTTTGGTGCCATATCCAATGAGTCCTATTAGTTTTTAAATATTTTATTATGAAAATCAGAAAAAGATAAAGCAGAAAATGAGAAATACTGAGTTTAAAAGAAGAAAAAGTTCCCCAAAGAAGAGTCAACATTGATGCTTAATTAATCCATCTATGGTCCTATTTTTCTTCGAGCTGTATACTCTTTCTATTATCTTTTCCATGATTATTCATCAATGCAGACCCAGAGAAAAGCCCCGTGACTGAAAATCTACTTCCATAATCAGAGGGCAGGGAAAGACCAAAGAAAGAGGCACACCACTCCAGTCTGGGAATTCACAGAGTTTACCAAAAGAAACTTACATATGAGGTGTATCTTGGGTGGCAAAACGATGAAGTGGATGTCCTCTACACCTCCGGGCAGGCACTAAAGAATTATATAGAACAGGGCAGGATGGATAGGGGTACTGGTGCTAAAACTGCCCAGATAAGGGGAAGTGTCTTACATGCTTGCCCAGGGCGGGGCAACAGCTGTTCCAGAATCAGCATGCCAGGAGGCATAGGGGAGCAGTCAAACAGTCTCTGAGGGGATTTATGGGAAGCAATCTCTGTTCTAGCCCAGATCTAGTTTGTGGGTCCTGCAGAAGTCCCATCATGAACAGTCTCTCCTCTAGAACGATACAATTTAAACATCTAGTTCAAATGCCTAGGCATTTTTCTTTGATATGTTCTAGAATTTTACCTCTGACAATTTGTTAATCCTGCTAACATCCCTTCTTTCAACTTTAAAATTAAATTACCTCTTGGCTTCAAGTGGTGCCACTATACTTGAGTCTGTAGTGGTGTTTTTTGTTGAAAGGAGAAAAGGCTCCTTTGGGACTTCTCATCACACCCTCCCACACATCCCACCAGCTGAGAATCACAGCTGTACACAAGCCAACATCCTTCCTGAATTCCACGGCTGGTTTCCTGACTCACTTTCCTGTTTGGACTCCAAAGAGCAACTGCATTTTGACTTGCAATCATCCAATAATGCTTATTTTGGTCATTTCCTTTTTCTTTCAAGGAAGTTTCTATGGGTTCTCTCCTCAGGAAATACAATTTTTCTGATGTCTGTCTCCTTTGTCCAATGTAATGTATCTGGATCAGCCCAGCCAGAACCAAAACATTACATCCAGGCTGACAGTATTCAGCAAGCAGCTACCTGAAGGGCACCGTGTAAATGAGTAAGACAGCAGAGCAACAGCAATGAAGGGGCCAGTGACATCTAAGTGGCAGTGAAATGGCTTCCCAATTAGGAAACCAGGTTTTACTTAAATGGCATCATCATCTACCCAATTGCCCAGCCCAGTACCTGAATGTCAATCTTAACTCCTCTCTTTCCCTCAGCCTACTCACATTCAATTGCCAAGTTGTCTCAATTTTACCTCCTAAATACATCTTAAATCCATCCACTTCCATCCATTCCCACTGTCAATAGCTCAATTCAGGCCACCATCATCTCTCACTTGGATTTTCTTCTGACACCCTTTTGTACAGTAAGGGAGGAAAAATAACTTTCCCTCTACACTTCTGAGTCCTTTGCTAAGACTCCCTGTAATAAAAAAATAAAAATAAAAAATAAAAAAACAAAGTAGAGAAAAACAAACAGAAGTATATTAACATGTATGCCTTATATCCACCTGAGAGATACCCAGAAAAATGAGTACAATTCCAGAGATAGCCCAAGCTACTACCTTAAATACCATCTTCAGTTAAAGACAAAAGAAAGATGTTGTGGTGAGGGAGTGGAAGGGGAGGCAATTCACAGAAAAGTGAGAAGAGGAAGGTTACCCTTTGCCTTATACCACATGAAAAAGTTGTATCTGATAATAGCTCTCTTCCTGGCACAGGAAGACACTTCCTGGCATGTAAGACACTTTCCCTTTCCAATGTAAATTTCATTTATAAATGTAGATTCCCCATACTAAAGGATAATCTCTGTTTTCAGAGCTTCTGATGTGTCTGCAGATTCTTGAAAAAATCAGCTCAAAATAATCCTTAGGCCAAAGAGGCATATTTCAGGGTGGTATATTCAGCTACTCTTACCACTAAGCTCTTACTGATTACAGACTAATCTGATTTCCTTCTTTGACAATGAAAAATATACTAAACATCATTTATTGAGCTCTTACAGTGTGTGACGCTTTAGACCAGTGACATTTCACTCATTATCTCATTTCATTTAACCCTCAAAAAATCCTATGAGGAAGGATTATTAGCCCCATTTTATAGATAAGAAAAATAAGGTTCAAAGAGGTAAGTAACTTGTCCAGAATGGCTTCCATGTCCAAGTCATGGAACCAAAATTGAAATACAACTCTGACTTCCAAATCTACTTCTCTTTGATTACAAACACACACATTTATGATTTATCTCTTGCCTGTCAAATGACATTTAAAATAATACAATTTGGTAATGAGTTTGATGTCCTTTATTCAAGGGAAAACAATCTGTGTATCAGGGAAAGTACAGGGCCTCACAGCAGTGGAGCACTCTGTGGGGGCAGAGCCCCAGAAAGTAGTTTACAGGCTCTCGGCCTCACGTGGAGGAGTGCTGGCTCGGGTAGTAGATGGCCGTCAGCTGTGGCTGATTGGCCGTCAGCTGTAGCCAGTTAGCCAATTAGCCGCCAATATAACTGCTGCGGCTACGGAGAAGAGAGAAAAAAGAGAAAGAATGGGGCTAGCAAGAAGATGGTGGCTGGGCTGGCAAGCGTGGATGGCAGTTTGCGGAAAGTGTGGATCCAGCCTCCAGTGAGAGTATAGTGCCGCCAGAGAGAATATAGTGGTGTGACTCCCCTACCTATGGCTCCGTGGGTGTTCCTTTTTGGCCTCACCATATCCTGCGTTCTTATGTGGGGAGCGGGAGCAGAGACCCCGCAGGCCTCCCCGCACGACAAATGGCGCAGCGAGCAGGGTATGGTGCCAGCCAAAGCTCTCCAAAGAGTGGTGGAGCAGTTTGTGTGTATGAACACTCAGTCTGAGGAAGACCAGGAGGAGCAGCTGCCGGAGAGCTGGACCCCCGTGGATGGGTGGGAGGATGTGGACGGTTCTCCCACCAGCACAGGAAAAGCCATGCAGCTGCTGGAGAGATGGAGCCCCGTGGAGAGGTGGAAAGATGTGGACGGTTCCCCAACCAGCACAGGCCGGAGAAAGCGAAGGTCGTTGCAGCCCTGTGGGCCGGGGAAGTTCCTGCTCAGGCAGCCCGGATGCAGGACTTATAGTCCCAGGAGGTAACGCTTGCTGAGTCCTCCGTGGGAGATGAGGGTGAGGTCAAGGTCATCCCTCACCCCCAGGACAGCCCTGGTGAATGACTATGGACTATGGGGAATTGCCTTCCATCCCTAATTTAATGGACCGCTTGACTGTTTGTTTGGGAACTGTTGTTAGTGGAACTGGGGGATATTTGCTTTTGTCTCTTGACTGGCCGCCGTTGAGAATATGTAAGCACCTTGATTGTGAGTCGCTGTTGTTCCAGCAGGGTGCCCTGAGAGGCACAGAGAGAGTGGCAGTGCCCTGAGAGCCCTGGCTGAGTCCAGGAAGTCTGGCTGAGCCCTGAGATGCCCTGGCTGTGCCCAGGAAGTCGGGCTGTTCCCAGAGAGAGAGTGGCAGTGCCCTGAGAGCCCTGGCTGAGTCCAGGAAGTGTGGCTGTGCCCACAGAGAGTGGCAGTGCCCTGAGAACCCTGGCTGTGTCCGGGAAGACAGGTGGTACCCTAAGAAGTCCAGGAAGTCTGGCCGTGCCCAGAAGTACTGGTGGTGCCCTGAGAAACCCTGACTGTGCCCAGAGAGCCTGGCTATGTCCAGGATATTGCATTCACCCCAGGCTCCTCGCACAGGGCCCCTCGCGGAAGACGCTTGTCGCGTAGATTGTGAGGCGAGAGCCTGTAGGGGTGGAGTGTGGGGGCGGAGCCCCAGAAAGTAGTTTACAGGCTCTCGGCCTCACATAGAAAGGTGTTGGCTCAGGTAGTAAATGGCCAACTGTGATTGCATGGCCATCAGCTGTGGCTAGTTGGCCGTCAGCTGTAACCAGTGAGCCATTGGCCACTAATATAACTGCTGTGGCTACGCTAGCAGAGAGAAGGAGGAGAGAAAAAGAATAGGGGCTAGCAAGAAGATGGCGGCTGGGCTGGCAAGCGTGGATGGCGGTTTGCGGAAAGTGTGGATCCAGCCTCCAGTGAGAGTATAGTGCCGCCAGAGAGAATATAGTGGTATGACTCCCCTACCTATGGCTCCGTGGGTGTTCCTTTTTGGCCTCACCATATCCTGCGTTCTTGTATGGGGAGCGGGAGCAGAGACCCCGCAGGCCTCCCTGCATGACAAATGGCGCAGCGAGCAGGGTCTCCCGCATGACAGTTGTTAGAAGAAGCAAGGTAGAAACAGGGCACGATTAGCTAGGAGGTCAGGGATTTTCTTAGAAGGCTAACAGGTCCTATTTTCTAGAGTAAAGTAAGCTAGTTAAAGCTGAGTTGGAGGATTGTGATTGGTGTAAGCAGGTTTCCTTAACAGATGTTTCCCATAAGTGCAGGTTGACTTAGCTTTAGGTTTGTGATGTGGCCTGGGCCTGGGACAGCCTCCATTTTGTGGGTCCTGATACACAAATTAACTACATCATGCCCCTAAACAGTACACAGCTCAAAACAGGGATAAATGGAAAAAACCTCTTCCCTAGGCTCAGAAACCAAAATTCTATGTGCTAGCATTACACTTTTTAACTTGCCTCTCTCTTTCTACCTGGTCTTTACCCCCTTAAGGATGGGGGCTGGTTGCCAGGGGAACCAAACAGGTGATTAGAAGATTGAAACTTTCATTCCCACCTGACCTCAGGAAAGGAGAGGGAAAGGACTGCAGGGTGACTCAATCACCAATAGCCAAAGATTTAATCAATTGTGCTTATGTGATGAAGCTTTTATAAAAACCCAAAAGGATGGAGTTTGGAGAGCTTCCAGGTTGGTGAACATATGAACAGGGAGGCTGGCATGCCCAAAGAGAGCATAGGAGCTCCATGCCTCTTCCCACATACTTTGCCCTGTGCATCTCTTCCATCAGGCTGTTTCCTGTTACAATAAACCAGTGATCTAGAAAATAAAATGTTTCCCTGAGTTCTGTCAGTCACTGTAGCAAATCAATCAACTGGAGGGGGTCGTGGGAACTTCTGGTCTATAGCCGGTTGGTCTGAAGTACAGGTGATGACCTGGACTTGCCATTGGCATCTGAAGTGGGGGCAGGGGTATTCTTGTAGGACTGAGCCCTTCACTGTGAGATCTAATGCTCTCTCCAGGTAAACAGCATCAGAACTGAATTGAATTATAGGACACCAAGCTGTTTGCGCAGAAGTTACTTGACCTGAGGAAAACTACACATCTGTGTCAGAAGTGACATATTCTGTTAGTAGAGTTTTGAGAATAGAGGAGACACACAGGAAGAGTGTTTCTCTTTACACATATTTACTCAGTTGAAAAAAATCAAAAGAATATTTCATGACACATGAAAATTATATGAAATTCAAATTTCTGTATCCAGTTTATTGGCACACATTCATGCTATTATTAGTGTACTATTATCTATGACTGCTTTCACACTACAATAATTGAGTAGCGGTGACAGAGATGGCTCACACAGCGTAAAATATATAGTATTTGGCTGTTTACAGAAAAAAGTTTGCCAAGCCTTGCAAATATTCTCCTTGACTAGATTCAGAGTTCTCTATTGCATCTCTGTAACTAAGCAGACTTTCAGTATCAGTCCCTGACCTGGTTAGTTCTTTATAAGCTTTTCAAAAGTGAAATTAGTTTGCCCACGCTTACAAGGCTTGCAAAAAGCAGACAGAATTCAAACCTGACAGATTCCAGAGACCCAGTTCTAAGCTACTATGCTTTATTGCCTCCCTAGGGGAGCCTAACAACTTAGTAACCTCAATGTCAACTTAAAATTCTAGGTACTGTTAAAATCCTCAGAAATAGCTTATCTCAAATGAGAGGTATCGGTATAGGACAGTTCTCCCTTAAAGAGTGAGGAAAAGATAATATTTACTTAATGACTTTATTGGATGCAAGTCACATACAAAGCACCATGGAAAGCATCTCATTTAACCCCCATAATCTCCCAGAGAGGCAGGAATCATAATCCACATTATTACAAATTAGGAAACTAAGAGCAAAAAATATTTTCTGATAAATTCACAGACTTAATATACCAATGGGGTGATGATGAAGTGCTGGAAATTACAGACTAGGTGCTCAGATATACAAAATTGTATCCTTATTTCCCTGTGTCTGAATCAAAATCAAAGTTGATAACAAGCCTCCATATTTCCATTCCTGGGTGAGAAAGAAATATGTCATTACAAGATTACTCAGTCACTTCAGGTACAAAATGTGGTAACCAAAGGTGTTCAATTTCATTAGTCATCAGGGAAATGCAAATAAAAACCAGGAAGTGATGCCACTATACACCACACAGCACAATTAAAATGAGTCAGATAATACCAAATATGGATGTGCAGCCACCAGAACTCATTCACTACTGGTGAGAATTGATGTAACTAGTTTAGAAAACTGCTTGGCAGTATGAGTGATGGGTGCTGCAGCTCCAAAGAAGTGATTGTTAAGTTTTAAAGAATGTTGTGAGCCTGTTGATTTCACAGGTGACATGTGAGCACCTTTCCATGTCAGGCCGAGAGCCTGGAAATTGCACTCCTGGCTCTGTCCCCAAAGGCAGTATACACTAAGCTCCACACATACAGAGGGTGCCAAAAAATGTATACAGATTTTAAGAAAGGAAAACCCTGTATTAATTGTAATACTCAATATACACCGATAACAAAAGATGAATACAAGTCACGTTTGACTTTTGCAATTACAAGAGGTGCTCAAAGTGGTTAGTTACCATCAGCGTCCAGACACTTCCGATTAATGGTGAACTACTGCTTGAACATAGATAACATTTCTTAAAAAGTGTATACATTTTTTGGCACCCCCGGTATACATCCTAAGACTCAATAAATCCATTTCTAGGTATGTACACTTAGGAGATGTGTACAACTGAGTATGTTGACCAAAAGCCATGTACAAAAACGTTCATAGCAGCGCTAAATAGCCTTAAACTGGAAACCCAAATATCCATAAATAGAATTTATGAATTGTCATGTTCATTTAGTGGAGTACTTATGCAATCATAAGAACTGCCACATGCAACAAACCAGATGAATCCCACAAAGTGTTGCAACAAAAGACCAAACAAGGATATATACTGTGTGATTGAACTTATGTAAGTCAAAACAGACCAAATTAACTCTAGTGTGAAAAATAAGAGAAGTGATTACTTTAGGGGGAGAGCAGCTAATGACTGGATGAGACACAAGCACTGTACAATGCTGGTACTGTCCTCTTTTTCAATCTAAGTGCTGGTTATTGAACTGTTTGTGAAAATTCATGAATAAAAGGTTCGATTTAAAAATTAGTCACTTCCATAATTGGACATCTATGTGCAAAAAACAAGAACTTCAAACTAAATCTCTCATACCTTATACAAAAATTAACTGAAGATGGGTAACAAATCTAAAAGAAATACATAAAACTAAAACTTTGTAAAAAGAGAACAGACAAAAATCTTCATGACCTGGGGATAGGCTGAGTCCTTAAACATTACACTAAAAACATGATCCACAAAATAAGATAAATTACATTCCAACAAAATTAAATACTTTTACTCTGAAAAATAATGAAAAGACAAGCTACAAACTGAGACATACCTAACCAAGAATTTGCATCCCGAATGCATTTCTTGGTTTTGATAATACTGTAGTTATTACCTATGTTTTCTTACATGCAGTTTGTTTCAGCTCTTATGTTTAGGACTTGGATCCATTTTAATTTTGGTATATGGTGACAGATCGCAGTCTAGTTTCATTCTTTTGCACGTGGCTTTCCAATTCTCCCAGCACCATTTATTGAAGAGGCTGTCTTTTCTCCATTGTATGTTTTTGGCTTGTCGAAAATTATGTCCATATCTGGGCTTATTTCTGGGTTTTCAATTCTATTCCATTGGTCTGCGTATCTGTTTTTCTGCCAATACCATACTGTTTTATTGTTACAACCAAAGTGTCCTTCAATAGATGAATGGATAAAGAATATGTGGTAAATATACACAATGGAATACTACTCTGCCATAAAAGATGAAATAGTGCCATTTATGACAACATGGATGGATCTTGAGATTATTATGCTAAGCAAAATAACTCAGACAGAAAATGTAGAGAACCATATGATGTCACTGATATGTGGGATATAAAACTGAAAACAAAGGAACAAGACAAATGAAGAAACAAAAACTCATAGACACAGACAATAGTTTAGTGGTTACCAGAGGGTAAAGGGGGAGGGAGGTGGTAGATGAGGGTAAAAGGCTAAATATATGGTGATGGAAGAACTGACTCTAGGTGAACACACATGATATATAGATGATGCATTACAGAATTGCACACTTGAAACCTATGTAACTTTACTAACAGTTGTCATCCCAATAAACTTTAATTTAAAAAGTTTGTAACAGAAAAAAAAATACTGTAGTTATGTAAGCTGTTACCATTAGAAAAAGCTGAGTATTTTTATAACTTTTTGTGAGTCTATAATTCAAAACAAAAAAAGGTAAATTAAAAAAAAAAGTTATTGCTACTCTTATCTACCAGACTTCCTCTTTTCCACATCTTTGATTGGTATTCTAAGTATATTCTAACACGATGCTAATGGAGATATAACTGATAAGCTTTTCCAGAGAGTAATTTGGCTAATCCAAATCAAGTTATTAGAATATGCAACCATTTGACAAAGAAATTCCATTTCTAGGAATTTTTTCTAAGAAAGTAACCAGAGATAATATATAAAACTCGGCATACAATGATTTTTTCATAGCTATTTATAACCGTGAAAAATGAAAAAACTTAAAAACTGGAAACAAGTGGGAACTAGTTAGTATATTATGATACACCAGAAGACAGAATATGACATAGCCATAAAAATTTAAGCCATAGAGTAATATTTATTGACATGGGAAAATGTTAACAATATATTTCTATATGAAATATCAAGATACAAAACAGTATATACAGTTTAATACCATTTTTATGGGAAGAAAAATAGCATATGTACAAAATCATGCATAGGAAAAAAATAGAAGGATGTACATACCAAATGTCACTAATGGTTATATTTAGATAGTGAAATTAGAGGTGATTATACAATTTCCCAATAAATTTCACCTTCTCAACAAACAGTATCTGCTTCATGCTATTCTTTCTTGGTTGTGATTAGTTTGATATAGCTCTCTTCAAATAGGCTCTGTTTCATGATATATACCTCCAAATCATACTGCTATTCCCATTTAAAAAGTAGATGCTACTTGCTCTTATATTCTGGCATATGGAGAATATTTTTAACTAATACAATATACTATAAAATATGCCACAGCATAGATCTGGCTATAGAAAATTATTATTTGGAAAAGTTGAAAATCCTCTAGTTGAGATAAATTTTAAAGAGAAAAAAGATATTATCACTAGTTAGGGTCCATAATGGTAGAGTGTGAAATAACTCAATTTTCAGAATTGGAGATTTTTAGATCTCTGTTTACTAACTTACTGGACATAGGAGATTAAGATTTTTAGTCGGGAAAATGTGGTTAATAATTTTGTAGAAAGAAGCAATAATAAGATTGTTTTTAAAGAAAGGAAAATGAAATCCCAGATATACAGGTTTTCCATAAAGACCTAAATAAATATTAGATAAAACAGCAAGAAAGAAATTCAAAGTTGCTGGTGCAGACAAATTAACTCACATTTATTTTTCTGCAGCACCAAAGTCTTACTGTTTTATATCTTCTATCACAGGTCTGATATGCCAAAATTGTGAAATTATTTTAATTAATGGTTTTTAACTTCACTTATTTTAAGTTAACACATAGGACATACTTAATTTTTCATGGAATCTGAAGTAAGTGTTCTAAATACATGTCATCCTCTGATGACTTGGTAACTGGTAACATTAAACACACAACAAATATCATTTAGATTTTATTTCTCAGAATCCATCCTAGGGTAAAGCTATTTACTAGATTCTTATTAAAAATAGCAAGAAACAAATAGCAAGTAAGGATGTTTTTTAAAGGTAAAACATCAGAGAACAGAAAAAAAAAAACATGTCTGTGTCCACTTTGCTTTGATGCTTCCCATGCTCCCACACCATCCCAAGTTGCCTCCTAATTTCTGTTCCCTCTCTTTGGAAGGGAATATTAGGCAAATCTGTGGTAATTAAAGTTTAATAATTATAATCAATCTGAAAGGGAATGGATAATGACTTGTTACATCTCAAAGTCAGATTTATTGTCTAGATGCCTAGAGATAAACCATACAACTTGAGGATGAAAGAAGGAACATAAAACACTGATGAAAAGGAAGATTTGACAAGAATAGGGGGAAAGAGAGATTTTTCTTTGTTTTTCCAATCAGAGCATTTGTTCCTTCTCTCCACAAAGTAATGGAATTGAGAAAGATGGCTGGAGCACAGGTGGGACACGTGCACCACATTTCCATAACAACACAACGTATCCTTGCCCTTCACCATTGTCATTCTGCCACTTCTATCCCATTCTATAAATGTCCTTAACCACAGCATAGCTTCTCGCGCAGTTCTAACTCCTCAATGAAGATCACAGGAAAGGAACTTCTAGGTTGTCAAAAGAAGTGAGAATATTACACCAACACATTTCAGGGGTGGGAGAAGACTACTGACACTCCACATTTATAGCTTCACATTACAAGAATTAAACAAAAAAGGTAGAGGCTAGAAAATCACTTTCTGAAATTTCACAATCACCAATGTGCGACAGAAATTGAGGCATAACACTTATGTGATCAAATGTTAGATGAATTACTTCAACACATAACTGCAGATGGATACTCCTGGATTTTCACTTAATCAATCCATTACTCAATGATGAACACTATAAAATGAAAGGTGACATACTTATGAACTAAAATCACAAGAAGAAACTCTCTAAGATCAATCTTCGGTGAGCTCCTGTTTCAATAAGCCATAAAGAGCAGTAAAAGGCAATATTCATTTAACAAAATGAGAATCCCGATGACAAGAAATCAAGTATTTATATTCCTCCAGAGACATATCTTCCTCACCTAACAAAGGCACTTGACATGTACTGAAATGGACAGTTAATTCAGGTACTGCCCTGGGCAACTGTTACCTTCCAAAAATTAGGTGAAGTGGTGATTAAGTTCAAATCAATCCTTCTGAATCTGCCTTGAAACACACATGAATATATCACAAGTTCTCTATTTTTAGCAGATGATATAACCAAAGAAGAAAAGATAATGTTGGTGTCCACGATGAATTGGCTGACTTGAGCAGTCTAGGATTCCCTCTCTGCACAATATATTCTTTAATGACTGTGGAATTTGTATATAATTATAGGCAAATTAACCTTTCATATAGTTTCAGGTATTAATGTTCACTCCTCTTCTTGTCCTTTCTTACTTTTTTATTCTTTCCCAAAGCCTTAGATGATTCCTCCTGAAAAAGACAAAAATCAATGTAGTATCTTTTCATTTGTATGAAGATACTTAGCTTAGGAACCTTAAATCTAATCACATAGAACATAACAGAGAAAGTATAATTACTTCCATATTTATCATCTTCCTGTTTTATAGGGCATTTTCACTTAAAATCTATTTAAATATTTACAAAACAATCAAGGATAATCAAGGAAAACACTCATTTATCTAACAGATTTATGCATGAATAATTGCAATATTTAATCTATTATCCACTTTCCAAAGTAAGGCAGCAGGGTTTAAATACAATAGATATGAACATACTTACAAAATATGAAATAAAGAGAAACCCTTAAAGTATAAAGGAAGAAGGCATCTAAAGACATGCCAGGGGAAAGAGGAGATGCTTTGATACTAACAAAATGTTAGAATTTTATAGATGTCTAAAGAACATCTAATTCACTGTAGTTATTAGCTGCAACCTCTCTGAGCCTCAATTTTAGGGAGTGTAATTAGTCTTGAAGGCTTTTATAAAACTCTATGAGTCTATGAAATTAAGGTTTGAAGAGACGAAGTTATCTACCCAAGGTCGCACAACTGGCCAGTCACATGGTTTTGACTAGAACGTAAGTCTCCAGTTTCCTAGTCCAAAGGTTGTTCTAATGCACCCCACAAATTCTGATTCATTCTTAATTTTGCTTTTTTTTTGTTTTTTAATTTCACAGGCAATGGTGAGAAACTCTTAGACATAACATCAATAACCACTTACCGGTGAATTTGTGTAGTTCTTCTCCACTAGTATGTTTCTGGCACAGTTGTTGATATGTTTGAAGCGATCTGGTCCTAGCAGAATCCCTCCATACCAGCGTGATACTACCACCATGACATTTCTCACATTCAAAATCTGTTATTTTCAGAGGCATAATTAGATATATATATAGACATGTACAAATGTGACTTTTAAAGGAGAGTGAAATAATCCATATACAAAACTGCACACAAAATTTCCCCAACTTTAACGGCAGAACCACACGCGTGAGCAGAGTGAGATTACTAACAATTCAGGGGAAGAACGTTATGAGAAGGGAATTTGGAAAACAAACACTGTGCTCCACAGTGTCCTCAAATTCCAAACTTTGGGGCAACCAGGCAGAGTGAAGGGGGAGATCATGCAGATAGGGTTCCAGTTCTTGGTGACTTCAACCAGAAAAGCTGTTTAGACAGCCTTTTACTCCTGGACAAAACAACCACACACCCTACTTCTGAACAAACTAGTAGAGCGAACTGGGACTGCATGGGTAATCGCTGATGCCTACCAGTAAGGTCTTCCTCAGTTTGATATTTGTCAAATGCTGCCCTTAAGGTGAAGCCCACCAGTCTACAGGCCTGACCCACACACAGAGTTCCTATCAAGGGAATGGCCTGGTTAGAAAACAAACCTCCACATACAATAGCAGAAGAAACTATAGCAACTACCTTAGGAAATAAAAAACAATCCATTCTTAAAACTAATGGACAATCAATGATCACCAGACAGATGAAGAAAATCCAGCAGCATGAAAGAGAAAGGACAAGATAAACAAACTAAAATGAACCAGGCAAAATTTGAGAGAACATCTTAAAAAAAACCAAAAAACAAAAAAACCACCTCTAATTAGTATATTCAGAGAAATTTTAGAACATATTGCATCTATAAAACCAGAACAGCACACCATGAAAAAGGAAAAAGAAAACAAAAAGAACTCTTTGACAATTAAATACATGGTTGCTAAAAAAATTTTTTTAATTCAATAGAAATTTTGGAAGACAGTCAAGAAAATGTCTCAGAACATAAGGCAATGAAATGACAACTTAATAAAAAAGAAACATTCTGGATCTATCCAGAAGGTCCAATACCCAACTAACAGGAATTTCACAAAGACAGAATACAGAAAATAAAGGGGAAGAAATTATCAAAAACCAAAAAGCAGTTTTTCCAGAGTTGAAGACAACCTTCTATTGTCTATGACTGAAAGAGCTTGAAAGCACAACACTTATTAACCCTTTGTTTTCTATCCCATATCCAATGGTTAAAATTTTCTCTCAGTCAGAGTTAAAAAATTAACTACTAATTCAACCAAATATATCGTATGTTACATGGTCTACCTGATTTACTTATTCCTAAATCAAGCTCTGTTTTGTTGAGAAATTTTCTGGCTCATAGAAGAGAATTAACAGGGTTTAAGTTACACTTACCTCCATGAGATGGAGAAGACGCCCACCAGCGGCTGTTTCCCCATCATCTTCACAATCCTGTAAGAAGGTCTGTTTATCCTCACAATATATTCTAGAAATACATATAACAGTGTTACACCTTGAAATCTCAAAATGTTATAATAAAAGTTACTTCTTTATACTTATTGCAATCAATTTACTTCCAAAATCAGCACATTTGTTTAAAAAAAAAAAAATCCTTCTTGAACTACATGTTAAGATATATTTTCACTGATAACTTACTATCCAGTATGTTTCACTTTTTATATTTGGGAAAGCTAGGAATCAAGGTGTCTCCTTCAAATCAGAAACACTGCAATTATGGGAAGGTGAGTTTACCCATCTGAAACTTCCCTCACTTAATTTAACCTTAAAGCTATGAGGTTATGTAAAGTACTCACTGAAAAACATTTATTGAGAATATACCATATAGAATAGGCATTGTGAAATGACATAAAAGAAATAAGTGGTGTACTCATGTCTTCAAAGACCCTAAGATCTGGTGAAAGAGAGAAAAGTATATAAAAAAGATGGAGGTGACGAAACCAACAAAAGTTAATATTTTATATATTTTTCACATCTTATTCTAGCCATCAAGTATTTTTCTACCTTCCCCATTTTGAGTTAAGATTTATAAGATTTCTTTTTCTCTGTAATTTACCGCTGGAGAGTTATTAATATCAGAAATAAATCATGGTACTTTTACCCATTCAAATTATCTGGAAAGTTAGTATTTGTAATAATAACGTAGGGCTTTGTAGTAGAATAAGCTTGACAAATAAGTGCGAGAATAAAAAGAAAATAGTACCAGTTAAGGTATGCCATCTAGTGGATTGCTAAGGCCCCTACAAGTGGTACCATCCAGGACTAGGCAAATGTAGCAAAAATATCTCTCTGGCTATGGCCATAAAAAGCCAGATACTACTTTATCTATACACCTAAATCAATTATGTTAATTTTATTATAGCAATCATATTCATTCATTCATTCATTCATTCGTCTTTCCATCCACTGTCCATCTATCCATTCATTCACTCAATAAATACAAAGGGTGCCAGAAAAATGTATACACATTTTAAGAAAGGAAAAAAACTATTAAAATTGTAATAGTCAACATATACCAATAACGAAAGATGAATACAAGTCACGTTTCCGTTCTACAATTACAAGAGGTGCTCAAAGTGGTTATCATCAGCGTCTAGACACTTCTGCTTATGGTGAACTACTGCTTGAGCAATGTTGACCAAAGTGTCCACTTGTACACATTTTGGGTTTTGGCACCCTTGGTATTTACTGCCCACCTACTATGACCAGGCTGTATTATTATTTAGAGTTGATTTTGTTCGAAGAAAAGAAAGTTAGTACTATTAAACAAAATTTTATATGGCAAATTTAAGGCAAAAAGGAATCAGCGACTGGTTTATATTAGGCTTGTAATTATAATTTAACACCATAATTTTATGAAACAAATGAAGAAAATTTGTCTATATAAATCAGTACTGTTAGGTTTTTAAAAAAATGAAACACCATGGACATTTTCACTAACTCTTTCCTTGTAGAAAGATAATGATGTGGCATCAGGCAGCTGTGTGTACCAGTAGCCTGAAGATGCCCCACAACTCCAAAGGGGGAACATAACCCCAGAACCAGGAAGTAACCTTAAAAGGACCCTAAACATTCAAAATACACAACACAAAGTCCATGTACCAAATAAAGGTCATTTATTTTACTCCCAATGGAGTCCTTCAGGCCTCAGCTTTGTGCCTTTTTAGTCTTATCTGACAATATAATTCTGACAAGTTTCTCTCTTTTATTCCCAAGTATCAATAATGTAAGGTGGAGGGGACTGCTACATGTAATCACGTTGACATTTGTGAGAAGTGACAGGTGATCACCCATTAATATGCAAAAGCAACAAAAACACAAGAACTTAAGACCCAAAAATCTGCGGCCTGAAATAGACTATCCAGCATATTATTTAATTTTTTGATAACTTAGAATCAGAATTATGCACAGCAATTGTTGAAGGTGCAGCCTCACAGCCATGTAGGAATAAAATAGAGATAAATGAAATTAGATTATCAAATTCAGCTCTACCACTTGACAATTGTGTTATCTTGAAAAAGTGAACCTATCTACAGTGGCAGAGTTGCTGAAATAATCAGAATTAACTTTTATAAAGTGCTCAGCACAAAATAGGCACTCAATAAACACATGGGATGAATGAATGTAACTATTAATACTTTTACAGCATAGTCTAAACACTGAGAGCAAGCACAATCTAATTCCTCATTTTTATACTGATGATCTAACTCATAAGAAAACATCAAATTTCTGTCAAGTGCTACTCTGGAATTATATAACAAATAGTGTTTCTAAGTTTTGGCACTTAAAAGGATGTGACTTAATAATATTAAAAACTCATGTACCCAAAGTGATGGATTTTTTTGAGTTCAAATAGCCTAGATTTTACAAATAGTCACAATCACATTTTAAATTGGCACCAAGTCCCTATGTCTATATTCTGATTTATTTCCATCCTAAACTATGTTCTTTACGTCTGTACTAATCTGCATATTTATACCATTCATCTCTTTACTAACAAATCAGCAAAGATTTGTATGACACTGTAGTACTCAAAATGAAAGAAGCACCCTGAATTCATTGTTAATGGGAGCATAAATTGGTTTAAAAGAAAAACTCTGAAAAAAATTTGGCAATATGTATCAGGAGTTTCAAAAATGTTCATACTTTTTGATAATTAATACTTCTAGGAATCTATTCTATCTTCCTATTTAGTTATACTCCCATTTCATTTCAAAAAAAAATCTGAAGCAACCAGAACCGATCCCAAGAAAACAGTCTAAAATGTAAACAAAGATGTTCATGGGACTATCCTTTACAATAGTGAAAAATATGAAAAACTGAAACAAAAACGGAAATGGTTAAACAAATTGTAGTTTGGAGCCTCAAACAAATATTATACAGCCATTAAAATAATGTTTATAAATGCAATTATAACAATATGGGAAAATGATTTTGTTAAATTAAGAAAAAATAGGACATACTAGGGTAAAGCATTGAAAAGATAAACTTTGCATAGAAAAGACAAAATATATCAAAATATTATCGGTTACATTTAATGGTAGAAATACGGCTAATTTTCCATCTGACTTTTCTTTTCTGCAGTTTCCAAATATGCTACACATGATTATTACTTTCATAATGGAAAAAACACATAACAGTTATTTTTTAAAATCATGCATGTTTCTTCTGTTGTTTTATAAACTGCACATTCCTAAAATTGTGATGATCACTCACCGGTACGCATAAATGTTGTGGGTGGCACTAGCTATTTTCTTATTCTCATACAATTTGGCAAGAACCATTTTCACCTTAAAAACAGCAGTAATATAAATAAATTAATGTATACTTTTTATTTGCTTTGTAAATAAATACTAGAAAAATATCTTAAAGCATATTTATATAAATACTATGGTATTGCATCGGCTATTTAAAGAATCTTCTATACTTTGAAAAAGCCACTTCCAAAGTTTCCTCCTCATTTTAGAGGCATAAACTGGTGCTCTCAATTGGAATAAAAATGCCGGACCTGGTATTTTTGAACACCAATTATCAACAAATATTTGAGCACTATGTCTAGGATGCTTGAACATGAAAATTTTTTCCCCATGTAGAGAATTTTAAATGTAAATATGAGAATCCCTAAAAATGAACTCTGAAAATTTAACAAATTTATGTATCCAGTGTGATAGGTACACAGTAATGGTATGTTCCAAATGTTATGAAACCAACTCTCTCTGGGAGTCACATAAGGTTCACAGAGGAGGAAGCATTAGTCACATCTTGAAAGATAAGTAGCAATTTTCTGCATCAAAAGGGAAGAGGGATGTGGGGCAGGAAGAAGCCATTTCATTCAGAGGAAACAGCATGTGCACATGCATCAGATTTAGCAAACAAAAATAAAGGATGTTCCGTTAAGTTGGAATTTCAGATAAACCACAAATAACCTTATTATAAGTATGTCACATGTAATAATGTTTATCTGAAATTCCAATTTAACTAGGTATCCTGTATTTCATCTGGCAATCCTATCAGAGACATAAAAGAGAAAGGTTCAGGAAGTGGCCAACAGTTTTATGGAACTGTAACTTAGAGTATGCATGAGAAGATGATAGAAGATACTTCCTGAATGATAAAGCTCAGGTCAGATCACAAATGACTTTGTACAGTAAGTTTAGATTTTTCCTTAATGACAATGGAAATCATCAGATTGTGTGGGGGTGGGGGCGTGGGGGGAGTGACACATGGTCAGATCTTTTAGAAAGGTAATTGGCAAAGAGTGTAGAAGAAATATTACAGGTAGGGACGACTGAGTTGAAATCAAGGAGACGAATTTGGATCAGAAATTGTGCAACATTATGTTTATCATTTTTTTAACCTTTTGGATTCTCAGATTCCTGATCAATAAAATAGACACTGACCTCTAAGAGTTATTTCAGCGCTCACAAATCATGATCCTTCAAGTCTAAGTGTGACTATAATTAGAAACAGAAAGAGGATCCAGGATGAACAGATAAAGAATAGAGTATCTAGGGAGGAGCTTGGCAACAAGATTATGAGCAAGGGCCATGGGCAAAATCAGGTTCCAGAGAGAAAAGCCCAGAAGCCTACACCAAAAGCTGTTATCCTGACCACAAATCAATGCAGAAAAACACTTGCTCTTCCAGAGGCTAAAAGAGAGTGAAAGGGGAGCCTGGTACAAAGAACTGTATCCCTATAGGTCAAGTCTTTAGAAGAGTTGAGAAAGTAGAGGAGCTGTAGAGACCAAAGGAAAGAGACTAATGCTTAAAACCTATGCTAAATTAATGAGACTTTATTTTTCGTTAATTTAACTTTATAGGTAGTGTTGAAATTGCCTCTTACATCAATAAAGTTTAAATAGGGCTAGATTGTAGCACCAAGGAAGAAGAAAATGATTCTGCCGAAAAAAGAGTGAAAAAGACAAAGACCTAGAAATACAGTTTTTCAATGAAAAGTTTCCCATTTGATATTCTTGGGTGAGAATCAGATCGCCAAAGATCAGGAAGCAGTAAGGAAAAGGAATTCAGGTCAGTCCCCTTAATTTGGCAACAATGGAACGGACTGGTTTTCTACAATGCCCATGCAAAAGGACAAATAATTCTTTTTAACAAGTCATAATTTTCTACAGCACCACAATGAGTTTTTCCTGTTTGAAAATCCATTAAAAGGTTAAGCCCCAGTCAGAGTTTAGATACAATTTTGAAAGCTGTGACAAACAGAAACAAAACAAATCTTCCATGATTCAGAATAATTTAGGGGCAGGTAAATCAACAAATATTTTTTATCTTACATGAAAATTAAACTATTAACAATAATAAGGATATTACTGCAAAACCACTTGCTTGAATTACTTTGGTAAAAACATCAAAGTGAGCTGGACTTAGTAACTTTACCTGTTTGGGACAAACTACTGGAGCCAAGTGTGCCTGAAAAGTACTTCTTCGGTCTGTAATAGGAATGCCATGATCAATCGGAGGTAATTCTTCTATTTCTATAAATTTAAAGAATTACATTACTTTTATTTTTAAAATTCAAATATTCAAATAATAAAAAATTGGCAATGGTGTGAGCAGGGGTGAGGGGGAGAAGAAAAGAAATGTAAATTACATGGAAATCAATGCAAATACCATTAATAGTTATTTATTAAAATTAAATTATAATTTTAACTAAAATGTTTCAAAATATATTGTATATAACATAAATCTACTTGACTTATAAATGATTTTCACCTGCCAAGATCACCCAGTGGAAGTGGTGGGTTGGTACTCAAATCTTGGACTGCTGCAGTAGTATAAGGTGGTACAGTATCTAATTTTTAAGAGTAAAGGGGTCCTGAGACCAAAAAAATTGACAGCTGTTAATATACCATAATTTATTTATCCATTCTACTGTTGATAGACTTCTGGGTTTGGAAACTTATGATTTTATTTTGTATAGTTATAATATAATGTCTTCTGCTAATAAAACTGTTCCTACTTCATAGGATTGAATTAAATATATTAATAATACATCGAGGTGGTATTCCATAAGGTATCATGATTTCCACTTATTCTGTCTCTTAAACAAGTCTAAGAACCACTAATTTACCCTTAATTCTGTTGAGAAACTTACCAACCATTCTAGCTGCTGTACCTGACTCATTTAAGATGAAAAGTTATTTAGGACAAAAGAATTACAATTTTTCCTATTTCTATTCACTAATCCGTTGAATCTTACCAAGTCAGCTTACCTTACAATTGATGAAATACTTCAACTAAGACATGTAAAAACATTTCTGGAGGGCTTTAAATAACTTTCCCAAAATCACTTCACTGCTTTGTAGCAGGACCAGGAAAAGAAACCAGGTGTAGCAGGATGTTTTACTTTGCCCCCGATAGTGCCTCTTCTTGAATGGATTGTGACCACTGCACAAGTACATTTCTAAGGTCAATATGAACTGGGTGTTATTTATTATGACTGTGATTTTCACTTTTTTAAAGGTGGATCCTGTTTCCCGAAAGAAATCTTATGCCAAATCCACAAAGACATAAATGAATAAAATGGGAGCTACTTAGATTGAAGCTGGACTAGGAGTCCTGGATCCTTTCCCCCACTCTTCCATTTCCTCTTCATCCCCTTCCACTAGTCCTGAGACACAATGTAAGAACTTTAAACCTTCATAACACTGTTTAAAAGCTGCTGTATAATGGATAGGAGTTCAAAGAGAATGCATGTTCCCTCTGATCTATCATGTTTTTATAAGAGACTGAAGGAAACTAGTATCATTCAAAATTTTAAAATACTAAAATGGAACATACTTTTCAAACTTTCTGGAACATATCATTCAAAATTTTAAAATTAAAGTGGAACATACTTTCTGATAGAAACACAGAGCTGATTTATCACATCAAACTTTCATAAGTTGAATACCACTTGACTATGGAACAAATTTGCATAAGCAAAAACTAAAATCTTAAAGGCATTTTACTAGCTTAATTCAGTGGTTGTACTTCAATTACTTATTTTGTGAGCATAAACAAAAATTTAACTCAGACATAAGAAGACAACAGAGGATTTCAAAATAGAAATATAAAAACACGATGTGAATTGAAAACATTAACACAACTTTTCTTGTTTTCAATTTCACCAACTACTAATTCAAAACTCTAGAAAGTAGAAAAAATAAAAATAAAAGTAAGTTTCTACTTCTTGCCTCACCAGGATAGACCAAGCAAACACCAGAATGACCAGCAGTCAGGGGGCAAAAAACCCTCAAGTCTCTGCAACTTAGTAACTATTTCCTAACATGTAGAAGTTTACTAAATTTCTAAACCATTTCTAAAACAATTCATAATACTACAATTCACTTTCCTCAAAGGAAATGAGTAAAACTATACCTGTTCGATTTTTACTGATATCAAAATGTAATGCTTTGACTGGATTTTCTGGTTGACAGGCTAAAATAATATCCTCGTCACATTCAACATCTTCCTCTTCAGTTTTCTTCTTTATGTCTGGGCCTATGTGGATATGAGACATTGTGTGAGTGATCTACAAAGACAACAAGAAATTACACTTAACCAATCATTGGTATTGGTCTCTAAACATCATTTTTTCAATAGAAGGAACCAGGCTTCTATGAGAAGTGGTTGATTCCATAGTTGAAGCAAGAAAAATGCAAGATGAGCCTGGAATATTTTGTGATTCCAGAGAGTAAAACAAGTGTTCAAAAAAAGATGGGAGCTCATCAAAAGAACACAGGAGCCTAACCTGAAGGAGCTCCTAAAGGGCAAACCTGAAACAATTTGAGCAAAATAATGACAATATGAAATTTTAACCCACGGAACAAAATATACATGAGTTCATACTGGTATAAATAATCAAATAAATAAATGGGAGAAAGAAACATCTCTTCTTCACAACAGAATTCTAATTAAATTAAATGTAGAGGGAAAGAAGGAAATGCGATCACCATTAGGCAAACACCTAAATATTGTAATAAATAATGTAAACAAGATATACTAATGGATACTAAAATTAGTGAGTGAACCTTTAAGGTGGAATAGAGTATTAGCATAGTCTCAAAGTATCTCCCCCCAAGATACTTATGAACTGCAAAGGAAAAGACAGTAACTGTGATGGTTAATTTCATTTGTCAATTTGGCTAGGCCACAGTATCCAGATGTTTGGTCAAGCACTATTCTAGATGTTTCTGTAAAGGTATTTCTCGGATAGAATTCACATTTAAATCAACTGACTTTAAGTAAAGCCAACTGCCTTCCACAATGTGAGCTTCATCCAGTTAAAGTCTTTATATAAAAAAAAAGGACTGATTTCCCCAGAGGAAGAAGGACTCCTGCCAGCAGACAGCCTTCAGACTTGAGCTGCAATGCAACATCAATTCTTCCCTAGGTCTTCAGCCTGCCAGCCTACCCTGCAGATGTTGGACTTGCCATCTCCACCATCTCAAGCCAATTCCTTAAAATAAATTAATTGCTCCCTCTCTCCACCCCCTTCCTCCTCTCTCTCTCTCTCTCTCTCTCTCTCTCTCTCTCTCTCTCTCTCTCCCTCCCTCCCTCCCTCCCTCCCTCCTCTCTCTCCTCTCTCTCCCTCTCTCTCCCTCCCCACATCTATTGGTTCTGTTTCTCTGGAGAACCTTGACTAAAACAGTGACTTTGCAGTGGAGACATCTGGCAGATACCACCTTAACCAAGTGATCAAAGTAAACATAACCAATAATAAAGCATACTAGTATCATGTGCTCCTTGACATAATGCACTGTGAAGGACACAATATCATTTTTGTGGTATTCTTGCCAAAATGCCTAATCTTACTCCAATCATGAGAAAACAACAGCCAAACCCAAACTGAGGGACATTCTATAAAAACAGTCAATCAGTTCTCTTCCAAAGTGTCCAGTCATAAAATGTCACAAAAGTCAAAGAAAGACTGAGTAACTGTTTATAGACTAGAAGAGAGTCAGGAGAAATAACAACTAAATGCAACATAGAATCCTGGACAGCATCCTATAAGAGCAAAAAGGACACTAGTGGAAAAATAAGTGAAATTTGAAGAAGCTCTTTAAAGTTGTACCAATGTTATTTTCCTATTCTTCATAATTATACTATGGTTATGTAAGATGTTACTAGGGAAAGCAAGGTGAGAGATATGAGAGCTCTATATTCTATTTTTGCAACTTTTTTGTAGTCTAAAATTAGTTCAGAATTTTTAAACATTGTAAATAGTTGTATACAATTATTTCAAAATTTCTATTGTAGAAAAAATGAAATAATAAAGAAATTTCTACTGAAGATTAACAATAAAATCAAAATAATTACTTGTCAAGTAGGTGCCTTACAGAGGATACTAATTCTCATGAGATGTCCTGACCACTAACTTGTACCTTTATTAGTTCTATGGATTTACTAAGCCTTCCATTTAATATGAAGTTTACAAAAACAATTTTTGATTAAGAAAAAATTCCAAACAAAATTTCTAAAAATTTCATATTGTAAATTTTACAAAAATCAGTAAGTAAAATTTGAAGAGTTGCTAAACTAAATTATGGCTATAAGGAAGAAAGGGAAAATATCATTTTTAAGATCAATAATTTTTAAAACTTCCTAAGAGCTGAGTGATCTCAAACTTTTTTGAGTGCTGTATTTTACTGGTATACATTCCATTTTTGCAATTATCTGACACTCTAGAATAGTGGATTGGCAAAAATCAATTTTTTTTTTCATTTACAGTTGACATTCAATACAATTTTGTTTTGAGACCACTTTTCTCATAGATGCCCTGAAATGCTGCAAAATCAGAACATGGGTTATAAAACCTTAAGGAAAATACTTAAAGAAAATTGTCACATGAACAGAATATCTTCATTTATCTCTTTGATTTTAATGGAAGCAGTAAAAATATTTGCTTCTATTGAAAAATAGTAAAATTATCTGAAAAAAATATATACTATCAACTATATGTATACTGATTCTGCTAAGGGAGTCCTAAATAATTGGTTCCCTGTAAATAACCTTCAAAAACATTAGTAGATAAACTATCGGGTTTTTTTTTTTTTAATCCCTCTTTTTCCAAATTGAAAACCATTCTATCAATAATAACAATACAACTCAATTTGGAAATAAAATCAGGTTAAATAGTTATTTCCCTCTCTAAAAGGCCTCTATGGTAACTGGAACAAAGACTAGCAAAGTAAATAGGAAACATCAGAAATTTGCATGTTGTCATATACTTAATGATTCAATAAAATAATAATAGAACAAAATAATAATTTTCAAATGTCCTGAAATTAGATAGTGGTGATGGTTGTACAACTTTGGAATATACTAAAACCATTAAATCATACATTTATAAAGGCTAAAGAATTATGGTATGTGAATTATATCTTAATTTTAAAAAATCAATTTTCAAAGTCAATTTTTATGTTAAATTTCAGTCAGTGTGGTTTTTAAAGTTCTTTTTCTATAAATACGATACTCATTTGAAGCTAATGTCTAACTTATATATTCTAATAATTCATAAAGAATGCTACATGGTTCATAATACCTTAACAATAATCAAAGAAAGCAAAGATTTTTTGACCTAAATTCTATAACTATAAAATTCTATTTCTATAAGACTATAATATGAAACCAGAGGCTAAACTGTATACAAAGAAATAACCAAAATTACATGAGTAAATGAACTTTCCACAGCAATACATATTTTCATTAAAAATTTCAATTAGAATATCAATGTGAAAATGTGATTACTGTAAGTTAAAAGAGCACTGATAATATTTTTCAATCCTACCTGGTTCTGTCATCTGAGATTTCTGTATTAGAACATCTCTTATTTTCTCCACCCAGAGGTAAAGAATACTTTCACCAATATTCTCTCTAAACAAAATTCAGGGGAAAAATATTTGTTATTTTAAAAAGTTTCCTTCTCAAATTCAAGAAAATACAACATATTTTCAACCTGAGACATTATATGCAATCTAGCCATGTCTTTTAAAAAAGAATTTATAAAATTTATAAAAACATGAGATTTACTAACATTCGTGGATGAGTATTTAATATAGATTGTTTATATCAACATTAAAAATTCCAACTGGCTCCAAAATTAACATTGCTTACTTAAAATAAGCAGAAGAGCTACAGCAAAAGAAGGGAAAGAAAATTTCTGAACTTGAACTAGATGAATTAGATAGCTATAAATGTGATTTAGTTTTTCAGTGGATATAGTTTCACTAATTGATGTCCGATCAAGGGAGTCCTCAGAGAGCTTACTTGCTTTACAAGACTTAAAAGACAATCAATGCAACAACTTTATATTCATAGTTTGTTTTTGACAAAATATTCTATTGCCCAGATTGATACATTTGGTTTCCAAATAACATCTGGTTGCCTCAGATAATTAAATCTATCTCAAAGGATCATTGAGAAAAAGAACGTATCATGGTTCATGTCCACAGAATTATGTTAAATAATGGCAACAGCAATGAAATAAAGGCCCAAGTGTTTACTCTTCAGGGAATGACACTAATTTTCGATAAGTTTTAGTATGTATATTTACAGAAATCACCACACTATTTCCTAACAACACCTTACCTCCCTCTAAAAGTTTCCCTTGAAACCATTATCTTTATCATCACTCATCAGCACCCAGCAAAGGAAACTTTCAAAACATGCAAACAGAAGAAAACAAAACTGTTTTCAAATAATTCGGTACCCTCAAATCTTCCCCATGTCACCCGTCCAGTAACTCCTTAGCACTAAAACAATCCTCTGTGTTTTTGGTAACCTGTCTTTTTAGGGGGAGCAAGAAGAATCAATTAGAAAGGTTTATAAAAATTAAGGATGTTGGTTGACTTTCTTTTAAACAATTCCCACTCCCATCCTCTCCTCAATAAAACTTAGTTAGAGAGGCAGAAAAAGGTAAAAAGTATTGAGTATATACTAAGCCTAAAGTACATTATGTGCATCAACACATTTAATACTCATAACTGTCAAATAAATAGGTATTATTTCCCCATTGTACAAATGAGAAAACAGACCTAGAGAGATCAGTTAATTTGTGTAAGACAGTCTTTTAAGTGTTAAGAAGCCCACAGCCAGATGGAATGCAGACTTACTACTCCAAAGCTCAGGTCTGCCCACAGCAGTTAGCTCTCCTATCAAGCAGGGGCGCCCTCAGGCAAGTAAGCCACTTGAACTCTGAGTTTCAGTTTCCTCATCTATATAAAACAGATTTAGAGCATCTTGTCTTACCTTACAAAATAGTTTCTTTTGAAGTGAACCTATCTTCATTCACTCAACAAATCTTTCAGGGTCTATAAACCAAGCACTACATGCAGCCCTGGGGGTATGGTTAGTTAATGAGAAAACTGGGTCCCTTATCTCAGTGTTTATAATTGTCCTTACAAACGGATGGTTTTGCAGGCAACTCTCTCCATCTCCAAATCTCATTCTATTGAATTCTCCATATCATCATCATTACCAAAATTAGTAATACTAATATCTAGTGTTTACTGAACACCTACTATATAGATGACAGGCAGAAACTGCTTTGTTAACTCATCCTTACAACCAACCACTCTTTGAGACAGGCAAATCATCCCTCTGCAAATATATGTTCACATTCAGATTTTGTTGCTGGTTAGGGGGGTGGGGGGTGGGATACCTTGGAAGAATTTTAACAGTATTTCCAAATAATAAAGAAAAAACTAAACCTTAACTCCAAATCTCCTCTCCTTTGGCCCATGGCTTCCTGCGAAAGAATATAGAACAGCACTCAGCATCGTTTACTAAATGCTTCCTTCTTCCCTGGCACTTAACTAGACTTAGTAAAATCCAGTGTAGAAAGTTGTAGTGGGTGTAAAAGGTTTCCTGAAGAAAATGAAAACTATTCTTTCCTTCGGACTCCAAAATTCTATCACTGATGGTGGGATTTTTTAAAAATGTGTTGTTGGGCCGGCCCGGTGGCTCAGGCGATTGGAGCTCTGTGCTCCTTACTCCGAAGGCTGCCGGTTCGATTCCCACATGGGCCAGTAGGCTCTCAACCACAATGTTGCCGATTCAACTCCTCAAGTCCCGCAAGGGATGGTGGGGTCTGCCCCCTGCAACTAAGATTGAACACGGCACCTTGAGCTGAGCTGCCGTAGAGCTCCTGGATGGCTCAGTTGGTTGGAATGCGTCCTCTCAACCACAAGGTTGCCGGTTCGACTCCCGCAAGGAATGGTGGGCAGCGCCCCCTGCAACTAGCAACCGCAACTGTACCTGGAGCTGAGCTGTGTCCTCCCCAACTAAGATTGAGAGGACAACTTGAAGCTGAACGGCACCCTCCACAACTAAGATTAAAAGAACAAAAACTTGACTTGGAAAAAAGTCCTGGAAGTACACACTGTTCCCCAATAAAATCCTGTTCCCCTTCCCCAATAAAATCTTAAAAAAAAAAAACAAAAACGTGTTGTTATTACTGCTGTATTTGTATCTTCTGTTGTGGAAATAATTTGTTCTTATCTTTTAACTATCCACTAGGATTTGGTCGTTTTCAAACTTTTGCCATAGCTGTAATGAAACCGCTCGCAGAATCAAAAATAAATTAAAACAGACAAAATCTGGGAGTCCTCTTTCTTGTACCCCGCCTCCCTTCCCCCAACAATTCTGGAGAAAGTCAGGTAATTCCTAAGGACTCTGGTGCAAAATCTGAGAACTACTTATTATAAAGCGAAATGCCAAGCTTTTATTTATGAAGTTCAATTATGGTAAAGTAGCTAAATATAAAAAGTTTGGAATAAAATTTGTTTCAAATTGAATAAAAGACCGAACTGGATTAAAAACTGATATTTTAGTTGAGATATTTTGTGAATAACTAAAATATACTATCCATTCTAGAATGATCAAAACAAGGTCAAGCTACTTTTGACTCTACTTTTACTTGTAGCTTTAATTTTTCTATCTTTAATTTTCCATTATTTATTGATTTAAGGGTAAAGCTACTCACTAAAATGCACTATGCTATGTGACCTTAGACAAATCACTCCATCTCTGAATTTTCGTTCTCATTTTCAAAATGACAAAATTAGATGATACGATTCTTAGTAAGAACAAAAATGAGAGCTGTTATTATATAGTGCTGAAGTACATTACATGAATTATGTCACTGAATCCTCACAATGATATTACTCTGTTATCCTCATTTTACATATAAGAAAATAGACTCCAAGAGGTCACACTATTTCAAAAACTGACTCCAGAGGCCTAAGACAAAAACCTCAGCTTGACTAAACTTCAGACGGGCACAACTTCTGACTCTAGGCCCTGACCTCCCTTTTCTTAGAGTATTTGCTCTAGAAAACTTGTCATTATAAACTTTTTGCTCCTTTGGGATATATAGACTCCTTTTAAGAAGACTCGTCAGTTTTACAGCCTAGGAGTGTCTTTCTCAAGGACCTGCGAGCCACCCTTTTGAAACGTGATCATGAAGGGAGACAGTATTTCCCAGCCTCTGACGGAGAGTAGGAGCCTAACTTCAGATGAGCAACAGTTAGCAAACACAGATGGCCTAATCACAGAGAAACACATTGCAAACTCAGGAAATAAAAATGTGCCGGACATATCTCATTGATCAACCTCCCCCGAACACCCTCCAGTACTTTTCTACTAGCACATCCCAGCCCTTAAAAATTCTCCTGCCTTTGTTTCAGGAAGTTGAGTTCAAACTGAGTTCTGCCTCTCTCCCCTATTACAAGTCTTGAATAGTCTTCTTTGCTTGTTTAACTTTGGTGCAATTTCTGCTTTGACAAGCCTCACTTTCCAACTTTCAAATCTAAAACTCCGCAATACATGAAAATATGAAGAGCTGTGGGAAATTAATCATTGGATTTTAAATTAAATATTGTTGACAGGGGCCATCATAAGTTCACTACTACAAAAAAAAATTCTAATCCCTTTCATTTTCTCTTAAACATCACCAATTTGTATAATGTTCTAAGTATCTTTAAATCTGTTATTGATCTTTGGTTTTCTTAAAATAATTATTTTCAAATATTCAAAATATCCACATAAAAAATATTTAAAAATAAGAGATAAGCAAATTAATCTACAGTTAATCACTAAATCCTAGTTTTATTCTTAAATATTTCTTTAACTGACCATTCTTCACCCACATTCTTCTTGGCTTAATAAAGGCCTCCATCATCTCCCTCCTGAGTTACAGACTGCTCTGCTCTTCCTATGGTGTCCCTTCCTACAAACTCTTCACAGCCCATCCTCTACATTGCTATACAAATCTGATTAATTCACCACCACCCACTGCCCACCTAAATGGCCTAGAGCCTACAAGATAATGCCCAACCCCCTTATCCCAGTTTACAGGTTCTTTCTTCTTATACGTACCTCAATTTATACCTGGTATCTTATACTACTTGCTGAACTCTGAAGATGCTTCAGACCTACATGATTTTACTCATGCAGTTTCCCCTTTGATCACCTGGCAAACGCTATGCTCAAAGGTCACCTTCCCAATGGAACCCTCCTTTACAGCCTCACCCACATGTCCAGAGATAATCTGTTCCTAAAACCTCTAAAAAATGCTACTATAGCACTTGGTTCAAATCTGGCAGTAATTATGTCACTATACTGTATTGGTATCTTAATTTTTAAATTTCAAACTCCTAACAGAATGCCAGCATATAGGAGATACTCAATAAATGTTTATGGAAAAACTGTTGGTTTTCTGACTTCTTACCTCCCTACATAAGAGGAAACAAACTATAACATCTTACTTAGGGAAAAATCCAATTTAGCATTCAAAATGATGCTAAATAAATATGAAAATCTCAATAGTTACAATATTTAGAACACAGTGAAATTATAAACATTGAGAACTTTATTCATACATTTATCTCATGTTTAATTTTCCAAAACCAGTAATATTTTTCACTTGCTGCCCTCTGCTGGAATTTTATGGAAAACTATGATTAAAAGTTGTCACATAAACCTTAAAAACAATGGGTATTTCTATTTAGACCACATGTGTGAAAATACTACCATTGGACTTGGGTTATTCAAGTCCTTTAGTAAGAAAGGAGACAGTATGAACCATATTCTATCTTTAGAACAAACTGCTTTGTAATTTCTGATCCATCCTAATTCTTAAATAGCTCAACTGAACTAGTCAGAGAGAATAGTTGTGTCCTATGGAAGTGTATCTTTCAGTAAAGGAGGAGGCAGGAATTTGGAGAGAAAAAAGACAGATGGGAAGCCACTTCAGAGTGCATGACACTGTGCATAGGTAAGAGAAAAATTTAACTAATGAATATGATTAAATGATGGAAGCCAAGTGTGGGAAGTTGTTTGAGAAAGAGGAAGTATTCAACCCCCCAATTTACTGAGGTTAAGTAAGAACTGAAAAATGTCCAGAAGAAATACAGTTACTAACTACGTCACTGGTGAATAAATTTTCAATATTTTTATCTTATTCTACTTAAAGGGGGGAGATAAACTGGTAAAAAAGCATAAGAAAGAATTACACAAAGCAGTTTGTTGGGGGCACAAAAATAGGAGTGGCCAGTAAGGTTAGGGACAGGTATCACAAAACATTTGAGTAAATAAATAATACTGATATGCTGCGGATGATGGAAACACTAAATGGCGGCATCTCCTATTGGTATGTCTAGTTCTCGGTTATTTCAGGAGTCAAGTATAAAGCTGGAGACTCAAGAAGACTACACTTCCTCTAGGAAGGAACAAAAGAATCAAACCATTTTTAAATTAAATATAGTATTTTTGGGGAAAAAAGTAACCTGGCCTAGATCCCAGAAATACAAAGGGGGTACTCTCACTATACCAAATAGGTGGCCACTTAGAACACACAAGACAATCCTTACCAATTCATGGATTACTGTAAAGCTGATATTCCAAAACATTATTTGTCTTACTAAATTAATATCTCATTAAAAGGTGATTTTTTAAATCACCTGTCACTTACACAAGTCAGTCATATCTTCTCTGGACTACTGCATTAGGCTCCTAACTGATGTCCTACATCTATATTCTTGTTCCCTTCCTATCAATCTCCACACAGAAACAGAATGGTGTTTTCAAAGCGAAAATCTTATCACGGCATCACACCACTTAAACCCTTCTCTGCTTCCCATGGGTATTAGGATAAAGACAAAAATCTTTAACGTGGCCTACAGGACTATGTATGACTTCCCTGCAGACCTCGCCAGGTCATTTTCTCACTAGACACCCTTCTCTTTCCTCCTCTCTCTTCCCACTTCATACCATTACTCTGTGTCTTTAAATGTGCCAAGCTCCTTGACACAGAGGCTTTGTACACGTTGTGGCCTTTCACTGGAGTTATCTTCACCTAAGTAATTCTGCTCTTAAGTCAAACAAGGCACCTCTTACCTCCTAAACTAGGCCAGGTCTTGTTTTAAACTCAATTAGTACTACACATTAATATCCTTCTTTTTATAGAATTTATCACAGCTGTAGTTTTACATAAATTTTTACGATGTTATTAAGTAATACATCTCCTACTGGCAAATTCTAAATGCCATGAAAACAGGAACCATTTCTGTTTTTGCTAACTATATGTATCCAGGAACTAGTACGATGCATGGCATATAGTATTTGTTGAATGAATGGAACAGTGAATAATATAGTATAGCAAGAGACTCTAAGTCTTATGGCCTAAGACAAGAAAATTACCATCAAAAGTATACCATCGTTTAATAAATAATTATATTTACAATTCTGCTATTACCAGTTTCATTCAACATAGTCTGTGAAAATATCAAGACAAGAGTAGTATCTCTGGATTTACTTTCACAAGCTGGTTAAGTGTTTTTTATAGTTACTAGTTCTATATATTACTACATGTTTGTATCTAAGCAGAAGTCATATAAATGTATATCTAAAATTATATTATTTAACCAATCTTTCAAGGACTCTTCAAGTGCATCCTTTTGTTAATGGAAAAGCAGCTTAACAAAAAGTTTGGGAAAGGCCCTAACGTATCACAGTATCAAAAAAGCCCACAATAGAACCACTAATAGAATTTTTTAAATTACCTGTCACTTACATATATATTTCCTCAAGGCTATTCGATAAATCCGCACGTTCTTGCCCTGTAAGCCAAGGAGCACTAAGATTAAATAAAACACAATAAAGATTATTTGAGGATTCTGTTTATATCTCAAACAGAAATTAGTGACTAAATCACAAGTTGGTCTTATTTAACTTTTAAAAATCATCTATTTTCATTAAAACGTTATCTTATATCATAAATCTATACAGTTCCAAAATGCTTTCGTTGGCATTAACTCATTTAGTCCTCCCAGGAAAATATGATGAAGCTAACACCAATATTATTCAATTAAAATATCATTTAAAAAACAGGGGTGAGTTCATAGGATATCATAAAACTGTCCAAGTTTACGTAAGTGGCAAAACAGGTTCCAGAATCTGAATTTCCAGATTTACGCATTTGCCACACTCTCAGGAAGTACCATTTTTTTCTAACTGGTATCTCCAAAACAGCTCTAACAAATAAGTTAGTTGCCACATAATTGTTAAAAAAATATTAACTTTTTCTGTGAAATGCATTTATGTTTACAACCATTTTATAATTACATCTATTGTTTTCAACAAATAAAAATTTTAAAATTACAGAACCATTATTAATGGCAAATTTTACTTCTGTGGTTTTAAAACATACTAAAAATTCCACTGGAAAGTAAAAATTTTAGTAATTGAGATTCAATGCAATTCTGTTCATGGAGGTTTATACATCTTAGTAGGTCAAGTAGGCAAGGCTGATCAAAGGTTAAGTGCAATCAACAGGTCATGACTCATTAAGATTAAACTTAGGCTGCTGAGAAAATAGTTCCTCAACATTAAGGGGAAGGAAGAAACACGAGAAGAACCATGGGTAAAATTCTTGGAAGGCAGGGGGTCTTAGGCAGAGGCATGTCAAGGAACTGTGGTCAGACCTGTGGCAGAACCAGGTTAGGAGAAACTCTACAGACCAGGGTTTCTAGATTACTAGATTGTCTAGGAAGGAAGATTACCTTCTTCACTTCAAAAGACAATTCTGTAGCTATTTTACCCTATAAACCCTGTGATTCTCTTTTATACTAAGTGGCATTCTTCAATGTGTTTATATATAATTTAATTTTTAATTTAAACGCTCTATAGAAAGTCCAAAGGCATTAACTTCTACACACATTGTAACTTCTATATATATTGTTTGCTATATTTTATAGCAACATAATGTACAGTATAAACAATTATTGAAAAATTTGACATTTTTATAAAAATGTAAATGTGGAAATAGAGCTTACTTCAGTTGATAGATAGGTGGAGCTGTACCTGGGTATTCATTTGGTAGCATCACCTACAAAGCAGTTTAAAAACAAATCTGTTTACACTTCACGGCTCAAAAATAACAGTATTTATAAAGCTAGTCACTGGACAAATTTCTAACTTGCCAAACTAAAAAACAAAACCATTGTTTTGTTAAATCTTGGGAGAGAATTCCCTCCTATTTATGTTTCTACCTTAAATATTTTGCGAATTACAATACCAATTTTTTAAGGAGCTTATTACTTGCAGAGAAAGTATAAAAGCAATGAAAGTAAAAAAAAAAAAAAAAAAAAAGGTGGGAGGACAAAGATGAAAGAAAAGAAAAACTGAATAGGGGCATTATACCCTAACCCTAAATAAACAGAGAGGCATTGTAACATGTTACAGGAATTTTTCTGAAGAAATACTAAAAAACAATATTATTAAATACATTATCAGCTAACACTTAAGTAGAAAACCATACAGATTTCTTTTCAAAACAGTATTATTAAAGACAAATACTGATAAAAACTCAATTTGTCATCTCTTACGCTGTAAGTATAGGCAGTCATCAAAGAATAAGCATTAAAATAGAAAGCCGTATCAATCTTCTCATTTTTTATCTTACCCACAATTAATTTCCAACTAATAAAGAAATGAGTATCTACTCTATGAATCATCTAAATTACTAACCTATTCTTCCTCTTAAATGTTAGCTATCTTCCCAGGTTTAGAGTCTCTATTAAAAGGACAGGATAATGAAAGGAAATGAAACTCAACTCTGTCAATGGTACATTAAGAAGATTTCAATAATTAAAATAACTAGGATAGGAAAGATTGACACTAACAATTAAAGCATGACTTGAGAATGAGCTGAGGTTTAATTACCCATACGTTTAGATAATCTATTGTTAATGAAAGCCAACAAAAAGACAATTTAGAAAAAGCCATACAAGAATAGTTATTAGAGAAATACAATAGTTAACCATACAAAGTCAACGTTGTAACTAGTAAATGGCCACAAAGAAAGGGGAAAAAAATACCTGCAAGCAAAGTGTCCATTTGGGGTCATCTATATCGTCGCTAATTCTAATACAAAATATTTTGGCACAGTCATCGATGACACACCATTCCTCGCCATATATAGCTGCCATTGCTTCAATTTCCTCATTCTGAAAGAAGTTGATGGGGGGAAAAAAGTCAACGCATGTACATACCCTAAAAAACTGAGTTTTCCTTACTCCTTTATAAGGCATTTGTCTGTAACATTACTAGCCTAAATGAAGGATCCCTGAATGAACACTGCCAAACCTTCTTAGCAGCAGGTCACCATGTTGTACTCTGGGTGGTTGCCAGACACCATTGCAATGACGGGAACCAGCCTTGCTACACTACACACACGGTGCTTTGGGCCACTACTGAGCCAAAATATGTATGCACCCCCCTGTCCTGTAGTGAGATCCACAAGTGAAAGGATAAATGTATCTTCTCCACCTTTTCATTTTTAACAGGTAACCCCACCCTCACTCCCCAGTAGCGTTGTTACTTACTAGCCCTATAGTCCTACTGGGTATCACCTCCGTTGGTTTTTGTTTTGGATTTGGGCACGAGGATGGGTGATTGGCTTGGGTTTTTGGAAATCAAACATTTCTGAAATTATTCTTTTGGGGTTAAAAAAAGAAAAAGAATCGGACCTAAAGGTGAAATGGGAAGCAAAGCATGCATTCAACTTGTTATCTCATTTTGTAGTCACAACCCAGTAGGAAAGCTTTAAGGGCGCCCACGTGAGCCACGCACAGGGGAAAGCTCAATACCAAGAGGAGTAAGAATCAGTGGGTCCTCGAAGAACTCCAGGATCTGTGTTAGTATTGCCCGTTTTGCAAAGGCAGAAACCGGGGCTCCTAAGTGGCTTGTCCAAGGTGACCCGGCGGAGACTGCGCGAGGAGCAGAACCCGGGTTTCTGCCTCCGGCCCGGAGCTGCGCAGTCACGTGCTGATGGTTTGACGATGACACCATCCGAGGCAGGCCCAGCCCGCCGAGGCCGGGCGAGGCCGGCATGAGAGTGCTCGGCCGAGAAAAAGCACCGAGAAAATGGAACCCGGTAGAGCATACGGCACGGCTAGCGGCCCGGGCGGTGCAGGTGGGACCTGGGGCGCCCCCGAGTGGAGGGCCCCTCGGCGGAGGAGGCCCGGGGCGGCGAGGCGAGGCCTAGCCGACCCTGGAGGTCGGCACCCCGCCGGGGCCTCACCTGCCTCTGGTCGCTCCCTGCGTCCCCCTCAGCCATGTGGCCCTGGGAGCTGTCGGGCGGCCACTGACTGCTCAAGTCCGGAGCGCCGGGGCGGGGCGCTGCGGCGACAAGCGAAGCGCAGGCTGCGGCGCGGCCCGACCCGGAACCGCAACCCCTGCTGCGCCGCGCAGTCCGCATCTGCTTCCGGGTTGCGGGCCAGGTGGCGTGAGGGGTTCCCGGGGCTTCCTCCCCTGGCCTGGCGCCAGCCGTACTCCTCCCCCTTGGCCGCGCCTGGAGGAAGCTGTACTGCCTGTGAGGCGGCCGGAGACCTCGGCTCACTCACCTGGCAAATCGCTGGGGCGGGGGGCTTCTTCTCGCCCGTTGTGGCCTCGGGACCGTCGGAACCCCCAGGAGACGCTTGGGGAGTCGGGTTTACAGCCACTTCCCAGGAAGAGAGTCGGCCGCAGTCCACAGCCCCAGGCTCGTCTTGACACCTCAAGGCTGGGGTTTTTTACGTGTTTTAAGATATTTTCTCCGACTTGAGCAGGGATGGGTTTTATTTCCCAAAAACAGGAGAGCAGGAGAGCGCCGGCGGCGATTTTGAAAGCGTGCGGAAAATCTTACCCACTCACTGTTGTATTGTGACAGTTTTCTTTCGTAGTCTTGGATATTTTGGGAGCAAGGACCATTGTTTCATTATCCAAAAAATTTGTATCAAATTGTGTCATTTCTCCCCTGCGCACCACGCATACATTCCAGTAATTGGTTGTGAATTGTATCGGTCACCTTATTGGAGACTCCTGGATCAGGCCCTTATTCCTTCAATGAAGAGGCATTCTATCCTCTCGTCTCACTTTTTCACATATACACATACAAACAAAAACTCAAAATGTTACTACATCTTTCCTCCTATCTGCCTTAATCATGGGCATGTTATAATTTCTCTTTAAAAACGAATTCTGAGTCAAGGGCGCACTACATAAGTACCTGTAAATAATTCCACCTGACGTACTGTGAGGGGATCCAATATAAACCTTGTGGATTTATTAATAAAACAAATATTTGTTAGGTTCTTACTGTGCTACGCTTTGGAGATGCAGAATCAGATATCATGCATTGCCTTTACTGAGCTAAGATCTAAGATGTGGGGGAACAAAAGTAAATCAACATTCAAATGCACTAGAATTGTGTCCTACTATTGTGTTAGTAGCACAAAGAATGGCCATCCATCCAAATTTTATTGAGCGTCTTGTTCCAGAGAATGTTTGAATTGAGTTAAAGAAGAGCAGGTAGAGAGGTTAGCTAATTGAAGAAGGGGAGGGATGTTCCAGATGGAGAGAAAAATGTTGGCATAAAAATTGTGGCCTGTTTAAGGAACTTCATGCAGTTCATTGCCTCTGACATCACAGCTGTCAATTTCCTCTTGTCATATGGCTTGCATAACCCCTCTCTGATTGTCTCCATAAATCTGCACATGCGCATTCATTTTGGTTCCAAGAGAGGCCTTGGAGGGATTTAACCCTCTGTGATGTCAACCACATCCCCTCCCTCCAGTTAATGGGTTTGGACAGTGTATTTTTTTATTCCTTAGTTGGGAAGCCCCAACCAAGTTTCCAACCAAGTTGGGCACCAGGATCCATGGTACAACTATTCCATCCTGGTATTTCTCTTCTAGGTGAGGAATTTGCCTTCAAGTGCTGAGGGTTTTTGGCCACACTGCATCTCTAGGTTGCCTGAAAACCTTCTTCAGTTATCAATGCTCATACTACCTAGATGGCCATCTATTCAACAATTTCCTTCCCTCTGACCTGTCACTGATTTCTTTATGTGGTTTACAGCTTGTCATGCAGGGTGTCATGCAGGGTGTCATGCAGGGTCTCAGGCCCCGCTCCCCACATAAGAACGCAGGACATGGTGAGGCCAAAAAGAAACACCCACGGAGCCATAGATAGGGGAGTTATACCACTATAGTCTCGCTGGTGGCTGGGTTGGAGACATAGGAAGCAGGAGCCACACCATCCGCAACCCGCTGTCTGCTTCTCTGCCAACTAACCAACCCCACTTGCTAGCTGCAATCCGCTGTGCCAACCACAATCCGCGCTTGTTAGCTCAGCCACCACCTTCCTGCTAGCCCCCATTTGCTGCTAGCATAGCCACGGCAGTTATATTAGTGGCCAATGGCTCCCTGGTTACAGCTGACGGCCAACTAGCCATAGCTGATGGCCATCCAATCACAGTTGATGGCCATTTACTACCTGAGCCAGCACCTTTCCACGTGAGGCTGAGAGCCTGGAAACTGCACTCCTGGCTCTGTCCCCACACAGCTTCTATTGCATAAAATAATGGTTTTCACACTTGCAGAAAAAACCATAGAACCTTCTTCACTGAAAACTTATGTGAAACAGATTTGGTTGTTCTGGCTGAAATAATGGTGATGAACTTGAAGTCCCAACTACTCAGTATCCTCCCTCCTGGCTTCTCAAAGACTTTAAACACAAATTTGAAAACAACCACATTAAAATGTGACAGCAAACGATGCACAGCAAAACTTAACCTTCTAAACAAAGCACAATATATCCAGTTTATTACACATAGCACCTCTTTTCTTATAACATGTCAAGTGTTAAAGAAAAAATTCAATCAAGTAAATTTGAAGATCTAATTGGCTTTATTAAGAGATTCATGAATCCAGCAGCATCCCATCCAACTAAAAGGGCGCTCCAAGGGGTTGTACAAAACAGAAGGTTTTTTACAGGCAGAAAAAGGTGGGACTTAGAAGTTAAAAGTGGATTATTTCAGGCAGGGATACCTTCCCTTAGGGGTTCTCATCAGGCAGATACCTCACTGGTGTTGATCAGGACCAGACTGATAGGTTTAAAATTCCACTTGTGGGAAAGGCTGAAACTGCAGTTAGATTAGTTACTAAGTTTCAGTTTGGTGACATGGCTTAGCAAAAGTGACTCCATTTTGGGGCTGTTGTTTTTTTAAACAATAGCAACCACGTCCATCTTCTGCAGATTATACCCATGGTTTTCTTCATTGCTAGTTCCTCTAGCTAGAGTCTTTAAATCTTCTTTTGAGCTCAGATTCTAAATGGAAGTGATTCTGCCGAAGGGAACTGAACAAAACCCTCCCTGCTTCTCGGAGTGTTGAAGCACATGGCCAATACAGAGAACCCTGAATAAGACTCAAAACTCAGATGTGCAAAAGCATTTTGGAAATAGAAGGAGAGAAGTAATTACTAAAGTAACAAGTGTAGCAGACAAGCTATATTTTGCAGAACATATGGGAGGAAAGTAAGACTAGATAATTCAGTTGAAAAAGACCTTACTTTATGTAAACTTTGAGCAGTTGTCTAAGCAGAAACTGAGAATGGTCTGGAAACAGTAACATAGACTTGGATACAAGAGGGGTCTCTAAGCCAAAGTCTTGATTTCCACATTCATTTACCCAAATAGTTCCAGAATGGCTCCCTGAAACTCACTATGTTCAATATATTCAACTCAATATACTCACAACTCAATATCAGGTAATGTCTGTTTTTTAATTCAAATCCACAATAAATAAATAATCATATTTATAAACTGATTGATTTTGAAAACCTTTGTTAATCAACTGTAACAATGTTGTTCTCTGGTGGCTATACTTCAAAGCTAAAACCATTTATATCATGTGCGTAAAATAAAAATTTGGCAATGCAAAAAAAAACACAAAACAAAACTCAACATATTTCTCCTTAAACCTGTTCCTCCTCCTCTTTCTCATTTCAGTAATTGCCAACCCCTGAACTCCTGCATCAATAATTGTCCAAGCTTGAAACTTGAGACACATTCTATACTCTTCTCTTCCACTCCCTCCACACCCATACAGCAAGTTCTGATGATTCTTTATTCCTTATGTCAATGTAAGAAACGTCCAAGCCTGTAGAGAATTTTTATGAGTTTCTTTGAGCCAAACTGACAACATTGCCCGAAAGCAAGATCTCAAATGCTCCAGACAAGGACAGTTTTGCAGTTTCTTTTATACATTTGGAATTAAGGAGGGAATATCAGGAAGATTACGTGAAGGTTGCAAAAAGCAAGGTACAGGACAATTAATAAGATTATGTGTTCTTGAGGGTGGTTATGTGCTCCCTTTGAGGGGTCTCGAAAAGAGGATTACTTCTGGTATTTCAAAGGTGTGTTAATCTAGATGCACAAGAACAATGGACAGGGCTTGCTTAAAAACCTTTTACTAAAGAAGTTACAGCCCTTTATATCTTTCTTGAAATCCTTATTTGCTCCCTGTGGGGACAGAGCCAGGAGTGCAGTTTCCAGGTTCTTGGCCTCATGTGGAAAGGTGTTGGCTCAGGTAGTAAATGGCCATCAACTGTGATTGGATGGCCATCAGCTATGGCTAGTTGGCCGTCAGCTATAACCAGTGAGCCATTGGCCACTAATATAACTGCTGTGGCTACACTCGCAGAAAATGGGGGCTAGTAAGAAGATGGTAGCTGAGCTAGCAAGCAGCGCAATGAAGATTGCGGATCATGTGGCTCCTGCTTCCTGTGTCTCCAACCCAGCCGCCAGCGAGACTGTAGTGGTATGACTCCCCTACCTATGGCTCCGTGGGTGTTCCTTTTTGGCCTCACCATGTCCTGCGTTCTTATGGGGGGAGCGGGACCAGAGACCCTGCCTGACAACCTGCATGACACTCCCTAATGCTTAAACACTATAATACACAAGATATGTTCCTGGCCACCTCTCTAATTTTATCTCCCACTGTTACAGCCAGACCAGCTTAATTTATTTTACTTAAGTTTTCTTTCTGATAAAAGAATTCCATGGCTTTAGAAAAAAGTATGAAAACTACTACTTATACAATAGTCACTGTGTAGAGAATTGAGCTGAAATACACAAAGAGGCCAGTAACAAGTGGAGGAAGAGAACAGACCTGTTAAATGATAGATGGACAGCTGCATGGTACTAGAATGATTAATGGCAGAGGTCTGGTGACCTGGAGGAGATGCATGTGGCCAGATTCCTCAGAACTCTCATATAAAAGAGAAACATAATGATTGGCTGCACCAGAATTTCTACATAGGGTGGACTTTAGATGGTTGGAAGGAGGGTCTTAAAACTTTTTGCTTAAGATTAAGCAACATAAACTGTCTAAACCAAATAATTGGAGGGGAGAAGGGAGATGTGATTAGATCACAGATCACAAAGGGCTAACATCCTCTCTTGTTACCCAAAATGAATGAATATGTATATAAAGAGAGATGATCGTTAAAGAGTTGTGCAAGCAGTGTGACAAGACGGAGTGACAGCTATGATATTAGAGGCAAGAGAAATGAGTTATTCAAATGGAAAACACTTAACCTAGAAGTGTATATATCTTCTGACTGCAACGGAGATGGCTGTCCATCGGGGTTGAGGTGTTAAGCCTCTGAAGGATTCTCCATAAACCTACTTAGATGGTTTGAATAGGCTCTTCCAAATAGTCTCTAGGACCTTGCTACTCAAAGTGGGGTCTGTGAGCCAACAGCATCATATTACCTGAGAGCTTGTTAGAAGTACAGAAACTTAGGCCCTACACCAGACCTACTGAACCTGCATTTTAATAAGATTCCTGGGTAATGTGTATGCATATTACATTTTGAGAATCTTGTAGATGACCATAAGAAAGTGCCTCTCAGATCTTAGAGGGCAACTAAGGGCTCCAGCGACTGTGCCCTGAGATCTGTTATTTCCTTAGCACTAAGACTATGCTTTCCATGGGCTGCTCTTAGCCAGAGAGCATGGCAGTTACTCAAACAGGTCATTTCTGGGAGACAAGACATTCCTCTGATGGGGGCTTGGCCTCCAGGGCTCCCTGAAGGCCTTGCTGAACTTTCCTTAGAACAATACACAATCTTTTTCAGTCCTTTCTTTCCTCTCACCATTCAGTCAGGGTCACAGCATTAGTCTGATGGTTGTCTGAGCCCCTTTGGGCTTCCTCCCCATTTTCTATCACAGGCATTTGTCACAGGCAATAAATTTCTCGCACATGTGACCTCATTTTGGCATGTGTTTCTCCAGGCCCTGACCAGCACAAGCTGCTTTAGGATACAGGTGAATTCTTTCCATACAATATAGACTTGTAGTAATATTATCTGTTTCAGAAATATTTTTTTTAGGGAAAGGTCCTTAAATATTATATTTAAGAAACAAAACACAAACATCCAAGCACACTGTTAATAATGTCTTTCCCCTGTTCTCTGTGTTTATCTAATATGCTCCCAGTTAATGAAAGCCATTGTGGTAGGCTACAGGCCAATGAATGCTGAGGCTATAGGTTCTCTTTGTGCCATTTATTTGTGCTCTAACCAGCAGTTTGACCAAGTATGGGCAAGAAAAGTAGCAGAGGTACAAAGGAAGATTAAAATTCTGGACATTAAACTAAGTTTTATGGAGAAGCTCTGTCAAAGAAATAGTCAAGGAAACTGTGGGGACAGAGCCAGGAGCGCTGTTTCCAGGCTCTCGCCCTCATGTGGAAAGGTGCTCACTTGGGTAGTAAACGGCCATCAACTGTGATGGGATGGCCATCAGCTGTGGCTGGTTGGCCGTCAGCTATAACCAGTGAGCCATTGCCCAATAATATAATTGCCATGGCTATGCTAGCAGCAAATGGGGGCTAGCAAGAAGATGGTGGCTGAGCTAGCAAGTAGCGGAGTGTGGATTGCGAATTGCAGAGAGGTGGGTTGCAGCTAGCAAGTGAGGTTGGCAGACAGGAAAGTGGACAGCAGGTCGCACGTTGTGTGAATCGAGACTATAGTGGTATGACTCCCCTACCTATGTCTCCGTGGGGGTTCCTTTTTGGCCTAGCCACATCCTGCGTTCTTATGTGGGGAGTGGGAGCTGAGACCCCGCAGGCCGCCTCGCACGACACATGGCACAGCGAGCAGGGTCTCCGCATGACAGAAACAGAGTCAAGATTAACCAGGCTTTGGGGAAGGGAGGAAATCTTTGAATATTTTAGTGTCACCATAAATAACATGCAGCCTGGTAAGATTAGCCTGCAATTGTATAAACAATCACTGGAAAAAGTAATGGTGCCAGGCTCTTCTTCACTTCAGGAGATTTGAAGGGGATGGAAGGGTGATGTCTAACGCAGAATGCCAGAGCGCACCTACAGTGGAACTGTGCTGTGAGGACCTTGCTACAGCACCGACCCATCAGCACTCCATTTCAGAACCGACATCTGCTAACATGTGGGCTAAAAAATAATACTTTTCCTCCCACCTTCTAAGTTTTTCTAGCTAGGCTAGTAATCAAATTAACAAAGACAGATTAACAGGAGAAAATCAAATGTTTAATACATGTACATGGTGAATTAACATAGGTATGAAAATTTGAAAAACACTGAGGCAACAGTGGGTATATAAGACATTTTTGGTCAAAGGAGAAAGGAGTGGGAGGGGTATTAGATTTCAGAAGCAAGAGATTTTGAGGTAGTTGAGGAAGAAGAGAACGTACACAGCAGAAAAATTCTTTCTGGGCATCTCAGAAACAATGGGACACAGGGGCCTGTGTGATGTCCTCTTATTTACCAGACTTAATTCAACTTAGGCTAAGGCAGCATTCTAAGATTTCCTTCCTGAAGGAGGTTTTTCTGTCTGAATCTCCAGGGCTGGAAAAGGGGGAGGGTCAAAAGGTCTTTCTGAGTTTTTTGTTTCTTAATTGGTAGCTTAAAGTCAATATCCCCGTAGGCGGCTATAGGGTGGCAAAATTTTGGTTCTCTTCAACTAACAAGGTGTGTAACCACTTCAGTGACCTTGTGGACAGTGTTTGATTTCCCAGTGACAGTGTCAAATATGTATTCCACAGAAATTAACCTCTCAGAGTGTAAAGTGGTCAAGGAGAGAAGGTGTCTGGTCAAACCAGTTTATCATCGCAGTGCTAAACACCCTTTATCTGATCATTTCAACTTAAAATTTTCAGAGCCCTTAACATTCTAATGTACAATATAAATCTCCAAGAGAGAACAATAGTATGTAGCTTTTCACAAAGTATTTGACTAAGGAATCTTTCTTTCCCCCTCCTTCTCATTCCCTAAAATCTTGGAACAGTAGAATTACTAGAGCACTCTTTGATAAGCACTACCCCATTTAGTATCGTTATACTTCATGTTCCCCTGGCGGTAGCAGTTCAAATAGCAGTCACTATTATATCTATTTCTGGTCCAATATTAAGGACCTGGATCCCCATTTACCAAAAAATGTTAACTCTGATTTTTTTTATTTTCAAGAAGCCTCTTCTTAATGAATATACTTCTAGAAGGGCTAGTTACCAGTTCTATTGTTAAAACCTTAGGAAGGACTGAGTTCTAGCCAACAGAGAGCAGGATACTGGATGGGAATGGGAGAGGGATAAGCCTTCCTCTTCAGCATTACGCACGCTTACTCTGTCTTAGAGCGAGTATCTTCGCATGCTACTTACTGACCGCTTACATGACACCTCAAATTTCTTTTGCTGTAAAAGCTTTTCTTGATTAAAAGTAGACTATTAGAATAGGATTAGGTCCTGCCTTGCCTCAAAATCAGTGGTCAAAGAAGATGACATATGTGAAATAAAAAAAATGTTGGATAAGAAAATACAAGTTACTTGCTTTTCCTTCTGATGGGAATGTTCTCCCATCTTCAAATGGCTGTCTCCTTACCTATCAGTTCTCAGCACAATGGCACCTCTTCATCAAAGACTTCCCTGACCACCTTAACTAAAGAAGTTTTCCCTTCTCCCTCTTGTTGATGCACGTTAATCAAACACCACCAGGAACATACTGTAACCGGACAACTCCTGGCAGCAAGTGAGACTGCACACATAGTTGAAACATGGGACATCTCAGTAAGAAAGTCTGTTGGGCCTTGTGTTCAAGGAATTGGGGTTTACTCTGGATGGGGGTCTGTCAGGAAATGAGAGTAATTTTATGATTGGTTACTTTAATGAATTCTATCCTAGAGGCAGAAGGAGCAGAGTGGGGCTAAAGCTGCAGTTAGTAAAGCAGCACTCACTCAAGTTAGCGAGGAAAGGGGGCTATTTGGTCATATTAGTGGTTTGCACAATGTACTTGGTTTTGTCTATGCTCAGACATGATTTCAGAGTAGTTTTTGTTTTTATTTTTTCTCCATCACGGTCACAGAGTGACCTTATCTCACATTGGTGTACCACGAAATTGTTATGTTTGACAGGAAAACACTTCCGTCTAGGCCAGCTCCCAGCAAACAGAGATTTTTTTCTTTCCCACTTTATCCCATTGTCCTGTGTTATTTTCTTCACAGTATGAATCTGTATCTTACAACTATCTAATTTACATATTTTTAATGTGTGCGTGATCTGTCTTCACGCGCACACACACACACACATATATACACACACTGTCTTTCATGAGGGCATGATATTGTCTTCTTGTTCATCACTCTGTCTCCAACATCAAAGCAGCCCCAGCACAAGGTAGATACTCAATAAATATTAGTTGAATGGATGCATCGATTAGATGCTTGGGGAAAGGGCTCCTCTGGAAGTGGGGGAGAGGTTCATGAAGAGAAGTGAGGAAGTGCCAAAGCGTACACCTGATTGTGCAGCCATTTCAAATTACCTCTGGGGTTGCCCTGTCATCCTGTGATAGAACATGTGATCTGGGAGGCTAGGGAACTACTGACCCTAGAATGAATGGTTGTTGAATTCTACCTAAAGAGTTCCGTGAGACTGTGAAATGTTAAAATCTGTATTCCTTCATTCAGTAGGTGCAGAGGTATTCTAATGCTTGCCAGTTTGGATTGTTTTACCTTCAGGAAATAGAACCTGAAAAAACCAGTCTTTCAATCACCTTCACCCAATGGACATCATAAAATGTCCTCTCGGAGGTTTTGTCTTAATGTCCAGGCCCAAGAGTCCCCTACATGTGAAAAGACTGTCAGTGACTGTAGCTCCTTGCCTCTCATTAAAATACTGTGGTATACTTGGATATCATTCCGAAGCTTTCAAAGAAAGCCTTCCAGGAAAATATATGTGTTCAACTGCACTTAAACACTTAAAGACTATTAGTGACCATTTTAAACAGTGTTTTTAAAAATATTCATTGAGCTATTTTCCCAAAGACAGCAAAAATTTGTATCTGAGAGGCAATAATGATGATTTATGTTTACATTTACTAGTTGTATATTTTACTACCACTGTTTATTAAATACCTTCTGGTACTTTTCTTACAAAATTACTGAAAAGTTACTAGTTTGGTTGAATTCAATAAATACCAAAAGCCTGTTTTGTGCCATGTACAAGACATTATGCAGTTCATTTCCAAGAAGCCTACAAAGGTATAAAGGAAAAGGCATAACTGCCTTTTTCAGTAAGACCTATTTTCAACTATGTGTAACACACTGATTTATCCTCATGCATTTGTGCTGAAGAGATTTAAAATTGTTAGCCTTAGCCAAGCGCTATTTAACATCATTTTGTGAGGTTGATATGGTATAAATTTAAGCTGCAATAAGCATATAGTTTCTTCATGTACTTTGGGAGGGCTCTGAGCCAGGATGCGTAGGTACAAATACTGACTTTGCAAATGACTAGTTGTATTACTTAATGGTTCTGTGCCTCAGTTCCTGGTCTGTAAATGGGGATGATAATAATAGTATCTATTTCATAGGATTACTGTGAAAATAAAATGATCTAATCTATGTAAAGGGCTTAGTATATTGCATGGCACACAGTAAACGTTCAATAAACATTAAATACTATTTGTATTATAAGTTACATTATAATATGTTATATTACTACATGATATCATAGTTTTATCATGGAGTTTAGAAGACTTGCATAATTAATAAACAGTGATTTTACATTAAATATCTCAACAATGTTTTATACAGAAAACAGTATGGAGTATCACTATCCACTTAGTAAATACATGGTGGGAACAAAACTCTAGACTTCTTACCTACTTTTTCTAAGTGTATATGCAAAACCAAATTTTTCTCCTTCCTATCTCCTGTGACCTATGTCAGTTAGCTAACGTGATTCTTGCCACCACTGTGTAGCTCTGTTAACCATGATCTTTGTACAATGCCAAGCAAATCTCTGTTCAAATTACTTATTTATAGACCCATTCTCTCTCTCCTTCTTACTACTACTATTTTATAATTACCCACTACTTACTTCTAAGCACATCATCTAGTTTATTATTATTTTTGGTCCTAGCAAAATAGCATAGAGGTTAAGGGCATGGGCTTTAAAAGTAGACTATTTGATTCGTTTCTTGACTCATGTAGTAGTTATAGTTATTTAGCTTCTCTGAGTCTCAGTTTCCTTACTTGTAAAATGAAAATGTCAATGTCTATTTGGAGAATTGTTTAAAAAAAAGAAAAGAAAAGAAAAAAGGTGCACCTAGCACATTTCTTGGAATGTAGTGAGCTTTCAAGAAATGGTAGCTAATGCTACTGAAAATACAGCTATGATATTAAATCCTTGGGTGCATGATAAGTAGAGTTTTATTCCCACCACATAGGTCTCCAACAGGAAAAGGAAGAACAAAACTACTGAGAAAGAGAATAGAGTGGCTCAAATTACTTTATGGGGTATCTATAGCTATGGATGAAGACTAGAGTTACCATGTATAACCATTTCCAGAATTAAGCTAATGAAAAGAAAGGATTCTTTCCTGGAGAATGTGTGGACTGAAAACTTTCAGGATGAGGTTCTAAAATGGAAATTTGACGACAGTGGTCACTTGTACCCCTTCTGATGGAAAAAAACTCAAGTAAATCACCCATAAAATCGTACATTGGTAATTGAAATGGAATGAATGTGAATCAGTCAACAATGTGTCAGCGTTTCAACAGGAAACAAATGACATACACAAAGGATTTAACTGAAGAGAGACTAAGGAAGGGATGATTTACAGAAGAATGGACAAGGTTAAAGGACCCCATACGGGATGGAAAAGCAGCCAGGGACTCTAGGAAGTTGTTAAAATATCCCGAATGGAAGGAACAGTGTTTTTGCACGCCAGCAAGAGCTGTAGCCACAGGACAGGGACTGCCCAACAGACGCCGTGGCTGTAGAAAAATGCAGCCACTGCCAGGAATTCTTGACAGTGTCAGGAGTAAAGAAGTAATAGATACTTCAACCTCTCTCTCTTCCTGTTTACACTCTCCTGCTGGTACCTCTCCTGAACCCAACTGGAAGCCAGAGGGCAAGGGAGCTCAGGTGGTTCAATTCCTAGAGGCCAGGATACAGAGCTGAGTAGAGAAGGGCAGAGAATGGATTGAGAATGCAAATGGATAGCCCGGAGAAGCAATCAGTCTGAAGCCAAGGAGAGGACAAAAACAGATGGGTAGAGTGATATAAACCACTTCCAGGCCCATCCATAAAACCTCTAGGACAATCCTCTATGCTCTCTGTCCTCTGCAGGGACTCTGGAGGCCATGCATTGACAGTGCTGATGTTCACCGTGGAAGAAACCTGGATCTTGAATGACTGTTCAGAGCAGAACCTCCATCTTGACCACGTTGCACTATATTATGAAGTCCTTGAGGCTTCTGTGTAGTTTGTTTCAGATGTCAGATGGCGGTAAGGGCCGAGGGTTGTGACTCACACTGACCTAAGGTACCTCTGTCCAGGCTTCTTCTCTCAAATGAGCTTCTGAGCACTTACTCTTTCTGTAAGTATCTATAAGATATTTACAAGTGGATATTTTAGATGTCATCTTAAACTCAATGTTTCACAGCCATATTCAAAAACCTTCTCAAAAAGATTTGTTTTTTTTGTAGATACCCTGCCCTTCCAACTTCTGTATTCACTGAGTTTGTCATTTCAGGATATTTAGTCAGACTTGATGTATGCCATAATCTGGGCTCTACATTAAAGATATAAAATTAAAGAGGACATGGTTTCTGATTTCAAGCCCATAGTCTGATAGAGGCCAACATGTAAACAAACAGTCACACACTGCATGATAACAGGGATATGTTCTGAGAAGTGCATCGTTCTGTGGTATCGTATGTGTGAACATCATAGAGTGACTGACACAAACCTAGATGGTACAGCCTACTGCACACCTAGGCTGTATGGTATCGCCTAGTACTCTTGGACTACGTCTTTCTGGCATGTTACTGTACAAAATGGCGTAAGATTAAATCAAGTGTAACAGAAAAACGACATAATCATGAGATGTATGAGGCTGTTGCTAGCGTTACACAGCATACTGTTTGACAGCAAGCCTTTTTTTTTTTTATAAGTCCAATGAGTACATTCTAAAGTAACAAAAAGTATAGTATAGTAAGTACATAAACCATTAACATAGTGGTTCATTATCATCAAATATTATGTACTGTACATAATTTATGCATTATGCTTTTATACAGCAGGCAGCACCATAAGTTTGTTTACAGTAGCATCACCACAAACATGTGAGTAATGCATTGTGCTGCGATGTTATGATGTCACTAGGCAATAGGAATTTTTCAGCTTCATTATAATCTTATGGAATCATAAGATTATATGGTCCCATAATCTTATATATGGGATTGTATAAGATTATATATAGTCCATCATTGACTGAAACGTCATTATGCATTGCATGACGGTAATTACTGAAAATGTGTTATGTGCCACGGTGTGTGGCAGTTGCTCTCTCTCTCGTTTACACTTCACAGCAAATGAGCCACAAGTATCTTAATTCTTCCTCAGTAATAACCACTTTCTCACAGTGCTATGTGTGAATAATAACCACAGTCTCCTTTGCTGCCTCTTTCTTCCCTCACTCTAGTTCTGGTTTCTTCCTTTACTCCTTCTAGTTCTAGTGTACCCTTGTATACTATCGTTAGACTAATGTTCCTTAAATTCTACTTTGTTCAGTAATATTTTAAAGTTTTCTCTCTTCCTACCAAGTCAAGTCTCAATTCTTCTGCTTGGCTTTCAGAGATCTGCATATCAGCTCCTCTGATGCAGCTATTCAATACTGCCCTTCAGAAAGCTCCATGGTAATCGCCAAGCCCTGTCTAGTGTTACTTCACTCTCCCTTCCATCCCCACTGCTCAGCTTGGTTCAGGCCTCTCATCTCACCCCTAGACTAAGGCAGGAACTTCTTAGCTCATTTTCCTGACATTTCCTTTTCACCCATCCTGCTTCCTGCCAACAGAACTCTCTCATTAAAGCATCACTTTGATACTGTCAGTTCTCTGTTCAAAAGCCTTTTCACCTTCTGTATTTCCTATCTCAGTAAAGACACCTCTATATACCAATGTCCCGTACCAGAAACGTGGATGCCATCTTTACTCTTCCTTGTTCCTCCCCCCCTCATACAGTCAATCACCAAGTTCTTTGTTCTCTCATTGACATATTCCTTGAATCAGTTTACTACTAATTTTCTCCATCTTCAAAGTTCTGGCCAAAGTTCAGGCCACTTCTGTCTCTTGAGTGGACTACCGCCAACAGCTTCCTAACTGGTGTTCTTAGTGCTAACATCACCATCGTCTTTTCAACCCATTATCTACCTACCAGACTTATCGCTTTCTGTGATAAAAATCTAATATTGTGACTCTCCTGCTTAAAATTCTTTTGGGTTTTAATTCCATATTTTTAAGGATGAATCTCAAACTCTACGACACATTGTAAAGGACCTTTCATGATGTGACTTCTATTTATCTCTCCAGTTTCCTCTCTTGCTCCCAACTCGCTCCAGTTGCCTGTTCTGCACTTCATGTCCCAGCTTCATTGAAGTATGTCCGCTTCCCACAATGGGGCACGTCATGTCTCACCTGCGATCCTTTTCACTTGTTACTCGCTCTACTTGTTCTTTCCTCCTACCTTCTCCCACACATTGTTTGGACTCAGCTTCCTTGATGGCAGTTACTATTTCTTTCTGTATCCTTGCATTGCCAGCACCCATTACAATCCCTAGCACCTGGTGGGCTCTCTATTCAGAGAAGTTACATACATTTTTCATGGTCATACAACTGGTTAAGTGTCAGAGAGCTGGGATTCAATCTAGCTTTCTGATTCTAAATTGTGTGTACATTCCGTTTCACTATACTGCCTCCAACCTTAGATTAAAAAAAAAAAAAAAAATGTTAGACATAGTTTAAAGTCCCAGTTCTTTCATTAATTCAACAATGATTGATTTCTGTAGAGGAGAGACTGTTCCATGACGTGACCACTGCCTGTCCTACGAGCTGGACCAAGGCCTGCAGGGGGAGATTTTTCACCACAAACACCCCTCAGAGACCATCTGATTATAATCGATGTTCCCTCTGGCATACATCAGCACCCCTCCCTTGCCTCCTGCTATGTGCTGTTTCCTGGAACAGGTTGTTGTCCTGACCTGATTAAGCATGTGAAGTCATTTTCCATACCTGGTAGCATTCACGTACTATTCCATTTTTATTCTATATAATTCTCTGGCACCTGTGAAGCGGCACAGAAGGCATCCACTGGTCTTGAGCTGCCCAAGTACACCTCACACGTAGGTTTCCCTTAATAAACTATGGTAACTGACAGACTGGAGTGGCCTCTTTCTTGGGTCTTTCCCTGCCCTCCACTTACGAGATAGATTTTCAAGCCTCAGGGCTTTTCCCCAGGTCTCCGTGTACTAACAATTTCCTAACATGGGTCATGCACTGTGTTAGATAAAGGGAGTAAACTGGCATACAAGGCATTCCCTCCCTGCCTTCAATATACTTCTAGCCTATGAAAGACATAGATCAATATGGAGGCATTTGTAGCACAGTGTGGTTAATGTTATCCTAGAAGTAAGTACAAGGCAGATTGGAAAGCCTACAAGAGGGACACGTAACCCAGTCAGAGAGTGGCAAGGAAGGCCCTTGGAGAGAAGTGATTTCTAAGCTCAGACTGCATGAAGCGTAAGCCTCAGAAGGATAACGAAGCTGTGGAAGAGATTTCAAGGCACAAAAGAACGACACGGACAAAGGTCCTGAAGTGTCAGAGCCTGCATCAGTACAGGGAACTGAAAGTTGTTCCTAACTGCTGATGTGTAAAACACCACGGTGATAATGATGAGGGATGAGTCAAGACAGTGTGAGCTTTATGATGCTAAAGAATTTAGACTACATCCCACAGCAATTAAAAGGCACAGTGGAATTTTAAGCAAGATAATTAATTGATCAGATTTAAAATTTGGAAACATCCTCTGACTACAAAGTAAAGAACAGATTGAGAATAAATTAAGATTGGGTGTGCTAGGTAGGGGCATAGGGGAACAGATAGGATGGAGAGAATGGAAGAAAAGAAACAAGAATACTTGCCACTGAGCTAGAGAATATAAGGGGGGAAGCAGGTTGCGGGAGTGGGTGGGATTGTCCAGTTGTATTGAGTGTGACTTACAGATTTGTGAGATGCGAGCATATAGAGGGGTAGTCAGCCACAGCAGCACATGACCTCACCCGGAAAGGGTATGAGAAGTGGTAGAGTTTAAGGCAGAACTTGCAACATCTAAGGGAAGGGCCAAAGACAAGGAGCTCAGGGAATTAAGGGAAAAGTATTCCAAGGAGGAGGGAAGGGGTCATGGGTGTTGAATGCTGCTCAAAGCGCAAATAAAATTAGGACTTGTAAGGGTCCATTGGATTTTGCAATAAGGAGGCCTTTGGTGTCCTCAGCAGGACCAATTTTAGTGGAGTAGTGGGAGCAGAAGCCAGGACAGAGTAGAGAGGAAATGGAGAGAGCCAGTATAGACCACTCGTTCAAGTAGTTTAATTCAGATGGAGGATTGAAAAAAAAAGGTTTTTAAAAGGTCACAGAGATTAATAAACACTTGTGCAGCAAGTACAGCGAGAGCACTTAAAGATGTAGAAGAGAGAGAATTGATGGAGTGAGGTGAGGAGGCATCATGAATATGGGTGGAGGCTCTGGCCTTAGATGGGAAGGGTAGGAAAAGTAGGAAAGGGTATGGCTGCAGGTACACTTGTACATTTGGTGGTAAGAAGTATGAGGCCTTCTCATCTAACAGCTCTTGTTTTCTTGGTAATGTAGGAGGTGAAGTTATCTGCTGAGCATGTGCTTGGGAGCTGGTAGGGTAAGGGATTTGAGAAAGTGAAGAACGTGCTGTCAAAAGCAGGAAACAAAGCTCAGTCCTGAGCTAGAAACATTTATGAACCACCCACAAATGTCTTATTCTCACTCTATTCTTTCTCCCTAAGCCATCTCCTACAAGACTCACAGCTTCAAGTCACTTCTACACAGATGATAACAAATTTATAGCTTGAGTCCAACCTCACCTCTGAGCTCTCAACCATCTACCATCACCTACACTTGAGTGTCTGAAAGGCTCCTTCAACTCCTTACCCCTCCAACTACAGCTCAGAATGGACAGGGAAGGATCTAAGATTGTTGGGCAGTGCTGAGAATTCAGTCAATGTTTAGTTTCATGCATTTGCAGTGTGGTCTGCTCTGTGCAAGACCCTATGCTAGCTTTTATGTCCACTCATTCTCCCGTTTGTCAGTTTTTCTCATATATTTTCATCTGCTTAACATGTCATTTCCCCAACCATTTCCATGTGTTCAAATCCGATGCATTGGAATGACTTAACTTTAAAAGTCATCTTTTGGGGTGGGCGGTTAGGTCAGCTGGTTAGAACGTGGTGCTAATAACACCAAAGTTGCTGGTTTGATCCCTCCATGGGCCACTGTGAGCTGCGCCCTCCTTTAAAAAACACACACAAAAAGTCATCTTTTCTGCAAAGCATTCATAGTCCCAGCTGGAAAACAAAACAAAGCAAAACTTTCTTCTTTTCTTCCTTATCTGAATTATTATTTTCTATCTCTTAATATACCTGCTGATTTACAAGTCTTATATTGTCTTAGCTGCATCACTGGGTTATGTTCTTGAAGGGAAGTCTGTTATCAGATTCATCTTTTATCTCTCAGCCTAAAACAGTGCTTTGCACATGTATCCACATACAAAATCATCTTTTACTGAGTTAATATATATTTACTGACAAATTAATAATCAATGACGAACGACAAATTCTCTGCTCTGGTAAATCTTTACATGTTATTATTGCAATCTTCTTTCCATTGGTAATCCTATAAAATGTCATAGATACTTGTGGGCGATTCGTAAATCTGTTTCTAGTTCTAAGTTCTTAAAGTACATTCCCACAGTTTCATTTTCTTGCCACTTGTCTTAAATTTACTATGTTGAAGGTACTCATTTCCCATTTCCTGGTTTTTCCCATGTAAAGCTGAAGCCAAGTGTATATACCACTCCTTCTAAATGTCTCTATTGTAGTCCTCACTAATCTAGTCTTTCCAAGTCCTTTAGAATTTACTTATTGCTTTTGGGTGTTCTTATGGCTTGTCTTTTTTGTTAGTTTTCGTTGTATACTTTGCCTCCCAATTAGATTATAAACTTCATGGGCCCAAGAATTGCCTATAAATGTATCACTTTTTGCCGCACTCCCTTCCTCCTTTCTCCAATCTCTCTGCTCTCCAATTCTTTCAGTTGAGAAAAAATAAGTACCACCAGAGGGCAGTAGAGAGGTCAGATGATAAGGATAGGAAAAAGGCCACAGGTTTAGCAAAGTTGATACAGTAGGACTTAACACAGATTTCTCTAGTCTCTTTAGCTTCATAGCAACGCATGTGATTTGCTTAATTCTGGGTGTTACGTTTCAAGAGAGAAAAGTACAAACTGTATATCAGAATGCCATGACCAATTGGAACATGAGCCCAGGTTGGAGCATCTGGGAACGCAAGAAAACAAAAAACAAGGCCGCTCATACTAGTTGTCTTTAACTTTTTAGAAGAATGGTGTGTGAAAGGGTAATTAAACTTATTCAGTTCAGCTTTATATTGAGAACTAACAAGTGAAGCTGTTTGGAGCCAGCGTTTGTCGCAGTAAGAGGAACTTCTAATAATAATGATGTTGGGGGGCAGTGGTTTGAGCTCGAAGGGGCAGAAAACGTTTCCCTTCTTCCCTTTAGGTTCTTTGGCTGGTCTCATAATTAGATTGACATACGGCAGATTGACAGGAGAAAAAAAAATTCTGTACATACCAGAGCCCTATAAAAATAGGAGACTTTCCCAGCAGTCAGGTAATTGAGGCTTATGTACCATCCTGAGCTAAGGCGAAGGGGGTACGTATCTGGGGCTTCAAAGGGGAGGAAGACAATTCACAAGAAGATGAGAAAAGCAAGTGTTTGGTTAACAAATGTCTGCCAGGCCATGCAGGTAAGTCTTTCTGATATAAAAGTTATCTCTGATAATAGCTCTCTTCCTGGTACAGGCCCCCTGTCTAAATTATTTTAGGCAGCTAAAGGAGAGGTAAAAAGCTCTGCCTGAGTCTGTTGGCCCCAATTGTCTTCAGCTCAAAATAATTTACATGCCAAAGTGGTGCCACTCCGGGGTGGCATATTCTGTTCCCCCTCAAGATGCACTGTGAAGCAGTGATCTGCCAGCCTATGAATTTCCCAGCCTCAAGAAATATCTCTTCAGAATGTGGTTAAGGACATTCCGGCTTTAGGTTTGGATGAGATTAATTCTGATGACTTCCAAATTTAAGATTTGATCTATACTTCCAATTCAGGCCCCAAGACTGGCCCATCGAATCCCCTTACTTAGATCTTTGTGACTTCAGTAAATGAACTGAAATCTCATACTTTGTAACTCATTGAGATTGGGGCCTTTGACTGGACCATGTCAGCTGTTGACAGGTGATGCAGGAATAGTGGAGGTTAGTGGAGATCTGGAAAAGAGATGTGTTTTAGAAGGCTCAGAAGAGCAAAGAGCAGTAGAGACCCTAAAGGAAGAGGTGGCTATTGAAAGAAAGGCGGTATTGACACGTTGTTAAAGATGAAGAATGAGAGCAGAGAGCAAGAAAGGCGGTAGTAGTGGCGTGTTAGGCTTTCTCTACATTCAAGGAATAGAGAAACCCTCAGGTTACATACATTAGGTAAAGAGTAGGAATTTATTGCAACAATGCAGAGATAAAAAGCAGAAACATCTGTGCTCTTTGAAAGGTTTTTGAAGATAATGCTGCAGCCACCAGTTATCACCCTCTCAGCAGGGAGACACACTTGGCTCTCTATAGAGTTTCCATACTGGGGTCTCCATCCTGCTCTCTCTGCTCTTGCATCTGCTGTTCCCGATTGCCTTTTTTTCTACTCTCCTTGATGTCCCATGGTTTCTGCTTTCTCTCTGCCTTCTCTTCCTTCTGTATGCCTTTCTTCATATACCCTGGCTGCAGACTCTACTTTGCATATTTCACAGTCAAACAGACCCAGAGAGAATCTAGATGGTTTAATTCTACTAAGTAGAGAGCTTTTCGTTTGCGCAGAACAGATCTCCCAGGCCTTTGGTAAGCCTAATAAAAAAGTGCCATTTCCTTAGGTCCTGACCCTACGCCTTCTGCTGAGTCAGGAATAATAGGCTGCAGAGGAAGCTCTCAAAATGGGCTATGGGCAGGGCAAACTTGCTGAGGCTTCCAAGAAAGGGTAGTCAGACACAGTGCTTCGCCAGATCATTATGGATGGGAAATCAGGGTATATTCGTGATGAAAAGAGCTAAGGGCTAAAGGTAGACCCAAAGATATTGCCCAAGCTGTTTGTGCCTTATGGGAAAAGCTATGAAAGGGAAGGGCTTGATTGAAAAAGAAAAAAAGAAGCTGTAGTGGATATTTTTGTGACTGTGGCTGCCCGTTATCTATTGCCCCTTCTTCTGATAATAGCACTGCATCAGGATAGTGTGTGTGTGTGTGTGTGTGTGTGTGTGTGTGTGTGTGTGTGTGTAGGTGGCATATACCGCTTCTATGGAAGGTAGTAGTGTAGGATTTTCAGTCAAGCTGCCCTGCCCTAGAAGTCAAAAAGTTCTCTCTCTCTCCTCTTCTGAAGAATGACAAAAGGACAGAAAAACTTATTCTTTCCCACTGGTGGCACCCAGGAAAAACCGTAGACTAGCTCTTCTACCCAGATCCCTGCAAGTGTGCTGGCCAGTCCAGATTTTCAGCTGTTTCTTTGATCCTGTCCAGTACCCTCCCTATTTGCTTAAGTTAAGTGCTTGTTGCTTGCAACTAGGAAACAACATATAGGGGACTTTTCTAAAATTTTCGAGGGAACCCAGCAAAATCAATCATTGGTGCTTGGACATCTGTGTGTCACACCCCTAGGAAAAGAGGGACAGGCACGGAATTAAGTCTACATAAAAATAATTTAATATTTGAAAATATACCAACTCACTTATTTCAGTTATTAAATAAACTGAGTGTAAAGGCACAAATGACCAGCTAAGGAAAAAAAAAATTTAAGACAGCTTTTAAGAGAGAAAAAGCCCCAGTGACCTCATAGCCTTGGTGGTCTGGAGTTATAACTACAAAGGGTTAATAGTATGTAGGTGTAGGGAATGGTTACTTTCCGCAGCTCAACGATTTATCTGGCTTTGCCTGCTGACATCTGACCTACTTTTTAGCATTCCAGGCAGTAATTACCAAAGCCCTCCCCAAAGTCTTAGTCCATAAAATCTTCCTTTTAATAAGATTTAACAAGCCTTTAGGGTGCTCCCACAGCACTTCAAAGACACACTAGCACCAGGGGAGTGTTTTCAAAACATGCAACGCAGGAAGTACATTCTGGGGTGTTTCAGACCTAAGACAAAACTACAGGGACACAAACGTCAGGTGCTGTATTCTGGAGGGAATTGGTGGGATATAGAGAGTGCAATAGGAGTAGAGAACTGTGGGCTCCTAAGGTTCCTGAAACAAGCAAACAAAAGAATCCTAGGCGGATCCAGTCTGAACCAGGCAATGGGCAATTCTGATGAATCGCATTGTGGTCTAAAGTTAATTAGACCATGGTTAATTTTTCAACTGGGTCAGTCAGGCATGGGAATGGTAGGGTAAAGGGCTCGTTACTCCCAAATCCTTTTCCATCCATCCGGAGCTCCCATTTCTGTTCCTATTCACATGCACTGTAGATAAGGATGACATACTAGTTACTTTAACATGCTCTATCTGCAATACTAAAATATCTACCTACTCATAAGCTCAGAGAAGAGTTTGAAGAAAATACTTATTGTTTCCAGAGATGCTGTCTGCCAAACGTTTCTTAAAATAGATTATGGCATGATTTGGGACAATATAGTAATTGATTTGTTGTTCTAGAACAGCAATGTCCAATATGGTAGCTGCTATCCACTTGTGGCTATTAAAATGAAAAGATTTAAATCTTCAGTTGCATTAGCCAAATTTCAAGAACTCAGTAGGCATTTGTGGCTAGTGAATACTATATTGGACAAAACAGAATTATAGAACATGTCCATCATCACAGAAAGTTGCATTGGACAGCAGTGTTCTACAATATCTGTACTAGGTTTCAATAAAAATGCCAGAGATATATTTTCCTAACCGTTATTGACGTAAATACGAAAGAGACTCCTTAGCCTAAAAATAAAAGGGCCTTTCAAAGTGAGAGGCAAACAAGAATTTATTTGAGATAAGAATAGCTATTCAGGAATCATTAATGCAGACAGAAGCCCAAATAATGTTAGCAGACGAAGACAATGGGTATTTATGAGTAAGGGAAGGGAAACAATTACATCAGTAAAGGAAGGCATTTCTATTGGTGCAGAGAACCCAACATAGTGATGTTAATTCTAAACAATGTTTCTAATTATCAGTTCAGTAGTCATAATAACTGCTTTTTTGTTATCTTTGCAAAAATTTCTTTGGGACACAATGTTGCCTAGGCCTAGTCCAAAATTATTTGCCCTGTTTTTAACATTTCAAGGTTTGAAATGCAAGGCAATACCTCTGGCATGGCAGCTCCAGCTCTGCTTTAAAGTGGCTCTGTTTATATTATTGCTTACGTGATGATATTATGAAGATTGGAACTTCTCTTATTGGTAATCATGATTATTTTCTATTACCTTCATCCTCCTATTGGCTAAGATCTGTTATTTATTTACAAATTCAAGAAGAGCAAAGTGAATTGGAAAATCAGAGTAGTGAATTTAGGCAGTTCAATCATAGTAAAAATGAAGACTTTAGGGGAATCATGGAAAATTATTTCAATAGTCAATTTTTATTTTGGCTCTGAAGATAATTTAGTATCCTTAGAAAATAAGACCTGAGGTTTCTTCTTCGCAAGGCAAATATGACTGCCTTCATTACTACACATTTTGCAGTTGAAGTATTGTGCTACTCAAGTCCTTTTTTATTAGTGAAAGATGATGCTAGCCTGGGATACACAAGCCAGGCTGCCTGTGCTCTCCAAAGACATTCTAAGATCTGCCGCGTGTCACATGTAGTGCTTAAATGTTCTCAGTACGTTTGTAGACTTGAATTGACTAAAAAACTACAGTCTCTTAAAAATGATACCTATTTGTTAATTTTTCATTACAAAAGGTTGTTTATTAAATACACTGGAGAATACAAGAAGTTGAAAAAATTTTCATATGCACATAACTTTACTTTGTCTCTTAGTTATACATAATTATATTCGAGTATAAACCTGCACATTACGCACTATGTTAACCCCTCTGGCTAGACCTGTTTTGCGTTGAGCCTGAAGGGGTGGACTCTTTATGAAAGATCATTTGATGGGGGCAAGAAGTGAAGGACATTTTGTAAATCCTTATCTCTTTAAGCATCCCTCATTCATATCTATCTCAGAACGGTTACACCTGTATGGCATTTTAAGACCATCCTTTGTCGTGTGAAAAGGAAAACGGGTGTAGTTAATTCACAATGCCAATTAAGTTCCCATGGGCAAGTCGCAACCAGAGCAGAAAAGAAAAAATGTGGGCAACTGGGTGATGTATTTGTTTAATAACAAATTTCCAGAGCATTAACCCAATACTCATATTTACTTCGGCTTGGGGGGCGGGGGTCCCGTCCACACCACAGCTCCTACGTGTCCTTCGGTAGTGTCCACTGCTTCTTTCCGGGTGTGGTGGGAGGAGCGCAGAGGCTTTGGCCCCTCCTCGCAGGCGTTGGCAAAGCCTGGAACCGGCCCCGGGTGGTCGAGGCGGGACTGGAGCGGGGCGGGGGCGGGGGCGGGGGCTTGCCGTGTCGGAGGCGGGGCCCGAGGCTGAGCGCGCTGCGGAGTCCGCCCGCCGGTCACATGCTGCATAGGCCGGGCACAAATAACAGAGGCGCGCACACTCGCGCTCGTGGGGCGGGCGGCGCGGAGAGGCGGTACCACTGCCTCGCTGAGCCGTGTCCCCGTGTCTTGCGCTCCTCCGGGTTCTCGGCGCTGGGATCAGGGAGACTGCCCTTCCGCGGTGCCGCGAGTCCTCGGTGAGTGCGAGCCTGGTGACGGCTGCCTCCTTGGCGTGGGTTGAGCAGACGGGAAGCAGCCTGGGGTCGTGGCCTACGTCCCTGGAGCTCTGCGTGCCGGGTTGACCGCGTAGGTCAATTTCCGAAGCCGGCTCCCGTGAGAGCGGGTTCCACGCTGCGTGGTCCTCGGGGGGAAGTCTGTCCGCACCTGGTGGGGGGCGCGTGCTCGTTTCCCGCGCGCCTCTGAGGATGATGAGAGTCGTGGCGTGGCGATGCTGGGCTCCAAGCCCGAGTTCGGCTTCCTGGCAGCCGCTGGCTGCTCCAGAGCTGCAAGGAACTTGTTAAAAGTAGCAAGCTGTTGGCATTTGTTGCACTTCCACTGGTGGTGCTACGATTTCGTGCTGATGCCACATGCATTCTCTACCAAGTCATCAACTGCGTGCTTTCTCGATATGTTGATGTTTGCATCATAACTTAGTTTCCTACTAATGTGAGGAGAATTGATTCACAGGGGAAGTCACGAGCTGATCATGTGACCGTTCTCACTGTACAGCGTGGATAATTCGACAAGCATGAAAAACTCAGAGGGATTCAGAAACAATATGAAAGATTGCAGCTGCACAATAGAAACAAAGCTTCATTTACTCGGTAGCCCTATTGATTGGAAGGAGGCATTGGAAAAGATTGTCCTGATTTTGTTAATATTAGCTTTCAGTTGTGGAAATCGTCGCTTTATGCAGACTGTATTGTGAAGTTGAACTGTTGGCATTGTGATATTAAGTTAACTTAATCACGGTGCTTGAATGTTACAAATTTGGGTATTAGGTTTTTGTGGATAGTTGGTAATATAATTAAGTCAGCGATGTTTTCCCTGAAAACTTTAGCCTTAGTATTGTAGTTAATGCATTCTGGATATGAGTTAAGAACATCGTCAGCTCTTTAGCCAACATTTGGAAAATACTCTGTTGGTTTGTTTTGAGGGCTAGCAATGTTCTGTTCTAACCCTGATAGAATTTTTTGCAGTCAGTGTGGTAGGTATAATTTCTGAATCCCCCAGCTGAAAATTTAAGATCTCTGTATTAATTGTAGAATAGTTACAAAATCCACTCTTTTCATCTCCTAGTTCTAAACGAGGGACTCTACTATCTGTGGGGGAAAGTGAGATAAAACTGTCCTTTTTAAAAGTTAACTATCATTTTCTTTCTCCCAGGTAGAGCAACTTTCCTCAGCATTGAGCAACTGATATTCAAAACAGAGGAGTCAACTGCTGCAAGTTGAGTAGATTTATCTGAAGCAGTTGTTTATCTCAGTGTAGGGTTTTGCCAAGGTCTGTTTATCAGATGACACTTGGCTAAATGTCTCATTGTTCGTTGGCAGAAATTTGCGGTGGGTGGCTAATCCTTGTCTCTGGAGCCAGCTGTTGTGCAGGTGTTATACCTGTAATTCAGAGCAACTGAAAGTTATTTCCGTAAAAAAGACCATTGCTCCCTACTTTTCCCCCTGAAACAAAGGGAAGTGATACTTGTTGAGAACCAACAATTAGGTAGATATAATACACAGACAACAGTATGGTGGTTACTAGAGGGGAAAGGAGGTTGGGGGGAGGTAGAAAAGCATAAAGAAGTCAAGTATATGGTGACAAAAGAGACGACTTTGGGTGGTGAACACACAATGCAAATATACAGATGATGTATTATATAGAATTGCACACGTGAAACCTAATCTTATTAACAATGTCACCCTAACAAATTTAAATAAAATTAAAAGCAGGGTTAATGGAAGTATGAGCAGTTAACTATATTTTACTCTTATCACCAACTTTAAATAAAAAATTAAAATATGAAAAAAGAATACAGCCAGTTTCTTTTGAGTAATAACGTGGTGTAGTGTCTGTTAAATAAAACATTTTCTTCTTGTGTCTTTATTTTACTTAGAGGTGCATTTATATTTCTAATCAAATTTTTAAGTTGGAACTCTGCTGTGGCAATTTCTTACATCTTAATATGACTGGAAGCTGAGCTTTTGTACATTGTATGAATTCACTGAGAAGAGTAGTCAGTAGCAAGTAGAAATCAGCTTAACTAATAACATATGGAGGAGAAAGAATACGATAGCAAGTGCATATGAGAAATTTGAAGTGGTTCTGAACCTTGTCAGTTTTTTCAAGCCAAGCCTGATGGTGGTCAGAACTTCACTGATGACTGGTAAATTCTCTCTGGTTCTAGAAAGAGGGCAGTTGTTAGCAGTGTAGGCATCAGCTTATACCATCTGGCCAGAATTTATTAATGAGATGTCAAAAAAGATACTGTCATGCCCTCTCTACAGTATACGTTGGTTATCTTATGCCATATAATTACAGGATGTTCTTGATTCCCAGAAATGTTGGCTTTTGCCTCACTTCACCCACTAATAAGGCGGGCAAGAAATAGAAATAGTCTTAATGCTTTTAGTTAAGAGTTATACTAGGCCACTTAATCTGAGTTCTTTGACTCATCCACTCGCAAATAGGAAATTACTATATAGTGAAAGCAGTCCTTAACTACATTTTCCTATCATGTGATGATGGAAAGTAACCACATTTTTAATTTCTTGTTTAACGTTTTTCTTTAAAGAGAAACTTCTGAATATATGGTATGTAACTGGTCAGTATTATACATTCGTTTGGAAGATAATTTTCAAATGTGAAATAATCAAAATGGGGAACCTTTATATTTTGTCAGTAATTCAAGGATTTTTATCCTTGAAAGGTAACAATCAACCTTCTTAGTATTTTTATTATCTAAAACTGGATTTATCTAATTTGTGGACATCTCTGGCCTTTCCTTTTATGGATCCAATCTGTTTTGAAATAGTAATGACTTTCAGAATCAAGTCAAATTCCAATCAGTTTAGCATCTCAGGGTTCTTGATTGTTGAAGTAGATAAAATGTATAGCAATTTAAGGTTAAACAGTTTCATAAAGCAAAGACATGAAGCTTATTTAATTTTCACCAATTTTGATAAACATTAAAATTTTCATTTGAATAAAGATAAAATGATAAATATCTTGCAAGTAGGATTTTTCTTTTACTATGTTTATGTGGCATCTAAGGCACTGAGTGTGTAATGAATACGAATAAGAAGGTAATGTAAATGTGTCAAATACGAAGTGAATAATAGGGTGTAAACATTTTATGATAGATTGATTTCAGTGGTTTACAAACTAATATGAAATGTTACAAATATAGTCCGTTCTCTTATTTCTCCTTCAAAAGAGACAATGCCATTTATCTGGGCTTATGAAGTCTTATCAAGGGAGTTAGAGAAAAAGTTTCACTGAATTAAAAATTGAATGATTTTTAATTTTATATATTTTAAAAGAAAGAGTGAGTGCTTTCTAAAGTAGACTTTAAAATTTGTTGTTTTTTTCCTTAAATTGCCATGTTTTGGATATCTCATTTCAGTTAGTAAATAAAGCTCCTAAAATGAGTAATGCAGAGTTGACTTAATGCTCACACATGAACAGTAACTAGGATCAGTGGCATTTAATTTTAGAGGCTGATTTGAGTTTTATGAAATATATACCATTAATATTATTTCACCCCCTGAGTTAAGTTCTAGATTCTGGTTGTGGCTTTACTGTCATACAACACTTAGCAAGTAACTTTACCTTTGTTCTTTCCAGTTTCTCCATCTCTAAAATCAGTATTAGATTAAATATGAATCTCTACCAATGTTGAATTTCTAAAACAAAAATGCATTTAGTTGTGTTTATGTTATAACAAATGTCATAGTTTTCTCTCTATATACACATATGTTTGTATATACATACACATATGTGTATACACATACATACATGTATGGTCATACCAGAGAACTTACTGATTGTTTGCTAGTAACTAATAAGATTGAGAGCAAAATTTATTGTTTCGCTATTGCTGTGATTTTACATAGTAACTTTAATTTTTAATACTTTTCTCATATTAAAAGAATATATTATCACAAAGAGCCAACACCATTGAGCAGCTACTTTGGAATGCAGTGCTAAGCACACTACGGATTTTTTTGTTTCTAAGATTTAGATTGTAATATATATGTATTTGTTCATGAACACATTTAATTTTTTTCACTATTCAAATTCCTACTATACAATGTGTTTCAAATATTTTAGTGTAATACCAACCATAAAATCAGTACTTGAGAATTTAAAAAATAATCACAACAGAGTTGTAACAATTTTTGAATAATTAGGCTCCAGTTGGCTTTGTTAATAGGATAAAAGCTATTTGGCAATTGTGAGAGCCATATGTCAAATGCTTCCTGATTTATTTTTTTATTGTGGTAAAATACACATGACACAAAATTAACTTTTTTTCCATTTTCAAGTGTACTATTGCATGGCATTAAGTACATTCACATTGTTGTGCAACCATCGCCACCATCCATTTCTAGAACTTCATCATCCCAAAAGGAAATTCTGTCCCCATTAAACACAGACTCCCCATTCCCTCCTCCCTCAGCTTCTAGTTATAACCATCCTACTTTCTGTTGTATGAATTTGTCTAGTACCTCATATAATAGTGTAATAGTATATCTGCCCTTTTGTTTATGGCTTATTTCACTTAGCACAATGTGTTCACGGTTCATCCATGTTGTAGCATATATCAGAATTTCATTCCTTTTTAAGGCTGAATAATATTCCTCTCTGTGTGTGTGTGTGTGTGTGTGTGTGTGTGTGTGTGTGTGTGTGTACCACATTGTTTTTCTATTGCTCCATCACTGGACACTTAGGTTGCTTCCAGCACTTGGCTGTTGTGAAGAATGCTGCTATTAACAGGGGCGTGCAGATAGCTCTTTGCGTCCCTGCTTTCAGTTCTTTTGGGTACACATAATACCATATGAATTACGGATCATATGGTAATTGTAGGCTTAACTTTTTAGGAACTGCTTTACTTTCATAATGTTTTATGAAGTCCAGTTGAAGTATGTATTGATAAAATTAGCTGGGATTTCTTTGAATTTTTAGCTTTTCATATACCATTAACTCAAAGGATACATTGTTTAATATTTTGAATTTAGGATACTTGGGTGAATTAGTGCTGATTGTTGAACTTTATTTTCTTATTTCTCTAGGAATTTTCTGCTTTGATCCTGTAGAAATTAAATTTGAATAGTAAAGTAGCAGTTCAAATCATAAAATAGTAGACCTCTGACCAAATTTAACAAGTCATGATTGCCCTTTAAACTGTAAGTTATAGGGTCTCTGCCAGGATCTCAGAGTTGTCAGCGCTAGCATTTAAGCACTATACAGAATGGGGATATAGTGGCATGGACTGTCAACTATGGGTACCACTTTAATTAGGTAATTTGCTATGTTTATAAAACAACAAAACACAAATTTGCTTTCCACAAAATAATTTTGAATTAGAAGCCTAGCTTCCCCAATGGACCTTGGAGGAGAGGAAAGAAGGCAGAATGGTCTCTAGTCTCCCAGTTTTTGAAGCTCAGAATGTTTTTTGTCTAGTTATTTCCTTGAAAATATTCCCTTGACCATTAAAATCTCATTAATTGATCTTAAAAACAGAGCTTGGAATTGCGTGAGTGTGAAAAGAGCACTTGAAAACATCCATAAAGTGATTATGAAAAATACTGTGTGTGCTGCTAGGACATGGCTCAAATCCATTCTGATCAGCTGCGTTAAGGGATTGCTTGTCTTTTGGCTTAAACATCAGAGACAAAGTACTTTTCTGAAATAAGCTCTTATAGTTCCAACGAACGTTGTAAAAAGTCTGTTCAACATGTGAATTTCGATTCTTTTATTTTGTATTTTTTCTGAAGTTAACTGTTAATCACAGAAATTAAATAACATAAATTAGAGATGCATCAAATTAAAGAAGTAGCGCCAATCCTAAATAATCCTAGAGTGTGTATTTTTAAAATTTGTCCCTCTTGGTATCAATTTACTTCTTGTGGCATATAAGAAGAAACTTAAATTAATTTTTTTGTCACTAGATAAAGGTGTGCCACTCATAAATACATCGTCTTCAGACCCTGCTATAGGGAAACTTGATTGCCTTGTTCTCAAAGAACTAAGTCCCATCCATTCATCCATCTGTCCGTTTAATTAATATTAGTATTTGATTGTAGACTGTGTTCTAGGCACCTTGCTAGGTACTAGGGATATAGTGGGGAATGTAATAGATACAGGATTCGTTTTCTAATCCAGTTTACAGTGTAGTGTAGGCAGGAACCAAAGAAACGACCCCATCTAGTTATACCTACAGGCAGACATGTTGTGGCCAAAAAAAAAAACAAAAAAAAACAACTGAGGGTTTATAAAGAGGATCCATATAGTTGAGGGTGGAGGTGGAGAGGGAAAGTCAGATCTCTTGAGAGATGTGGCTAGTAATTTATTTGTGCACTTGTCTTCCTTATAGCATTTATAAGTTCTCCAGGTCTAGTAGAAGTCCTGGTTTTATTCATTAGTGTGTCATCAAAGTTTAGGACAATATCTGGAATGTGGTAGGCCCTCAATTAAGTGGTTTATTTATTTATTAATTATTGGGGAATATTGAGGAAACACTATGTTTCTCCAGGGCCCATCAGCTCCAAGTCATTGTCCTTCAGCGCAGCTCAGCTCCAAGTCTAGTCGCCGTTTTCAATCTTTAGTTGCAGGGGGCGCAGCGCAGCATCCCATATGGGAATTGAACCGGCAATCTTGTTGAGAGCTCGTGCCCTAACCAACTGAGCCACCTGGCTGCCCCAATTAAGTGGTTTATTGATTCATCTCCTTGTGTGGTAATCGCGATTGGAATGGTGATACAGCTGGTCCTTGAATCCTTATTCCTTATAATGATGACATGCCTAGGAACTTAACTCTTGTTTATATCACTTATCCTATGGTAAAATTGGTTTTATTATATGTCATTTAAAGTTGCAGAACCTATTCACACACAAAGTGAGGACTTAAATCACCCTCATCACCACCAGGTGTTAATGGGGAAACTGCAGCTTCTAGGGGCTGTCACATTGGACACCTTCCCAGCTGGTGCTGGTGACTTAGTAGGTGCCCCTTAAGGAATAAGGTTTTAGATACTAGTGATACTAAGAATGATATTCTACATATTGAGGTCTGCATAGACAGCAATGGGCTTTTAGTTGTGATGGTTCTTGGATGAAAAAAGAAATAGGAATGTTTTTATGCCTTGGTTTGGAACATTTTCTTAGTAGTTTCTTTGTAGCATAGCTGAAAGGAACTTAGAGATCATTTTATTATACTGGTATTTTAGGATGTTCAGTTGGTTTTTAAATTACAGGTATTTTTTTGGAATTGTGCTATTTTGACTGGGTGTTAGAGCCACTAGGAAATTATTTTGCTATAAAAATGTAGTTTTACTGTTTTCTGCTCCAAAAAGATGATTTGTTTGTGGAAGTAAGTTTTAAATGTATACATGATTTTATAAATTTGTTTCTAAGGGGAGATAGGAGAAAGTGTCAGTCCCCTCCCACCAGTGCCACTCATTTTTTTTTTTTAAATTGGGGAACAGTGTGTTTCTCCAGGGCCTATCAGCTCCAAGTCATTGTCCTTCAATCTATTTGTGGAGAGCGCAGCTCAGTTCTAAGTACAGTCACCATTTTCAATCTTAGCTGCAGGGGGCACAGCCCACCATCCCATGTGGGAATTGAACCGGCAACCTTGTTAAGAGCTTGCGCGCTAATCAGCTGAGCCACCCGGCCATCCCTGCCACTCCTTTTTAAAGTAATGGAAGTTGATAAAGGGAAAGGCTCGAAAATGCCTGTTTGCATTTTGGAATTTATCCTCATGGTATTGCTTATTTGAGTAAGTTCCAAGTTTTACAGTTGACAAACCTTTAGAGTTGGTTCAGTCTACAGATAGAGTAACTAGTTTTGATGGGTGAAGTGTTAAATTACATTGAAAAGGAGAGAATGTCTAAGTTGCCTTCAGAATATTTTGCCTGTGTTAAAATGGATACATATGGGATTTAGGCATAGAGCAACAAGAGTTTTGTTTTATTTTTCTGTCTTGGTGAAATTTAACTGGCCTTGTTCCCCTCTTAATTTTAAAATACTATTTTATTTACTTCTGTTCCTCCTCCCCTCCCCAACACCCCCAACATCCCGTTGTGTAGTAAGAACCCTCTTTCCTGTTAACGGTACCTAAGAATCTGTTTCTTTTTTTAGGGAAATGGCAGTCATCTTGGGCTTTCATCCACCTGCTTCAGTCTCTTCTAGGATCTTGTTCAGTCTCTCCTTCTCCCTTCCTTTCACCTGTATTTACAGCTTTCCCTCTCTCCTGACACTTGCCCCACTGCCTATAAACATACCCAGGTATCTAATATACTAAAACTGAGGCTATCACCAGCTCTTCAGAACCAAGTTATCTTAAAGGAGTCTGGTGTACTCCTCCCCATTATCCCACTTTAACTTCTCAATTTACCCAAATCTGTTTTTTGTCTCTGTCATTTGCACTGAGTATTCTTGAGTTCATCAGTGGCCTCCTACTTGCCCAACCAATTGTCATTTGCAGGTCTGGTCCTTGCTTTTCCTGGGCATTTCACAGCAATCTGACTCCCTTGAAACACTCTTCTCTCTTGGTTTCAGTGCTACCACCAACGCTCTTCTGTGTTCTCCTCCACCCTTAGTCCTTTTTGCTAGTTTTCAGTCCCTGGTCTCCTTCACCTTAAATGTTAGTCTTCTTCTAGGAGAAGGGGTCTTTTTTACCCTTACGAATTTAAAGACCAATGATATGCTGATAACTCACTGTTGGAATTCTAGCCTAGGAGAGCATTCTCTAGCGTACTCAAACTGGTATTAGTTAATTGCACATGGGATACCTCCCTCTCCATTTCCCATGGGAATCTCAAACTCACCATGACCAAAATGGAATCACATCTTCACCCAAGATTGTTTCTTTTCTAACAGGTGTTCAGGTTAGAAACCTTGTTCAACCTGGTGGTCTTGGTGAATTCCTCATTCAAGTCTCAGCTTAAATTTCACTTTCTCTGTGATCCCTTCCATAACTAATGCAGGTGAGTAGCTAATCTCCCCTCTTTTCTGTACAGCCGCTGTCCCTTGTATTTTACTGTACTTGGCACATGTTGGTGTGATTATTGTTTGTCCTGTTTCTGGGCGGCAGGGATTGTCTTGTTCATCATTGTACCTGCAGTGCCTATAGCAGAACCTACCATTGGTACATACTCAAGAAACATTTGTTAAATACATTTTAACCCCAATCCCAGCGTTTATGAGCAACTGGCATGGCTAATATATTACAATGGCCTGTTTAAATACATGATAGATGTTTATCCTTTTCATATTTATTACACAGAAATTGAAGAACTTAAAAATATTCATTTAATTTTGACTTGAATATTTGTTATCTTTAATAACTTATATTTTCTTATAAAGGAATTCCTTTATGTTGTAGGAAATTTAGAAAATACGACTGTGAAAAGAAGACATTTAAAACCATTCATAATTTTACTGCATGGAGTAAGTAACCACTGTTATTATCCTGGTGTATTTTCCCACTCTTTATGACTATATAGAACACATGTAGAGATTATGCTGTGTTGAGACCATCCGACCTAACAATATATTGCAATTCCACAGTTTTAGAAATTATTTTACCTTTTTAATGGTTTCATAGTATTCAGTTAGGTGAGCAAACCTTTATTGATGGACATTCTTTAATGTTTTTGCTTTATATCAGTGCTAAAATGAATATAAGTACAATGAAACTTTTAAAATGATTAGTCAGATGTTTAATTTTAATAAATATGCACATAGATGAATGCAGAGGTGGTTAGTGTAAAAGCTGATTAACGAGTTATGTGAAGAAAGGGTGTCATGGTCACTATTAGATGAAGTCTCCCAGGAAAATATACACTGAAAATAAGTCTGTTGGTCAGAGTTTGGGTTTGGCTCCCGTCAGAGGTTATGTGAGCCCTTTGAAGAGGCAGTGAGCCTGGCCTTGAGTGAGTGCTGGGAACAGGGTTTACAGTATGGTTACTTGATAGGCCTATAAGGGGACCCCTGGTTCTGGGTTCTGGGCCCCTGCCTGGCAGGAGTTTGTGTGGGTACGGGGGGCGGGGAGAGAAGGGGGAGTCTCACAGAGACCAACCTCTACTTCTCAGGGATAGGTGGAAGCAGAACACTTCCTGGGGTGGAATGAGTACCCTCAGCTGGTCAGGTAGAAGAACATGGAATTCAGAAATGGGATTAACAGAAAACCCAGAAGAACCAAGAATGGATAAGAGCCAGGCTAAGCACACAGCTAAATTTCAGATGTCTCCCTTTACTCTGGGGAACTTCCTTTGTGAATTTCCTGTATTTCACAACTTCCTTTCTTGGTTTATGAATTTTGGTGGACCATATCCTCCAGTAGTAGTTTCCTGAGAAATGATGCGTGGCAGGTGAGTGCATCCTTGCATGGCTAAAAACGTCTTTATTCTACCCCTGCCTTTAAGTGTCTGCTTTAAATTTTGGGTTGGAAATAATTTTTCTCTAGAACTTTGGGGTATTGCTTTGTTGTCTTTTAGCAGCTGCTTGTGTTGAGGTTGAGAAGTCAAAATCATTCTGATACCTGCTCCTTTATTACCTTATATATATATACTTTTCCTTCCCTGGAAGCTTATGGGATATTCTTTGTCTCCAAAGTTCTAAAATTTTGTGATGATGTGCCTTAGTGGGGTCTCTTTTGTCTATAGTTTCAGCACTGCTGGGCTCTTATTGGGCCCTTTTATTCTGTAAAATTTTCTTGCATTTTTTTATTTCCTCCCTATTTTCTTTTTCTAGAACTTCTATTATTTGGAAGTTCAACCTCCTGGACCAGTCCTCTTAATTCTCTTATATTTTCTCTTGTGTTTTCTTAACAGCTTTATTTTCTAAGACATATTTCAGTCTTATTTTCCAACTCTTTTATTGCGCTTTTAACTTTTGCTACCATTTTTAATGGCTAGAGTTCTTTTATTCTCCAATTTTATTGTTATTTTACATTTTAGTATGGCATCTTGTTTTTGTTTAAGGACATATTTTTTTATCCTCTATGAATGTTAGTTTTTCTTTTTTAACAGATCCTCTGAATAATTTGTTTTCTCCAAGTTGCTTTTTTTTCCTGCCTTTTTGCTTGGCTTTGGTCTCTGCCTTTCATATTTTAGAGGCTCCATCCTTGTTTATTGGCTCTTGTTTAAAAGTGGGGAACTAGAAATCTGATTGGAAACTGAGAAAGTAGGTGGGCCTTATTGACTGCCAGCTTCATTATAGGATTTATCTGGCTTGGCCATTTGTTTGGAGCTCCTGGTATTTTTCTTCTTAGAATATGTTCTTCTCTAGGGTCCATAACTAGCTTAGTCTCCTCTTGGAGGGTAGAACCTGGATTGCCAGATTAGAAAAGCTGATGAAAGAAAGAGGGCTGAGGGTCATGGTGCTCACTATGCATAGATGGCTATTTTTTGAAACCATACGTTCAATTCTGTCTTCCATACTCCAGTTTATAGGCCATCTCTTTTAGCTTCTCTAGAGGATGTATTTAACCAGTCCTCTATTGAGGGATGTGGACTTGTTTCTACCTTTTCACTATTGTAAATTGTAAATAATAGTCTTTAAGAACATGCTTAGAAAATAATCTCGTGTAAACATTTCCACAGGATAGATATCTAGAAATTGAGCTATTTGGCAAAGAAAATGACGTATGTGTATTTTTTCATTTTTATTCTAAAATATACGGTTTACCATCTTAAGTATTTTTAAGTGTACAGTTCAGTGGTATTAAATACATTCATAATACTGTGCTATGATCACCACCATCCGTCTCTGTAACTTTTCATTTGTAAAACTGAAACTCTGTCCCATAAACAACTCCTCATTCCCCTCTTCCCTAATTCTCTGGCAACCATCATTTAACTTCTGTCTCTATGATTTTGACTACTCTAAGTACTATAAATCATATAATGTTTCTTTTTGTGGCTAGCTCATTCACTTAGCATAATGTCATCATGGTTCATCCATGCTGTAGCATATTGCAGAATTTCCTTCCATTTTAAAGGCTGAATGATACTCCATTGTGTGTACAAATTGTATATACCATATTTTGCTTATCCATTTGTTTGTTAGTGGAGACTTAGGTTGTTTCCATATTTTAGCTATTGTGAATACTGCTGCGGTGAACATGGATGTACAAGTATCTCTTCAAGACCCTGCTTTCAGTTCTTTTGGGTGTATACCCAGAAGTGGAATTGCTGGATCATATGGCAATTCTATTTTTAATTTTTAAGGAATCACCATATGGTTTTCCACAGTGGCTGTACCATTTTACATTCCAGGGCTTTTCTTTGTCAGGAGATTTTTTTTGATTACTGATTCAGACTTACTTGTTGTAGGTCTGTTCCGAGGTCTCTTTCTTTATGAGTTGGTATTAGTAGAGTTTTATATTTCTAGGACTTTGTCCATTTTATCTAGGTTATCCAATTTATTGTCATGTAATTGTTCTCAGTACTCTTTTATAAATCTTTTTATTTCTGTAGTAATGTCCTTCCTTTCATGTCTGATTTTAGTAATTTGAGTCTTTTTTTCAGTCTAGCTAAAGGTTTGTCAGTTTTACTGACCTTTTCAATGAACCAAATTCTGATTTTATTGATTTTTCTCTAATTTTCTATTCTCTATATTGTTTATCTCTGGTTTAATCTTTATAGTTTTCCTTCTGTGATCTTTGGGTTTACTTTGTTCTTTTTAGGTGTTTTTTTTTTTTTTTTTCTATTTCCTTAAGTTGTAAAGTTAGGTTGGTGATTTGAGAGCTTTCTTGCTTTTTAATGTAAGCATTTGTAGCTATGAATTTTCCCCTTAGCACCACTTTGTATGTTGTATGTTCATTTTCATTTGTCTAAGCATTTTCTTATTCCCTTGTGATTTCTTCCTTGATCCATTGGTTGTTTAAAAGTATGTTGTTTAATTTCCACAACTTTGTGAATTTTCCAGTTTTTCTTCTGTTACTGATTTCTAACTTCATCCCATTGTGGTTGGAGAACATATTTTATGATATGTATCTTTTACAATCTATTGAGACTTAATTTGTGACCTAACATATGATCTCATGTTGGAAAATGTCCATGTACACTTGAGAAGTTGTGTTGGATAGAGTCCTCTATGTGTTAGATCTAATTGGTTTATTGTGTTAAGTTCTCTATTTGCTTAGTTATCTTCTGTCTGGTTATTCAGTTCTTTATTGTGAGTGGGGTATTGAAGTTTCCAACTATTGTGGAACTGTTTCTTCCTTTAATTATCACAGTTTTTGCTTTATATATTTTGATAATCTGTTTTAGTTATGTACATGTTTATAATTGTTATATATTGCTGCTGTGTTGAAACTTTTTTTTTTTTAAAGATTTTATTGGGGAAGGGGAACAGGACTTTATTGGGGAACAGCGTGCACTTTCAAGACTTTTCTCCAAGTCAAGTTGTTGTCCTTTCAATCTTAGTTGTGGAGGGTTCTGTTCAGCTTCAAGTTGTCCTTTCAGTCTTAGTTGCGGAGGGCGCAGCTCAGCTCCAGGTCCAGTTGCTGTTGCTAGTTGCAGGGGGCACAGCCCACCATCCCTTGCGGGACTCGAGGAACCGAATTGACAACCCTGTGGTTGAGAGCCCACTGGCCCATGTGGGAATCCAACCGGCAGCCTTCGGAGCCAGGAGCACGGAGCTCCAACCACCTGAGCCACTGGGCTGGCCCCTATGTTGAAACTTTTATTAATACATAATGCCTTTCTTTATCTCTTGTAAACTTTTAAAAATTTAAAGTCTCTTGTGTCTGCTATTAGTGTCATCATACCTGCTCTGTTTTGGTTACTATTTGCATGGAATATCTTCTTCCATCCTTTCACCTTCAATGTACTAGTGTCTTTGGATTTAAAGTGAGTCTCTTCTGGACAGCATATAGTTGGATCATGTGTTTTTATCCATTCTTCCAATCTCTGTCATTGTTGGAGAATTTAATCTATTTACATTTAAAGTAATTATTGATAAGGAGGGACTTCTGTCATTTATTTATATGCCTTAATCACTTTTTTCCCCATTTCCTGCATTATTGTCTTGTTTTGTGTTTAGTTGATTCTTTTGTACTGAAATATTTAAATTCTTTTCTCATTTTCTTTTGTGTACATTCTATAGCTATTTTCTTTGTGGTTGCCGTGGGGATTACTTTCCACATCCTAAAATTGACACACCAGTTTGAATTTATACCAGCTTCAATAACATACAAAAACTCTGCACCTTTTGGTGGTTGTCACAAAATTTCATCTTTATAGATTGTATGCCCCAAATCATAAACCAATAATTCTTTGAAATAGTCTCAGATTATCCAGAAAACAAGATTTGGAATTACAAACCAAAGTTACAATAATACTAGCTTTTAGACTGTGAATGTAAGAAATGTCCAAACCTATAGAGAAGTTTTATGAGTTTATTTGAGCCAAACTAAGGACATTGCCAGGAAGCAAGCTCAGATGATTCAGAGAATGTCAGTTTTGGAGTGTTTTTTTAAAAAATACATTTGGAATTAAAGAGGGAACATAAGTGAGATTGCAGTAAGGTGGGAGAATGCAAGGTACAGGCTGGTTAACAGGATTATTTGCTCCCACGAGGGTGGTTAGTCTTTGAGGGGTCTGGAAAAGAGGATTACTTCTGGCATGTCAAAGGTGTGTTAAATTAGATTCGCGAGAACAGTGGACAGGGCTTGCTTAAAAACCTTTTACTAAAATTATAGACCCACCATGACCTGCCCAGTTAGGAATTTCTGATCAGATCACCCTGTAAGGTAACTCTTGGTTTGATTTATTACAGTACCCCCTTTTTATCAACAAGACTAATACTTGTTTTTTTCTTTAAATGTGTTTCTTAAATCATGTAGAAAACAAAGTACAATTAAAAACCAGTGTTACAATAATCAATTTATATTTGCCCTTGTATTTACATTTATTGAGATGTTTATTCTCCATATGGCTTTGAGTTACTGTTTAATGTCCTTTCATTTTACCTTGTAGGACTCTCTTGAGCATTTCTTTCTAGGCCAGGTCTAAAGATAATGACCTCCCTCAGCTTTTGTTTTTCTAGGAATGTCTTAATTTTCCCTCATTTTGAGGGACAGTTTGCTAGATACAGGATTCTTGGTTGACACTTGTTTTCTGTTAGCACTTTGACTATATCAGCCCACTGTCTCCTGGACTCCAAAGTTTCTGACGAGTAATCTGCTGGTAAATTTATTGAAAATCCCTTGTATGTGATTATTTCTTCTCTCTTTCTGCTTTCAAGATTATTTCTTTGTCTTTGGTGCTTGAAAATTTGATTCCAGTGTGTCTCGATTTGCATCACTTGAGGTTAGCTCATTTGGAGTTTGTTGAGATTCTTGGATGTATTCAAGTCTTTTATCATATTGGTGAAGTGTTCAGCCATTATTTCTTAAAATATTCTCCCTGCCCCTCTCTCTTTGTTTGGGACTCCCACAATGCATATATTGGTCCCCTTAATAGTGTTCCAGAGGTCCCTTAGGCTTCATTCACTTTACTTAAATCTTTTCTTTCTGTTCTTCAGATTCAGTAACTTCCATTGTCCTATCTTCAAGTTTGTTGATTCTTCTGCCTGCTCAAATCTGCCTTTGAATCCCTCTAGTAAGTTTTTCATTTCAGTTATTGTATTTTCAGCTCCAGAATTTCTTTTTGGTTTCTTTTTAGATTTTCTCTTTATTGATATTCCCATTTTGTTCATACGTCATTTTCGTACATCTTCCTTTAGTTCTTTGAGCATCTTTAAAACAGTTGTATTAAAGTCTGTCTAGTATATATCTGCCATCAGGTCTTTTCAGGGACAGTTTTTGTTGATTTACTTTTTTCCTTTGAATGGACCATACTTTCCTGTATCTTTTGTTGCCTTGTGATTTTTTTTTTTTGTCAAATAGTAGACATTTGAATCTAATAATGTGGTAACTCTGGAAATCATATTTTCTCCCTTCCCCAGGATTTTCTGTTTGTTGTTTATTGTCTTTTGATTGATGTAGGCTGTCTCTGTGCCACGGATCAGCCTAAGGTATAAACTTAAGGTCTACATAGGTCTTTCCTGAGCCTTTCTCTGGGCAAGAGCAGTCACATTCTAATTTTTCCCATATATGCAGTTGTTTTGAATCTCCTAGTCTTGAATGTCTGGCTCTTAAAAGGGGAAAAAGAGAGAAATGGAGGGGGGGAAAAGGGCACTGGCCCTTTAACTTCCTTGGAAGTCACTTTAATGGGAGAGGGAGGGTCTTGCAGCGATTACTGCCCACCTCTTTTCCTGCACCTCTGTGATCAGAAGCAGCAGTCAGTGATCAGAGCACAGAGCCCTGATATTTGGAGGACAAGATCCTTTTTGTTAATCCTGGCTCCCATAGGTTGTTCCAGGAATACTGTATAGCTGCCGGCCATGAGGCTGGGGTTGGAGGATGGGTAGTTGTTTCTGAGCTAAGAGCTGAAATTGATCAAAATTAACTATAGTTTACCTTCCAAATCTTTTCCTGGTAGTTGCAAGCCTTCAATAAATTCTAGAGTTCCAAAATAGTTACATCAGATTTTCCTGGTGCCTTTGTTGTCTAGGTGGGGAGAAAGATTTCCGGTGCATCCTCCATGCTATCTTCCCAGAATTCTCCCTAGGTGTTTGTGTATTTTGAAAATTATTTGATATTATCAAATTGTTGCATCTCTCCCTACAACATATTAAAAATTGTATCCATTTATATTCATTTATATTAGCAGTTTATCAGAGTGCACATTTCCTGTCCATACAAGCATTGGGTGTGTTTAATCTTTTTTTTTTTTTTTGCTAATCTGGTGTGCAGAAAAATTCTTTGTGTTTATTTGTATTTATTTGATTAATAGTAAGAATGAAATTTGTATTAGTTTTAGGAATTGTTATTCATAACATGTTGACATAAATGCCTTAGATTTGTTCATAGTCCTCTATATTTGGTAAGAAAATATGAAAGAAAAAATTTATTTCTAATAATAGTGACTCCAAGGTACTTATCAAAATTTATTTTTTTCTGTTTAAAATGGTTTTTTTGAACAGGTTTTGAATGTTTTAATTTATGCCAGTCTTTTAATAATTCTTTTTGAATGGCAATATTTTAACTTTATCTAATTATTGATGTAATAACTGTTTGAAAAATACTTTGTATTTGACAGAATGCTTTTATAGACACAATTTTACAACAGCTCATGGGATTGGTTGTATTTTGTAGATGAGGAAACAGAGACTTGGAGAGATTAAGAAACTTCCCCAAATGTCTAGTGTACTTCTTTGATAGTAATACAAAAGGCAGGGCGTCTGGCTGGGTTATGTTTTGGCCCTGCAACTGATTTTTTTAAATCAGTTTTTGTGTCTATCTTATTAGCTGCAAAATCAAGATCATTCTTTTCCCTTTTTGGCAGGTAATATCTGAACGCTATTTAGATAATAATAATATTATCTTAGATAATAGTAACATTATTACTTTTTAAATATAGAAATGAACACAGAAGCAGAACAACGGCTTCTCCATCATGCCAGAAATGGCAATGCTGAAGAAGTAAGACAGCTATTAGAAACTATGGAAAGGAATGAAGTAATTGCTGACATTAATTGCAAAGGTAAGTTTTGAATGGATTTTTAAAATTTTCTCTTGCACCTACTTATGTACTTTCTCTTATGCACTACTCTATCATTTACTTAGCACTGAGTTTTGTGGTTTTGCTTGCAATAAATGTCCATTTCTTATTCTAAAAAGAACCCCCACGAGAGTAGGTAAAATGCTTCTCCTAATTACTTCAAAGTCAGAGAAGTTAAGATCCAGTCTTACAACTGTCAGTGGATCCCAAACCTTATGATTTACAAGAGTAAGCCTGTGCCCATAAGATGCATGCTGTGATAATTTTTCTTCTCAGAGACATTGTAGTTGAACCAGCAGGTTTGAATGTTTCCTGTATGCCCAGAGTCGTGTGAAGTACCTTGGAGATCATATCAGTCAGAATCCCTTCCCTCACTGAGACTAGTCTAGTTGATTAATAGATCAGACTAGTCTGCATTAACAATATGTATCAGAATACAGAAGTGCAGGATGTCATGGAACCTCTTAGGAGAGGTATATAAATAGACCTTGAAAGATTAACTTCGTGGAGGAATTGATTCTAAGGTGACATATGAAGAATGTGTAGGACTTACCCACGTGAAACTAGAGAAGAAAAGGGTTCAAGCCAGAAGAAATAGCATGTGCCAAGGTCCTGAGGTGAGAGGTGACCTAGATGGCAAAGACCTGCAGGCAGGAGGGGGTGAGGGATAAGGCTAGGTGGATAGGTAGCAGCCAAATCATAATGTGCCTTGTGCAACAAGGTTGCACATACATTATACTCAAGTATGCAAAGAAATAGAATTTATTTTCTACAATAGTTCTGATATTTCAACCAGCACCTCTCACTCTGGGAATATGGAGGACTAAATGTTAGTCTTTGGGTACCTCACTCTCAGGAGCTTTTTTGGTAAATGATTGATCTTCCAGAGCCTCTTACCTCTCTCCTTCCCCCATCTCCCGTGAGGTGGCATTTAAATGTAAAGGTGAGCCTTGCTGTGTGTTTGTATAGCCTTTGGTTCCTCAGTGACCCTTTTCTTCCTAGTTCTCCTTAAGCATTTGTAGCTGAAGTAGAACTTAGGGACAAAGTCAAACTCAGGTGCCTCAGTTTGTTATGTGATATTGGTGGTACTCCTGGACTGTCAGGAAAGTCACCTTGGCTCTTGTTAGCTTTGTGTCACCCCGACCCTCTGTCACACTTCCATCTGCTACATGGCCAAGGTATGCTGATTGAACTCATCCACACAGGAGTGTGGCCGAGGGTGACATGTGGGAATTCAGTGACATATGGGAGCTAAGAGCAGCTATGGTTAGCCAGAATTTGGCCTCCCCTGTGCCTACACTACAGAGTTTACTTTGCTGTGGCCACCTTGCAGGTGAGTGCTGGGATAGGTGGTCTGCTAGGGTAGCTTTTCCTAGCATCCCACATGCCACACGCTTATTGTCAGTGTTCCCTCATTTTACTCTGTGGGCTTACAATCAGGAGCCACAGATCTCATCTTATGTCTTTTCCTCTTCCCAAATCCTCTGTCCTAGATGGATATTTCATTCTGTATACATCCTCTTGTTCTAGAGCAATAAACCTCATGGCCTCACCTTCAGTGGGGGAGGAGTATTATTATCTGTGCAGCAAGGAAGAAACTGTGATCTGAGTTGTCCAGGAAGTACAGTCTGATCTGGTTCTTGGTATGCTAAGGAATTCTAAAATTACTCCCAAAGTGTTTGAGGTCCAAAAGCATATCTGTTACAGAAGCACTGAATCAGGCTTCTAAGAAACCCAAATAGTGTTGTAATTAGGAGGCGAAGGCAAGGGGTATTTATGAGAAAGGGAATTGGAGTAATTACATTAACAGAAGGAAGGAATTTCTGTAGGTGCAGATAAGCTAACATAGTGATGCTAGTTCTAAAGAATATCTTGATTTTCAGTCCGGTATCATAACAAACAGTTGTTTGGAATACAGTGCTGCTTTAGGCTCGACCCAAAGGTTATTTTACCCAATTTTAACATTCCAAAGTTTTGAGGAGTATGATGTTCAAGGCAGTTCCTCTGGGATGGAAGTTCTGGCTCCATTTTAAAGTGGTTCTGTCTATATTATAGTTCACATTTCCCCCTTTTGATCAAGATCTTTCCTTGAAAGCATCACAGATCAATCATTGGAAAGCCACACTGATCAATTATTAAAAGCATCATTGGTCCTTTGTTGCTGGGAAAGCACTTTCCCAGTATATCATGTCCCACAGAGGAAGGAAAGAGGGTGTATGTTTGATTTTTTTTGTTTTGTTTTTGTTTTAAGGAGCCTAAGACCACATTTGAGCAATAAGAGCGCCAGAACAGAGTAAGACTGTATGGTCCTGTTCCTTTAGGCAAACATCCTCTGTAGTTTCTTGAAGTTTCTCATATGAAGTCTCCTAGTTCTTAGTGATCATCTCACAGTGTTGAGATGTTTGATTGTTTCATCTGCTTTCACTGGATATCTGAGCGGTGGCTTTGTAACATCAAGCTATGTAACACAAAGTTTTGTAACAGGAAAAATTTCTGTGATAACAAACCATTAAGTCCAATTTGAAGAATAAATCTGAACCAGGAGGCAGTACCAGAGGGAAGCCAGCTGAAGATACCAAAGAACCATGAGGCACTGTATTTAATCATTTGATTTGTGCCTAGATTTTTATCTAATTCCATCTCTGTTTCATCAGAGGTTTTTTTTTTCCCAGGTACAACAAGACATGTTAACAATAGAGCAAACCCTACCTTGTTCAGCTAGGATATGGTCAGGAGCAATTCTGTTACCTGATACAACTAGTGTAAGGGGATTTAAACATTTTTCCTGGTTGGTTATTGCTTTGGTGGTAGCTCTCGCAATTTCCCGTAAGATTTTTTGATAAGTTTCTAATTATGTATTCATTCATTGCAACACCTGCCCAAGGAAAAAGGTATTCTTCCAAATCTGGCATCTTCACTGGGGTTGGCATCGCCAGGCATCGAACACCTGAGACTGTGTTGCAACCACTTGCGTGTTTTGACCTGTGAAATAGGTTTAAAGATCATATCCAATGCTGAGTTTATCTTTCCAGGAAGAAATTAAGGGGAAAAAAGGAAATGATAACTATCACAGTGAGTTGTTGGCCTCTTATTTGTGAGTATGAGTGAACTAAAGTGAGGGAAAATGAAGATGTAGAACATACACGCCTGGCCAAGAACCTTGGATTAGCTGATCACAACAGATGCCATCTACTTCACTTCCTTAGTAATTTTTATTTTCAAATTTTCTGTTGCTGTATACTGATTACTTAAAATTACCTGATACGGTCTTTTCCTTCTTGGTTATAAAGAGTCCTTTTGGGGGGTGGCCGGTTAGCTCAGTTGGTTAGAGTGCGGTGCTCATAACACCAAGGTTGCTGGTTTGATCCCTACATGGTCCACTGTGAGCTGCGCCCTCCACAACTAGATTGAAACAACTACTTGACTTGGGGCTGATGGGTCCTGAAAACACACACTTAAATAAATAAAAGTTTAAAAAAAATTTAAAAAGACCTTTTGATGGTGTCTTTTCCAGTACACATAATCTCCTGGTTGTTAGCTTGTGATATTTGATTGTTTCATCTCTTTTCATTGGAAATCAAAAGCAGGGAAATCTAAACGCATAGGTCTCCCTGGTAAGGCTGCTGGGAACCCTGTAAGCAATGTGTACCAGGCTGATTTTCCCAAGGAGGCTCCCGTAAGTCAGTCTTTTTTCCTTAAAGCTGTCTGGTTATGTCTGAGACTATTCATGAATTTCTCAAACATGACGTTCCAGTCAAGGCCTTGGTAATATAATTAGTGTTTCCAATTGAGTCCTAGTATAAAGAGAAAAGATTCTGATTGAAGTTATGTAAATAATTACATGGCCATGAAAATAGGCATGCTCACTAAGAGTTTCCAAATTCTGAGGGATCAGGTAGGAAGGAAAAGATAAATGTTTGAATTCTGCTTACAAAGGTATAATTTACCGAATTACTGTAGGTTGTATGTAGCTTCAGATAAAAAATTTCCTTATATCCTGAAAACAAAGATAAAAAAAGTAATATATTTTTTTATCCTTTTTTAAAAAATTTATTGGGGTGACAATTGCTAGTAAAATTACATAGATTTCAGGTGTAAAAAAGTAATATTTTAAAGAAAAAGTCATAAAGGTTATAATCATCCTTATCAGTTCTTCAGTCCCATGTTATGAATTCTCACTGACCTTTATCTTTTGTTAGCTTGAATCCGGTTTTTCCTTAGAGTTCTGCAAATCCTTGCCGGGTTTAATGGTATAATCTGGAAGTTTATCAGAAACCTTTATTTTAGAGTAAGTGTCAAGAGTTCTCTCCATGAATCTCTCTGAAGATGAATCAGATTTGCAAAAAGTGTGAGACAGTGACTCTCTGTAAATGACAAGACTTAATAACATGGTTAAAGATCTGATTACAGTGCGATTGACAAAGAAATTTGTTGCTTTTCTTTGCAACACACAACTTTTTAAGATACCAGCTAGAATTACAGACCAAAACATTATATCAGGGTATTTCAGATTTTTAGAAATTTTTATAAAATTTTAGAACATTTTAATAATATATGCATACAAGTTTATTTCTTGTATGATGTCTTCCCTTTTATTAAGAGAGAAAGAGAGATCTTTTGAAATATTTCAGGGATCCTTCTGAAAAACCTGTTTTTTTCAGGTTAAGAAAGAGACTCATTTTTTATTTTTGGGAAGCTTATCAAACATATCAAAACTTTTAAAACACTTGATCAAATAGATTCATAGGTCATTGTGAAATAATACTCATTCATATAATCATGGTGACAAACAGGTAAATACAGAACATTAACAGGTAAATACAGAAAGTTAAATAGTTGTAAGCAAAATTTAGCTCTTTTTATATTTGGAAAACTCAGTTTACCTAAGCAATCAAAGACCTGATGATAAAGAACATAAGAAATCACAAAATCTTTGCTTTCCCTTTATAATCTTTTATTGACAGCATACCAAATGTACAGGAGAACTTTGTCCCTTTAGCAGATGAAAGAATACTGTTTTATTTTTATATAAATACCCTGTTGATATTAAAGCTTATAATAAATTCATTCAATCTTATCTAGCTTGACCATACACAGAATTTTCTCTCAAGATTCCTTTTCACAAACCTTTTATAGTTTTCCTTGTATTAATAATTTCCTCAAAAAAGGATTTCCATACCTTTTACCTCAGTTTAGTGAAAATGCATATCCACCTTACCTTACATTTGTTTCCCTTATTATTCCTAGTAGTTTCAATTACATATATTGGAATTTTTAACCCTTAAAAGCCTCAATTTCTAATGAAAACGAATTGTGAACTTTCATATCAGTATTTTTTTAGATTGACAAATTTATGAATACATTTCATAGTTTCAAGAAATGTGCACTTTTAAATAGTACAGTCTTTCATTGTGACACAAAAGATGTTTATTAATAAACCCAAATTTATATTTTAGTTTCTCTGTAATAAGAGCTAAAAGTAGGTACACTTAGGCTTCTTTAGCAATTAATGAATGTTTCACTATTTGATCTTATTTGGAAATGATCTAAGTATTCAGCAGATTTCCATCAGATTTCCATCATTTAATTTAGCTAGCAAAATGTTCAAGTTTCAAGATACCAAAAGATATTAGGAAATTATCTTTAAGTGTATATACCATCATACATAATTATTGCTAGAGTTTCACTGAAAAATCTTTTATTCTATTTACATTTATTTATTAGTTCTTAACAAATATGTTTAGATTACTTATGAAAATTTCATTATACCAGGTTATTTTTCTTGACAAATTTCTTAGTTTAGGTAGAATAAAAGTATTATACTTTATTCTGATAACTCTAAAGACATGTCTATTTTAACTAAACCAACAAACTTAAATTAGCTTTAATACCAAATAATTTTTCAGAACCTGAAAAACATTTGGATGAGTTTCTGTTATAGTTCTTAATTTATGTAAGTGCTTAATTTCTTTAAGTTAATTAAACAGCTTTTTACAAACTAATTTTATTAATATCTTCTGGAGGTAGATGTCCATATACATATATAGACAGATGTACACAGAGACCTGATTGTTTCTTTTTTAAAGTTTAAGCCAGGAGACAGGTACAATAAGGCAAAAATCCACTAGTTTACAACAGTTGGAGTAAGTTAAGTTTATTCGTTCAGATAGCTAAGGCTTTTACTATTTTTAGAGAAGCTGTAAGTTTTGTATTTGTCCTTGACAATTTTTAGGGAGGCTGGGGCTGGAACGGTGAGGTCAGTTGTAGGCTGTGTTTACATTCCACAGGATGGCGCGGAAAGTTGCTGAGGAGTCTTTAAAAATTCTTATCAGACTTTTAATTCTGTCAAATTTCTGATCATAGTCATTAAATTCTTTGAAGTATCTTGCCAGGTTTCAGGCAGGACAAAGAGTAAGAAATTTTAAAGCACCTGCTCAGATGGCCACGTTTCTTTTCGGATCATTTTAGAGCTGTTTTTTAAAAGTGGTTTTGTCTTTTAGAAGCTTCTGCATATCAATCAAGAATGTATTCTACTGACCCTGAGATGCTGGGAATCCTTTCTTTTGAAGGGGGAAAAGGGCTTGAGGTAGACTTAAAATGAAGGCTTTCCTGAGTGGCTATTAGAGTTTAAAATTATTTTGGCTAAGTTGGTCCATTTTATTAAAAAAGCATAAGAGGAGGAACCGAAACATTATGCAAATACTAGCTAGAGTCTCAAGAAAGGAACTTTTAGAGGGTGAATGTCTCATGTTAAAGACAAATTCCTGAGAGCTGTCATGTTTGGACAAAAAGACAAAAGAGATATTAACTACAGCCCCAGGTAGTTTGACTGCCAAAAATACACTGACACTTGCACTTTTTGAATGGCAGGAAACAAAAAGTCAACATTCTCAAGATGAGAGAAAAACTCCCTTTTTTTCGGTTTTTTTGTTTTATTACATACGCATTGATGGCTTTAGTTAAGCCTTGGTTCTTGGAGCCAGACTAATACCTAAGGGGGATGTGCAATCTAATCCATTCCATGATGAATTTATCCTATTACGGGAGACTTTTTTTTTTTTTTTTTAATCAGTTTCAGGTACACAAAACAAAGTAATACTTAGACGTTTATCATTTATATCCCTCACACTGTGTGAACTCCCCTCCCCCATCTACTATCCCTCTGACAATCGCACAGAGCCATTACATTTCCACTGTCTCTATTCCTAATGCTATACTCTGATTCTTGTAAGTATATACATACATACATACATATATATATGTATATATATACATACATACATATATATGTGTGTGTGTGTGTATATATATATATATATATATAATTATAGTTGGCATTCATTATTGTTCAGCTTCAGCTTCACGTGTACAGTGCAGTGATCAGGCATCTACATCATCCCTGAGGTGGTCTCCCAAATGGGACAAGTGTCCATCGAATACCCTACAAAATCTTTACAGCATTATTGATTACATTCCCCAAATTAATTTTCAAAACCCCGTGGCCATCTTGTGGTTACTGACTGTTTTCTAATCCCCTCACCTTCCCCCTTATCCCCACCCCCCCATCTAACAACCCTCAGTTTTTCCTTTATGTCTCCAAAACTGTTTCTGATTAGTTCATTCACTTACTCTTTTCTTTAGATTCCACATATAAGTGAGATCATATGGTATTTGTCGTTCTCTGTCTGACTTATTTCACTTAACATAATGTTCTCTAGGTCCATCCATGTTGTTGCAAATGGTACGATTTCTTTCTTCTTTATGTCTGTGTAATACTCCATTGTATAAATGTACCACAGTTTCTTAATCCAGTCATCTACCGTTCGGCATTTCGGTTGTTTCCATGTCTTGGCTGCTGTGTATATGTATAGTGCTGTAATAAACATAGGAGTGCATAAAGTTTTTTGAATTAGTGTTTTGGATTTCTCCGGATAGATACCTAGGAGTGGGATTGCTGGATCATAAGGTAGTTCCGTTTTCAGATTTTTGAGATACCTCCATATTGTTTTCCATAGTGGCTGCACCAATCTGCAGTCCCACCAACAGTGCACAAGCGTTCCCTTTTCTCCACATCTGCACCAGCACTTGTTGTTTGTTGATTTATTGATGATAGCCATTTTGACTGGGGTGAGGTGGTATCTCATTGTGGTTTTTATTTGCATTTCTCTGATGGTTAGTGAGGTTGAGCATTTCTTCATATGTCTGTTTGCCATCTGTATGTCCTTTTTAGAAAAATGTCTCTTCATGTCCTCTGCCCATTTTTTAATTGGATTGTTTGTTTTTTTGGAGTTGAGTTGAGTGAGCTTTTCATAAATTTGTGATATTAACCCCTTATCAGATATATCATTGGCAAATATCTTTTCCCGTTCAGTAGAATCCCTTTTTGTTTTATTGATGGTTTCCTTTCCTTTGCTGTGAAAAAACTTTTTAGTTTGATGTAATCCCACATGTTTATTTTCTCTCTTCCCTCGCAAGAGGGGATATATCAGTAAAAATCTTACTCCAGGTAATGTCTGTGAAGTTTTTTCCTATATTTTCTTTCAGGAATTTTATGGTTTCAGATCTTACATTTAAGTCTTTAAGCCATTTTGAATTTATTTTTGTATATGGTGTAAGGAGGTGGTCCAGCTTCATTTTTTTGCATGTGTCTGTCCAGATTTCCCAGCACCATTTATTGAATAGACTGTCTTTACCCCACCGTACATTCTTGCTTCCATTGTCGTAGATTAAATGGCCATATAGGCATGGATTTATTTCTGGACTCTCTATTCTGTTCCGTTGATCTATGTGTCTGTTTTTATGCCAGTACCATGCTGTTTTGATTACTGTAGCCTTGTAGTATAATTTGATGTCAGGTATTGTTATACCTCCCACTTTGTTCTTATTTCTCAAGATTGCTGAGGCTATCCGGGGTCTTTTATGGTCCCATATAAATTTTAGGATTATATGTTCTATTTCTGTGAAAAACGTTGGTAGTTTGATAGGAATTGCATTGAATATGTATATTGCCTTAGGCAGTATGGACATTTTAACTAAATGAATTCTTCCTATCCATGAACATGGTATATGTTTCCATCTATTTGTATCTTCTTTCATTTCTTTCTTTGGTGTCTTATAATTTTCTGAGTACAGATCTTTTACTTCTTTGGTTAAATTTATTCCCAGGTATTTTATAGTCTTTGAAGCAATTGTAAATGGGATTTTTTAAAAAAAATTCTCCTTCTGATGTTTTATTATGGGTATATACAAATGCAACTGATTTCTGAATATTAGTTTTGTATCCTGCTACTTTACTAAATTTGTCTATCAGCTCTAGTAGTTTCTTGGTGGAGTCTTTAGGGTTCTCTATATATAATATCATGTCATCTGCATATAATGACAATTTTACTTTCACCTTACCGATTTGGATGCTTTTTATTTCTTTTTCTTGTCTGATTGCTGTGGCTAGAACTTCCAGCACTCTGTTGAATAGAAGTGGAGAAAGTGGGCAACCTTGCCTTGTTTATGATCTTAAGGGGAATGGTTTTAGCTTTTCCCCATTGAGTATGATGTTAGCTGTGGGTTTATCATATATGGCCTTTATTATGTTGAGATATGATCCCTCTATTCCCACTTTCCTAAGGGTTTTTATCATAAATGGCTACTGGATTTTATTAAATGCTTTTTCTGCATCTATTGATATGATCAAGTGATTTTTATTTTTCATTTTATTAATGTGGTGTATCACATTAATTGATTTCCGGATGTTGAACCACCCTTGCATACCAGGGATGAATCCCACTTGATCATGGTGTGTGATCTTTTTAATGTATTGCTGAATTCTGTTTGCTAGTATTTTGTTGACGATTTTTGCATCTATATTCATTAGAGATATTGGCCTGTAGTTTCCTTTTTTTGTGGTGTCTTTGTCTGATTTTGGGATCAGGGTGATAGTGGCTTCGTAAAAAGTGTTTGGGAGCCTTCCCTCCTTCTGGATTTTTTTGGAAGAGCTTGAGGAGAATAGGTGATAATTCTTTTTTGAACATTTTGTAAAATTCACCTGTAAAGCCATCTGATCCAGGGCTTTTGTTTGTTGGAAGATTGTTGATTACTGATTCAATTTCCCTGGTGGTAATCAGTCTATTCAGGTTTTCTGTTTCTTCTTGAGTTAGCCTTGGAAGGTTGTACGCCTCTAGAAAATTGTCCATTTCTTCCAGATTGTCAAATTTGTCGGCATATAGTTGTTCATAGTAATTTCTTAAAATTTTTTGTATTTCTGTGGTATCTGTTTTCACTTCTCTTTCGTTTCTGATTTTATTAATTTGGGTCCTCTCTCTTTTTTTTAATGAGTCTGGCTAAAGGTTTGTCGATTTTGTTTTATCTTCTCTAAGAACCAACTCTTGGATTCATTGATCTTTTGTATTGTTTTTCTGGTTTCTATTTCATTTATTTCCGCTCTGATCTTTATTATCTCCTTCCTTGTACTCCCTTTGGACTTATTTTGCTGTTCTTTTTCCAGATCCCTTAAGTGTGAAGATAAACTGTTGATTAGTGATTTTTCTTGTTTCTTTAGGTAGGCCTGCAATGCTATGAATTTCCCTCTTAGGACTGCTTTCGCGGCATCCCATAGATTTTGGGTCGTCGTGTTTTCATTTTCGTTTGTCTTGTGATATCTTTTGATTTCTTCCTTGATCTCCTGGTTGACCCATTCATTATTTAGTAACATGTTATTCAGCCTCCATGCATTGGTGTGTCTTCCAGTTTTTTTCCTGTGATTCATTTCTAATTTCATAGCACTGTGGTCAGAGAAGACATTTGGTATGATTTCAATTTTCTTAAATTTATGAAGACTTGTTTTGTGGCCTAACATATGGTCTATCTTGGAAAATGTTCCATGTGCGCTTGAGAAGAATGTGTATTCTGCAGCTTTAGGGTGAAATGCTCTGAAAATATCGATTAAATCCAAATGGTCCAATGTGTCATTTAAAGCTGTTGTTTCCATATTGATTTTCTGTCTGGAAGACCTGTCCCTTGTTGTCAGAGGTGTGTTGAAGTCCCCTACTATGATAGTGTTACTGTTGATCTCAGTCTTTATGTCAGTCAATATCTGTTTTATATACTTAGGTGCTCCTATGTTGGGTGCATAGATGTTTACTAGGGTTATGTCCTCTTGTCGAATTGATCCCTTTATTATTATATAGTGCCCATCTTTGTCTTTAAATATTTTCTTCATTTTAAAGTCTATTTTGTCAGATATAAGTATTGCAACTGCAGCTTTTTTCTCATTTCTATTTGCATGAAACATCTTACTCCAACCCTTCACTTTCAGCCTGTGTGTGTCTTTTGATCTGAGGTGAGTCTCTTGTATACAGCATATACAAGGGTCTTGCTTTCTTATCCACTCAGCCACCCTATGTCTCTTGATTGGAGCATTTAATCCATTTACATTTAAAGTGATTATTGATAGGTACATAGTTATTGCCATTTTTAAATTTGTAGTTAGATTGTTTTCATCTTTCTTCTATTTACAGAAGTCCTTTTAGTATTTCTTGCAATGCTGGCTTGGTGGTAATAAATTCCTTTAGCTTATTCTTTTCTGGGAAGCTCTTTATCTCTCCATCAACTTTAAATGATAGCCTTGCTGGATAAAGCAATCTAGGTTGTAGGCCTTTGTTTTCCATCACTTTGAGTATCTCCTGCCACTCCCTCCTGGCCTTCAATGTTTCTGTAGAAAAGTCATTTGATAGTCTTATGGGAGTTCCTATGTATGTAACCCTCTGTCTTTCTCTTGCTGCTTTTAGGATTCTCTCTTTGTCTTTAACCTTTGCCATTTTAACTATAATGTGTCTTGGTGTGGACCTGTTTGGGTTTATCCTGGTTGGAACTCTCTGCACTTCCTGGGCTTGTATGTTGGTTTCCTTCATCAGGTTAGGGAAGTTTTCGGACATTATTACTTCAAATATGTTCTCAATCCCTTGCTTCCTCTCTTCACCTTCTGGTATTCCTATGATGCGCATGTTGTTGCGCTTGATGTTATCCCAGAGGTCTCTTAAACCATCTTCATTGTTTTTTATTCTTTTTTATTTCTGTTGTTCCGTTTGGGTGATCTCTGCTAACTTGTGTTCTAAGTCGCTGATTCGATCCTCTGCTTCATCTAACCTGCTGTTAATTCTTTCAAGTGAGTTCTTTATTTCAGTAATTGTGTTCTTTAGTTCTAACTGGTTGTTCATTATGATTTCTCTATCCTTTATGTTGTCTCTAAGCTCCTTAAAGATTCTTATCAGCAGTGTTCTGACCTCTGTCTCTGATAGGTTGGTTATGTCTGTTTCATTTGGTTCCATTTCTGGAGGTTTCTTCTGTTCTTTTATTTTGGACATGTTTCTTTGTTTCCCCATTCTGGCTGACTCTTTGTGTTTGCTTTGATGTATTAGGTAGATCCCCTAGCGTTCTTAGTTCTTGCTGGGTTATCTTATGTAGTATGTGTCCTTTATATTTGACTTGCACTACTTCGTTCTTCTCCTCTGCGTGTGCTCCAAAGGTGACTCTTGTGTTGTGTATATTGTCCTGTTAAAGAAGATCTTTAATTGCTTTTTGCTTGTGAGTAGGTGGGGTTAACTCCTAGGCTGACTAGTTGTGAGACTTGGCTCTGCCCACTGCAGGGTGTTCTGCTGCGTGAGGGTTGACCACTTAAATGTGGTTTGGCCTCTATGGGCCCTTGTGCCTGTAGAGAACTCCCTCTGGGTGTGTCACTTGTAGGCCAAACCCGGTAGTACTCTGGTTTGGTCTGGAGTTTGCCTCTGGGTGTGTTGAATCTTGTGCCTCTTAAACTGGGCCCTGGTAGGGCAATTTCAGAACAAAGCAAATCACCAAGCACAATAACAACAACAACAAAGAAAAAATCAAATACATTCACATGTAAAAACAACCAACAACCCACCCTCAACACAGGCAGAGATATCAAAGATATAAAGACAAAACAAAACAAACAAACAAACAAACAAAAAGCAGCGCCAGTCTTGGCTTAAGCCCACCAAGTAATCTCCAGGTTGTCCTCTGCTATACCAAAGAGTCCTCTGTATTGTGCAGGCAGAGCCAGTCACCTGGTGCCCAGGGTGATGTTGGGACTGCAGATTTAGATGCATGGGGCTCAGGCGTCTAGATGGTAGTTTCTACAAAGTCAGTGCAGTTTCTGCCCTTGCCTGCACATATGCGCACTGAGAGTAGCACCACCAGCCCTGTGTCCAGTTCTCCTGAGTCTTAGGGCACTTCTCCAGTGTGTGTGTGTGTGTGTGTGTATGTGTGTGTGGTGGGCGGGAGATTTCTGAGCTGCCGAAAGCCCAGAGCTTCGTCTGCTGCCTACTGCTGATCCCTGGGAGTGCCTCCTCCGATGTAATTGCCCCGCCCTAGGCAGGCCAGAAAGGGTGGGGGTGGGGATGGAGGGGTCTTCTCTCTCCCAGCCCAGCTGTGTCGCACTCCTCCCGCAGGCCAGAAAAGGTGGTGGCTGGGGGTGGAGGAGTCTCTTCTCTCCTAGCCCAGCAAAAATCACACTCTTCCCAGCCTCTTCCCTGGGTCAGAGCTGCACACCATTCTTCCCAGAGCCTGAGCACTAAGACTCCTCTGTAATCTGACACTACTCCTCAGTTCAGGGGCCAGTTTAAGTCTCTGGAAGGGCGGGGATAGGATTGGAAGAGCGGGGAGGGGCCCAGGTATGGAGTTTGTGTCCTTTGTCCGGCCTAGGGCCCAACTGGAGGTCTCAGCTGAGGTTATTGCCTCAAATGCTGGATATGCTGCCCCCTCAGAGGGAGAGATCAGCTGTGGGACGCAGGGAAAGAGCCCACCTCCTGGCTTTTGTGTTCTCTGTTCCGTCCTGGGATCCCCTGCGTCTCTGCAGCTGCGGATGCTGGCAGCGTTTCCACAGCCGCAGATTTGGGCCGCGTCTCCACTCCATTCCCTTCTCTCTTCCCCTGCTCGCCCAATTTGCCCACCTTCAAGTAACCCTTGCACGAGTCTCTTAGCTGTTCTGCGTGATGAGCAGAGAGTCCTTTGATGGGTTATAGATGTCCCGTTTGTGATAAGATCCGGAGGAGAACTCAAAAAGTGCTCCTCGCTGCTGCCATTTCTATGACGTCGCTCAGAGACCTTTTTTTAAGGTGGTAAGTGTCTTAATGACCTTTACATGCTTGACCCATGCCCACCAATTTGCGGCTTTGGCCTCCGAGATTCCTTTCATAATAGCTTTTACCTCATGTTCATGTAATCCACAGTAAAGTTTGTTTAAATAAATGCCTGTCCGTCAATATCCACAAGCTCTTCAGTTTGCGGGTGTCGGCCCAAAGAACAGGTTTATAGGATTTAGGAGTACGTCTGTGTCCTCTCCCCCGAAATTTCTTTCTTATAGCAGCAATACAACAGACAGTGATAAGGAAAGGAAAAAAACATTCCAAAGGTTTGAGGAGTAAGACATGCAAGGCATTTCCTTTGGGATGGCAGCTCTGACTCCATTTTAAAGTTTATATTATTTTTTACACAATCAACATAGAAATGTTATTGGTTGGAAGAAATCCACTGATGTCAAGTCAAAAGCCAGAGAAGGAAGTGCTCAGCAGTTGAAAGTTAAGGTCAACATTTCTAGGCGAGGGGCACAAAGGAGGATCTAATCAGTGTTGCCTGTATGCTGTTACCATGTTATAAGTGTGTGTTCATAGTTTCGTCTGTTGCTAGTGGTGAGACATTCTTGCAAATAAAATAAATATTAATGTGTTTATATGTATATATGCATAGTGTACTTTATGTAGCTTACAAGTGGTGTTCCAAGAAATAAGTTTTGGAAGCAAAATAAGAATTTATATTGGCAATGTCAGCACAGCACTCTGCGTAGTGCTGTTCTGTCACTCTGCTAGAAGGTCTGAATATGAAGTTACCTAACTATTACCCATAACATATGCTGGTGTTCCCCAGTGTTTTAACATTCTATATTTAGGGTATAGCTCTTTGTAAATATTCCTAAGCTTGATATTTCTTATTCATTGAACAAAATATTTTGGATATCTGTGATAGGTAGTAAAGAGTATAAAGAACGTTTGGAGTATTTTAAGAATAAGTTAGGATTTTGGAAATTTTGATTTCTTCATCCATAACCCCATTTGGGAACACTAGGTGTGCAGAGACCAGTTAACAAGCTGTCATAGTAACTTAGAAGATACCATTATGAGTTAGATGGGAGTAGAAGCAATGGGAATGACAAAAAGTAGATATAGTTAACACTTAGGTGATAGAATCAATAGCACTAATTGAGTACAGGGATAAAAAGGAGAAAGCAGGCAAGGGTGATGCCTATTTCTGACTTGAGAAATGAGGTGAATGATGGGGCAATTTATTGAGAAAACAAATGTGGAGGGGAACAGGTAGTTTTTGTGTGAACATGTGTATATGTAAGATGACAGATGAGTCCAGCTTTGTACTTTTTGAGCATGAGGTATTGTTGTATTATCCAAATGGAGGTATCTAGTAGAGAGTTGGAAATACGGAGTTTGAAGTCAATAGCATATAAGCAAAACAGTGGGAAAGTGCCAGGAGATATCATTATTGGAGAAACCAATAATAATGGACTAACCAGAGAGCTTCCAAAGGACTCTGGGAAGAAGTGCCAGAGCAGTGAGAGAAACTTCACAGATTGCAGGGCTGCAGGAGCCACAAAGGCACACAGCTATGATATCTGGTGTTGCACAGTGACACAATAGGGTGACAGCAAAAAGTGCCCCTAGGATTTGATGACAGAATTTATTGATAACAATTGAGGACAGTTTTAATGATGTGGTGGGAGGTTATTTGGTGAGGGGCCAACCACTGGGAGGCAGGTACCTAGATGGCAGCAGAGAAGGCATTTGAGGGAGCTATAGCTATGGCTTGTTGGCAGAAGTCTCAAAGGAGGGGTTGTAACGCGAGTGAAGTCATTGTCCAAAGATAGCATTGGGTTTTGATGCAGAGGTTCACATGGCTTCTTTTCTGTGATGACGAGTGGGTGTGCAAATGGGGGGAGGCTCTACCTGAGGGGTAAGGAGAATCACTGTCAGGACAAGCTAGGTTTCAGTTAAGAACAGCGGGTAAAAGAAATGTTCCATTAAATAGACTGAGGCTTTGGGGATTTGATAGGCTGTATCCTCTCAAGCCCGATTTGGAATTTTGGTAAGCTTTTGGAGTGATCTCAACTCTAAGCTATAGTGCCACCCCCGCCCCTTCTTCTTCTTCTTCTTCTTTTTTTTTTCTATATTGAATTATATAGTTTCGGTTTTTGCAACACTCATCGTCTTATGCCTCCCCTCAGTTCCGCTAGGGTCTCACATTTCATTGCTTTAAATTTTGGTTCTTGTTACCTAGTTGGCCTCTCTACACACTGGTAACCCAATATCCTCACTACTTGAGATTTTATCTGAAGTCAAGACTCCATTTTCAGTCACTACCTGCAGAGCTAAACAGCTTTCCAAATGCTGCAGGAAAGATTTTTTTTTTAATCCTCTTTCCCATCTACCCTTCTAACATGGTACAGGTTTTCAAAGACAGGTGCTTTTCATGAAATACTGGGAAAAGAGAACTACAGCTTTGCTAGATGAGGTCAAGATGGTTAGAGACTCAGAACCTTAAAAGCCAACAGGCTACCAGAAATCATCTAGTTTGAATGTAACCCCTCATGTCTCCTTCCACCCTTTCAGGAATGAGAACATTGACTTTGGAAAGTGGCATCCAGAATCTGGGTCTTCTAAGTTCTAATCCATTACACTCATTATACTTCTAACTCTGTCATGTAAAAGGGAGCCATTGGCCAATGTACTGAAGTAGCCTGTTAGGGAGAATTTAATTTTATTGTAATATTACCTAAGTAATATCTAAAAACATCTTTTTTCCATTTTTAGGAAGTAGTAAGTCTAATTTGGGTTGGACACCTCTTCATCTGGCATGCTACTTTGGACATAGACAAGTGGTCCAGGATCTGTTAAAGGTATATTTATGGTTTTAACTTTTAAATGAATATAATAAATAGTGCTATTATAGAAATTATAAAAGTCTTAGAAAAGCCAATTGAGCCGTAATGGTTTATTTAAAGCAATAGCTCATCACTAACAACACTTAATTGTTCTTTACTAAATACATGAGTTAAGTTAGTTTGAAAAATTAAAATTCGTTTTTTTCAGTCATTTGAATTTTGCATTATTGACTTTTTAAAATTGCAAAATGGACCTATGAATTAATGAAAATATGTTTTCAGCTTTTTTGAGCGTAACAGTTAAAAAAAAAAAAACCAAAGCACATCGTAAATAATTCAAAAATAATGTCAGAATCTCTTAATGAGCACCATTTAAGACTGCCTATCTCTCAGGTCTCTGAATAATTTTTCACGTATTGATATTTTTGAACTTGTGTTTCATCGTAAAATTGATCTGTACATTAAAATGGTGGCATCTTTTTCATTTTGAAAACAATAATCGAATGGAGAAAATAGGGTATTGCATTCAGGGACCATTCTTTTTTCAATATGACTGTTTCTAAAGTAGAGTCAAGGTGTAGAGTTTTAAAGAAAATGACTTTTCATGTTTTTACTTATCAGGTAGATTTTCACCTTCAGGAAGCTTGCTATTTACTTTTATTTTGAATTGAATTGATTTTTAGTAGTGACAACCAGTCAACATTAACAATTTAGTATTTGGAATATTTAATATATTTTTAAGGAATTATTTTCACCTTTGTATATTTCTTGAAAGATGTTTAAAGTTTTCATATTTACTAGGCTGGTGCAGAAGTAAATATATTAAATGACATGGGAGATACGCCACTTCATCGAGCTGCCTTTACGGGACGAAAGGTGAAAAACATTTTGTTATTTAATGTTTGCAAGTGAAATGTTTGGAAGAGTAGTCACAAATGTTTTCTCTTTTATAACCATATGAATTGCAACTGGGAAAAGTCACAAAAATGTATAAACCAGAACTTTGGGTCAAAAGGCCACAAGCTCAGCATTGGACAGTGAGGTCAGGTACGAAGGCCGTGGAGACTTCCACTTTAGCATCCCTGACAGGAGCTCATTCACTCTCTGCTTGTGTACTACAGGGATGAGGAACCCCTGACTGTTCCTTTTAAAAAAAACACAACAACAAAAACAAAAAACCAGCTTCACTGAGGAATAATTTACATTGCATAAAACTCACCTGCTATGAGTGTACATGTCAGTGATTTTTAATACATTTACACAGTTGTAGAACCATCATCACCATAGTCCAGTTTCAGAACATTTCCATTCCCCCCAAAGTTTCCTCGTGCTGATTTGCGTTCATTTTCTCCTAGCTCAAGTGTCAGACTACCACTGATACACTCTCTGTCTCTAGATATTTGCCTTTTCTAGAAATTTCTTATAAATGGAATTATACAAACTTCTGTGTCTGGCTTCTTTACAAGTTGAGCATAATGCTATTGAGGTTCATCTATGCTGTAGCATGTATCAGTAATTTGTTCCTTTTCATGGCTGAATAATATTCCATTGTGTGGATATACCACATTTTGAAATTTATTCACTGTTTATTATAAAGACTCTTTTTCCATTGTATTGCCTTGACATCTTTGTTGAAAATGAATTGACCATAAATGTAGGGATTTATTTCAGGACTTTCTATTTTCTTCCTTTGATCTATATGTCTATCATTATACCAGTACCATGCTGTCTTTATTATAGTAACTTTAAACTAAGGTGTGGTATTGTGTAGTGTAAGTTCTCCAAATATGATCTTTTAAAAAATGTTTTGGTTATTTTTAGTCAAAAGTCTGTCTTTCCATATAAATTTTAATATCTCATCTATTTCTATAAAACACCTGTTGAAATTTTGGTAGAAATTGTGTTTCCTTGAATCTCTACATCAATTTCAATCCATAAACATATTGAAGTGCCATTACATTGATTTAGATCTTTTAAAATTTCTCTCAGCAATGTTTTGAAGTTTTCAATATACACACCCTGTACACATTTTGTTAAATTTATTCCTATGTATCGTATTCTTTTTGATGCTATTAATGAATGGAATTTTTCTCTTAATTTCTTTTTTTTAAATTTCTTCTTGCTACTATATAGAAAGACAATTGATTTTTTATGTTGATCTTGTATCCTGTGTCCTTACTGAACTGTTTATTAGTTCTGGTAGGTTTTTGTAGATTCCTTAGGATTTTCTATATACTGGATGATATCATCTGCAAATAAAGATAGATGTATTTCTTCCTTTACAATCTGGATGCTTTTTTCCCCCTCTTTATTTTACTTTATTTATTCTTGAATAAATATGGTGAGAACAGAAATCTTTGCCTTGTTTTTTGATCTTAGGGGCATAGCATCTAGTTTTTTACCAGTAAGTATGATGTTAGTTGTAAGTTTCTATTAGATGCTCTTTATTAGTTTGAGGAAGTTTTATTCTATTTCTAGTTTGTTGAGAGGTGTTTATCATGAATGGGTGTCACGTGCTTTTTCCTCTGTCTTTTGAAGTGACTGTGATTTTTGTCCATTAGTTTATTAACATGGCATTTACATTAATTGATTTAGGGATGTTAAGCCAACCTTGCATTCCTGTACAAAAGGTGTATTAGTTGATAATCTTTTTTTTTTTTAATGTTTTAATTATTTTTGTTAGAAACGCTTTATTTTATTTTATTTTTTATTTTTAGATTTTTATTGGGGAAGGGGAACAGGACTTCATTGGGGAACAGTGTGTATTGTTCCAGGGTTTTTTCCAAGTTGTTTTCCTTTCAGTCTTAGTTGTGGATGGTGCTGTCAGCTTCACGTTGTTGTCCTTCAGTCTTAGTTGTGGAGGCCGCAACTCAGCTCTAGGTCCAGTTGCCGTTGCTAGTTGTAGGGGGCGCAGCCCACCATCCCTTGCGGGAAATGGAACCACCAACCTTGTGGTTGAGAGGATGCGCTCCAACCAACTGAGCCATCTGTGAGCTCAGTGGCAGCTCAGCTCAAGGTGCCGTGTTCAATCATTAGTTGCAGGGGGCGCTGCCCTCCTCCATCCCTTGTGGGAAATCGAACCTGGCAACCTTGTGGGTGAGAGCCCACTGGCCCATGTGGGAATCGAACCACAGCCTTCGGAGTTAGGAGCATGGAGCTCCAACTGGCTGAGCCACCAGGCCGGCCGATAATCTTTTTTATATGTTGCTGGATTCTGTTTGCTTATACTTTGTTAAGGATTCTTTGGGTCTGTATTCATGAGAGATATTGCTGTATACTTTTCTTGAGATGTGTTTCTCTGGCTTTGGTAACAGGCTAATACTGCCTTCATAGAATGAATTGGGAAATGTTCTTTCTTCCTCTATTTTCTGAAATAGTTTGTGAAGGATTGGCATTATTTCTAGAATTAGAATTCAGCAGTGAAGCCAATTATGCTTGGAATTTCTGTGTGAGAAGATTTTTTTTTTTTTAATTTTTTTATTGGGGAATATTGAGAAAGTGTTTCTCCAGGGCCCATCAGCTCCAAGTCGTTGTCCTTCAATTTAGTTGTGGAAGTCACAGCTCAGCTCCAAGTCCAGTTGCCGTTTTCAATCTCTAGTTACAGGCGGCGCTGTCCACCATGCGGGAATTGAACCGGCAACCCTGTTGTTCAGAGCTCATGCTCCAACCAGCTGAGCCATCTGGCTGTCTCAGTACAGGCATTTTTTAAAGCTATATTTTTTCCTCTTTGGTGCATACAATAAATTTTGACATGTGTTTTTGTTTCATTTATTTTAAGATATTGTAAATTTTTCCTTAGGATTGCTTCTTTGACCCATAGGTTATTTAGAAGTATGTTGTTGGCCAAATATTTGGAGATTTCCTAAACTTTTTTCCATTGTTGATTTCTAATTTAACTTCCCTTATGATCAGTTAACTTAATTTGAATTATTTATTGAAGAATCTCTTTTAAATTCTTTTAAAATTTATTAGGAATTATTTTATAGTATAGCATTTGATCTGTCACTCACGGAGAATGTTGAAATGAATGTGTATTTTTCTGTTTTGGGGAATTCTATACCCATTAGGTTAAGTTAGTTGATAGGGTTGTTTAAGTTTTTTTTAAAAATACTTAACTGATTTTCTGTTTGGTTGTTTTATCAATTATTGAGAGTACAGTATTGAAATCTCCAACTCTGATTCTTAAATTGTGTCTTTTTACTTTTGTCAATTTTTGCTTCATGAATTTTGGGGTTCTATTAGGTGCATATCCATTTATAATATGACTATGTGGGGTATATGGGATATGTCTTCCTGATGTAAAGTGTACAATTCTATACTACATCATCTATATATTGCATTGTGTGTTCATCACCCAAAGTGTAGTCTCCTTCTGTCACCATACATTTGTCCCCCTTTGCCCACTTTATCCTTCTCCCCACCCTCCTTCCCCATGGTAATCACTGTACTGTTGTCTGTGTCTGAGTTTGTGTATTTGTTTTGTTTTTTGTTTACTCTCTGTTTTCTATTCCACATATGAGTAAAATCATATGGTTCTTGTCCTTTTCCATCTGACTTATTTCACTAAGTATGGTGCTCTCAAGACCCACTCTGTCCCCTGGACCTGGCTCTGTACTCCCTGGCATATATCCTATGCTCCAGAGCCTGTAAGTAATAAACTCTGTCTTTTCCTTCAAAGTTTCCTAATGGTTATTGCTGAAGGGTGTCTTGCAATAGTAATAAGAGCACAAGGGCTGATCCAATTGTAACATTGATTTAGAAAGAGTAGATGTCTGGGGGAAGCTCACCTGGGCCCAGGTGAAGCCCCTGGGCATTTCTGGCAGATACATACCATTCATTATTGTTGATGATAGACTGAAACTGGCACAGAACAGCAATACGTTGCACTTTGACTGGACAGCTAAGTCAGAAGTGAGCAATTTTTCAGTTCCATTATAATTTTATGGGACCACCATCATATATGTGGTTCCTCATTGAGGGACCATGAAACATTATTCAGCTCATGACTATTTAAGACTAGACATTCTCTGTAATGTATTTTAGCAACTCTGAGTTCTGACTTTTCCCCATTCTAGTTATTATTATTTTTTTACTTATTAGTAACTTGTCTGGGCTTCACCTTGAAATCTAGAATGTATCTGGCCTGCTGATATCTCTATATTTAAAAAAAAATTGTTTGAATGTTTAATTAGTGTGATTTTTGTTAAGGACTGATTATGTCTCCATAATATTCACATGTTGGCATCTGAACCCCCCAGTGTGACGGTACTAAGGGATGAGGCCTGTGGGAGGTGATTAGGTCATGGTGGTGGAGCCTTCATGAGTGGGAGTAGTTCCCTTATGAAAGAGGCCCCGGAGAGCTCTCTTGCCCTTTGTGCCATGTGAGGACACAGCGAGAAGACAGTCATGTGTGATCCAGGAAGAGGGCTCATCAGACACTGAATCGGCTCGTGTCTCGATCTTGGCCTTCCCAGCCTCCCTAACTGTGGGAAATAAATGTTTGAGCCACCCATCTATGGTGCCTTTGTTATGATACCCCAAATGGACTAAGTTTTGTAGAGTTTGCCCCCCCATCTACATAGCTTAGTGGTCAGGCAGTGTTTGGGTAGAGCTTGTGCTGGAATATTCAATCCTCTTGGGCATCTACCCTCTGCCTGTGGATCTGTGTATAGGCTGGAGAGTGGTGTCAGACTGCAGGCATTACTCACTTCTACTTCTGCTTTTACTTTCTGCAAGGCCTGCTCTCGTGTCCCCCACACATGTGTGGAGTTACCCAATCAGGAATGTGAAGGCAGCTTACCTAGTCCTCTGGTTCTCTCATTTCCAGGCTATTATGCCATTTGCCCTATGTGTGTGGGCATAACAGGGGCCGTCCAGTATAGCCCCATCTGAATTCCCGAAACCTGTATATATATTTGGTTACATGACAAGGGGAAATTAAAGTTGCAGATGGAATTGAGGTTGCTAATCAGCTGACTTTAAGATAGGAAAATTAATCTGGGTTATCTGGGTGGGTCCAGTATAATCACAAAGTTCCTTAAAAGTGTAAGAGGGAGGCAGAAGACATAGTTAGAGAGGGTGATGTGCCTGTGAGAGTATGGTTGGAGAAATGCCACATCTGGCTTGGAAAATAGGGGAAAGGTGCCACGAGCCAGGGAATGTAGGTGACCTCTAGAAGCTGGGAAAAGCAAGGAAATGAATTCTCCAGAGCTTCTGAAAGTAATGTAGCCCTGCTAACACTTTTGTGCTGGCCCCGTGAGACCCAGCTCTGAAATACAGAATCATAAGATGATAAATTTGTGTTTTAAGCTGCCAAGTTTGTGCTGATTTGTTAACAGCAGTAATAGAAAGCTAATACACTTTAATGGGAAAAGCAGCCTCATGCTATCAGACCTGTAGGTTTTCCCATTTGTTTCTTACTGAATTTGCTACTTATACTGATAATGCCTCTTGGCCTTTTGCTCCAAATCAAGTCAGTTCCCTCTGGCAGCAAAACTACTGGTTTTCACTGCCAGCCCTGGCCTGGTCAGACTTCTGGGGGAGGTAGACAGGAATAGCTTGTGACTAGAAGGCCAAAGGTGGCTGATGTTCTTATCTGAAGTTCTAGTTCCTGTTGATTATCCTTCTTAATTTGTTGTTTGTATTTCGTGGATATCCAGCGTCATAAAATGATTTGTTTTGTCATTTTACCTAGTTTTATAATTCATTTTTTAGGATGAAAATTCTCTGATCTTTTTACTCCACCATAACCCAAAGTTGATTCACTCCTTTTTCCTGATTTTTTTTTTTATTATTTGAATGATCTGGTAAATTAACTTTATGACATAGGATGTATTTCTGATTATTGACCATAGTCTAACATGATCCCTAAAGCTTATTTTTTCATACGCCCATAATTGGAAGATGTACATTTATCATGAGTTAAAAAGAATGAATTTATTATATTTCACACTTTTCATTATTCTGATGACTAGATTTAACTATTTTTATATAAATTATGAATCAACTCTGTAAGTATGTGCTAAGCATGTTTGAATTAGTACATTTTACAGCATTCGAGTCTATTTGTTCATAGTTTGATACTTGTGAACCAGATATGGAGTCTCATTAATGCTGAGACTAAAGTACCTTTTATAGTAAAACAGTAAAAAAAATAAGGTACTGGGTTAATTACAGTGCTCGTCTCTATAAGGTTTCAAAAATGAGATGCCAATAGTTTAATTTGCCTGACCATACGTGAACTACTTGTTTCCTTCATAGCCCTGCACTCCTCATTCTTTTCTATGTACCTAAGAAAGTTCTTTGCCTTCTAGTTCCATATGGCCTAAGCCCACCCATTCTTGAAAGTACAGTTCAAATGCTGTCTCCATAAATTCTTTCCTGGTTTCTTGCAGCTGAAGGAAGCTGTGTTTTTCCAGATTTCTCAAGCACATTACAGCACTTGCATTCATCTTCCTCCTTGTATTATAGTTATTGTTGTATCTTTCTTAACTCTACAATTAGATTGCATTCATCTTGCTCTCGAGGAATGAACGCACTTCATTTTTTGTATCATCCATGAGTACAAGTCTTATTGCCCACCTCTAATTACCTAGATCAAATCGGTTTCATTTATGTATGCTTGATTCTTCACTTGTTTGACCATTTCTGCTATTTTCTTGAACTCTGAACATGATGAAACTGTGCTAAATTGGCCTTAGTTTGATTTGAACATTAGCATATATATTATCTGTTATATTAGAAAATAAAATTTAGCGGAAGCTAAATGGTTATGTCATATCAGAAACATTAAAAATTTATGTGCTTAATATCTAAATGATTGAATTTTGCAAAAAGTTTAATTTCTAATTGTACTCATAAAAGGAATCAAATTACCTTATTGCATTGTAATCTTTTACCCCGAAGATAATTTAAATTATCTTATGATAGTAAGATTCTGTGATTTAATAAATAAAATGATGAGTTGAACAGGGATTTGGTTTATTATAGAGCACTTTAAATTGCTGTCCTTTGGACTATATAAAAATACAACTCCAAAATTTTGAGGGACCTTTGGGCTTTACTTGGTACATTAGCGACCCCTAGTGTTCCTTAATAAAAATTAATATACGGTACCAGAATTTTAAGATGTATTTAACAGTTAGTTGTTCCTTACTTTATTTTTCAAATGCAGTTCAAATTCTGAAGTTTTTACATCTTTTGTAAATAGTTTAAAATAGGGATAAAGTCAATATAGTAAATCATTGGGTTGTGGTACTGACCTTTGTTTTGATTTACTATTTTCTAGTAGAACTAAGAATACATTTAGAACAAATGCTTCCAATCTTCTGTGTCTCAGAAATTGTGTATTTCTCACCTGGCATATAGAAGATACATATAATTCTGGGATTTTTGTAAGAGTATCTATCTTGAATGCCTACTATGTGTTAGGCACTGTCCAAACAACTTGACATGTATTATTTCATTTAATGGAAAAGTAACAATCCTGAAATATAGGTATAAAAATTGCTATTTCTTGTAGGCTGGGCTTCCCAGGAAGCCAACTGAGATGGAGATTAGTATGCAAAAGGTATATTGGAGTGCAGTCGTATCACACCTGGAAAGTGTGGAAGGGACGGGAGGAAACAGGAGTGGGAAGAGGCTGCAGCCAAGCTGTGATGCGCTCGTAAGGGATGCCTTAGCCAGCCATGGGGAGCTCTGCAGAAGAGATGACCCTTCAGAGCTGTCCTGATTTGAGGTGAGAGGGCTTGACTTCTGGGATGGTCGGTCAGTGGATACAGGCTGCCCTGGGAAGGGGAATGACCTTGCGTGAGGCAGCTTTCTTCACCTGAGACAATATGTGATGTAGCTGCTTCCTGGGCACTCAGCATCTGGGGTAACAAGTCCTTTACTCCTCAAGGGGGATCTGGGTGGGGCGTCACAGCTTTGACCACAGACCACCCTTTATTCCACTCGTATTCATTTTTTCATACATTTCTGGGAGTATCGCCTTCAGGGATTCCAGTGGACCTTTCCTCCTGGGAGAAACTTAGAAGAGGAAGGTTGGTGCCACAGACTATAGCTCCTGTTGCTGTGGTTGGCCTTGGGGTCCCACGTGAATCATCACTTCTTTGCTGTAATATCCATTCTAGATTCCTCCTCCCCTTGGCTAGCACATCGTGTGACTCGTGTGCTAGCATTGTGTGGTGGTGTGACTCAGGCCCTCATCCCTGGAGGTCTGAGCTGCTGGTTACCATGTCCGTTTACTGTCAAAATAGGGTAAGGGACTACCACGAGACACCGAAGAGTATCATCTGCATGCCAAACATATCCCTCCACATCCCCACTGTGATTAGTCCCACTACTGATGTTCAAACTCAGTTACCTCTGCCGAGACGGTGACTCTTCTTGCCTGCTGGTCCTTGGACACAGGAGCCCAGTGTTCAGGCTGCCTGTCTCATCTCCTGAAATACGGATCAGAACATCATCCTGAGGTATGGAATGTGCCGCTCTAGAACCTGAAGAAGCCAGCCAGGCATTGTGCTTCCTTCTCTGTTTTGGGCAGTGCAAGATGGAATAACTTGTTCTTTGGAGGCAATATCTGTCATTTCCCAGACCACTGAATCCCTAAAAATTTGCTGACATGGCATAGCTCCTGAATTCTTCCTAAGATTTATCTCCCACTAGGTGGAGCATATGGGTCTTAAAAGGCTTTCAACATTCTAACCTCTTCTTGCTCGTCTGGTTCTATTAACATGATGCCGTTGATAAAGTGGACCAGTGTGATGTTCTGTAGGATGCCCAAATGGCTCTGAGGCAAGACTATAAATGTATACTGTTGTCCACGTGAGTGTAAACTGCCTTTGGTCTTTTTTTCCTAATAGGGATAGAAAGAATACATTTGTCAGATCAGTGCTGTGTATTGTGTACTTAGGTTGTATTATCCTGCTCTAGCAGAGATACCACGTTTGGCAGAGTAGGGCTACTGTTTGGTTGTTTGTGGAAGTCCACTGTCATACTCTATGTTCCATCTGCTTTTTGCAGTGGCAAACGGGTGAATTAAATAGAAACACGATAGGGACCATCACCTCTGCATTCTCAGGTTTTTAAGGGTGGCACTAATTTCTGCCATTCCTCCCCATGTGTGATACTGGTTTTGATTTATCTTGGCCAGAGTGTGGGGGAGGGCAATTTTAAAGCCTTCTCTTTGGCTCTTCCGACTATAGACCAAGGAAGAAACGTGAGAGCTTGTCATTTAGATGCAAGATTTTGTTGTGGGCTTATATTTTCTTTTTTTAAGATTTTTATTGGGGAAGGGGAACAGGACTTTTTATTGGGGAACAGTGTGTACTTCCAGGATTTTTTCCAAGTCAAGTTGACCGCAGTTCTGCTCCAGGTCCAGTTGCCGTTGTTAGTTGCAGGGGGCGCAGCCCATCATCCCTTGTGGGAGTCGAACAGGCAACCTTGTGGTTGAGAGGTCACGCTCCAACCGCTGAGCCATCTGGGAGCTCAGCGGCAGCTCAGCTCAAGGTGCCGTGTTCAATCTTAGTTGCAGGGGGCACAGCCCACCATCCCTTGTGGGAGGTGAGGAGTCGAACCGGCAACTTTGTGGTTGAGAGCCCACACTCCAACTCAGCCACCTTGCAATGGCCCATGTGGGAATCGAACCGGCAGCCTTCTTCGTTAGGAGCATTGAGCTTCAACTGCCTAAGCCACTGGGCCGGCCCTCTGGACATATGTTTTCATTTCTGTTGAGTATATACCGAGGAGTAGAATTGCTTTGTCATATGGTATCGCTGTTTAGTATTTTGTGGAGCTGCCAAACTGTTTTCCAAAGCTGCACCATTTTACATTCCCATTGGCGTTGTATGAAGGTTCCGATTTCTCCACATCCTCACCAACACTTGTTATTGTCAGTCTTCTTAATTAGGCATCTTAAAGGTTGTGAAACAGTATCTGATTTGGTGTTGATTTGCATTTCAGTAATGATTAATGATGTTGAGCATTTGTCCGTTTGCTTATTGACTATTCTTCTTCAGAGAAATGTCTATTGAATTCGTTTGCCCATTTATTAATTTTTTAAAATTTTATTTTAAAGACTTAAAATTTTTAAAGCCTTTTCAAGTTTACAGCAAAATTGAGAAGAACATATAGAGATTTCCTGTACATGCCCTGCCCCCACCCATGCATAGCCTCCCCCAGTATCAGCACCCCCCACTAGAGTGGTTTTTTAGAATTGATGAACCTACATTGACAGATCCATCATAACCATCCAAAGCCCATAGTTTACCTTAGGGTTCACTCTTATTTTATGTTCTTTGGGTTTAGACAAATGTATAATGATAACGTATCTATCATGATCGAATCATACTGAGTAAATGTGCAGTGCTCCACCTGTTCATCCCTCCTCCCACTCCAACCCCTGGCAATCACAAAACTATTCTCTCCGTAATTTTGCGTTTTCCAGAACATCATATGGGTGCAATCATATAATATGTATGTAGACTTTTCATATTCTTTGCCCGTTTTTTAATTGGATTGTTTAAATGAGTTGTGCCATTACCAAACTCTTTTGGTCACTGTAGCTTTGAGGTAAGTTTTGAAATCAAATTGTGAGATCTCCAACTTTGTCCTTTTTTTTTCAATACTGTTTGTTTTGGTTATTCAGGATTCCTTGATATGCTGTATAAATTTTAGGATGGGATTTTCTATTTCTGGAAAAAAACATCATTGGGATTTGATAGGTATTGCATTGAATATGTAGATTGCTTTGGGTAGTATTCACATCTTAACAATATTAAGTCTTCCCATCATGAAGACTAGCTGTCTCTGCATTTATTTATGTTTTCATTAATTTCTTCCAGCTGTATTTTATAGTTTAAGTGTACAAGATATTTACCTCCATGGTTAAGTTTATTCCTAAGCATTTTATTCCTTTTATTTTTATTTTTTTAAAGATTTTTTTTTCTTGGGGAAGGGGAACAGGACTTTATTGGGGAACAGTGTGTACTTTCAGGCCTTTTTCCCAAGTCAAGTTGTTGTCCTTTCAATCTTAGTTGTGGAGGGCGCAGCCCAGCTCCAGGTCCAGTCGCCGTTTCTAGTTGCAGGGGGCACAGCCCACCATCCCTTGCGGGAGTCGAACCGGCAACCTTGTGGTTGAGAGGACGCATTCCAACCAACTGAGCTCAGCGGCAGCTCAGCTCAAGGTGCCGTGTTCAATCTTAGTTGCAAGGGGTGCTGCCCACTATCCCTTGTGGGACTCGAGTTGAATCGGCAACCTTGTGGTTGAGAGTCCACTGGCTCATGTGGGAATCGAACTGGCAGCCTTCGGAGTTAGGAGCATGGAGCTCTAACCGCCTGAGCCACCGGGCCGGCCCCTAAGCATTTTATTCTTGATGCTATTGTAAATGGAGTTATTTTTCTTAATTTCCTTTTTAATTAATTAATTAATTTTTTAATTGGGTAAGGGGAACAGGACTTTATTGGGGAATAGTGTGTACTTCCAGGACTTTTTCCAAGGCAAGTTGTCTTTTCAATCTTAGTTGTGCAGGGCGCAGCTCAGCTCCAGGTCCAGTTGCTGTTGTTAGTTGCAGGGGGCGCAGCCCACCATCCCTTGCGGGGGTCAAGGAATCGAACTGGCAGCCTTGTGGTTGAGAGCCCATTGGCCTATGTGGGAATCGAACCGGCAGCCTTAGGAGTTAGGAGCACAGAGCTCCAACCACCTGAGCCACTGGGCCGGCCCTTAATTTCCTTTTCTGATTGTTCATTTTTATCTTAGCTCATTTTTAAATTGAGATATTTGTCCTTTTATTGTTGAATTGGAAAAGTTCTTTATATGTTCTCGATACAAGTCCCTTATCTGATATATGGTTGGTAAGTATTTTCTGTCCTTCTGTGGATTGTTCTACTTTCTTTACTAATATGAACTCTTTACATACAGTATATAAAAAAACACGTCTTCCAAAATGTTACCTTTGATAGGAAATGCTAAGATATTTTGTAAGACACACTTATTGAAATATTAGACTTCTTAACCATTTTTCTATTTTTAAAATGTGGTAGTACATTTTATAGAATAATATTCAGCCATGGAAAGTGTGTTTTTAGGTCCTATGTAATACCCTGGAGCGCATATGATATATTAGGTGAAAGGGCTATAACATGGACAACTGTATCATATAAGTAATATTAGGTTTAAAAAAAAATCTCAAACTTATGCATAGGAAAAACAATTAGAAAGAAATAGACCAAAATGTTTATAAGGGTCATATAATGACTAGGACAATGAGTATTTTGTTTTCTTCTTTCTTTGTTTTTTTAGATTGTATTTAAGCATTTTTTTACTACAATTTTTGAAAAAGAATGTAGGATATTTTATGGCCCAAAGGAAAAATGAAAGTCATTGGAAAACATAACTAATGACATGTGCTATCACTTCACACGCATATGTATCATTGCACCATCAGGCTGGAAGTTAGAATAGCACTGTATTTCATCCTGCCTTAGTCTAGAACTAAAGAGCATGTGTTACCACCACTCCTTCCCAGGAATCTGCACATCCCAGTAACATTAAACATCAAATCTCTAATATTCTCCTGCAAATCTTGCTGCAATCTTCCTCCATTTTTATTGAACCAGTGCTACTGGACTCATATACATTGCCAATTGATGTGAAATTCCTAGATGGACCGTTAGCCAGTTAGAGTAAATATGAGCTACGTAGTTTATTCTCCATTGTTGAATACTGACTTTAGGAGAGCATTTGCTTCATTATAGGCCATTGCTTCAATAGTGGTGTATCCTATCACTTTAGAAAATAATGTTGTATTTTTCTTTGTCTTTTATTTATTTGTAAGTGTGTTTTTCCAGGACCCATCAAGTAGTTGTTTCAATCTAGTTGTGGAGGGCACAGCTCACTGGCCCATGTGGGGATCGAATCGCTAACCTTGGTGTTATGAGCATCGCGCTCTAACCAGTTGAGCTAAACCGGCCGCCCCAATAATGTTCTATTTCTTATTAACATCAAAATTAATTAAAAAATTTCTAGGTCTGTTGGGGAAATTATTTTTTCCACAGGTTTTGGAGGAATAATGTTAAATGAATGTACTATCTGCTGTGATTTAAATAATGGCTTTGCTAACTTACACATTTAGTTTGATCAGATGAGTTTATTTGGTAAAACAACCAGATAGTTTATTTTAAAAATCAGTTATAGAAGTTATCTGTGTTAATTGTGGATTGGCAATAGTTTAGGCAATCATCAATTATTATTACTATTAATTTAATTGTAGTATTTGACTTATGTAGTTACTTAGTATTCATTTACTGTAGACAAAACTGATATGATATAAAAATTCCTACATGGTACTTTTTTCTATTGTAGAAACTCGGTAGCAATTAGTAATTTATAAAAGGACTATAAAACTATGAAGACTTAGTTTACTAATAGCTAAAATAATTTCTCTGCTTTTTTAGGAGTTGGTAATGCTTCTTGTAGAATATAATGCTGATACTACTGTGGTTAATGGGAGTGGACAGACAGCAAAAGAAGTCACTCATGACAAAGAAATCAGAAACATGCTTGAAGGTAAATATTATTGATTTTAACATAAATAGCATTTATTTTAATTATAGTCAAGGTCCAGAATATAAGTAGAAATGGCTTCTAAGATGCCAAAATAGAGGTCACGAGACTACGCTCTAAAGATGATGTAATTTGGGAGTCAGTGATTAGACACAAAATGATCTGTATGAAAATCTCTTCACAGCTTTTAAATTGTTACAACATAATGTCAAATTTTTAAAAAAATCTATCAAATCTCCAGCAAAATTAAAAGTAAAAAGTTGGAGATATGAGGGACGGTGGCTGCTGGGCTGCAGAAGCATAATGGAGGAATCCAGAAATGCAGCACAGAGCCTGTAAGAAGCATGGCTTTGGGAGTCATTTGATGTTGGGGAAGATAGCTATGGCCAGCTTCATTGTCCTGAGGACTTCATTGTAGCTCAGAAGCTAACAGAAATTTCTTGATGGATCAACTTGATTGTTAGGAACTTCAAAGATTAAATTGCACTTAAGACATACGAGTCTGCGGTTACTCAGAGGGATTTCTCTAAAATAGTTTAAAACAAAAAATATTTTGATGCTTACAGTGGGAAGCCTTCATGCTTTAGGATTATCCTCCGAAAGGCTAGGGCTTTGCTATAATTACTTTTTGGTAGTAGTTATACGGTAGAGAAGAGAAGCTTTTCAAATTACTAATTTATAAATAACGACATTGAATTAAAGTGGCACTTTCACACATATCCTGTGTTTGTAATTCAGAGAGGGGCAAGATAATTTTGTATTTAAAAGGGGTTAGTTTCTTAATCATTAGTATTTGTATCTATGAAAACCAAGATCTTGCTTTTTATTACTTTCTAATTGGCCTTGAGAAATGAAACCTTTCTTGTTCTCCAATATAATGTGCTTGTCAGACATCTTTAGATCGGTGTCTTAACTCACTCTTGCATTTTGAATGAACCTTCTCATTTTCAATAAACAAATCAACACATAACATCTTCTTTAAGGCTCTGTATTACATGATTTTTGGGGAGATCAAACATATTAGATGTGATCCCTGCCCTTTGATAAAGTAAATGACCTAATTGGGAGGATGAGGTACTTTGATCTTGTTCTGTCATTTTAATTGTAACAAGATGAGAACCCAGAACTGAGGGTCACCACCCCCCCACCCCCACCCCAGTTAGGTTAGGTTAGGTTAGCCTGACAAGTTGACATTTAATGTGGCCAGTTGTAAAGACATGCTCTAACCATGCACCTCCCTCCCCCCACCAACCCCTTATCCTCAACCCAAATTACTAAGGACAAGGGCTTAATTGACTTTATTGGCACTGTGATTTGTCAGTTAATGGTCCTAGCCAGGAAAATAGAAGTAGAAACTTAACTGAGTGATTCTGCTCTGATGAGATCACTTTAACCGAATATAATATCATTTGTAGATAGCATGTTAAATGGGTCAGACTGCAGGGACTACCCACAACCCACCAAGGTCACAGGTAGACCAGAAACCATATCGTAGGGTATTGCACATAGAGACAGGAAATGTTTCATCCCAGAAAGACATCGGTAGACACACAAAATCATATGAACAGCTGTCTGGAGGAGGGAATCTTCCCAGTGTCAGACCAGGGCCAGTTGATGGTTGAGTTGATGGATTGCCAGGGAGTTCATTTTTGGGCCCAATGTATTGTAATGGGTTGCTTGAAAGGTTGAATGAGTTTCCCATGATCAGAGGTACTTGGGAGAAAATAGATTACTACTTCTTAGGCACTAGAAAGGAATACCTTCTTCTGTGTATGATTTGGCTTTCTTGTTATTTTGAGAAAATTTCCAGTGTATGGGAAAGTTTCAATAATGGTACAATGAACACTTGCATTAGGTTGGTGCAAAAGTAATTGTGGTTTAAAAGTTTAAAAATAATTGCCAAAATCGCAATTACTTTTCCACCAACCTAGTATATCCCTCACTTAACTTCACCAGTCATTAATATTTTACTACATGTGGTTTATCCTTTTATATATTACTTAATGTCGTTTTTTTACTTTTTCTGCTGAACTATTTGGGAGTAATTTGCAGACATAGTGATATTTTTGCCCTAACCTAAATACTTAAGTATGTCTCCTAAGAACAAGGATATTTTCTTACATAATCATAATATAATGATTAATTTCAGAAATTTAACATTAATATAATAACATTATATAATATGCAGTTTATATTCAAATTTTGCCAATTGTCCAAATAATGTCTTGTTGCATTTTTCCCCTTAAGCCAGGATCCAATCCAGAATCCCACATGGCATTTAATTGTCACATCTCTTTAGTCTTTTATCTGGAATAATTCCTTAGCGTTTGCCTTTCATGATCTTGACATTTTTGAAGAGGAAGGCAACTGTAGAATTGTTTATAGAATGTCCCTTGATTTGAGTTTTTCTCTTTTCATATAATTGTATTCAGGATATGCATTTCTGGCAGGAATGTTGTAGGTGAGGTGGTATCCTATATGAGTGCGTCACATAGGAGATGCATGATGTCATTTTGTTCCATTACTGGTACTGTTAACTCTGATCCATTGGTAGTGCACTGCAGGGTTTCCAGGCGGGAATTCCCGCCCCTTCTCAGGAATGTTTTTCGCTTTCCCATTCCCGAATCCCAAGATATAAACCATTTTCTGTTCTCTGCAATGAATCGTTTCCACAAAGTGACTGCCGATACTACCAACCACCTGGGTTTAAGGAGCCGATTTTCCTGATTTCCCGACCAACTTTTCTCAGGATTCGGGAACAGGAAAGTGAAAAAAATTCCTGAGAACAGGCAGGAATTCCCGCCTGGAAACCCTAGTCCACTGCACAGGTATCTTCCCCATTTTGTAATAAATAATTTGTGGGGAGAAAAGTTGAGACCATGTAAATATCCTGATTACCAGTAAACTCTTAGTGGCTTTAGCATTCATGGATAATTCTTGCCTGAATCACTTATTACTGTAGAGATTGCAAAATACTGATTTTCTGTTGTCAGTGAAGTACATTTGCCTGGTTCTTGCCTGCATTTCAAGTGCACTACTATTTAACCTACCCTGTGCATGTGTATGAGTGTCTTGTCAGGATGGAGTTAGACTTCATAATCTCTGTGATCCTCACTATGGATTCTGATTGAAAAGAAAGATAAAGAGTTATAGTCATATTAAACTTAAAATTTATAGGACAAATGATTTTTTTGGATGGAGTATTTCCTTGAAAGAACATTTATTGAGGTGTGAAATGTAGGGGTAGAAGTGAACATCTTTAATGAACAGCTCACTGTTTTCACAAATGGAAAACATCCATGTATACAGCACCCACATCAAAGCATAGAACATTACCAGCACTCTAGAAGCCTCGTCTTCCAAACTTGAATATTTGTTTTCATTGGCTGGAGCAATAGTCTTTTTTTCAATGTCCTAAATGAACACAGGACAGGAACATATGGAGGGTTTTCAACTCCAAGTCTCTATTTTCCTTCATTTATGAGCCTGGGAAATGGAGAAAGAAACTTAGGGTTCCCTTTACCTCCCTTCCTTAAAGTCTAGAACTAGTATTATTAAGGATAATTTGATTATTCAATAAATATTTATTGGCCAAATATGCATTATACCAGACACTGTCATAAATGTCTTGGATTCTCAGGAGAGTGAGAACAGGTACCTGACTTCATGAATGACAGAGGGGATGAATGACACTGAGTAATACACGTAGTAGTAGAGGTATGTACAAAAGGGATAGGGACGTGACTGTTCTCAAAGAGCTCACAGTCCAGTAGCCATAGAACGAGTGAGAGGAAAGATTGAAGAGAGTGAATCTCAGCGAAAGAAGAAGGCATAGAGAGTCTGTGTAGAGACTTGGCCGCCCTCCTGCGCAGTAGAGAGGTAGTTTGGATGTGGTAATAAAAATGTTAGAGTAGAAGATGATGGTATGTAGTACTGTTCGTCATTTCTTAAGACAACGCTAAACTAATTCCAGCTATTCCTGTATTTAAGAGATGGGTTCCCTGTAGTTGAAATGCGGTGGCTCAAACAACACTTAACGCATTGTAATCGCTAACTGTTAATAACTGTTCATTATTTCTCAGGAAGACCTGAGAAACCTTTTATAGGTCTTTCCTTTCGGTGTTTGCACAGGACATTGTACACGTTTTAAGTGGGATTACTAAGCCTTTCTACGAAATTGCATCATTTCTGTAAGCTATTATAAAACAATGAAATGAGGCATTATTACATAGTCCAGTCTCTTCAATCAGATTGTCAGTTGCTGTCATTCTCTGCAAGTATGATGTGGGAAGCAGCATAGAGTAGTGATAAGAGCACGGACTCTGGAACCAGCCTGCCCAAGTTCAAATCCCATCTCTTCTACTTCCTGACTGTGTGACCTTGGTTAAGTTCCTTAATCTCTTGGTGCTTCAGTTTCTTTACTTATAAAATCAGGATAATAGTAACACTTAACTTCATAGAGTAGTTATGAGGACTTAATGAGTTAATACTTTTAAAGTGCTTTGAATAGTATTTGGCACATAGTGCTATAGTATTTGTTAAAGAAATAAATTTGTATTCTTACATGGAAGTATATATATAAATCTAAGTACATTTATGTTGTTTGTACATCTTTCTACCAATGCTATTTTCTTTTATTACTTTTAACACTAAGGTTCTAGAAGGTATGAACGCCTCTCCCCATTTATCTGCCTTTCCAAGGCCGATACATAATACTGTTTCAGAATAGAAAAGTAATTCATAATTATTTGTGATCGGTATTGTAGTGGGTAATATACTTAAAGACCTCTGAATTGAACGCATAAATTCATTCCAACCTGAAAGAAGATGAAATCTGTAATTTTAAATGTAAGGCAATGAGAGTAACAATAGTCTAACTGCATTTGAATCATAATTCAAAACATTGTGACTTTTCTCACCATGATCTTTATTCTTTATACATCTTTGTAATGAATTTGCTCATAGAATCCTGACTAGATGTAGAGTAATATATATGTATTTTCCTTTTGCAGCTGTAGAAAGGACTCAACAAAGAAAGCTTGAAGAATTACTTTTAGCAGCAGCAAGAGAAGGCAAAACAGCAGAACTCATAGCTCTGGTAAAAAAAGAAAAGCATTATTTCTTTACACTTCAGGAAAATTTTTTACATAAGTTAACTTTATAATTTAGTGGAATTGTTGGGCAAAAATACTCAAGATCATAATGAGAGAAGAAAAGTCCTTACATACCTAAAAATACTTAGCATGGTAATAGTTTACACAGGCTACGTTTTAAATGATAATGTTTCTGTCTGCATTTTTGATTTATATCCCACCTCCTACTAAAAACCTGATGGATTAAGAATCCGATTTTTCAAGGCACATACTTAGTGTAAGGACAATTTAAAATTGAAGAACAATGTATAGGATACTATAAAGGAATAAGTTTCTCTAATTTTGATGTGCAATAATTTCTGAGAGGTATGCTATACTTCTAGAAAGTAACATACAAAGAAGGGACAATATTTTGGAATGTTTGTATCATGTTAGAACAGACTGAAAGCTTTACCCTGTTTATTTTCTTCTTAGGAGACCTACTTTCCAGTGTGCATTACCTGCATGGTCTCATTAAACATGAAACTCTAAATTTGTTCTAAGTTCAAGACTGAAGCATTGCCATTTGCTTTAAAGTTATTTCAGCTCATTTGAAAGGCCTCTTTGGTTTCCAAATATAGTGCCTAAAACATTTTTTTAACTTTGTGACATGGAGAGTGTATAAAGAAGTGTTTAAAGCAGTGAGTTGGGAAAAACAAATTCAGTTGAACTTCAACATTTACACAGTTAACATTTATGGCTTTAACTCTTCTGAGTGACTGTCTCTGGTGGATTGATTTGTAATTTTGTTGTAACAAGTATGAGTTGCAAGCCTGGCAGGGACAAGTAATCTTAGTAAAATCTTAATATGGGTGGAGTGGGTGGGGTGGCACTCATGTGGTGGCACTGGTATAGTGTGTAGTGTCTGTTGTCAAGGGAGTGTGGAACCTGAGATTTCATGGCACCTTGAGGACAAGCATGGGGCGTGACATGAATTGGCTGGTTTAGTGTGCAAGAAGCCACTGACAGTCCCGATGCCAAGGGGCCCAGATGTATGTCAGACTCTAGTATGAGGGTTCACGTGAACATTCAGTTATATTATACCTTCATGTGTTTTATGGGAGAAAAATCTAACTTTGATATATAATTGTGCACTGCATTTCTTCGATTGTTAGCTCAACAGGCCAAATCCTCCTGATGTTAACTGTTCGGATCAGTTAGGAAACACGCCTTTGCATTGTGCAGCTTACCGGGCTCATAAGCAATGTGCCTTAAAGCTTCTAAAAAGTGGAGCAGACCCTAATCTGAAGAACAAAAATGGTAAGCATGTTGGTGAAAGCCACTGTTGGTCATTTTGAAACTATAAAAAGAAGTCAATGCCATATAAAATTAAGTGTTTTCTTTCAGCATCCAGCCTTTGTTAAATTGTACGGTTACTACTTAATTTTGAAGTGAAGGCATTCACACAAAAGAAAAAGTAAACTAGTTAATTTACTTCCCAGTTAAGACTGTAATGTCTAATAATGCCTACTCCATAGAAGGCACTAATGATGACTAAGATAGATTTCCACCCTCAAGGAAACGATTCTCCTTATTTGTACTACTTATGTTCTATAAAATTATTGTGATTGCTGAATTAGTGAATACTGAACAAACCATTGTTCCTAGGGGAAGTACAGAGTTAGGTTCCTGCAAGCCTCTGGTCACAATATTTTTGTCTATTGATCAATACATAATCTTGTTTTGTGTGTGTTTCTGTTTAAAAACTCCTTATTTAATGTATATTACTGATTAATTAGCACCGAGCTCCCTGCCAACAGCACTGTAACTCAAGTCTGAATGAAGCTTATCTAACACACATACTCAAACAGTATGGTGAATGTTTAAATAAATAAAAAAATTATTACAGTAAAAGACACATTGCAAATAATCCCCCTCAAAATACTCCCTCTTGCTTTGAACACATTTACCCATCATTCTAGCCACTTTCTGAAACAATTCTGGAAGTCCTCTTTCGTTAGTGTCTTTAGTTATGCAGTCATGGCTGCCTTGATGTCCTGAATCATTTTGATTTTGGGGAAGAGCCAGAAGTCACACGGTGCCAGATCTGGTGAATAAGGTGGATGAGGACACACCATAGTGTTTTTATGTGACAGAAATTCCCGTATCAGAAGCGATGTGTGACACGGAGCATTGTCATGATGGAGGATGATTTACACAGCACACTTTAAAACACACCTTCTCTCAACCGTAGCTCACACCTGACTGACTGTACCAAACAAGTTGAAACTTGTCAGACACTGTTACGAAGGCTCGATTCACTGCTTCCTGTGTTGAAGATCCCTGCCTTTCCATTGGATGGCACTGGGCTGCAGCATTCACCATCTTTTCTTTATCACAACAGAAAGGCTCTGTGTCACACATCGCTTCTGGTAGGGCAATTTCTGTTAAATAAAAACATTGCAGTGTGTCCTCATCCACATTATTCACCGGATCTGGCACCGTGTGACTTCTGGCTCTTCCCCAAAGTCAAAATGACCACGAAAGGTAAATGTTTTGATCAATTCAGGACATAGAGGCAGCCATGACAGTACAACTAAAGACACTCACAAAGGAGGACTTCCGGAACTGCTTCAGAAAGTGGCAAGAACAATGGGATAAGTGTGTTTGAAGCGAGGGGGAGTATTTTGAGGGGGATTAATGACAATGTGCCTTTTACTGTAATTATTTTTTTTTAAATTTAAACATTCACTGTATTTTTTAATCACACCTTGTATATTTTTCACAGCCTTGTGCTTAACACTGAACAGCACTTCACAGTATGGTTGGCAGCTAGTGTCAACAGCAGAATCACTAATAAAGAGCTCAAAATATGAAAAATGTGGCACTAGATAGACTGTGACAAGGACACTTGTGTATAGTGTGAAAGCTAAAATAAGAAGGCAGAGATCACCTTGATCTACCTTAGCTGGGAACGTGTGCATTAGAAGACTCAAATTTTCACCATTCTGGACATACCTGTGAATGGCTGAGAAATTGCCAGGAGTATTGATTTTGGGCTTATAAATAAATTTTGCAATAGGTGAATTTGCAAATACGGAATCTACAAGTAATGAGTATCAATTGTATATTCCTGATAGTACCAAAGAAAGAATTGGATAATCAGAAGAGAAATAGCAAAAGGTGTCTTGGGTATTCAAAGGGAGAACATTCCATTAGGGCCTTTACACATCACTTTTTAGGGTACTTCCCTCTGCCTGTCACCAAGCTGGATTAGGACTTGTCAGTGGTCCCATAGGACCCTATGTTCACCTCCACTGTAGCCTAAATCATATTCCATGGTAATTGTTGGCTTATATAGCTGTCTCCCTTGGGCAGGGCTAACATTTCACTGTGTAGTTTACCCAGCACCTAGAGCACATCTACATGTAGTATATTTGTTGAAGGTTTTGGTGATTAGAAACACCTTCGTGAAGGAATAGGTATTTGATAATAGACCCTGAAGTCCTGGTAGGATTTAAAAAAAAAAAAAAAAAAGTTTCTAAATACTTCAGTTTGTATCTCTTACAAAGCCCCCTTCCCGATATGTTTTTTCTTTTAAAATATAAACTGAATACCATTATTATCTAGTGAGATTTTGATAAGCAGAAATTGAGAAAGGGTATTCTAAGCAGAGGGAAGATTATGAGCAAAGACATTAAGGTGAAAAATATAAGTCAAGTTTAGGTGACTGGCCCATTTTGACACATCCAGGTGTGTGAAAGGGAGCAGTGCTAGGTAATCTATAAATGCAGATTAGGCTGGTATAGTGGAAAGCCTTGAAATGCCAGACTGTTTTCCCCTTACTTTGAAAGGTCAGGGGGACCATGAGAAAGAAACAGGTGACCAGTGGAGGGATGAGGGTGTTTTGAAAAGATTTAATATGTTCTTCTCTCTGCCTGAAATGCCCTTTTCCTGCTTGTTCATCTGGTAAACTCTAGTCTCACTTCAAGAGTTAGCTCAAAGTCTCTTACCCAGAGATTCTTTTCCTGTATCTCTTCGGTATAGGTTCTTCTTGGAATAAAAATTAGAAAAGAAATTGGGGGATGGAGAAGGAGAAGCACTCGGGGGACATGAGGGTTAATACCAGTTCCATGGTAACCAAAGGAAGAGGTAAAATGCAGAGTAAAGGAGTAGAATATTTTTGTTGTCATGTGCTCCTTAGACTGAAGAAGATAAACACTGAGAAAAGGCTGTGGAATCCAGTGACACAGTGGCCAGAGGTCCTTTCTGAACAAGCAGTTTCCACTGAGTAGTTGCACACAAGCTGGGTTAGGGATTAAGGACTGAGTAGGAAATGAAAAGGCTGAGACAGCACTAAATTCTTATCTTCTACTTTGTAGTATTTAAGAACAGAAGGAATGGCTCCTTGGCTAAGTGGAAGACGTCTTAGGCAAAGAGAAATTTAAGCATGTTTAAAGTTAAGGAAGACCAAGGCAATAGATAAAGAGCTTGATGATTTAATTATGACAGAAAATGAATTTTTAAAAAGGTAATGCTTTGATAATAGCAGAAAAGAAAGTAGAAACATAATTGATAAAAGATGCTTAATTTTTGTTGGAGACAAATTTAAACATAACTGAAAGACAAAAGAGAAGACCTAAGAAATGGAGACACCTACAATGTTTTTGGAGTGAAAAACTCAGCATCAAGAAACGAGCAATTCTCCCCAAATTAATCCATAAATTCAAAGCAATTCCAGCCAGAATCCTCAAGGGTTTTGACAGAACTTATCTAGCTCATTGTACATTTACATAGAAAAGCCCAGGGCAGAGAATTTTAAAGGACAAGAGAAGCAGGGGGCTTGCCCTGCTGTATAAAAAGACTAATTATGAACCTATAGTAAGTAAAACATTCATTTATTCAACAAATGTTTATTGAGTGCTTATGTGCCAGATATCTTTCCAGTAGTTGGAGAATCTAGAGCAGTGAAGATGAAAAAAAACGAAAAACAGGCAAGTTCCTACCTTCACGTAATAGGGGAGGGCCAATAAAAAGCAATATTTAATATGTCATGTGATAAGTGCTATGAGAGAAAAAGAGGCAAAGAAAGGGGATCAGAAGTGTGTTGGGTGTATAGAGGGTTGCTACTTGTAAAGGGTGACAAGAAAAGCTCTCTGGTCGGATGATATTTAAAACTTGAAGTGAGGGAGCAAACCATGCCAGTATGTGGGAGATGAGCATGGTTCCAGGCAGAAGAAGCAGGAGAGACTGTTTATGTGTTGGGAAAAGCAAGGAGGCCAGTATGTCCACAGTAGAGTGAAAAAGATGGGGAGTGGTTGGAGGAAGAGATTAGAGAAGTGATGGGAACTGGATCATGAAAGGGTTTGTGGGTTATTATAAGGATTTGGCTTTGATTCTGTGTGAGATGTGAAGATGTGGGAGGGTTTAGAATGGAACAGTGATATGATCTGACTTACGTAATAAAAAAATGATCACTCTGGTTGTTGTGAGAATAGATTCTAGGACAGCAAGGAGGAAAAAGTGTTATCAGTTAAGAGGCTATTGGTTGGCATAATGATGGTTAGAGATGGTACTGGCCTGGATCAGGTTAGTGGCAAAGTCCCTGTGAACGCGAAAAAGTTGTTATTGGTGTTCAAATATACTTCTACCCTGTAGTTTATGTTAGTAACCAAAGTTGAACATTCCTGTTAAAGTGTTCTTGATAAAAGTCAAGATGACACCTTCTGAAAAAGTGTGTGTATACACACACACATATAAGTATATATGTATATACACACATATATATATATATATATAAATACAGATATCATAAGAGTTATATCTGCATTATAGAAAATTTTACGTATAGAGAAAAAACACAAATTACCAAAATACAACCTTTGTTACTTTGACATATTGCATATCCTTCTAATCTATTTTCATACCTGTTTTAGAATATTTTAAAATTGCAAAACTAATGCTTTTTTATGCTCAAAATGAGGAAAATGAAGTGTAATCAACTATAACCCAAACATTCAAAGATTAAGTTTTAGTTGTCAATGTTTTATGGTAGACTAGATTTTTAAAAATGGATTCTTCTGTGAGTGTCCTTTATTAAGTTTCTTACTTTTTAAATTGAGATATTATTGACATATAACATTATATTAGTTTCAGGTATACAACATAATGTTTTGATGTTTGTATATATTGCAAAAGGATCACCACAATAAGTCTAGTTAATATCCATCACCATACATAGTTACAAATTTTTTTTCTTATAATGAAAACTTTTAAGATTTACTCTCTTAACAGCTTTCAAATATGCAGCATAGCGTTATTAACTATAGTCCCCATGCTATACGTTACATTCCCATTTATTTTATAGTTGGAAGTTTGTGCCTTTTGACCCCTTTCACTCATATTGTCTACCCCCGCCTCAGACAACCACCAATCTGTTTTTTTGGTTTTTTTTTAAGTTTTAATTAACATATACCAACTCAAGGGTATAAGCAAAAGAATATCATGTATTCTTAATATAAGAATACAGAGGTATCTCATGGTATTCCAAAGCAGGAAATGGTGTTAGGCGTCAGAAGGGATGGAATCAGGAACCTGTTAGGAAACAAGATGGCTGCCACTTACTGTATGTGTATCTTCCATTGCGTGGTCTCTCATTTTGGTCTTTTAGCAGATCAGCTTTTTTTCTGTTTTTAAGTATAAATGATGGAAGATGGCTGCCCTGTAACTCTGTAAACAAGGATCTCCTAACCTCAGTTTTAAATTTCAGTGAGAGACAATCTGATGATACCTACTTGTGTTTGGTGTCTTCTCTGGTACAGTCATGTGGGACAATGTGGACAGGGCTACATGGTACAAACATGGCTGTTACAGCCTTTCCCTAGGGGTATAGAAAGGGCAGGGCTTAGGGAATGGGGAAAGGATGTGTGGTCTGGCAAACAGCTCAGAAAGTCTCTACTACTTTTAGTTTATGGCTTGTAAATAGAGTCGACATATTAAAATCCTACTTTTTGTCAAGCATCAACAGTTTTTTCATATTGTCACTGGAAGCATAGTCTTCAGGGCTCGCCTTTTGGATAATAGTATTTCACATGGGTATAATACAACGTTTGTCCCCCTAACTCTGTTGATAAGGACAACAATTATTTCTATATTTTTTCTATGATTAAATTTTCTTAATCTTTTTTCAAAACAAAGATGTTTAAAAATTTTAATCAAATTTGTTGATCCTCTTCTTTGATTTCTTCTGACACTTCTAAGCTTAGGTAGAGATTTGGTAAATATTTGATTTTATTTTTTCCTAATTTATCTATAATCACATTCATTTATTCATCAAATGCTGAGCTTCTGCTGTGTGCCAAGAACTATTATATGTGCTGGAGCTCCAATAGTGAACAAAACCCAACAGTCTCCATGCTCTTGGAGCGTGTGTTCTGGTGGGAGGAGTTAGACAAAACATAAATACACATATAATGTCAGGCAGTAAGGTGCAGAAAAATAAAATAGAATGAAGGAGATACAGAGTGATGGTCATGGGAAAGAGCTATTGTTTTGGAAACGGGTTACGGTAAGGCCTCCCTGAAGTGACTGAACATAGAGCTGAATTGAGTAAGGGAGTGAGCCCTGAGGATACCTGGCAGAGGAACCTTAAAAGCAAAGGGCAAGCAAGTGTGACAGCTCTGGGGTAGGAGAGCACTTGGGATATTTGAAGAAGAAAGCTGCCAGGGTGCCTAAAGCAGGGCAAGTGGGAGAAGATAGGTAATCTCAGAAAAGTAGCCAGAGACCCAGCCCTGTTTGTAGGTGTGGTTGGAGGGTTTTGAGCAGGAAAAGTGATGTGAGAATGTGTGTTAGGATGTGAGACATTTGCTAACCACTTATCTTTACTAATCACCTACCCTTTATCAAGCAATCTTTCGCTTTCTGTTATTTTGTTATGCATTACTCATGCATTTGAAGAATTTACTTCCTTCTTGTGTTTCCTATTCTCTTGCATTCCCTCATCTCTTCCTTCCTTCACCAGTATTGTACTTTTTTTATTTATTAAATTTATTGGGGGTGACAATGGTTAGTAAAACAATATAGGTTTTCAGTGTACATTTCTGTAATACATCATCTTTTTTGCAGTGTGTGTTCGCCACCCAGAGTCAGTTCTCCTTCCCTCACCTTATAGTTGATCTCCTTTACCCTCTTCTACCATCCCTCCTCCCCGTTTTCCCTCTGGTAACCACTAAACTGTTGTCTGTGTCTATGAGTTTTTGTTTGTTTGTTTGTCTTGTTCCTTTGTTGCTTTCAGTTTTATATCCCACAAATGAGTGAAGTCATATGGGTTTTTACTTTTTCTGACTTATTTTGCTTAGCATAATAATCTCAAGATCCATTCACGTTGTTGCATATGGGAGTATTGCATCTTTTTTATGGCAGAGTATCATTCCATTGTGTATATATACCACATGTTGTTTATCCCATCATCTTTGAAGGTCACCTTGGTTGTTTCCATATCTTGGCCACCATAAATAATGCTGCAGTGAACACTGGGGTACACACAAGTATATCTTTGTGTTTAAATGTTTTCAGAATTTTTTGGTAGATACGCAGGAAAGAGATTGCTGGGTCCTATGGTAATTCTATTCTTAATTTTTTGAGACACCTCCATACTGTTTTCTATTGCGGCTGTACCAATTTACATTTCCACCAACAGTGTATGAGGATTCCTTTTGTGCCACAGCCTCTCCAACACTTGTTATTGTTTTTCTTGTGGATGATAGCCATTCTAACAGGTGTGAGGTGATATCTCTTTGTGGTTTTGGTTTGCATTTCTCTAATAGCTAGTGAAGTTGAGCACTTTTTCATATATGTGTTGGCCGTTTGTGTGTCTTCAGGAATTGAAATCCAGAAATAAACTCATATATATATGGGCAGATAATTTTCAACAAAGGAGCCAAAAATATACAATGGAGAAAAAGCCTCTTCAATAAATGGTGCTGGGAAAATTGGAAAACCATGTGCAAAAGAATGAAACTAGACTGCTATCTGTCACCATATACTAAAATTAACTCAAAATGGATCAAAGACCTAAATAAACATAAGATCTGAAACAGTAAACTGCATAGAAGAAAGTATAGGTACTAAACTTATGGACCTTGGTTTCAAAGAGGATTTTATGAATTTGACCGCAAGGGAAGTAAAAGCTAAAATAAATGAATAGGACTGTATCAAACTAAAAAGCTTCTGCACAGCAAAAGAAACCATCAACAAAACAAAGAGGCAACCAACTGAATGGGAGAAGATATTTGCAAACAATGCCTCCTATAAGGGGCTAATAACCAAAATATATAAAGAACTTGTATAATTCAACAATACAAAAACAATCCAATTAAAAACTGGGCAGAGGAGCTAACGGTCACTTCTCACAGTATTGCACTTTTTAATGATTATTTTTGTAATGTTTTAATATCTGATAGTTTCTCCTTATCACTCTTCTCTTTTGAGGATTTTCTTGAACATTTTTATCTGTTTATTCTTCCAGATGGCATCTAAAATAAGTTTCATACATTCTTAATAAATACTTCATACTGTTGGCATCTAATTGAAATTGCATTCTATGTAAATTAATTTGAGGAGTGTTGACATTTTTATTTAGTTTTCCCATTAAGGGACAAATCTGTATCATACAAAAATTTAAATATGGGTCATTCCTATTTTTTACTTTATTTTGTTGTGATTGATAGGAAATGTAGTGCACTTTTGAAATGACTGGTATAGTGCCCATCCGGGTAGGGATGCTATTTAATTCAGTTCAAAAGCATTTTGTTGAATTCTTACTGTGTGCCAGGCATTTTTGGCGTTGAATCCGTAAATGAGGGCTCTGTCCTGGGAATTCAGCTAGTTAGCAGGAATTCAGAATTTATTTTTGGTGTTAGGGCAGAATTCTATAAAAGAAATGACATTGTCATTTTTGCTGCCTAAAGGAATAATTTCTCAAATGCCGGAATGAAAATAACAGAGTTGACAGACATTTTTATAAGACGTCTTCCGTATGCTAGCTAGAAAAACTAAAGTGATTATTAATTTCTCAGTTAACATTTTAAAAAGGTTTTTTCCCCACTGAAGAAGTAATACATGGTCAGCCCCAGTTTTATCTATTAGCCATTCTGTAACCCTACCTCTCAAATAAATCTGAAACCCATAAACTTCTCTCCGTATTTACTACTGTCTGCATTTTACTGCTAACTCTAGTCCAGACCACCAGTGTCTGTCACCTAGACTGTTACTGTTGCTTTGTGACTATTGTCCTTTTCTCTTGTCCACATTTATAAGCTATTTTCCACACAACAGCCACAGTGACCTTTTTTCTTTTTTTTAGATTTTATTTTTTTAATTGGGGAAGGGGAACAGGACTTTATTAGGGAACAGTGTATATTTCCAGGACACTGGGAATTTTTTATTGGGGATCAGTGGTGTGTTTTTCCCAGGACTCATCAGCTCCATCCAAGTCAAGTTGTCCTTTTCAATCTTAGTTGCGGAGGGTACAGCTCGCTGGCCCATGTAGGAATCGAACCAGCAGCCCTGTTGCCCAGAGCTCGCACTCAAACCAACTGAGCTACTCATCCGCCCTCCAGCCACAGTGGTCTTTTAAAAAATTTTTTTTTTATTATAGAAATTATCAAAGCTTAAAAAAAATAGAATAGTGTAATTAATTGATGTGTACTCATCACTGTCTTTCAGGAATTATCAATAATGATCGCTTTCCAAATATGTTATTTCATGTGTAAATGCTTTCTTATATTTATAAAAGATTAAGGTCTCCTTTAAAAATACCATAACCATGTGATAGTTGCACAACTCTGAATGTACTAGAAAGCATTGCATTGTATACTTTAGATGGAATTATATGGTATGTGAATTATATCTCAATAGAGCTATTAAAAAAACAGCCATTTTTGCATTATCCTATTAGTAATGTTACAATAATTTCTCAAAGTCATCCAAGTTCACATTTCCCCAATTATCCTTATAAAAATTTTTTAACACTTTGACAAAGTTTTAAACATAAGTCTGATCATGTTACTTTTGTACTTAAAACCCTTCAATGGCTTTTCATCGTATTTAAAATAAATGTAAACTCAAACTTCTTATACTAGCTTGCTAAGGTCTGGCCTACAAAGCTCTTACTTAATGTGGCTATCTGTATGTCTCTGACTGTATCTCTTGACAACTAAATTGTTCCTACCTCAGGGCCTTTGCATTAGCTGTCCCCTCTGCTGGTATGCCCTTCCCCTGTATTTTTACGAGGCTGGTTTCTTTCAATTTAAATATTCCTTTTTCACAGAGCCTTTCCCTGATAGTCCCCCAATCTCTAATCTAAAATGGTATCCCAGTCATTCTCTGTCAAATCATTCAGTTAAAAAATATTCGCATAGTATGTATTATCTGTTATACGAGTATATCCTTTTTAATTAATTTATTGTCTCTTTCCGTTTTTCTATACAGCACCCCCTTTTTTCTGTCATATTCACTGCTGAATCCCCAGTGCCTAAAATATTAATTGGTGCATAATAGACTCTCATTAGGAGGAGATATTTATACAAAAAATTGCCCAACCCAAACCAGGTGTTTGATATTTATAAAAACGTTATTTGTACATTGAGGCCTGTGCAGATCCCAACCTGTCTGTGGTTTGAGGTTGCCATCCACCTCATGAAAGCAAAGTAGGGGATTGTCTTCTAGGAAGACAAAGTCTTGTCCTCTGAAAAAGCCTCCTGTACGAGACTTCATAAATCTGAGTCTTCAGTTGAGGTAGAGAGAGAAGACAGTGGTTATAACCAGGAAATCCAGAGTAGGGTGTAGTCACCCCCAGAGTATGTTACTGTTAACCCAGGCTTCATGACAATCATTAAAGTGGATTCCTTAATAAAATAATAATACAATTTCAATAAAACAAAAAAGGTTATTTGTAGAATATATTCACTTACTGCATAAACAGCGTTCCAGAGTTCCAGGCTGATACGCTATTTGGAAGGGCTATTTTTTGCTTTAAATTTTTATGTGTGGCTTTTGTTTCTCTAGCAGTTAGAAGCTATCTGAGGTTACGAGATGATGACTTTTTTAGTTTGCATCTTTCATATAGAGTTCTCATTTCAGAATTCAACTTGGATAAACAAACTCTGCTTTTGTTGTTATTTGGCAAAACAGGGAGTACTTGCATATGTAAGGTTGAGAACTGTCATGTTGATGTCCGAGTGGACGGTGTCCGGTGTCCGGGGGTAAGGTGTCTGTGCCTTGGGGAGCTGGAAGAAGATGCATGGAGCCGGAGGCAAAGCAGACAGTTTATTCACAGGCTTCCTGGGATATAGCCAGGGGTTTTCATTGCTTCACACAGCTGGACATTCTCAGGTTACAACCTGCAGCCAGCAGCAGCCTCATAACTCACAGCAGCCTGTTTCTCAGCAGCCTGCTTCACAGCAGCCCAGCTCGGCAGTCGCCCTTGGGCACAGGCCCCACAGCCCCACATCTCAACAGCCCTGTACAATACAGCCCATGGCCCCAGCTGTATCCACTCCTCCGGTCCCCTAAAATGGCCAGGCCCCTTTATACCATACAGAGACAAAAGAGGCGCACAGCCAAGGTGCTTACATAAGCATATACACAAATAACAGCTTTAGGATGGACGGCGCCTGCGCTGCATTCCATCTTACTGGACACTGGGTGAGGGCCAGCAGCTGGCCAGGGAGGGAGCCTGACCAATTCTATTTTCCCTGTAGAACGTTACCATCATACCTTGCTAGTTTCATTCTCCAGTGTCACGTTTTCCTTTTGTCCCTGGTGGTGGACCATCACACCCCTAGTTTGTGAGTTATCTCTGCTACTTTTTCTCCAGTGAGGTAGCTTAAGAGTAGCTGTACTAGGCTGAATAATGGCCCTCAAAGATGTGATTAGTTAAGTATCTTGAGATAGGGAGATAATTCTGGATTATCCAGGTGGGCCCATTGTAATCACAAAGGGTCCTTACAGGAAGGAGGCTGAAGGAACAGAATATCGAGAGAGAAAATGTAAGGATGGAAGCAGAGGCTGGAATGATGTGCTTTGTGGATGGAGAGAGGAATCACGAATCAAGGGATGTATGTGGCCCTTAGAAGCTGGAAAAGGCAAGGAAACAGATTCTGTCTTAGAGCCTCGAGAAAGAATGCAGCTCTGCCAACACCTTGACTTTATCCCTGTGAGATCCATTTCAGACTTCCGGCCTCCAGAACTGTAAGAGAAGAAACGTATGTTGTTTTAAGCAGTAAGGTGTGGTAATGTGTTACATACAGCAGCCATAGGAAGCTAATATAGGGACTTAAGGCAGGAAAGCTTGAAGGATCCCAGAACCTGTACAAGGTGTTCTGAGGTTAATTTGATTTGCTGGTTTAATAGTTAGCTACTGAAAAGGAGCTTAAATAAATAGTTGAGATGGCAACTTTGGGTAGGTAATTTTGGGGGAGAAGAAAAAGGTGTAGTTGATGGAATAATGAAAGAATATTATGTACTGCAGCTGCAGCATCAATTTTATAGTGCGATTAAGCTCCTGATGGCTTTTTTCCTTGTATTTTACACAGATCAGAAACCCCTTGACCTGGCCCAGGGGGCTGAAGTGAAACACATTCTGGTGGGTAATAAGGTATGTAGCAATGGGTTCCACTTATATCATCATTTTTGGGAAAAAAATGTAATTCTTAAAATATGTGAATGCATTTTAAATGAAAATATGTTTTTCAATAGGTCCTCTACAAAGCATTGAAACGATATGAAGGCCCTCTCTATAAGGTAGGGTTGGGATGGTTTTTGAATTATGAAACTGGAAAGAATTCTCAGGTGTTCTGTTTTTGTTAAAATTTTTTTCCTGTTATTTCTGAAATATATGTGATTTAATCATTCTTGGATTTTTATAATGCAGCCATTTTTGACTGCTGGACTTCATTAGGTGTCCACTTACAGCAGTTACTACCTTTTGTGTTGATGGTCTAACACTTCTAGGTGACCATGTTTGCAGAAAGCAGAGTGGGGAAAAATACGTTTTTTTCTTACTTCATCATAGGATTATAGTATTTTTGTTATGAAGATTGAACCATGGAGGACTTAGGAAGAATTTAATATATGAATTGTCACAGAGCACACATAGTCTTTCTGTTTCTAAAAATTTCTATGTATTTTGGAGTTCATTTATTTTCCATGATTAACTATTTTAGAGCACATAATTTCTTCTGCACTTGTAAGCACTCTCTACATATTTATGTACATGTATGCTTATATTGTATGAAATAAATTTAGGATGATTCTCTTTTTTTTAGAAGTTCATTTGGGACTTTGAGGGAATTGTCTTTGCAGCCCACAACTGATATATTTCCTATAAATATCCCTGAACAGTATTGTCAGAACTATAAACTGTGCGCATTGTTCATCTTATCAGTATGGCATTTCTTCTGTTCCTGTTACCCTGTAATGGTCTGTTTTCATTACTGCACCTAGTACCTACGTTCATGTTTGATCATTTTTTAATGTTCAGTAGTACTAGTTGAAAGACTCAGGTAGAACTGTTATAACTTAATTACTTTTTTTTTTAATTAAAATTTATTGGGGTGACAATGGTTAGTAAAATTACATCGGTTTCAAGTGTACAATTCTGCAGTACATCATCTATATATCACATTGTGTGTTCACCACCCGGAGTCAGTTTTCTTTCCATCACCATATGTTTGATCCCTTTTACCCTTCTCCCTCCCTCCCCCTCTGGTAACCACTAAACTATTGTCTGTGTCTATGAGTTTTTATTTCTTTGTGTGTTTGTCTTGTTCCTTTGTTGCTTTCAGTTTTATATCCCACATATCAGTGAAGTCACATGGCTCTTGACTTTTTCTGACTTATTTCGTTTAGCATAATAATCTCAAGATCCATCCATGTTGTCACAAATAGTACAATTTCACCTTTCCTTATGACAGAGTAGTATTCCATTGTGTATATGTACCATATCTTCTTTATCGAATCATCTATTGAAGGACACTTTGTTTCTTTCCATGTCCTGGCCACCGTAAATGAAGCTGCAGTGAACATCGGAGCACAAATATCTTTACAGATAAATGTTTAATTACTTCTTAACAGTCAAAGGTTTGAATCTAGATGTTTTAGCTTGGAAAATCTTTGTTCTTTTTCCCCTTAGAGCTCAAGATTTTTTGGCTGGAGATTATTCTGGGTAGTGTTAGAACACGGAGTCCTTTCATGGTATAGGAAACAGTAAGTATTATGATCCTTATACTTATTAAATTTCAGCATCTAAAATTAGAAAAATGAAATGTTTTCACTTATCTCTTTTCCTTTTCCCTTGATAATCTAATATTTATTTTGAAGGCCTGATGCAGTCCATAATATTTATCGCCAGGGATGCAAACACCTAACTCAAGCAGTGTGCACGGTAGGATGACACACGCATCTTTTGCTCAAACCCTAAAATCAGTTCTGCAAGTGATTGCCCTAAATCATTTATATAAGCTGCCTTGTTAAAACTGGGGTAGAAAGTACTTGTATATGTTTTTATTTGAGAATAAGTGAAGTTGGGGGATCTTCGTTTTAAAACTGTGATCAACTTTTGTTTATCTCCACATATTATGGGATGAGAGATGAGTGATCTAAACACATTTACACAGAGCTTTTAACATTTTGTATGTGTATGTATGTATGTACATATACATATGTGCATGTCCCTATATGTGTCTGTGTGTTAGTACATGGGTAAATCAGGACAATGCAGATTTTTCTGATGTTAAAATACAGTTTAAAGCCTATGTCAAAATCAGGATTCTTAGGTTCTCCATATTCACATCTGGCTGTTTTACTTTTACCAACCAGGAGACAAAGCAAGTTTTTCCTCTTTAAAGATTAGTCTAAGTCTGTAGTGTAGACATACCTCCTTGGTTCTCACGTCAAGTCCTTCAGGGTTGTCAGCATGCCATGGCTGTCTGTGTACTCCTTAGAGCTCAATACCTGCCATTTCATTGTGACCATTCTCAGACCAGCATATGATATGATCTCGTCTTTTAAGGCTGAATGATATTCCGTTGTATGTATACACCACATTTTCTTTATCCACTCATCATCCATCAATGGGCATTTGGATTGCTTCTATTTCTTGGCTTCTATGATAATTGCTACAATGAACATGGGTGTGCAAATATCTCTTCAAGATCCTGCTTTCGATTCTTCTACCTTGAAGTGGAATTGCTGGATCATGTGGTAGTTCTATTTTAAATTTTTTGAGGAACTTCCATACTGTTTTCCCTCGCAGCTGCACCATTTTACATTCATTATCGTCAGTACACAAGGGCTCCAATTTCCGTTTCTTCACATCCTCACCAACCCTTATTAACCACTCAGGCCTTCTTATGCTTACTGTTTGCATAGTCTCTTTTTCTACTTCTGTCCTTTCAACCTATCTAAAATTTTGTATTTTCTGTCTTTTGTAGCTAGTATATATTTGGGTCCCTAACAACCATTCTGACAATTTTTGCCTTTCAATTAGATTTCTTTTTAGAACGTTCCACTTTTTAGAACGTTCCACTTTCTTATTTTGTCGTATGTCAGGTAATTATGGATTACATCTTTAATATTATGAATGTTAACTTCTGGAGATTGAAGATTCGGTTCTTTTCCCTATTAAATGTTATTTCCTTTGTTTCAGCAGGTCATTTTCTTGGCCAGGTTTGGACTATAAACTGTTTCTTAGACAGCAGCTCTTGTCCTCATTCAGATAGGCTGTATTTATCGGTTAGAGATGTGTGTACACAGTTTTGGGATCCCTCTTCTTCTGTCTCTTTTTTTGGGGGATTCCCCTACTCTCTTTAGTGTTTATGTTTCCCCAGCTTTGTTTTTTTAATTCCCAAAGACAGAAAGACTGGATTTTTCCACCTGTGCCCTTGCTGTAGTGTCACCATGTGGTGTACTTAGTCCCAGGTGAAAAACCTTGGGGATGGGAACTCATTGGCAAAACTCCTTGTTTCCTTTCCTCCAAGAGAATGTGTCCCTCTCCTCCCCCATCAGAGTCTGTCAGCTTTTGTTCACTCTCCAGTTCTTCCAGGTAGTGGCTATTTGTTTTGTGTCTAGGTTTTATAGTTGTTTTTTGCAAGGGGGTGGAGAGGTCCCCTGGTAGGGTCTTGAAGCAAAAGTCTATCTTTCCATTGTTAAATCCCCTCACTTTCCAAATTTATATTTTAAAAAGACATAATTACTTCTTCTTTTCCTTTTCCCCTTCTTTGTCAGTCTTATCTATCGTGTTCTTTTAAACTCAGTTCACACATTTTTCTAACACTCGCCTCAAACAAAAGGTTTAGGAGACTGGTATGAATAAGAAATTGGAGCTGTGCTATTGAAAGGATTTTACAGCCCAAGTGCATGCTAAGCTATATTTCATAGAAAGAATAAAACTACAACTACATACATAGTGGACTGTTAGCATTTACATTGAGTAACTAAGAATATGAAAGCCAGGTTTGACATAGATAAGCTACAATGCATTTGATAATTCCAATGTATCAATTTTTCTCCTAATTCTTATCAATCGGTATTTTAAATGTTCAATTGGGTACAATTAAGTAATGTTAGTACCTTTAATTTTATGTGTAGGTAATTTCAGAGCGGTGTTTTATGTGCATGGATGGTATTGCCTTACTGACTTCTTTATATCCAAGGTAAAATCCACTGATAGCTGCCTCTTCTTTATTAAATGTTTTGATGATACGGTTCATGGCTTCAGTGTGCCTAAGAATAGCCTTCGACAGACAAGAGAGGTAATTTTATGGATTCTTTTATCTTTTATAAAACTAACACTTAGAAACAAAGAGGATAGGTTCAATATTACCATATCAAATCTTGTTCATTGTACCTTCTTAATGGAGGCAAGTCTATGAAACTTTTGAAATATGGCTTATGAATTAGGTCTTTATCAATACGTGCCTGGAGGAATTTTCTGTTCATAATTTGTTTTTTTTTTCCATTTTGATTCTGTTAATATAAGGGGCTCTCATTGGTTTTGGAAAAAAAACTAAATGATTATTTAGTTTGCCACTTAATTTGTAGGTGAAAAAACTGAAAACAGTAAGATTGAGATCTCCCAAGGTCAAGTAGCTTGCAAGTGACAGAACCTGGACGCCAATCCAGGTGTGATTTAATACAGTGTAGACTCAGTTCTTGTGGTAAATTGAACAATAGCAGCAGGCAAGAAAATTGGGACTCATGCGACAGAAATTCACAAGCAGTTATTTAATGGAGAAGCCATATTCCTTTGGATCAAAGCAATATTCGTAGACCCTTTATTTTTTTTTGTAAATTGTGTAAGGGTTTGAAAGAATCTATCTTCCAAAGTGGTTAACTTTGGCCCTGCAAAGAACCCCTAAATAATCCAAATCATGACTGTCCCAGCATTTCATAAAATGGTAAGATTTGACCCTGAGTAATGGCTATAAGAAATGAAGAAGTAAGACGGGTATTTTTAGTGGAAATATTCTGTCTTTTTGTGAAATCATTGATTTTTTTTTTTTAACTTAGTAAAAGTTAAAACATCAGGGCAATTGTTTGTTGACTCTTTTAAGATGATCTGAGTTTTTTGTGCTTATAATTTGATTGCAAGTTAGTAAAATTGTTTTTGGATACATTATTATACAATAATTTCAACAGGTTTGAGAACCTATCATTTTAAGTGAAAAATTCTCTATCCATCATTTAGTTTTTCTAATGCATTTGAGTATTAATACTACTGAGTATAAAAGCTTATAGATGATATTTTTTATAAGTATTGGGACTTTTTTTTATCTAGACATGTCATGAACAAGAGATCTGCATCATTATTTCATTGTTGGTTGTTTTTCTTAGGCCATAATATTTTTTTCTCTATGTTAACTTTTATGTTTTCCAGATTGTCCTATTACGTAAAAATGCATTTGACTTTTATTTAAATCCCGGGATTATTTCAGGACTGGCTGGAAGCAATAGAAGAGCATTCTGCTTATAGCACTCACTACTGTTCCCAGGACCAGATGACTGATGATGAAGAGGAAGATGCAGTTTCTGCTGTAGACTTGAAGGAATCCTTAGAGGTAAACAGGAAAACTTAAGCTGACCTTGATAGCTAACTCTATCATTCAACCTGAACCTCATTCAGGTTTTATCATGAATTAGAAAATATTTTTTTAATATGAAGTTTTGAAATTAAGCTTTCTGACCATGGCAATAGAATTGTTCTTTGTCTAGTAATATTCTATTGCTGTTTATAATGTCTCTGTTATGGTAATACCTGTTTACCTGAAAATAAGACCTAGCCTGACAGTCAGCTCTAAGGCGTCTTTTGGAGCAAACATTAATATAAGACCCAGTCTTATTTTACTATAATATAACACCAGGTCTTTACAATATAATATTATAATAACAATAATATAATATAATACCAGGTCTTATATTAATTTTTGCTCCAAAGGACTCATTAGAGCTGGTTGTCTGGCTAGGTCTTATTTTCGGGGAAACATAGTACTATCAAATGTCTCTGTAGATATTCTCTGAAGCTGTAGGCATCTGTATCTTTTTTTGTTAAAATTTTTACATTGCTGTAATCAGATGGTCATTCTATTTGAAAACTGCCGCCACTAGGGGGAGCATCCATAACTTGACTTGCTGCCAGTTAGGACTTCACTGCATATTTCAGAGTTTAAATAATGCAACCACAGGGATACATTTCTTGGTCAGTATTTTCATTTAAAATCACTGGTAACCTGTAAACTTTGATTAGAGATAAAGTAAAATGTCAGTAATGAATGGAGAGGCCCTCATGTGAAGTGACACCTATATCATATCCAGAAAGAAATATCAACATATATATTATAATTGAAATGAAATAGGTATTTTTGTCTTGTCATAAATTTTCTGGCTGTACCTTTTAAGTGGGGATTGGGTTCGGAAGAATTGGAACTACGAAAGGATGATGAGTTTCAATCCAAACAATTATGTCAGAGCGTATGAATTTGCGTACTAAATTTAATTCTTTTCTTTTAATGAAATGAATTACTTGTAGTATTTGAGTGTTTTTAAATCAACAACTTTATTGAAATTAAGCTTGCTTATACGTAAGGAATTATAATAAGGGCCTATACATTTAAATTAGAAAGACATTTTGACTCTTTTGATCCCTAGTCTTAATTTACTATGGAACATGAAAGAATTTTAGCTCTTTCATATTATGTTGAAGACATTCCCTGGAATTTATTGACAATGGCCCTACCAGTACTGCTTCTGTTTTAAAGCCTATTGTGTAATGTGATAACCATGAACATAATTTTCAGATCAGTGAACTTTGCAAAAGTTACATCTAACAGAGCATCTAAAGGACACTAACACTGTTTGGATAAATAAAGAAGACTTAAATATTCATGGCCAAAATCATGTTAAACAAGTGAAAAATAAGACTATGCTAAATGTTTTAACTTTTATTCAGTATTCCCTGAGTGAAAAGAAATCCTTTCCTATTTATCTACCATCAATATAAGATAAATAATAAAACCTGGAAGACTAAAAAGTATACCAGTATCTTTCCAGGACTATGGGGTAATTTTAAAACCTTTTTAATGGAAGGTACAGGTGAAATAAATGTGTACTAATTTACATATTGTTAAAAACTTTCCTGAAGAAATATTTCTTCTTTAGCATAGTTTTCAAATTTTCGTGTTCTCAGCCTCAACTATGCCTTTCATTTTACTCATTTGAATATTGTTTTTCTGTGTTAACTTTACAACCATGAAATTTCTGTTTTCTAGATTTTATAACACCGAAGTCAGTGAGAGTTTTAGCCAGTGTTAAGCACTTTTAGATTTTGCAGGTTGTAGACATATCTCTGTCCAACAATTTTAATGCTAATTTCGTGACTCTTGACTCTGTGTCAGTTTCTGAAGGTTGGTCCAAAATAGGTAAAATCTGAAATGAGCTTTGATGTGTGTTGAATTATAGCTGTGGGAGACTGGCTCTAGAATGCCCTTGATCCTTGGATCCTTAAGTTGCAAGGAAATTCTGGGACCCATTTGTGAAACACCTATTCTAAATGTCTTTAGACTTTCTAAAGGAAATTAGGAACTCTAGGACTGGAATACTCTAAAACCATCTGAATTAACATAAACTAACCTTATTTCCTCAACATGCTTTTGGACTTGTAAGTAGACCTATTAGAAATTACAGGAAAAACATGTCGACACTGAAAAAGTTGACTATAGTTACTTTTGATTTCAGTTTACTTCCACTCAAAATGAGGGCTTCCAAAAGCTGAAAACATTTTCTGTTAGCTCTCTGTCTGTCACTGCCTTGCACTTACACCTCCAAGAGAGAAAATTATTAGACAAATCATAGAAATATTGGCCTCCTGATTTTTGCCTTAATGGCAACTTGAACTATTTCAGAAATAAAAATTGGAAGAGAAATTCAAACACAGTATTGGTATAGAACTGTATGATAGCTACTAGACACATGTGGCTATTTGCATTTAAGTAAATGAGACTCAAATAATAAAGTCGGATCCTCATTTTAACTAGATACAGTCAAGGCTCAATAATCCCACGTGGCTGCCATCGTAGACAGTGCAGATATAGTAATAGAATGTTTCCATCATCATGGAAAGTTCTGTTGAACACAACTCGAATAGGCCATTAGATTTGGGGTGCTGCTAGCAAAGTGGGAGTTTATTTGTTGAATATATCTTGATTCTACAGGATCTGAACTCCTTGTTATAACAAGTAATAAGCAGATGATGCTAAATTTTAACCAAATGAGAAAGTATTAAATGAGGTGGATTTATGTAAAAATATTTAAGATATATATTTAAGTGAAAATGGCAAGGTATAAAATGCTGTATTATGCTACTAGGGAGAAAAAAAAGTAGTGATGTACACCCACAAATTTGTGCAGGCTTAGATCATCCCTGGAAAGATGAGAAATTATTAGCAGTTTTGTTTTGAGGCTGGGAAAGAGGCATTACAGGGACTGTATGGCTGATACGTAGGTATGTGAGGACAAATTGCCTCTCTGTATAACTTTTCCTTTTTTTTTTTAATTTTTACTTTGTGTAAAGATCTATTGCAATGTAAAACATTAAGAAGTTTACAGAGCATGGCCATAATAATCACCTGGTAGCAAAAGAATAAATGTGTTATGGATTGATTTAGATTGAGGGAAGATGTAGTATGGGGCTAGAGTTAGGAAGACTTGGAGATGAGTACTGGGGTACCAGTGCTCAACAATACTGCCTATTTCCTGCAAGGAGGAAACTTATCAGAGTTCTACAGTCTATTAAACATTTAATATATTGAGGTATAATTTTTATACAATGAAATGTATACGCTTTGTGCCTTCAATTTGATGTTTCGACAAGTGTATGTACCCTGTTTAACTACCACTCCTGTCAAGATACAGAACATTTTTATCACCTCACAGAGTTCCCTTGTGCCCCTTCCCGGACAATGCCCTCCATCTTCATCTCAGGTAACCACTGATGTGCTTTCTGTCATTTATAGGCATTGTCAGTTTTGCCTGTTCTAGACTGTCACATAAATGGAATCAAACAGTATGGTGAATGTTTAAATTTAAAAAGTTATTACATTAAAAAACACATTGCCATTAATCCCCCTCAAAATTCTCCCCCTCACTTCGAACACACTTATTCCGTCATTCTTGCCACTTTCTGAAGCAGTTCTGGAAGTCCTCTTTTGTGAGTGTTTTTAGTTGTATGGTTGTGGCTGTCTCCATGTCCCAAATTGATTCAAAACGTTTACCTTTCATGGTCATTTTGACTTTGGGGAAGAGCCAGAAATCACATGGTGCCAGATCTGGTGAATAAGGTGGTTGGTGACACACCATAATGTTTTTATTTGACAGGAATTACCGTACCAGAAGTGATGTGATCCCAAAATATGGTGAATACTGCTGCTGAGTGCCATCCAATGGAAAGGCAGGGATTTTCAATACAGGAAGTGGTGCCTCGAACCTTAGTAACAGTGTGTGACAAGTTTCAGTTGTTCGGTGCAGTCAGTTGGGTGTGAGCTATGGTTGAAAGAAGGTGTGTTTTAAAGTGTGCCTTAAATCATGGATCATGAACCATGCATTAACATGAAATGTGCAAACAGTTTCATCTTCCATTATGAGAACGCTCTGTGTCACACATCGCTTCTGGTATATGGCAATTTCTCTCAAATAAACACATCATGGTGTGTCCTCATCCACCTTATTCACCAGAACTGGCACCATGCGACTTCTGGATCTTCCATAAACTCAAAATGACCGTGAAAAGTAAACATTTTGAATGGCTTCAGGACATGGAGGCAGCCATGCCAGCGCAACTAAAGACATTCACGTAAGAGAACTTCCAGAACTGCTTTAGAAAGTGGCAAGAATGATGGGATAAGTGTGTTCAAAGCAAGGGGGAAATATTATGAGGGGGCTCAAGGGCAATGTGTCTTTTACTGTAATACATTTTTAAAAATTTAAACATTCACTGCAGTTTTTGATCACACTGTGTATGTACTCTTTGGTGCCTGTCTTCTTTCACTCACTATGTTGTGTATCAGTAGTTTGCTCTTTTTGATTCCTGAGTAGAAGTCTGCTGCTGTTCTTAATTAACCAAATGTGGATTGTCTGTAGCAAATAGCCTGGAATTAATGACGTCTCCCTTTCCTTGTCCACTCTTCCCTAGATGCTCTCTCCTTGATACATATTTTTAAGTTGTCTCATAGGACAGGGATCATAAAGCAGTTTAACATCAATTTGAATCAAATGAAAACAACAGCTGAAACCTTGGGGGGGGGGCAGAGGTGGGAGAAGGGGTTCTGGGTTGTGAATGTGTCTCGGCTGCTCAGCTGGAGGCTTCTGGGGGCTTTTGGGCCCCGCGTCTGTGGGTATGATCCTGGCCTTGTGTTCTGTGCCGAGATGGCAAGGGTTTAAAATACTGTCACACTTTGAGAGTTAGAACATTGCTTATAGTGGATTCCATATATGCAGGATAAATAAAAATTAAAACCTAAAGAGAGTCCTGTATTCACCGTAAGGTCAATGGCATAGATGTCAAGAATGAAACACTACGCTGGACTCTGCAAAGAACTCATAAACATTAACCTTCACAAATATATTTTAAGTTTTCATAATATAACCAGTAGCTGCAAAGATGTAATTACAGCAAACTGAAGAATGTGTTACAGTTTTTTGTTTCTCTTTTTATTCTTTTTGGTTTCAGTTAAATGGCACTAATTGTTTAGAACAGAAGATACTTCTTGTACCCAACCATAAAACAGTATATGGAGAGTGAACCTTCTCCAGCTGACCTATTGTATACCTTTTAAAACAAGTAGCTCATCAGTTGAGAAAACTTTCTTTAGTAACTGTCAAACACGCTAAAGGAAGTTAAATAAGATTCAGGTATTTAAGGATAATGCTATGGATAGTGAGTGATTCTTGTTTTAATTATAACCTCAGGAACTATCATCTTTCTTACAAATTTGCAGTCTGCAAATGAAGCCAGTGCTTACTTTTATGCATCCAGCTAACTATCGCCATGAAAAGGAAAACAGTAGTCTTGACTTGAACATGGGGAGGAGTATTAAATATGGATAGAGTGAAAATGATGATTTTGTATTAATAAATTATGAGTGTTACATTTGGTTGTAGTGCATGTTTGCAGTGCCCCCAGATGGACTTTTTTTTTTTTTTCCTGCCTTCAACCTGTATTCACAGGCTGTCTGAAAAAACTATCCATCATACCATTTCACTTTCTATGGGGTTTTAAATTGCATAGTGTAAGTATTCTCTCTCCTAAAAAAAAAAAGTAAATTGCATTTTTATGTTGTTAGAGCTCTCAAAACAGAATAATGTCGATTTTCAAGAGAACATTGCCTGACACTAATGTGGTAACATGAATAATTCTACTGTGGTTGAGCTGAGCTTCATAAGCACTAAAAAATTTATAAGGGGAAAAAGGAGCAAAGGGTGCTTACCTATGTCACCTTGGCACATAGATCTGACTTAGGGGGACAATCAAAAATGTTTAGTGTTGGGCAGTTGAGATTAGGAATATAAAGTAGGGAAGATTCATAAAGCTAAATATATTATTCTGTCTACAACAGTGTGATTCTAATATTAATAAGGTCAAGGTTCTCAGAATAAGTATTTTTTTATTGCCGTAACCAACCAACTTTACAAGGATAATTGTCTGGCTTATTCTCCCACCTCTTTAAAGGGAAACTATAAATAAAATTAACTCCAAAGTTACATTGTTGGTATAATAAATGAATTTATCTAATTTTTCATTTTGGACTTCCATATATACTCATACTAAAGATGGGATTCAGCTTATACCATAAAACTCTGTATGTTTTGCTTTTAGAGATCTATATATGGAGAAATTTCAAGTTACAAGGAATGATGCTTTCTGTAGTTGAGTTTACCTTGTTTTTACAAGCTTTTTAGAAAATGTCCTTATTCATCTGATTATGTGGGGGCTGTGTGCATTTAGATTGCATGAACAAAAATCAACTTGAGATTTCCAAATGTTAGTACCATCTGGATTTTTTTTTTAACAAACAGTTTTTAAAATATATTCTTAAGGGATGTATTTTTAAATTTCTCGATGAATTTACTCAAGCCCACTAAAAGTTTTAATAAATCAGAAATCTAACTCCTCAGATATGCTGGGGGTGCCAAGGGGATGCCAAAAAAATCTATACACATGACTTGTATTATCTTTTGTTATCTGTATATACTGAGTATTACAATTTTTAATACAGTTTTCCTTTCCTAAAATGTGTATACATTTTTTTGGCACCCTCTGTATATGGTGTAATGATTTATTCAGAGTGATTAATGCAGTTTTATGACATCTACACAGCAGATGTTGAATATATTTAAAATTTATAAACACTTTTCTTAATCTGTATGTGATTTAATGTTATATTCAATTTTTATGGAAAATTTCTCTGTTAGGAGTATCTCAATTATTACAATGTATCAACCTATGAACTAGAAGTTTTGATAGAAACATTAAAGCATCTGAAATGCAAAAGTTCTTTATTAGTTTGTTTTAACTTTGTCTTCTTTTTTTTTCTTTTCTAGAAAGCACAAACATGCCAACAGAGACTAGATAGGGAAATTTCCAGCTTTCTCAAAATGATTAAGGAATGTGACATGGCTAAAGGTAAAAAAAATAAAAAATAAAAAATAAAAGAAATAGACAAACACTACCAAAAAAACCTCCCACAACCTATTATTATAGATATTGACCTTTGTAGTTTTGATTGACTATACATATTAAATAATTTTTGGTTTTGAATTTAGCACTCCATTCGATAAAACTATTTTGAAATTTTAACAGGGCTATTTAAAATTTCTATGCATGGAAGAGACTTGCTTTATCTATTAAAAATGTTTTTATTCTTTTAAGAAAAAGAAAAACAGTTAACATTTTGGGGCTGTAAACTCATATTGGCTGTACAATGAAAATTCTGTTTATGAGTGTCAGAAGACTTGGAATTTGGAGTGAAACACTTGGGTTTGAATCCTTGCTCCCTCACTTACTAGTTCTTACTTTGAGTAGTACATTTAACTTCTCTGAGCCTCAGTTTTCTTATTTATAAATGAATGGATTGGTTGTTTCCAGGTCTTAACCTTTTATCATTCCAAGATCATATACATGAACTTGTCTAGCTATGATTAATCTACTGTTAAACTCTTTATGTCTTCACTGTCCATTATTTATGAATTATCATGTGTTGACTATAAATACATCAAAAATCAAAACACAATCTGATATAAAACCCAATATGAAAATTAAGTATTGAGAAAAATTTCTTTGTTAATTAAAACACTATCATGTTTCATAGACTTTATCTCTGATGTTTTTATAAATAACTCCACTAAAATATAATTGGTTTAGTTGTCTGTGAATTTATTATTAACTCTCCATTTTAATAATGAACTAGTTCCCCTCAGTGAACTCAAAGTTTAGTTTATATGTTCCCAAAGGATGTGAAGAAATGTTAATATTAGAGTACCTGAGCATAAATATCCTGTATTGGTCCAAATGTACCTTAGGTGTCCCTTTACTTCAGTTCAACAATTATTTATATTAGCAGCGATAGCTTTTAGAAGGATAGCAGTTAAATCATTTTGATTATTAATTGCAGGTTGGAATATTGTATTGCCTAGCACTGTTCATCTTCAGTGGACTTTTAAAATAATAACATATTTATTAGATATAATTCATATAATCTAAAATTCACTGATGAAAAGTATACCATTCAATGCTTTAAAAAAAATATTCATAGTTATGCAACTTAACACCATTAATGAGCTTTTAAAACACCATCTTTACCAAGAACCATCAAAAGTAAGAAGAGATACTAACATTTAAAAGATGTAGAAAATGGCCAGAGTGAGGTGAAATATAAAGATTAATTCCTTTAACCTGGACCAAAGAAAGAAATTATATTAGGTTGGTGCAAAAGTAATTGTGTTTTTTGCAATAATTTTTAAGCTTTTAAACTGCAACCTACCTAACATAACCAAATTAAGATTTTTTTTAAACCTTGAGTCAAATCTCTTGGTTCAGATTATCTTTATGCTGTGTCACTCACGATGATGGCATGCCCCATTTGTGCTTTCAGAAATGCACAATATTCAGTACCACAAAAGAGATATTTCATTCTGTACAGTGCCATCTCTGATCTTTGTGATGTTTGATTATGATCTGACAACCCTATTTCATAAATCTGCAATAAAATTCAATGGACTTATACATAAACAATTATAAACATTATTTTCTGAAAGATTGGTGTAGACAAATAAAACAACATCTTACATAAATAGTAAGTAAATAGAGTTAAGATGATTTCATGAATGGAATTGGAGCATTGAAGGTTGCTCTTAATGCCAAGAGATTGTACAGAATCATCTCGCACCATGTGTTTTATTAAAGGAAGCTGATAGATACACATCCTGCTCCAGACTGTCTACACATTTTGTCAGTGATGTCTCAAGATGAGGAACTAAAATGTCTGTGGACAGAATCCAGATCTTGTGCTTGAAATTGTTCATTGTCTGACAATTTAGCACAAAATTTTATGAACTTTAAGACTCATTTCCCTTCCTTGTTATTCGAACTTCTACCATTATAGTTTACTTTGTATCACCTCAAATCCCAATTACTGAAGAAGCCTGCCCTTTATTCTTCCTTCTGGGAGACACCCCTCTCCCACCCCATGAATTCTGTCCTTAAAGGGAATTGAATGAGAAGACTTTCAGGAATGCTTCCAACTTAAAATCTGTGTAATACTGCATTATTGCTTGCCAAATTTATTTTAGAAAGATACATTTTTGATAGTTTTTTTTCTGTTGAAAAAATCTTTTATGGGTCTTTGAAACTATAGAATAAAATGCTCTTTATTTAGAATTTAGGGACTTTTGGCATTTAGCCCTATTTCAACCTGATTTTTCAGCTTTATTTATAATTATTCTGTTCTATGACCCCTGTAAACACTTTTGACCAAACACTGTGCCTTAGGTCTGAAATGTCCCTCTGTTGTAATACCACTTTCAGTTTCATGAATGGACCTTAAACATGATTTCTCTCTAGATGAATGCCAAAATTTATGTATCTGGCATTGGCAACATACCATTCAAAGTTCAAAGAGTGCAATCTTGAAATCTCTCCTGTTTTATCTTTACCAAAAGCCTAGTCGCAGAAACAAATAAAATCACCCAAACTAATAAAACTTTCAGGAGACTTCCTGAAGGCCAGGTAGTCAATCTGTTCTTCCATAAAACCCTAAATATACCATTAAGTAATAGTAGCCAGTTTTTTACTATTATAAATAATATTGTATCGTGCATTTATATTTGGTCACATTACTTTATTACTGAAGGATTTTTGGAAATGGGATTAGTGGGTGAAAACATCTTAACATTTTTGAGCCTATTGATACATACTGGTAAATTACTTTCCAGAAAAGATATATTACTTTACGTGTCATCTTTAATGCATACACTTTATTGAATGTTACTAGATGTATATAACTGAATCCCTGGTTAAAAAAAATCGCAGCATTTCAGTTATCTAAAAGAATACAAATCTTAAGGGAAAAGCCCTCTTATTCAACCCACTTAAAATTCTCCCATCAAGGGCCGGCCCGGTGGCTCAGGTGGTTAGAGCTCCATGCTCCTAACTCCGAAGGCTGCCGGTTCGATTCCCACATGGGCCAGTGGGCTCTCAACCACAAGGTTGCCAGTTCAATAAAAACAAACAAACAAACAAAAAAAACCACAGCAATCATTAAAGACTACATTTAAAGAAATTCAATATAGTCCAAAAAAAACTAATAAAATAATCTATTAAAAAAAAAATAAAAAAATTCTCCCATCAAAGTCTTAGGGTTCTGGCAAACATACTGCCCCCTTCACTGTTGCCACCATGGTCTATCTCCCACATAGACCATTAAAACAGCCTCCTGATCTGGCCCTCAGATTCCATCCTCGGCCGTAGAGTCCCTGCCCAGGAACCCTTCTAAAACATCAGTGTATGATGTCCTTTACTCAAAACATCCATTAGCTTTCAGGTCATCTCACTTAGAATGAAAGATGAAGTCCTTTCAATGACTCACAGACCTGCCAGTCCCCCTTTCCTCTCTGTCCTCATCTCCTAGGTCCCCTTGCTTGCTCCTCTCCAGCCTCACTGGCCTTCTTGCTGTCCCTGGAAGAGCTGGGCTGACTCCTGCCTCAGGCCTGTCCTATGCCGGCCCCTCTGCCTACCAGACTTTTCTCTAGGCTACTCACTCATATCCTTACTGCCCCAGGTATTAACCCAAACAGAACCTCTGATTTTCTCCTCCCACCAGCGCTGGTTGGTTCCTGCACATCCGTTTTCAGCCCTGCGTGGTGCCTTGGGCCTTGGATCCCTACAGGCTTCCTTGCCCTTGGACTTCCGATGGCATTCAGCCAATGGGAGCTCCTGTCAGGACATTGGTGGAGGGGTAGGAGGAGATTTAGGTCGGGATATCTCAATCCGTCTAGCTGGGTTGTGGTCTTACAGTGCTGAGGGTTCCTCTGCCTGGGTGGCCCCATTCCGATAACACCAGCTCCTGCTGTGCTTAGCAACAGTGTTCCCTCCCTTTGCTCTTCTGTTCCAGCATGATAACTGTCCTGCATGTCAGTCTCCTTAGTTCACTAACCCTCCTCTCCTTTGTGAGTAATCTCTTTTTAAAATTCTTTTCAGGTCCCTTTGGAGTTGGCCCACTGTTCCCTCCCAGGACGTTTCTGATACTTCATCCTATCTACGTTTGCAAGTCCTCTCAACACTTGCTGTCCCCTACCTTCTACCTTGCTTTGTTTTTTTTGTTTATCAGTTAAACTTCCTATATACGTATGTACAAGTAGCTGATTGTCTGCCTGTCATATTAGAATATGAACCACGAGGGCAGGAATTTTTGTCTGTTTTATTTGCTGATTACCTTATGCATCTTAACCGTGCATGGCACATATGGGCACGTGAGATTACACACGCACAAACACTAACACACATATACGTATGTATGTTTTGAATGAATGAGTAGATAAAGATGAGTGACCAACTTATTTAGCTTATACATTTATAACTTATTCCTCTGGAACTTGGGGAGAAACAAGTACTAATTTGTTCTGTCAAATTAGTAAATATGAAGCGTAAGCAAATAAATACAAGTCAATGAGACTTTATGGAGAGAAACAAAATGGGGAAGAAGCCAGCAGTAGAGGAATGTTCTCTGCATTCTTTCACCATTAGGGTTCCTCAGTTAATGCCATTGGTTTTTGTATCCTACTCCTCTCTTCTGGATTCAGTTTTTAACTGAGGTAAATCTTTGAGTAATTCTTTCACTGAGGGTCTGTGAGTGGTAAAAAATCTCTATCTTACCTAAATCTTTATTTCACTCTAGTTAGGTTAGAGTTATCATTCATTAGCATTTTGAAGATGTGAATCCAACTTCTGGCTTCTGATATTCTAATGATGATATTTTTGATAGGCAATGTGTCTTTTTTTTTTTTTTTTTTTATGCTCTCATTGCTTCTAAGGTCTTCACTTTGGTGTTCTGCAGTTTTATTCTGTCATTAGGTTTGACTTTTGTTGTTATATATATATGCTGCCTGGGACTCTGTTTTTAATTCAAAGACTCACTCATTATCTCTCTTCAATCTAGGAAGGTTCTTATTATCTCTTCAAATTTCGCCGCTTCATTCTTTCTGTTCTCTTCTGCCTGAACTCCTTATAGACATGTGTCGGAACTTCTCATTTTACCTTCCACCCCTTAGTTTTTCATTCCATTTCTATTTTCCTGTGTTTCATTCTGCGTAATTACTCAGATTTATTTTCTAATTTGAATTTATTTCTCAGTTGGATCTATTTTTCTGTTTAATGCTTGGACTTTTTAATTTTTGTGACTGTATTTTATAATTCTAGGTGGTGGTTTTTTAAAGTTTTAACTTTTTCTATAGGGACAAGTTATTGCATATAACATATTTCTAATTTTATCTCACATATTTAAAACATAAATGTAAAGTCTTTTTCAGAACGTTTTTATGGCTCAAGTTGTTGTGGAGCTAATTCTGTTTTGTCTGCTGACTGTCCCTGGGGAAGGATTGTTTCTCTCACAGTGGATTATAACTTTATTGAGAGCTCATCTTCAGGGAGACTTGTTTTTTTTCTGTCTTCTGGATTATGGAAGTGTCCCTACACAGTAGCCTTGTTCTGTTTCTGTTGAGGCTATATAAAGGTTTTTCTGGTTCTGGGCTACAAGTTTTAAAATTGGATTTCATACTTAGGTGTGGCACAAGCTAGGACTTCCTATTTCTCTTGATTCCAACCAACCCAGAGCAATAGGCAGAAAAAATGCCATCCTTCACTTCTTCCCTGAGCCTAAGGGCAGTTTTTCCATTGTTGGTTTCACTGGGGGTCTAGCCCTACACAGGCCTTAGCCCTTTGCTTTGTGAGACCATAACCACGTCTCCTCCCCTTGGGTGGGTGTGAAAGCTCAGCTCTCAGTCCCCTAGCTGACATCCACCTCTGTCCTTGGACTTCCCCACCCAGGCTTCACTAGCATATGCCTGTTTTATCAGCTTTGACTTTTCTTTTGATTTCTGGCAGATTGGGGACTTTGTTCTTTCAAACTCTGCGATATGTTATGTTATTCAACATCTTTATGGGTTGGGGTTGAAGGATGGTTCCCCATCAACTTAGTTTGCCAGGTACCACAAGTGTCCCATTTTCTTTCTAATGTAAAACATATCAATAATTCACAAATTGTATTATCTAGAATAACAGCAAATATATACAACCTTTTTGTGTGTTCTATGTACGTTACATATATTAACTCATTTATTCCTTATAACTACCTATGTAGTTCATACAACTATTATGTCCATTTTACAGATAATCTAACTGAGGCACAGAGAGTTTAGGTAATGTGCCTAATGTCACATGGCTAGTGGAAACCTAAGTCAGGGTTTGACCCCATGCAGCCTGCTCCACTCTGCTCTTGTCCAACAGAGTCTGGAATAAACAAAAAATTCGATATTTACCCCTAAACATTTGATCTATGAACTAGAAAAGTTTATAGATTTATACCTTGATGGACAGTGAAAGGTAGAATTTGTTGAGGACAATAATATTAGCTTGGCTCCTGTAGTTGAGGTGTTGTTCAAATCCTCATGGGCTCCTATTCAGAAGCTAAAGGGTATGCTGGGATTGATGTGGAGCAGAAGTTTCCAACTCATAATAAAGAAATCCTCTTTATTTTTCCCGTCAACTTTTTCCTTCTCTTTTCTTGCCCTGATGTTCTTTCTTGTGTTCTTCATCTCAAAGACTGTATTGCTGATTCACACAATTTCCAAAGCCTTGGAGTCATCTTAAATTCTTGCTCTACCATATGTATTCTCTCTCCACACTGTTATCTTCTCTGTATTTCCCTACGAATGCGCTAAGAGAGGCCACAGCTATGTTCCTGTAAGTTACAACAACAGCTTCTTCTCTGACCACACTGCTTTCAGTTTCAGATTCCTCCATTTCCCTCCATGGAATGTTCCAGGATGCAGTTAGATGTAGTTACGTGGGGAAACTTGTGAAAGTGAATAATTATTATTTCCAATATTCAGGGAAGAGAAAACATCTTAAACAAAGGTTTGGAGGCAGTAAAATAGAAGAATATTTCGAGGAAAACAAATATTCCCAGGAAAACAGTCTGGCTGAGACAGACTCAGTTTATGGAGTATCTTAAGTGTTAGTCTAAGGAATGTGGACATTTTCTATATTAGGAGAACAATAAAGGTCATCTGTATTAGGGTTTAGTTTGTTAACAGAAGCAAGTATTTCCGTAAGTTTTAAAACTTACCCAAAAAATTGTACAGTGTATCATGGAAATGACAGATTGTGAGCTTTTTATACATGCCTCTAAAGATAAGCTTGTCTTCTACCATCTTTCCTGAGTTCAAAAATAATTTTGGTATAAAAAGGAACATTTTCCCCAAAATTAAGTGTCCAATTTGTGTGGTAGACCAATTAAGGTAACATACTGGCCATTTTACATTTATTCATTACAGCTTAGTCTCTAAATATTCATTGGCTAAGATATATTTGCAGTGGTTCCCAGTTGGGAACTTTTCTAGAAGCTTAGCCGTTTTCTTTCTTTTTATATAACCGAATGCAAACATCATTATATAAGAAGCATGCCAGTGTGACCCGCCTGGCCTCGATGCCCTGTGCTGGAGTGTCTGCCTAAATCCTTCAGGTCTTACATCGTGCTACTGTGCAAGTGAATCCTAATTCCAACAACTTGTTTAAACACTAGATTATCAGAGAGATTAGGTAACTTTTGACTCTGTTTTGGACAAAAGAATTTGGCACTCGCTCAATAATGGATTCTTATAAAAACTTGTCTTACTAAATATTTCTTGGAATGTCTTTTGAGAGCTTGTAGAATCACTTTTGTTTAAAAACTTGTCAGTGTTCCTAAACATGTATTTGGCTATTTAATGTTTGTTTTCTGCTGATCATTGTGTAGCTAAAGTGTGAAATATCTAAAATGTAGATAACATTGGAGATGATTAAGCATGTGATGGTATTTAATAAAAGCAGTACATCCATGAGCAACAATGCTTCCATCTTCCTATCATTTGTACCATGAAAGTGGAAAATTACTAGATTACCCAGAACATTTATGGAAGGCAGAGGCTGTGTCTGTTTTTTTCCTGTGCTTTTCCTCTTAGTACGCAGCCCGCAGCTCTGCATGAGACATCTGTTGAGGTACTATTTAAGTCATATGGCATCTAGCATACGGTATTCTCATTCGCAGTTTAGCAACTAAGTACAGAATAAATCTTCACATGTGTTTTAAAGATTCAAAATGAAAAATAAAGTATGTTTAAATCACATTTATTTTAGATTATAGTAATTTTCAGTCATTTGGATATTATTAAGAGTAGCTAACACTAAGAAACTGTACCATAAGATGAAAAATATGATAAAATGTCACGTGGTCTTTATATCCAGCTATTAATGAAAGGTTGTTTTATACCTTCATTCACTCTGACCTTTTCCTTTCGTTGCCCCCTTCTGCCTTAGGAGTTTTGAGGAATAATTTTTCCAGGAAAAGGACTTATCTTTGGTATAATAAATCACATTTATATGGAAAATTTGAAAAATTAAAAAAAAAAGGATAATCACAATTTTATCACCTAGAAACCAAAACCAAGAATAATTTGTTATGTATTCTTGGTAGATTTCGTTTTCCTTTCTGTTTCTTTTTTTAAGGAGGGTGCAGCTCACAGTGGCCCATGTGGAGGTTGAACTGGCAACCGTGGTGCTACTAGCACCGTGCTCTAACCAACTGAGCTAACCGGCCACCCCCTCCTTTCTATTTCTTATTTGAAAATTTTTGTTTCTTGGTGGACCCACTGTTTTATGGCCTAATTGCAAATTGCTGGCGTTTGGATTTACTTGATTGCTTTTGTTTATTTACCTTGTTTACTGTGTTTTTAAGACTGTTTTAAATAAATCAGGGTTATTTGAAATACAAGGGATGCTACCAATTTGTCTTTCTCCTTTTAAGTTATTTTTTTGTGAAAAGCTTTCTGAATGTTATGATTTGTATTTGATGAAAGGGAAAGATTTAAAGGATCTTGATGTATAATTAACATAAAGTCCAAAACTTTTTCAACTAAGTGCATTTCTCTCGAATTAATCTGGACAGGATATGATATTTCCCTTGTTTTTTAAGTGATGTGTGTGCATTTTGCAGCTTTCTCTTGCCAGCATTCTTTGTTTTGTTTTGTATTGTTTTTTGTAACGGATTAAGATTTTCTTTAGAGGACTTGAGAAGATACTGATACAGTATCGTTTCAGTATCTGTGGGGCCTGGTACCCCAAGGATACCAAAATCTGCAGATGCTCAAGTCCCTTATATAAAATGGCATAGTATTTGCATATAACCTACGTGCACCTTCCTGTATACTTTAAATCATTTCTAGATTACTTACACTAATACAATGTAAATGATATGTAAATAATTGTTACACTGTATTGTTTAGGGAATAATGACAAGAAAAATAGTCTGTACATGTTCAGTACAGACGGGAACCATTGTAGGCTTAACTAGTACACGTCAGCAACAATGTAACATTTGTTTCCTGAATATTTTCCATCTGCAGTTGGTTGAATCCTTGGATGTGGGACCTGTGGATAAGGAGGCCCAACTGTACTACCATTTCTTTGCTCCCAAGTTAAACATATATTAAGAGATACTGAAATTCCACAGGGACACATTTTTGACAGTGAAAAGACCTATTTATGCCGAACATTTATCCAAATAAGAACTAGAGAAAGTTGAGTTAATGCCACCTTCAGATATGTTAGCCATCATGTCAACTACAGAATTATTTTTGTCTCTCTTTAGCACTTTGCTTATCTAGCATAGAATATCACTAAAGGAAGTGTTAATATTTTATAATTAGTGCTATCAGTCCTTCTTCCCAGCTGCTTTTCTTAAACATTATATTATTATTTATAAACTTGATTCTCCTTGTAGGATATATGCCTTTATAGGACAAGGCTTCATCCTTTCTTTTTCTGTACCAATTTGTGTGCCCTGCATATAGTAGGTGCTTAATGATGATGCCCAAGGAACATATTGTATGCTTTGTTTAAGACAGGTGGAAGGAAACATGAAGTTAGTAGAAATAAAAATGTTTATTGTCTTAGTTTACTTTGATTACTTAAAATCCCACTCATCTGATTTACTTTTTTTTATTTATAGAGATGCTTCCGTCATTTCTTCAGAAAGTTGAAGTTGTCTCTGAAGCTTCTAGAGAAACTTGTGTAGCTTTGAGTGATTGCCTTAATCTCTTCACTAAACAAGAAGGGGTAGGTAGTGCGGAATTGAATTTTTTAACCATTGTTTCAGAGTCACATACTGGATCATCCAATAAGTCACTGCTTTCAAAATGTCCAAAGGTAGGAGAAAATAGTCTTAACAAAGGAAATGAAAGCTTCATTCTTCACCAAAATTTAGAACTTATTTATTCTTGATTAAGCAAGATGATTCTGAAATAACTTCCGTTCATATCATCTAATTGATTTGTATAGCCATATTTAACAAGTATGTTTTAAAGTTGTTCTACTCAGGGTTGTTGGAACATTTCAGTAAGAGGGTTATAAAAATACTCTAGAAACCACAGGTCTTTATATGAAAATAAATAACACTTTTATTTATAGAGTGCTGTTATACTTACCTATGTAAACTGTGCTCAACGGGTTAAATGTTTTTTTGTGCTCTCTTTTCCTTGCTCTCTCTAATTGAAAAATTTGCCATTGGCTTTTCCAAATGTGAGTAAGAGTGGTACACTTATTCATCAGTAATTCTTTTTCTAAGGACTGAAAAGTTGTAAAGATGTGTTTGGGTTGCCTGAACTAGAATTTTTCTTGTTTTATGTTTTTCCCCCATTTTTATGATTTTAATGCAAGCCAAGTAGCAATAGGCTTTCCTTCCCCTTTTGTTAATTTCTGCATATATGTACAATCAACTTTTTAGATTGACACCAAATTTCTTATTCTCATTACAATTTATATGCACTGTTTGGTTAGAGATTAGGTTTTGGTAAAACAAGATAGATGGAAATGGTTTTATTATGTTTCTCTCATATGTAAAGATCTAAAATTTGATTTTGCCATGACTAGAATGGAAGCCTTGTGAATTCATATAAAAATTTTTAAATGTTGTGTTTGTTAACCACAAATTCCATATATTTAATTTCGAGAATATGTAAATAATAATCTGAATTCACTTAAAACAAACTTACAGAAAGTCTTTCAACAGAATTCTATTAGTAGGAAAACATACGTAATTGCTTAAACATTTTATGGTCGATTCTTCTAATACTCATATTCTAGCTTATTTAAATTAGGGATGATTTAGTCATCTAAATAGGATGATAGCATTGCAAATTATAATGTGATGGGATTCAGGTACATTGTAAAACCAAATTTCATTCACATCTCTTATGTGGTACCTGGTGGATGCATTGATAACTTTTTTTTTTTTAAGAGATGTATAGTTTTAAGGTGAACAGTAGATTAGAAGTAATTTAAGTTCTGGAGAAGCCAACCTATACTAATTTTTAAACTATTTGCTTAAAAAGTAGCCTAGGTATTCACCTCTCTGGTAGATGTGCAAGACTATTAGGCTAAAGTTCACACTAATTAACCTCTTAAATTTGTCATGAGGATTAAATAGGATAATATAAGCAAAATGCTTAGCATAATTCCTGACACATAGTCAGCCCTGAGTAAAAGTCAACAGATACTCTTGTTGGATGCTAACACTTGTGACCTCTTTTCCTCTGATGGCATCTTGAAGCTTTTGTGTCTTTAACATTGGTTTTATCTCATTTTTGGGAGGAGGTGGTGGTATCTAAAGCAAATATGACTATTCATGGAATCATTGCGTTGTTTCCATCCTCATTACTTGTTATTTAAGTGATGATGGGCTACTTAACTTCTTTGAACCTGGATGTCTTCGTCTTTTAGATAAGGGAGGCCGTATAGAAAGTTGATAGGAGCACTAGTCTCAAAGTCTAATGGACTTCTTTTAAATGTCAATTGTGGGGCCTTGGGTACGAGTTTCTGTAAAATAAAAAAATATAGAGACACCTCAGAGTCACATGTGGGGATCAAATATGTATAGATGAGTAATATGTATATAGTGTATGTATTAGCATTTTGTGTGACACACAGTATACATTTAGTAAATGGCATTTATTGCTTCAAACTTTTAGAGTGTCTTTATGATTCCCTTTCAGTAATTCTGTGAAATGTCAACTCTGTGAGACTCTCGGTAGAAAACATGGATTTTCTGAGAAATAGATTATAGACAATGAGAAAGCCTTAAAAATATTTGAAAGTTAAATGGCATCATTGAAGTTAGTTTTTCAAACGGCTAAAAATTACAGTGTAGGAATTTTATAGTTTAATTGAGGTCCTAGTGGAATAATTATGTACTATAATGCCTTATTTGGCATCATAAATTATATTTCTATTATCTGGAAATTTTATTAAAGAGCAGTCATAAGCTTTAAATGCACTTAGACCTGCATCTGGTTCTTGGCTCTGCTATTTAATCTCTCTTTGCCTCAGTTTTTAAATACAATCTCTTTTCAAAATGATGACCAATCAAAACAGTGTTTTGAAGAGTAAATGAGATCATATTGGCAAAATACCTTGTATAGTACCTGGCACAATGTTAGGGACCCAATAGATGTAAGAGATCCCAGCCCCTAGGGCAGCAAAACTGTTTTTATGATGACAGTTATTCTAAATGTTACACATTTATTCTTAAGCTAAATTTTTAAAACTTAATTGTATCTTTTCTGGGTGCCTTACGATTGTCCTTGTGTGTAATTACCCTGTGCCTTAACACAGAGGTGCCTTCAGGGGATAACATTTGTGCATTCTGTTTTTTGATGAAATGGACCAGTCCTGCTAATGCTTTTTGAATTCTCTTTTGTTCTTTATGGTTGTTTTTTTTTGATACGCCAAATTTTTATTATTATTGAGTTCAAAATATCTCATAACTACTATTGTGATTTCCTTTGAAAAGTTTTTTATTAAAATGTAGTTGACATACAATATTACCATATTTTGCCATGTATAATGTGCATTTTTTTGCCCAAATTTGTGAGGGAAAAATAAGGATGTGCATTATATATGGGTAGTACTAATTTCATGTCTATACAAATGTTTTTAATTCTTTTGTTTATGCTTATGAGTTAAAAGTGTAACTCTAGAAATCAATAACGATATCCATATACAAAATAATACCCTGAAATATATAATAGGTTTTCTTGAACTTACAATGAAAATGCAAGGTCAAAGAGTTCTTGGCTTTTTATGATGGGTAAATATCGTAAATTTGTTACCGGTACATAAAATTTCTTCTACCTATCTGTATCTATCTGTTCTTATGTTTTGTAATTATTTGTTACATAAAATTTCTTGTACCATAATGTTAAAAAATAAACGCTGAAATTCCTTTATAATACAAAAAACAAGTATTTAAATGTAAACAAATAAAAATTTGAATTAAAAAATTAAAACGAAAGATGTTTTCCCCTGAAAGTTTGAGCCAAAAATGTGGGTACGCATTATACTTGGAAGCCCATTACACATGGCAAAATACGGTATATTAGATTCAGGTATACAACATTCATTGACACTTATTAGGGTGGTGCAAAAGTAATTGTGTTTTTGCAGTTATTTTTAACCTTTTAAACCGCATTTACTTTTGCACCAACCTAATATATACCTTATGGTGTGATCATCTTGATAAGTCTAATGACCATCTGTCACTATGCAAAGTTATTACAATATTATTATTGATTATGTTCTTTATGGCACCATATGTATTTTAAAAAATTCTCTCTGATTTTTAGATCAACTGTGTGCCTGTCTCTAGCAGTGAAATACTTTTGATTTACTCTTTAGATTTCCTGTTTATTAAAATGAAAACCAAATAACCGAAGTTGGTAAAATTATGTCCACAGTAAAAGAAATCTGGCTCTGTGTGAGAAACTTAGGGGATTACAGTGAGCACAGGCCTTATTGCGTAGATTTGGGGCCTTCCATTTCTGTGGTACGTGGATGTTCTTTGTTTATTTGGGAGTGCTCTGAAACGATCCAGATACTAGAGGTTTCCACATGACTTATACAAAAATGAGGCATTATGTAGGTGTATTGTACTTGTAAATAACACCACTTATGTTGAAAAAAACTTCAATAAAATAAGCTGTAACGTTTGTGATTGATATGGTACAGGGAAAGTTACTAAATGTTTTTAGGGTGATATACTTGGGAGACAAACTGTAACAGAATGTAAATGCTGTGATTTTTCTTTAACCTAGTTTAAAGGTTCAATCAAAAGGCTAGTAACTAGTCTCGTGAATTAGTTTTGTTTCTGTAGTTTTCCTCATAGAGGGTAGTATCAGAGTGGTTAAAATGTCACACAGAAGCCGTCATTGGTGCCCTTCTTGTTGTGTGTATTATCAAGCTCCTCTTGATATTAGACAAACCTGTTTTTCCTAGGTGGGAACTTGCCTATTCAAATTTAGTGTAAGCTCCCTTATCATATGTTTTTATACTTCCCTGTTAAGTCTCCTAACTGCTGAAGCGCTGTAACCCAAATGTGTGATTGGGATGATAATGATGCTAAGTTTGTGATGTAATGGAAAGGTTCAGACTCTAAATTGGAGCCAACCTAAAGGTACTGCTGCTCTGGACCAGATGCTGATGTCTTTGGAGAGAAACCATACCCTCTTGTAGGCTTGTAACTCTATAACATTGTTGTCTCTAATATTCATTTAGCTTCCTGTGCTGTTCAGAGTCCTTTAATCATTTTGTGTCCATAGTCTCTTTTTCATTTCCTGATGTTTATATCTTTCAGGCTTTTACCTTTCTGTTTCTCATCTCTACAGTTTCTTAGCTTCCCTCTACTCTTAGCAAAATTCTTTGTTAAACATTAGACAATCATTGTATTAATACATGCTATCAGCTCCCTACCACTCCCTAACTCCAATTTTTATCTTTCTCTTCTTTCATTGGAGGCATCTGTCTCCTTCCATCCTGCTTCAAAATCAGTGTCTCTCTTCTTTTGAAGTCTATACTCCCTTATAGCTTCTATCTCCCTATATCCCTTTCCAGTTCCAGTTTTGAAAATGTGATATTTGTTTCTATTTTGTTTCTATTTTTTTATTCCTCAACTGGTCCACTGAAACCACTCTTACCAATATCTCCTTATTGATGAATCAGAGGACACCCTTTAATTATCTTGTCCTTGGAAGGGTCTGGCAGTTGACTCCTGCTTGCTTGTTGGAATTCTTCTCTGTGATTTTCATGGTGCCTATCTCTTAGGGGCTTTTATTTCCTTTATTTCAGCTCCTTCTCAGTTTTCGGGCCAGAGATCTTCTAAAGCATCTTTTCTTCTGCCTGAGCCTTGAATGTTAGTGTTCTCTAGCTTTCTGTGGGTGGCCTCAGCATTCTCCCTGGATGATTTCACCCACTCCAACCAGAAATCCATGATGACTCAGATACCTCCACCTTAGATCTCTCCTGAGCTATGAACCAGTATGTCCAGCTGCCTTTCGATCATTTACATATGGTTATATCAGAGGCATTTCAAAACAAATGTGTCTAAAACTGAGTCATCAATACAACTCAGAGTTACCACCTATTCAGTAACTCGAGCCAGAAATATGAGCGCTGTCTTTGGTTTATCCTTCTTTTTCATCCTCAACTTTAATTAAGTTCTGTCATTTTTATGTCCTGTGTTTCAGTTGTCTATCTCCCTTTACTCTCTCTCTCCCCACCTAACACACAAGTTCCCCATTGCCACTCTGCTAGATAAAATTCTCAGGATGGCTCTGCTGGATTACTGCCACCATTTCCTAATCTCAGGTGCTACCTTTCAAAACAGGTTAAATGTTCCTCCTAGTCCATGAGTTCCTTGCTATTATAGCATTTATCACATTGTATCATTATATATTTACTTGCCTATATAGCTACTGAACTGGAGCTCCTTAAGTAAGCAACTGTATCTTAGTTATTTTTGTAAGATCTGTGTCTAGCATTGTACTTGGCATGTAGTAGACAGTTAATAAATATTTGGATAAGTGAATAATGATTGTACAAAGGAAAGAATAGAAGCTTTTGGGTCAGACCAATCAAGATCTAAAGTCTGCTTTCTTGACCTTGAACAAATGAATATGTTCAGGAATTCCATTTCCAGAATACAAATGAGCTATTTTATGTGTACTTAGTATAGTGCCTGGCACATTTTAGGTGACCTGTAAATTGCCTTCTAAAACAAAGTAGCCTATGCTGTGCATTGTTTTGTTTTTGCTTCCTAGTACTACTTTGTAAACTGAATTCATTCTCTAATTTTCAGGGCCTTGGGAGAAAGATTCTGTAGCAAGGGCTCCTTGTACTGCCAAAATAAGAATTTTTGAAATATAATACTATTTAGTTATCAATTTAGAATGAAAAAAAGAAAAAAGAAAGCAAACTGGCTTTTCAAAGACACCATGAAGCCTCACTGACACTAATTCCAAATTTTCTGAGTATGACATTGTGTTATATTCTACACATTCTACATCTGTAGTGCAAATACAGCCACCGCTGTTGGAACGGTGAGATTACCCTAGGATCTTGTCAAAGAAGTAATCAATTTTGTTCGGTATTACTCTTCCCTAAAGTTTGAGGACAGATTTATGCATGTTAGAAAGGTTTAAAATTACTGTTGGAACAAAAAGTCTGACCTCCCCCCACCCCCAGCCTCATAGTTAACCAGAATTTTCATTAGCTTGAACGTCCCACTCAAGTGTAGTATTTATGTGGTAGGTTTTCCTGTCCTTTGGGCCCTTCAAGCCTGGCTGGAATGAGAAACCATCTATTTCCTCTTAAGTAGGTTTCACATTAGTGGGATTAATATCGTTGTTTTTCCTAATTGTTCAAATGGTAGCCCAGGAAGCATATAAAAAATAAATATGTGAAGACCAGCTCTGTCCTTGTTTGGAATTGGAAACATTAACACTTCAGTGTAAGCCTGAGTGTCAGTTATGTTCGACATGGAAGACTCCAGAAGAGGATTTCTTTGCTTTTCCCCAGGGGCTTGCTGGCCATTTAAAAGTTGTCAGGGCAGTCATCTCCAGCAGAGGGCTTGCGCACACAGCCCACTCTAGGACCTTGCAGGCGCCTCCGCGGGATGCACGCAGAGCATGAGTGGCAGTTTCCTGACTTCCTTCCCCGAAAATTCCGGGCCAGCAGTCCTGTATCTTGCTCTAAGAGGCAGAGTGCAGGCTCTCGCCGCCCCGTAGCAGGTTCCTACCTGCGCCTCTAGGCGACGCAGAGGGGAGGGCGAAGGAGGAGGGACTGGACGACGACAGCAGCACCGCAAGCCGCCAGCTGCCCGCCATCCCTGTGCCGCTTGCACGCACTGTCCCCAGCGAGCCCTGGAGGGCGGCTCTGTGGCCCAGAAGCACAGCGGGGACCTCTGGGGGCCCGGGAGTTCTGGGCCGCGGGCGGGCGGGCCGCGCCTCTGCTCGACCTCGCTGGAGCCGGGGGTGGGCCGCACGGCGCAGAGGTGACTTAGGGAGACCTTGTGGTGCCGCCCTGGGTCGCGCCTCCTGGCTCGGCTGGAGGGGAGGTGGAGGAACAGGCCGAGCGCATTTGTGCTGGAGCTGGCGGAGAAGCGCAGGGTGGAGCGCGAGCTGGGATCCCCAGATTTGGCTCAGGTGTGTTGGGTGTGTGTGCTTGCTGGGGGCTTTACTGGATCAGCCTTGGGACAACAGAGAACCTTGGGGAGTGAAGAGGGCAGGGCAGCCAGACGAGATCGAGGGATGTGAGTAGATCCAAGAATAGTTGGACGGGTGTGTACAGAGCGGACTGCAGCCGTGGGCGTGTGGGGAGGGGTACGGAAAGCTGGGAGACCCTACCCGGCTCTGGGGTCTTCCTGCCGGCCCTACGTTTGCATCGGGTTCCCACAGGAAGAGCCCCTGGGAGAAAAGCCCGTGGACTAATATTTTTTAAAGGTAAATATTGGTAGTAGGTCAAGTGGGGCCGGAGTGGGAGGGGAAAGGCAGTGAAAGACATTATTGTCCTAAATAACCTTCCAAGTTAGTGATTTTTTGCATGTCTGTGCCCTGACTGACATTGAGATGAACTTAACCATCTGCTGTTCAGAGGCCACTAAAATTCCAAGAAAACGAGGAAAAATGCATGAGTGGATTGAAGAGAGAAAGGGCAGTTACACTGGGGCTGGGGAGTGGGGAGGTGGCTTTCAACTTTGTTTTGGTTAAGGATTTTTGATTACTCATAGGCTTTCTTTGTAGCCTAAACGAGAGGAGAATCACGTTCCCTAGCGTTCAGACATGTGGCTAGTGTTTTGTGTTTTCTGTTGTGCTGGTGTTTTTCTGGATTTGGGGGGGGGGGGGGGGGAGATACCAGGGAAGAGCTTAGCACAGTTTTGAGTTATGAAAGCTTTTAAAAGTTGCTTAATTTGAATTAGGTTCAAAGACAGAATGAAAGCATTTCATTTTGAAAACATAGCATTGCTTAGCGGGAATCTTTTTCAAAAGAGAAAAATGCTTAAAATGCGTGTTGGTGGAGTAATGTGTAGGCTAGAATTTGGGAATCTTAAATGTAAGTTTTCATTTCAGTTTGAGGACTCACCAGAGTTAATCTCTGATCCAAATAATGTTTGATTTCAGTCCTGAAGCTGATGACTTTGGCAAGGTAGCTGTTTAGATTGAGTAGATATTTAATCTGAACATGAAGACCAGAAAGCTATTTCAGCCTTTGTCCCAGTACTAGGTACGTTTACTAGACTCTGGGATCTTAAAGGAATTTGTATCACTGTGAATATAATTGCAAGACTCTAGTCTCCCCTCTTTAGAAGCTCTTTAAAGGTTAATTTTGGGGAATTTCATGGATGGAGAAAGTGACCCACATCTCTCTACTCTCAGTTGTGCACCTGCAGAATTAGGGAAAATTAAAAAGCTTATTAGATGTTCTATATTAAAAGTAAATCTAACATTCAAGGTAGTATATATAGTTCAAGTGCTTTTTAAATATTGTCCACAGAATCATTGATAACATGATTATGCAATGCTATGCTGTGCTCTATATACAATGTATGACATTTGCCATTTAGACAGCTTTTATAAATGTATCGTTAGTATTTCTGGCATTCATATACGTAATTGTGTTTATCAGCTCCATGAGGATTATAAGAAAACGTTAATTACTTTAAAAATTGGAAATTTAGAATTTTTACTTGGTCTACATTATTGAACATATAGTCCTAATTTTTAGCTTGTTGCACATGTAATCCAGAAACACACTGCTACAAATTAATTTTGGAAGCAGCTAGGACTTAGTTAAACATAAAGATGAAGTTTATGTAAAATGAAGATGGTTTTCATTTTGATAACTTGTGGAGTTTTGAACAAAATTACATAAGGTTTTAATTAGTAACATGAAGAGAGAGAGAGACAGAGACAGAGAGAGTGTGAGTGTGTGTGTGTGTGTGTGTGTGTGTGTGTGGCTTATCATGCTTGATATGAATGACCCAAGATTTATCCTGATAAGTTTTTGTATCTCAGAATGATACCAAGACTGTAGCCTGCATGCAATTGTTTATCTTGTTCCCCTACCGTATTCCTATTAGAGAGTGCAGTGCCTGCCTTAGACCCTATATGATGAATTTTGAATGAGTTATAGGCACATATAATTTTACTCTCATGTTAACTTCAGAATGTTAAGGATATAATTCAATACATTTCTATAATTCCACCATAGGCTTGATATCTATTCCTTTATATACTTTATATAGTATTTCATATAGTATACTTTATGTAATATTTGTGTAAAAATTTTTTCTCAATTCAATAAGTATTTACAGAATGTTTATCTTGTCAGATACTGCTATGTCAGTCTGTCATCATAAAACTTAAGAGTTTACCAAAGGAGCCAAATGACTAAAAAGCTCCTTAGAAAAGGCACACCATATCCAGAGGGAACAGAAAGGATGAATTCTAGCAAATAGTTCTTTAAGACTGGAACAGAGGGTGGGAAAATCAAGGCTAGATGAGTAGAAGCAGGATCTTCTTGGAAGACATGGTAAATTAGGCCTAAAGAGTTTGAATCTTAATTTGGGCAGTTAGAATCACTGAAAGATTTAATCGGGGAGAGATTTAATCAGATTTGCTCTTTATGAGAAGCATTAGAGGGCAGGCCTTGAAAGCAGGGAGACCAGGTACAGGAATTCAAGAGAGATAATCAGCATTTTAACCAAGTTGGTGGCAGTAGAAAAGGAAAGGAAGATACAGAGCAGAGAGAGACTTCAAAAATAAATGACATGTCGGTATTATTATCTCTTGAATTCCTACATGGTGGCCCTGCTTTCAAGGCCTGTCCTCTAATCCTTCTCATAAGGAGCAAAGCTGATTAAATCTCTCCCGTGATTAAAATCTTTCAGTGATTTTAACTGCCCAGATTAAGATTCAAACTCTTTAACCTGAAACTAATAAAAAAGTAAAAAAAAAAGAATTACCTTAATGATAAGAAAAGGACATAAATAAGAGCTGATAATGTTAATAGATTGACTATGAGGAATGAGGGAGAAGGTGGAGTCATAGATGACTCCCAGGGTTAGGGCATAAGTCACTGTAATAAAGGGAATAGGGGAGGAAGAGTTCCCCTTTGGGCATGATGACATCCCAGTAAGACTGTCCTTACTTGTCCAGTAAAAATTTGGGCCTCATTAGTGTTGAGAGTCACCTGAATAAACATGGTGATGGAGGCTGAAGGAGTAAATAATATCACCTAGGAGAAGTATAGCTTGAAAGAGTTGAAAATGAAAAGGTTGCATACCTTTTTAGAAAGGGAGCCAGTGGCGAGCACTGAGAAAAAGCAGCCAGAGAGGCAAGAGAAGAGGCAGAAGAGGGGAGGCCAGGGGAGACAAGCGGTTCAAGAAGGTGAGATAACAGCTGAAACGTGTCCCTTAGATTTGGTAGCCAGGTGGTCATTGCAGTCCTTGAGGGATGTTTTAGAAGCATGACACAGGAAGAAGCCAGATGGCAGCAAGGAGAGGAGGAGTAAATGGGAAGTAAGAAAGTAGAAATAATGAAGCTAGACTGTGATTCCATCTCTGTAGACAGTCATAATCCCGTGCTTCCCCGAAAATAAGACCTAGCCGGACAATCAGCTGTAATTCATCTTTTGGAGCAAATATTAATATAAGACCCGGTCTTATTTTACTATAAGACCTAGCCAGATAATCAGCTCTAATGTGTCTTTATAGTAAAAGTAAAATACTGTAGTAAAATACTTATAGTAAAGTAAAATACTTATAGTAAAATAAGACCGGGTCTTATATAATATAACATAAGACTGGGTCTAATCGGGTCTTATATAATATAACATAAGACTGGGTCTAATTTTACTATAAGACCAGTTATACTATACTATACTGTACTATACTATACTATATTATACTATACTATACTATACTATACTATACTATACTATACTATACTATACTATACTACTGGGTCTTATATTAATTTTTGCAAAAGACACATTAGAGCTGATTATCTGGCTAGGTCTTATTTTTGGGGAAACACGGTCTATGACTAATTACAGTTTTGTTCCTTTCTTTCATTCCTCATATCTCTTAGTTATTTATTTTTCTGGCTACTCATGGAAATGTGGTGACCAGGCTAGGGGTTTCAGGACATTGTTGATTAGAAGCTGAGATGGTGGCAATCAGTGTTCATCCCTGATTTTTAGGAAAGGCGTGCTTCTAACTTCTAATGATTCACTGTCAAGAATGATACTTCACAAATACCATTTATCAGACTTCCCTTGCGTTCTTATATTGTTGAACTTCTTAATGTTTATCATGAGAGGGGTACTGATTTTTATCAAATGTTCTTTCTGCATCTATTAAGAAAGATAATCAAGGTTTTTAAAAATTTTGTTAAGGTGGCAAATTATATTTTTAGACTGTTTTTCTTGTAATAAACCATACTATGTACCTGGAGTAAGCCTATTTTGGTCATGATGCATTATGTTTAACATTCTCCTAAATTTGGTTACTTTTGGGTTTTATCATCTGTTTATGAGTGAGATTGGCTTGTAATTTCTTTTTGTTCTGTCTTCATCAGGATTTAGTATCAAGGTTACCCTGGTCTCATAAAATGAGTTCTGGGAGTATTCCTCTTTCGTTCTTCTCTGGAAGAGCTTGTATAAAATTGAAATGGTCTGTTCCTTGAAAATTTAGTAGAACTTGCTTATAAAACCATCTTATTTTATGAGTTTTTAAAAAATTGCTAGTTAGATGTATTTAATGGTTATAGGAGTATTTTAGTTTTCTGTTTCTTATTGGATCAGCTTTGACAAGTTATATTTCTAGGAATTTATTCTTTGCATTTAAGTTTTGAAATTTATTATTATAAAGATGTTCATAATATTTTATTGTCTTTTTAATTTATGTTGAATCTGTAATTATTCCTTTTCCTAATTTTTTCCATTTTCTTTTTCCCAATATTCATTTGGATATTTCCAAATAAATTTTTTCTCTTTTAAAAATCAGCCCCATTAAGGCTTTCTCTATTTGATTATTTTTTTTTGAAGAACTGCCTTTAGCTTTTTATTTCATCTTTTCCTTTTAAATTAATTTTTATTATCTCTATCATTTTTCTTTGAGTTCATTTTTCCCTGGGGTCTGTACTTTTTTTATTCGTTGTCTCTTAAAAGAGAATAATTTGTTCAAAATTTGTTATTTTTCAGATTTCACATTGTATATTTCTCAGTTCTAGTATCACTGCTTACTTTAACTAATAGACTTTAGTAATGTATTTCCCAGACTGCATCTTTCCAGACTGAGGAATGCTAATGTATGTAGTGTAGAATACTGCCCTCCCAATATTTAAAATACCTAAACTTTTGGAAGGTCTTAACTACGTACATATTTTTTCTCTTACCCAACTCTTTCCTTTTTTCATTGCTTGGCATTTATCTCCTTTCTTCTTTTCCCACCTTGCTGCTCACCTTTTTCCTCTTTTTCCCTCACCCCTCACTTCTTTTCTATCCCTTAATACTTTGGGTGTTGTCTTCATTCACTTGCCTCCTTCCTCCACTTTTTTCTTCTGTCATCTCCAGTTTTCTATCCCCCACCCCCCAAGACTTGGAAGATTTTTTCCATTATCTGCTCAACATATTTTATCTTGTTCTTTCCTTCTCAACACCTTGGCTCCAGCGCCAGAGAGGAAAAGTGGATAAGCTTATTTTCCTCAGATGCTCAAAGGTTCACCATTATACCATGTGATCTTTGTTATTCCTTATATAATCCAACTCATGACAAAGTCAGAGAGAGCATGGAAGGCCTCTGAAGAAAGCATAGATGGTAGAATATAAACCTGCTGTAGTTTGGAGTCCTGAGGTTGGGGCTCCAGTATTAGTCACCTTTTTCTTGCTATACGAGTATAACTCTGGTCAGTTTACTCCAAGGCCTCACATTCCTCCTGTGTGACACAGGGTTATTAACGTAGACCCCCCCCCACCTCTCCTTTATGAGTTGCTATGAGACTCAAATGAGTTAAGAATAAATCCATCGGTTTATGTAAGATACTCTTCCCATGCTTTCTTTTCAGAAAAATATCTTGAAAGGATTTAGTGTTCAATTCAGGGACAGAGAAGTGAAGTAAGAGTGGTTTGTGGCATGGGGTGTTGGATCATAAAAGCCCTGATGGGAAGCAGTAGGTGGTGATCAGAATGACAAGAGGCACAGGAGTTCTGCTCAGCAGTTGAGAGGATCAGGAAGGTGTCTGTCCTCTGGTACAAGGGAGCCCATAACGTCCCAGGCTGGAGACGTGTTACATCTGGTGGCTGGATCCTAGCCTGTAGTGACATCATCTGTTCCTGTAGCTAATATTTATTATTTGCTACATTCAGGACACCCAAGCCTCTTTGAGCTTACTTGAGAAAGTAAGCTCACTTCTAATAATGTTTCTATGGGAGAGATTTATTTGTTCCGGGTTCTAAACAACTGAATTAAAAAGGAAGCTTGTGACTAATTCTCCTTAGTAATATCTCTTCCTTGTGATAGAAGTGATTTAATTTTGAATATTTTCTTCACTTACTTTTATTTTACTTTGTGTTATGGATTAGTTGTTCAAAATCCCCAGATCATGGACTCAATCTTAGATTGTAGAGCATCCTGTCTGGTGATTTTCAAAGGTTTTATTGGGGAGTAAGGTGGATGCCAGTACATAAGATAGATGGAAGTGAAGGCACCTCCATAAAACACAGTTTGATATGATTGATATAATTGATCTGTTCTCCTTTATTTTACAGATGAGAAGAGCAGGGCCTGGGGAGAGAGTCAGCTACTTCTTCAAGTTTATGTAGCTAGGAGGGAGGGCCACTTAGAGCTAAATGCAGCATTCTGCCTCCAAATTTAGTGCTGAAGAACAACCCCATCGTGTCACATACGAGTATGGCTTGAATTAGGAAAATTCATCCATTAGAGAAGATAGTCCGCCTTGATTCAAGGCTGATGTGGCCATATATAAGATAATTTTCAGTTTAACAAAAGGATACCAACTTTAGAAATAAGCAGATGGCCAAGAATATGGCAGTGTCTTCAGGTTTTGCACAGAATACCTGTATTCCAGGTTCTCAATAGGAAATGTCTGTCTTTTTGTGAAAATTGTGCTTGGTAGAGGTCACATTTTTGGAAGATACAGAATTTCTCCATTTTTTTCTAGGTCTTCTAAATTTTATCTTAAAATTACACTAGACCGTCAGAAAGCTGCAGCCTGGTCTATATTTTCTTGGTTTTCTAAAAAATGACTCTCACTGAGTTGTAAGTTGGAATTAAACCCTCAGTATCTGTTGAGGGGCATTTAAAGAATTAGCTTTAATGACATTACTGATTATTTTGACCTTGAATACACTTCCTCCCTTGTATATTACTCTGAATGAGAAATTAGAGGTAAAGACAAAGAGGGAGTGTTTTCCCCGAAAGAACTGATATACAGAGGGTGCCAAATATATATATATATATATATATATATATATATACACACACACACACACATTTTAAGAAAGGAAAAGACTATTAAAATTGTAATACTCAATATATACTGATAACAAAAGGTGAATACAAGTCATGTGTATACATTTTTTTGGCACCTCCTGGTATACATTTTTTCCTTGTGGACAATTAAAAGGGCATAATTTTGTATCTCACTCTGTTTTGTCCTTTAGAGAATTCAGAGCCAGATTTTATGGCTCGTCCACAGTGGTTGTGTAGGTTCCATCTCTTGTAGGTCCTACCTAGTACCATATCAGAAATTGTTCTCTATTTTCATAGCTATTTTTCTAGTTTTGAAATCACTGGATTTACTGCATTCTCTCGTGAATTAGTTGCATGTGGTTGTGCCCCAGAGTGCATTCAGGTATATGATGATTATATTTTGGGATTTTTCTGTAAGTAATAACAACTAAGTAAATAGTTGTTAAAATGTTAGGAATATATTTGGACTTTATACTATGGTTTTATGTCAAGAGTATATGCATTTTGATACTGACTTTATAATAGATAATTTGAAATTAAAATATATGGTATATGTTACAATGGGAGCTTATTTTTTTCATGATAATGCAAGTCAAACTCAGTATACATTTTAGACCAATATTTGGAAAAAAAATATTTTTATTTGTGGTAAAATACACATAGCATGAAATTTACCATCTTAACCATTTATAAGTGTGTATAGTTCAGTGGCATTAAGTACATTCAGATTGTTGGGCATCCATCACCACCATCCATCTCCAGAACTCTTTTTGTCTTCTTAAACTAAAACTCTGTACCTATTAAAGAGCAATTTCCCATTCTCCTCTCTCCCCCACTCCAGTCCCTGGCAACCACTATTCTACTTTCTGTTTCTGAATTTGGCTATTTTAGGTACCTTACATAAATGGAGTCATACAATATTTGTTTTTTCTGACTGTCTTATTTCACTTAGCATAATGTCTTCAGGTTTCCTCCATGTTATATAGCATGGGTTAGATTTCTTTCCTTTATAAGGCTGAGTAATATTCCATTGTATGTATATATACACCACATTTTGTTATTTCATTCATCCATCACTGGTGCACTTGGGCTGCTTTATCTTTTGGCTGTTGTGAATAATGCTGCTATGAACATGAGTGTGTAAGTATCTCTTTGTGTCTCTGCTTTTAGTTATTTGTAGTGTATATACTCAGAAGTAGAATTGCTGAATCGTATGGTAATTCTGTTTTTAATTTTTTGAGGACCCGCCATACTGTTTTCCACAGTGGCTATACTATTTTACATTCCCACCAGCAGTACATACAAGTGTTCCAGTTTCTCTGTATCCTCACCAATGCTTATTTTCTGGGTTTTCTTTCTTCCTTCCCCCCTCCCCCTCCCCCTTCCCTCCTACCCTTTCTCTCTTTCTTTCTTTCTTTCTTTCTTTCTTTCTTTCTTTCTTTCTTTCTTTCTTTCTCTCTCTCTCTCTCTCTCTCTCTCTCTCTCTCTCTCTCCCCCCCCACCCCCCTTCTCTCTCTCCTTTCTTTCTTTCAATGGTAGCCATCCTGGTGGTAGTGAAGTGTGGAGAAAACAATTTTTTTATAAGTAGAGTTAATCACTTTTTATATCCAAATGTTAACTCCAGGCATACCAAACTATCTCTTTTTACATTGGACCATAATTGCCCTACAGAGCAGTAATTTTCCGTTGTTTCTCAGACCATTCAAAAGTTGCTCCGGTTGAAGTGTGATGGAGGGTGCACAGCTCCAATTCTCTTTAGTTCCTTCTTTTCCCTCAGTTGGATGAAAAAACAACTGCATAAAGCAGGGATGACTCTTGAGGTTTCCATGGATGTAAGAGTTAATTTAAGCCTACATATCTGTATTCTACTTTTATATTTTCTATCCTTCTTTCTGTGCTTTAGATTGGTTACCAGATGTGTTTTGAAGGATAAATGCTTAATTGAAAACAATTTTTTCTTGTCCTTAGAGTTAGCATAGGAAAATGAAGAAATGTTTGAATCACCACAGATATATAAAATATGGGACCAGGAAACTGATATACTTGAGAAAAGTCAAGCCTACCTTCACTTGTACATGGGAACTAATAAAGTAAAATATGTTACTGAAAACCAGGGAATGATTTACCTGAGTGCTAGAATTTGATAGGAAATTTAATATATTCTATAATGAAATTATTATTTGATCTTTAGCCATATTTAGGAGTACAAAATTTCTATAAATCATGGAATCAAAGGAAAAATTTTAAAAATCAGATGGAAACTTGGGGAAAATGTTACCACAAAATTATAAAAGGGATCTTAGAGGCCATCTAATTTTCCTCCATTTGCAAAAATCCTCTCTCCAACTTCCTGCCTCCTAGATGGTCATTTTATGTACTATGTAAACTCGTAGGTAATGTAAACATATAGGTTACGACTTGGAACCTGAATCGCCAAACCTGTGTTTGCGTACCGGCTCTGTCACTTAACTAGTTATATGATCCTAGCAGGTCATGTAAATTGAATAAGCTTGAGTTTCCTCATCATTAATAATACTACCTCACAGGATTGTGGGAGGGTATGAGACAGAAAGAGCTAGATATTAGCTCCTTCTCTTCCTGCTGCTACTACAGTTATACATGAATTATCTCTTAGGGCCTCCCATTCCATTGCAGGAAACTGTAAATACTAGAAAGTTAAACCTTAGACTAAGGTGAAGTTTTTTCTTTTCTTGTTTTTAAATTCATGATTTCAAGTCTGTGCTCTGCAGCATCACAGAAAAGGTATGTTTCCTCTCTCTGACAATTCCTCTGCTATTTGGATCAACCAGTAAATTCCTTTCCCCAGGCCAGACATCTCCAAATTCCTTCAACTGTTACTATGTCAAGCTTTCCAGATCCTTCCTTTTTCTCAGTCTTCACTGATCCCTCTCAGGTTTTTTTCTCAAAACGTGCCATCCAGAAATGAGTTTAGTGTTCCACATGAAGTTGGCATGCAGAGCATGGCACTTCTCAGTTGGCTTTCCATCCTGCTCAGGGGAAAGAACCTCCGTGGCTACAATGACCTACAAAGACGCCTTGTGGGATGGGCTCTGTTGCCTGCCCTACCTCTCCAACCTGTCCTTTCCTTTCCTGTCACCTGCTCGCTTTGTTTTGAGAATCGTGGCCTCCTATTGTTCTCAAATTCATGAGCCCATTCCTACCTCAGAACTTTTGCTGTTCTGCTGCCCAGAACACACTACTCTCCCAGATGCTTGCCTGGCGCTCTCCTCGCCTTTGTCAGTCTTTAATCCAATGGCACCTGATCAGCGAATCCTCTGGTCATTCTATCTCCCAGGACTCCCTTTCCCAGCTTTATTTTTGTCTTTCATATTTCCTACCACCAAGAACTTGAAGTATTTCATTCATTTACTGTTTCTTTCCCTGCAGTAGACTGGAAGTTCTCTGAGTACAGTAATTTTTGTCTGTATAATTTATTCACTGCTGACACTCTGCAGGCTGGAATGCTTGGCATGGTGTAGGTGGTTGATGAGTATTTATTGCGTGAAGAACATGATGAAATGATTGATTCCCCTCTGCTTAGAAGTTGCATCATATTGGGCTTGGGAGGGGCACGTGGGCAGCAGGTCACAGTCATTGGTCAATTTTTTGTTTCTTTTTAAAACATCAGAAAAGAAAAGTGTACCTGAAGAAGGAAAAATAAGAAGCCATGTTCACTGTTTGAGGACTTGGGAAATTTTCAGATCACTTTGCTTGCCTAGTCAATATTTTATTTCACATATAATTGTATTTGCTCATAAGATTTTTATATTTTGTAAAAATAAATATAGGTTATTAAAACAAGAATATTTGTTCTTTACATATATATTAGCAGAGTTTTCCAAGTAGTGGGCTTAAGATAAATGATCTTTTCAACCCTCAGAAAGGCCAGAACCCCAAACCAGGGGTCTCACCTGGTTTCGTCTCGCCCATGTGCCATACAGAGATCATTTTCTGTGTGTGCCAAGACTTCTAAACATGGGAAACACTGCTTTAAGATATTTAAAATGTTTTCTTCAGATGGAATTCTAACCTACTGAGTTGATTACAGCATTTATTAGTTTTTTCCCTCCCTAGTTTGAGAACCATGAAAACACTTGCCAAAAATAGAATAAAACATCAAAATTCTGTGAAAGCAAAGTTGTTGCCTTCCAGGACTTAACAATGTTCAGCATACTTTACAGAAAGATATTTCCAGAGACTGAACCAAAGGCATTAGAAAAATAGAGTTGGAAATCAAAGTATAGTTATACAGTGGAACGAACCTCAGCAGTGAAAAAACGAACTGCTTATGCAGTCATGCACCACGTAATAAACTAACGTTTTGGTCAACAACAGACCACATATACTATGGTGGTCCCATAGGATTAAAATGGAGCTGAAAAACTCCTGTTGCCTAGTGGCATCATAGCTGTCATAATGTCATATAGTGCATTACTCATGTGTTTGTGGTGCATGCTGGTATAAACAAGCCTTCTATGCTGCTAGATGTATAAAAGTATAGCACATACAATTATGTACGGTACATAATATATACTTGATAATAAAGCACTGTGTTACTGGTTTGTGTATTTAGTATACTTTTGATCGTTTTTTTAGAGTGTACTCTTTCTACTAATAAAAAAAGTTTGCTGTAAAACAGTATGCCATGTTATACCAGCAGCAGCCTCATGCATCTTGTGTTTAGAGCATCTCTTGATTGCATCATTTTCTCGTGCTTGATTTAATCTCGTGTTGTTTTGTACAGTGACATCCACACAGGCTTGTAGCCGAGGAGCACTAGGCTGTGCCATATAGCCCAGGTGTACAGTAGGCTATGCCATCGAGGTTTGTGTAAGTCTTTCTATGATGTTCACACAAGGACAGAATCACGTAATGATGCATTTCTCAGAATGCATCTGCATTATTAAGTGGCTCACGACTATGTTTGCAACAACATAAGTGAATCTGAAAAACATTATACTGAAACAAGTCAGACACAAACGAGTATATCCTACATGATTCCATTTGTTTGACGTTCAAGCACAGACAAACCTAACGCATGGTTACAGAAGTCAGCGGTGGTTGCCTGGGGTTGGCAGAATGGGGAGAGTGACTGTAAAAGGGACACAGGAGAATTTGGGGAAGAGGGGGACAGAAGTGTTCTATATCTTTATAGTGAGGCTAGTTAAACGGTATATGTTTGTGAAAATTCATTGAACTGTATGTCTAAAATGGATGTATTTTATTGTGTTCATTTAAAAATTAGAGCTGTTAAGCTGTTACTTTTCTGTATAACTTTTTCTAGTTATTTTTATCCACAGAACTATCAACTATAGAGCCCTTGAATAACTTATGAAAATAAGGTTTGGTTAGATTATGATTAAATTTGTCTGCTTTTAAAAATGATTGTTTACCTCTTGTTGTGGCATATCACTAAAAGAGAAATTTACTTCCAGGATACATAAAACATATAAATCTGCTGTGAGTGATTATATAAGAGTAAACCATTTTTAGGTAGAAGCTTTGCAACCATGATGAGACAGGAGCGTTCTTAACAGAATCTCAGATTGGGTACCTACACTAAACGACTGAGAAAGCCATGCATTCTACACTTATTTGAGAGTACCTTGCAAACATTGTTCTGTGTTTGATACTGCAAAGTTTTACAAATTTGATGTACATATTTGATGATGTGACCATCAATTCCTAAGTAGACATATTTAAAGATATTTTTGTTAATTGTAAAATTATGAGAGAGGTATGGAAGATATACAAGAGTATACAGAAAGCTATTTTCTATAAAGCATAGAGAAGAGTATAAAATCCAGAACACAGCAACCACTGGCAGGATTTTGATGTCTTAGTTTATTCATACTGGCAAACACACAAATGCAGTATACATTACTGTTTAATATCCTACATTGTTTTCAGTAGTATCAGTGTATTTTTTTGTCGTACATGTCCTTTGAAATGTTTGCACAAGAAATGTATTATTATTTTAGCTCCCATTGTCAGTATATGAGCAGTCTTTTCACTGTGCCCTTAGTGTTGCTAACTACCACTTTTATAGATTTATTGAGGTGTAATTGACATAAAATAAGCTGCACATATTTAAACTGTAATTTATTGAGTTTTGACATATGTTTATACTAGTGTAACCATAACCACAGTCGAGATAAGGACTACTTCTGTTACTTCTGAAAGTTTCTCCCTGCCTTTTGTAATACCTCCCACTTTTCTGCCTACCCCTATCCATAGGCAATTATGGATCAACTTTCTATCACTAGAGATGAGTAGTCATTCTCTGGAGTATTACATAAGTGGGATCATATGGTTTGTACTTTTCTGAGGGGTGGCAGAGGTTTGGCTTCTCTAACTCAGCATAATTATTTTGAGATTCATCCATGTTGTTGCATGTGTCAATACTTCATTCCTATTTATTGCTGGATAGTATTCCATTTTATGGCTGTACCACAATTTATTTGTTCAGCTGTTGATGGACATTTGAATTGTTTCCAGTTTTTGGCTATTACAAATAAAGCTGTGAATATTTATGTACTAGTCGATGTGTGGACATAGTCTTTCATTTTTATTAGGTAAATACCTAGAAGTCAGTAGAATGGCTGGGTCATAATGAAATATGCATGTTTGTGGGGCTTTTATTTGAGTTTGTTTTTAATTTTTAAAAAATTGAGGTAGAATTCACAAAGCGTGAAATTAACTGTTTTGAGCATATAATTCAGTGGCATTTAGTACATTCACAATGTTGTGCAAGCATCACCTCTATCCACTTCCAAAACATTTTCATCACCCCGAAAGGGAACCCCATACCCATTGAGCAGTCACTCCCCATTTTCTGCCTCTGCCCCAAGCCCCTGAAAGTCACTCATTGGTTTTGTTTCTATGGATTTGCCTGTTTGGGACATTTCATATAAATGGAATCATACATGTACTGTGAACTTTAGTGTCTGACTTATTTTCACTTAGCATAATGTTTTTGAGCTTCATGTGCATTATGACGTATCCCAGTACTTCCTTTCTATGGTGTAATGGTATTCTATTGTATGTATATGACACATCTTATTTATCCATTCATCCACTTACGGATATTTGGGTTATTTCCACCTTTTGGCTATTGTGAATGGTGTGCTTCGAAAATTTTTTTACAAGTACTTGTTTGAACATGTTTCAGTTCTTTTGGGTATATACCTAAGAGTGAATTTTCTAGGTTATATTATAACTCCATGTTTAGTTTTTTGAACAAACACCAAACTTTTCCACAGCATGTGCACCATTTTACAGTCCTACCAGCAATGCACAAGGGTTTCATTTTCTCCACATCCTTGCCAACACTTATTTACCTTTTTAAAAAATATATAGCCATTCTAGTGGGTGTAAAGTAATAGCTCATTGTTGTAATGATTTGCCTCCCTCTGATGACTAAAGATGTTGAACGTCTTTTCGTATACTTGGTGGCTATTTGTATATGCTTAGAGAATGTCTGTTCAAGTCCTTTGCTCATTTTTAAATTGGGTTGCTTGTTATTCTGTTGGTGTTATAAGAAATCTTTATATAGTCCAGATACAGGTCCTTTATTGGATGTATATATGGTTTGCATATATTTTCTCCTAATCTCTTGCTTGCCTTTCATTTTCTTAACATTATTTTTTGAAAATCAAGAGTTTTGATTTTGATGATGTCCAAGTTTCATTGCTTCTTTTATATGTATTGCTTTTTGTAAACTTTTTAAGAAATCTCAGCCAAACCCATGTTTACTAAAATTTTCTCCTGTTTTCTTCCAGAAGTGTTCTAATTTTAGCCTTACATTTGGATCTGTGATCCATTAAGAGTTAGTTTTTGCTTTTGTTCTCTTTTTGTATGTTGCTGAGAGAAGCTAAAGACTAAATTAAACAGATATATTTTTTATTTGTATCAGAAGACTCAACATTGTTAAGATGTCAGGTTTCCCCAAATTGATCTACATAGTGAAAAATAATTCCAAGCAAAATTCCAGGGGGGGGAGGGTTTGTTTTGGGTTTTTTTCTTACAGAAATTGACGAGTTGATTCTAAAATTTATAAAGAAATGCAAAGGACCTACAATAGCTACAAATTTTGAAAGAGCAAAGTTATAGGACTTATTCTAACTGATTTCAACACTTATTATAAAGCTCTAGTAATTAAGAGTATGGTATCGATGAAAGAATAGACCCATAGATCAGTGGAACAGATTAGAGTCCAGAAATAAACCGACACATATATATGGTCAATGGATTCTTGATAAAGGTGCCAACGCAGTTCAGTGGGGAAAGGGTTACATTTGGCTTTGTGCTTGATGTTGACTTTGTATATTGATCTTACATGCAGCAACCTCACTAAACTTTCTTATTAAATCTAAATAATTCTAGATTATTTTGACATTTATGTTCAGTCATATCTTTTGAAAACAACGTTTTGTTTCTTTATTCTCAGTTCTTGTATCTTTCAGTTTCTTGAGGAAGCATGTTAGTAGGGCTTCACAACATACAACGTTGAACTTGTTACACCTGTCTTATTCCTTACTTTAAGAGGAATGTTTTTAATGTTTTGGCATTGAATGAGATGTTTGCTCTAAGTTTTTTTCATAGACCCTTTTCAAGTTGTTTTATGTTAAAGAAACACACACACACACACACACAGACATACAGACATGCACATACTCCACACAATTGTAATGTTTTCGAACTTAGTTTTTCAACTGGTTTACTTTTACCAATGATTGTATATATTATAATGATCATATAATGTTTCCACATTAATTAGAAACCTATTGATCTAATTATGTAGGATTATATTGATAGATTTTCACCTTACATTTCTGGAATAAATACCCACCTTAGTTGTGATGTATTTTCTTTTTATGCATAATTCAATGTGTTAATATTTTGCTTATTTTTTAAATCTATATTGCTGATTAAGATTGGCCTGTAATTTTCCTTCCTTATATTTTCCTAATCACACTTGTGATATCAAATTTATCAGAATCTCTTAAAAATTATGGTCAGAGTACTCCATGAATGTACTACATTTATACACATATACACAGTTTTCCATAAAATGTTTTAAATAGTTACTATTGAGAATTTATTTTCTTTGGTACATTTTCCTCTTAGAGTTTCATAAAATAACCAGTTTTTGTAGTTTTTTATTCAAACATGGTTTAGCCGGGACATGTTTGAAGCATCTGCAATTTTTTATATGGTATAAATATCCCACACTAAATTTTTTTTCATATCTTTAGCAGTTTTGTCTGTGTATCTTACAGTAATATTTTCTGACAAAAGAATATATCTTAGTTTTACATCATACTATTTTCTGATATATTTCATACTTTTTTTGTAGTTTGAAAATAAGTATATCCCCAAGTGATTTGTAGCTCTTTTGGTCTTTTCTATAAAAAAAAAAAAAAAAAAAAAAACACAACCACACACACACACAAAACTAACCTTAAAAGAGTTTCTCTTTAAACATTTTATTACAGTTAGTGAAGAAATGTAATAGTAAAGCCCTGGACTGAATGTCATGTGACTTTAAAAATCACTGAAAAAATTTTGGGAGGTTTATTTTCACTTTCTGGAGGCTTAGAACTTTAAGTGTTGAGCCAAATGTCATGGCTTCATGTGCTCATTAGCTTGTATCTCACATAATAATAACATGACTAAAGGGTGGCCTACATTATATACATCCATCCGTATTTTAGATGGCCTTCTGGAGAATTTGCTTATTTGTCCTCTGATTATATATGATCTGTTTTCACCAGGGTAGCTAACAAAGAACTCATAGCAATAAAAGCCTTTGCCATTTTCTGTTTGTTCACTTTGCATATTAGTATTATCCAGTCTGGAGTTCTTTATGATTTGGGTGTATTTTGTGAGTTAACAAAAACTAAATAATACAGTCTATAAATTTTCGTAACCAAGCTCTCATAAACCGCAGCACATCACCATACCCCGAAAGCAGGTGCTTCTGGCAGTATCTGAATGGTAGTTGAAGTTACTGGAACATTCTTCCCTGAAGTTACTGTGCATCCTTCATGTGTCCTCTGGCCATGTGATGTGTGGACCATGTGAGGGCACCACTCTCAGATCTGTATGTAATATTTTGTTTAATATTAATATTTTTGGCAATAAATATTAAAGACTGTCGAATATTCCTATATCCCACGTGTACAATCTGCTTTGAGACTAACTGAAGGCAATAAGGAACCACTGAAAAGCTTTAGATAAGGAAGAAATGCTGGGTTTGCGTTTTTACTACATGAGCTGGGTAGGAACGGGAAGTGTTTTTCTCCTACTAGACTGTAATCTCCAGTGAGTAACCAATCTCTTATTCTACTTTGTATCTCTAGCACTTAATAGAGTAGTAGGCATTCAGTAAATGTTTTTTTAACTAAACTGAAATTCTCCTAAATCAGTGATTCTTATCCAGAAACCATATCACGATAATCTGTGGGGTTTTGAAAAAACACTACATGTAGTAGTGATAGTATTAGCAAAAAACCCCAAACCAAATGCATTAGCTTAAATGAGTTAGAGGTTTTTTGTTGTTGTTGTTGTTGTTTTTCTCTCCCCACGTTAAAGAAGACAGAAGGTGGATGGGCAGTCTGGGTCTGGTATAGCAGTTTCAGGTATTGGGTGCTGTTCCAAATACCAAATTCTAGTGAGGAGGAAGGGGCAAAAATAGGTGTACTTCCCTGAGATCTGGTGAATGCCTCACAATACATCCATTCTTCTTGGGAAGAACTTAGCCATATGGCCACAGCTGCCAGAGAGGCTGAGAAGTAGTCTTTTAGTTGGAGGGCAATGTAGCCATCTAACAAATTGGAGTTCTTACTAAAGAAGGAGAGGAGAACAGATAGTTTGAGAAATTAGCAATCTGTCACAATACACAGGCCTCTTTCCCTCTTGGAAGTCTTGTTTTAGTAAGTCTAGGTTAGAACTGGGCCTTCTAACTACGAAAAAAAAGAAGAAAGAAAAGCAAAACCAAACAAACCCTGTAGCTGATCTAGATATACTCTTCATGATAGAGAACCTCGGCCCTTAGCCAGGTGGTTTTGGACAAGATAGATCTACTAATTTTTGGAATGAGAAACCATCCTCCTGGAGGGCATGGATTCAGCTCAGTTTCTAACCTACCTAATTAATTTGCCATTTATAGTAATGTAATCCTTGACAGGCGCCCAGAGGATGGTTCTCAAAAACGCTTTACTGTAGTCTACGTAATTCTGTTTCCCCTCCTCATTTGCCTGGTTCACCAGTCTGATAATCAGTACTCCTCAACCCCCCCAAAAGTGAGACCCTCTGCTTCTAAGACTCATGATCATTTATCTCCATCCACAATGTTATTGGATTATATAGTTATTGGCAGCACCGGGCGCTGGAAAACTTATGGGGTTTCAAGTTAAAAGATCTTGGTTTCAGTTCTTATTCTTCTGCTAACCTTTGGCAAGTAACTACTTTATAGCCTTCATTTTATACAAATATACATGTACATTCCTCATAGGGTTGTTAGGGAGATTTATTGAACTAACAATCTATAAACATGCCTTTTAAACTGTAAAAATGCTATGCATATATTTTATCAGTGGTAGATATAGAAATACCCCTGTGTACAGAGAACCATTATTTACACAAATGCTTAGGAAGTAAAGTCCTTTTTTTGGCTAGATAAACTCATACTGAAAGTAAGAATGATGAGATTTTTGGAGACACTTTTGCTCAGGTTCCTGCACTTAAATTATTACTTTCTTGGTAAAGTTTAAAATGCTTATTAATACTGGTTAAAGAAATCTTATCAAAAAAAATTATTTTGCCTTGCTTGCATCCCCACTCTATATACCTTGATATTTATTTATATAAAAATGTTTCAATACTTACCTTTGAGCATGTTCCAGCCACCATTCCAAGCAGTGGGGAATATAGTCGTGAACAAATATTTAATTGAGAGTTGAAAAGATGTGATTAAAATATAGACTTAAGAATTTCAGCATCTTAATAATTAGGTTGTTTGAGAATTTTACCATTTTTATATATAGCCAAAATTGATTTATTACATTACATTGAAAGTTGTTTGCAGTGTGCTTAATATATACCATACCATTACATGGCAATTTAACATTCTCTTCCATAATTTATATGATGATACATAAAACCTTTTGAAATTTTTGATACATTATATTACAATCTACAGTATTATAAATTGGAAATTATACATTAAAGGGCATAGTGCTTTTATGAGTATAAAGTGCTACTTCTGGAATGTAAAATGTAGTTACGGAAATTTTAATGTGTTGTAGATGTTCCTTATGTGAGTGTTATAATCAGTGTCAAGTGATTCAACTTTGCAATGAAAAGAAAAATACTATGGTATCCTACTCACACCAAATTATTTTCAGTGACAGAGCCATTGAACAGGAAGTAGAGTAAATCTGTATTGAATCTACTGTTGGTAGCATACTGTGGAAGTAAACAGTACTTTTGTTTCAAGAGACATTTCTTTTCTTTTCTTTTTTTTAAGAAATGTGAAAACTAAACTTACTATATTGTTGTTTGTCTCTAGTACTAGTCTCCAATCGATTTTATTTTCATGGGAGGTTATTTTTAAATCAGTCTGACAAAAATAAACATCAAATATTCTGGATTTATATTGATTCTGCTAAGTATCATAATCACCTTGCTTTTAAACCCCCTACCCCCCATCTGTTTTACCCAATATTTAAGAGCCTATTTATTGGGCTCTGTCCTAGATACAGGAGTAGTCAGTTATCCCCCAAATTCCTCCCTGATTTAAATGTCTGAAAATAAATTTGGAAATATTTAACAGATTATTAGCGGAAACTTCAGTTTAGCACGTTCCTTTGAGGTCCTTTTACTTAGGGCTTGTCAGTAAATCAACAGCCAGAGGTAGCCCTCATCTTTCCTAAGTTGGAGCCCAAGGGCAATGAAGTACAGAGGTATTTCCCAATGAGATTTCCTTTTCTCTTGGCTTGAGCCAGATTGAGGAAGATGCCAGTGCCAGTAAGAAAGGGGCTTTTTTAATGGTTCCAGGAGCCAGTCACAATCGACTGTAAGCAAATGGGAAAATGCTTGATCACCTGTCCTGTTTTGGGTTGACCATGTTAGTATGAGTAAGATTCTGGGTCCGTGGAAATGATCTCCTTTTTAATCCCAGGGTGAACTTTTTTGTGTTGTGTATAGTGTTAAGAGACTAGAGGCTTCCTGCATTACATGCTGGGACCTATAGGTTGATAACTTCTTTGTCTGTTTTCTGTTCTCTATATCTCATATGCACTGAGACAAAGGAAGCAATTGGAAGAAAACTTTGTTACACATACCTGCCTATCTGAATCTGCACAAACACTCTGCCTTTTCTCCTGCAACTGAGGATGCACTTTCTGTGCTCTTAGCAAGGGCCGGCTGTATATTTATAGATTAGATTCCATCCGTTTTGCAAACTCAAGATGATTGCAGCAGTTCTCTTCCCCTCACTGCTACAACATTTATTACCCCCTCTTTATTGAATCTTTCCCATTGATGTAGCAACATGCTGGATCGTCTTCCATAATAAAGCCTTATCGACCCCCACATCCCCTTCCAGTAGTTCCCTCAATTTTGTCCTTCCCTTTTTAACACAACTTCTTAAGAATGGGCTCTATTCACTCTCTTCCAGTTTCCTTCTTTCATTTTGTTGACTCACTCTCGTCAGGTCTTTGCCTTTACACTCTACTGAAACTGCACCTGTCACGTTCCCCAATGACCCCTTCACTGCCAAATCCAGAGGTCTTTTCTTAGTTCTCATATTATTTGATCTGTCATTAGTGTTTGACATAGTTAATCACTTTTTCCTCCTTGAAATACGTCTTTTAGGCTTCCACTCCTGGTTTTCTTTCTATCTTTGTTCCCCCCCTTCTCCCACCCCTGTTTCTTTTGGTGATTTCTTTCCCATTTCCTATCAGAAGGAAATCACAGTCCTTGGATTTCTTCCTATTTCTTCTCACTTTCTCCTTTAGTAATTCTGTCTAGTCTTATGGTTTACAGTATGATCTATTTGCAGATGATTCCCAGAGTGACGTCTCCAGCCTGGGCATCTTCCCTGAACACCTGATTTGATATCTAATTGCCTACTTGACATCTGCACTTGGATGTCTGATGGCATTTCACACTTACCATATATGAACCTGAGTTCCTGCTTGTCCCTGTTCCTCCTGCGGTCTTCCTCGTGTTAGGTAATGATGAGTCTATCTTTCGTGGCTCAGGCCAAAACCGTGGCGTCCTCCTTGTTTTTTCTCACATCTCATAGTCTGTCAGCAAATCATTTAGACTTTTCTTCAGAATATATCCAGAATCTGACTACTTCTCAACACCTCCGTTGCTATCATGCATCTCTTACCTGGATTTTTGCAGTAGCCTCTTAAGGGATCTTTCTGACTTCGCCCCTAATTTCTTCTTCCGCGTTATCAGCCACAGAGGTTGCATTAAAATATAAATCAAATAATGTTACTCCTCTGCTTAAAACCCTTCAGTGGCTCCCATCTCACTCAGAGTTAAAGCCAGAGTCGTTACAGTGGTCTGCCAGCTCGGTGTTATCCGTCCACCCACATCCTGCCTCCTCCATTTCCTCCGATCTGAGAAATCTGTGTTGGTCATTGAGGCATATTTATTTTTAAATAAGTATCTTTTCTTAGTAGTAAGAAGGACTGGGGAAAAATACCTTCAGGAGCATAAAGAAATTCATTACATTTGAAAAGGCAGTGAGGAAAGGTCACTAGAGTCAATAAAAATCCTAAAATGTAATGTGTCCACAGGTGCTTTATAAATCTATAAAATAAAGCAAGTACTACTATACGGTTATGAGGATATATTTCCATACTTGATCATGCCTCAGACTTGGGATCACATGTTAGTTTTCCTGGACCCTGGAGGTGAGTGTGTGATTTCAGCTCCCTGCCAGCCTGGGTAGTGCATTCACACGAAAGCGCTATCCTCCTCCACCAAAACAACGTCATAGTCTTCTATGAGCAGAGGAGCCCTTCTCAACTGTAAACCACCAGACCCACTCTTTAAAAGCTATGGCCATAGCAGGGAGTCGCCTAAAGCACGTATCTTTAGAAAACTTTTAAAGTTACTATATTTTTGGTCCTATAACCACAAAAATAAGTGTCAAATATCATTCCTTATTTGAGAGATAAAATTAGATATTTTTAAATTCAAGATGTAGCATTTCAGTCATAAGCTAATACATTCTTTGTTATTGTAGCCATACTCGTATGTAGCACTTTTTCTAGGATGAGTTCACGAACTTAGTTATCAAACCTGGTATATCCAATAAGAAGAAATGAGTTAGGTTGAAATGCTGTTGAACTGACCAAAGTGTGGGCTGTTGAAAGAGATTTATCAGACATCATCGAGGCCAGAACCTCACCTGTCCTATCACCTAACCTAGGGTTTCCAGGCAAATTCACTCCCATTCTTGGGAATTTTTTTCACTTTCCCATTCCCAAATTCCGAGAAAAGCTAGTCGGGAAATTGGGAAAATCGGCTCCTTGAACCCAGGTGATTGGTAGTATCGGCCGTCACTTTGTGGAAATGATTCAGCGTGGAGAACAGAAAACAGTTTGTATCTCGGGATCCGGGAATGGGAAAGCGAAAAACACTCCTGAGAACGGGTGGGAATTCCCACCCAGAAACCCTAATAACTGCATAGTTGTACACAGTGTTCTGTGAGTGCTAATCACGCCCCAGTCAGTGGTGTGTCTTTGCCAGATTTAATTATTATCTCTGCCTGATTTAACCTGTATGAAATGTTGTAAGTAAATAACAGGGTACTTTATAGAATGAGAGAGTAGATGAAATGTGTATATGCTGGCTAGCACATGACTTTTTATAACTCTGGATTCTTTTCCTGGCATCCATTCACTGTCAGTGTGAAGAACACTTTGGAAATACTCATTGTGAATTTCACCTGCCAGCATGAAATGGAGTAAAATGAGAGATTTTCCTGACAAAATGGTTTGAATAGACTACTGGCAAGGCTTAAATTTGCGTTAGTCTTAAGGGGCTACAGACACGGAGCAGTGTATATTATTAAGTGTGTGGTGGTTCAGTCCTTAAATCTTTCCTAATAAAAAGTTTGACAGTTATGTCTACTTGCATATATGTTCATTTTTACTGTGGGAAAGTCATAGGTCTGAGGGTGTAAATTTCATATATGAATTTGAAAAATAGAATACCAACCATATTCTAGAAATGTTCTAATGTAATTATACGTGTAACATATGCTGGGCCACACGAATTTTGTGAAGAAAGTTCTTTATTCCTTTAATAACTACAGTAGTTATTATAGTTTGAGGATTTAAAAAACCATCATCAATATGTATGTATTGATACATAATATAAATGTAGCACTGTGCCCAGAATGGCCAAGAGATATTGCATAAAAGGTACTGTTTCTATTATAACATCGTTTCTAAGCCAGCAAGGAAGAATTTGGAAACCATTTAAAAGTAAACTGAAGAGTTTATGGACTTGCAGTCTGCATAACTTTATCAGGAGTTCCATACAAATTTTTAAATGTAGAATATCCCCTAGGTATTTCTGAAACGTTGAGATTGTAGAGGATTTGGAATTGCATTGTTCCAGTGATCTTTCTAATCCACTAAAATGTGTGTTAATGGAAGTTAAGTATGTTTTTAAATGCTTTTCTAAGGCAATAAGAGCTCTTTACTAGTGCAGTTTCTGTGATATGTATACCTACTCTCAGATACATCAGTGTATGTGATGGGAGAAATGACGTTTTGTGGGTAATTTTAGAGTAAGGTATCTTCAGTGCAGAAGATCCTGTTATGCTTGAAACTGATACAAGTGAACTCACATAAAGTGACAGATAAAAACAAGGTATGAACTAGAACATGGAGAGCCTCTTCCCCCTCTGCTTGCCACCCCTTTCACTCCTTCCCTGAAGAACTAGTGAGAACAAATGCTGAGGTGGCAGAGATGAAGTGATACTTCAGTTGGATAAAGGATAAATTGGATTTTGAAAAAGATTATGTTGAGGGAAAGTGATATTTTTACCTCGTTTATTTTGCCACTTTTCTGAAGTCTGCTAGATGAAATTAGGTATTAAAACTAATGTATTTGTTAACTGCAAGGGATAATTTATAATAGTTGATTTTTATATTGAAAGGTACAATCGCAACAGCACATTTGCATTTTGATATATGAGAAGCTAAAAAGCTAAAGCTAAAGGGAGCAGATGGGCACTGGTAGTTTAGATCATCCAGCTGTGGTGTTTTTGGAAATCTGCAAATATAACAGTCCTGATATATCTTTTCCTTTAAAAGAAAGGATCATTTTGGATATCGTGCCCAATTTTGTAGTTTTTGTTTATAGATAAAATTGTCTGACCTCTCCAAGGAAGAACAACTTTTTTCCTTTTCCTTTTTTTTTTTTTTTTTAAGTTGACTCTAGCCATAGTAAAAGTATTTTCTGCTTTGGAGATAAAATTTAGATTATAGGAATATTAGCAAGTAGTTTGCAATTTCTTAAAAATTATAATTTAAAATATTCAATTACTTAGAAGAATATTCCTTTTTTTTCAAGTTTTGTCTACTCTGCTCATTAGTTCTTCCCATGTATTGCTATTTTTCTCTAATAATAATAATCTCACTGCTAAAATGATAAACCCTAAGGTGCCCAAGGACTGGAACTATTCTCAAAATAATTAGGGCTTAATCTTATTTCGGTTAGGAACTTAGCATTTTAATAAAGCTGTATTTTAAATTATATTCAAGACTCTTAAAGTGTTGTACCTAATGTGTGGCTTTTAGGAACTCAGGGCCACAAAGGACTCTGGAGTCAGAACAGAGGAGATGACTGCATCCTTGGGCCACAGGGAGATGAATGTGGGAGGGAATGTCAGGAGGTGAAAGGGTGAGATTCTGCAGAGAGAGTGTGAGTACTTTAGAGAACAATAGTGGGAGAGTTCTGCAGCTCCCAGGACCCAGAGAGACTGAACTTGTAACCTGGAGGAGGTTTCAGAAGTCATCCCTTCCAGTACTTTTCACACTATTGGATCAGCCCCTGGCGTTGGGCCTTGAGGGGACCTCAGGGAGGCGGGCAGGGCTCCTGACCTGCCCCAGTGCCACCAGTGCAGTGCTGCTTTTTAAAACGTTTGCTTTCTATGTGGGGATTATATTTCAGAAATAGGTTATGCTGCTAAAGTTAAAAAAATCTTAGAAGACCACTGAGTTGAATACTACTAATTAGATCATTAGACTTCAGTAGAATCTTATTTTATACATGAGGAACTAGGAACACGAGATTTCTGAGATTATACAGTAGGTAACGGTAGGTCCGAATTTTTCTGGCTCCTGTCTGAAGTGCCACATGGACTTTAGAAATTGAGGGAGATTATGGAACAGTTGTGATTTTCAGAGTTCTGATACAGAAATAGGTGAAACTGTTCATAGCCAGTGCCTGTTGTTTTCTATGAGGATTAGGTTACTTAAATTTTAGATTTTAGTTAACTGCAAAGGTTCAGATGTTCCTGAATCAGATAGGAAGAATAAATTTTACCTTCAAGGGATGAAAAGTCAAAGAAGCCTTTGCCTTTTTTATAATCTACTGTTTTTTTAGTGTACTAAATTCAAGGTAAATTATGGAAGAAATCCCAGACTATGGTATTTAAAAATGAAAAGTAAAATGTCATTTCTTGGTAACTTATTTCCCTTCATTTGCTGTGCCAACTATTTTGGAAGTAAACTGGAGGATTATATCTTAGGCTTTGATGTGGTGTACATTTTGATATTTAGAATGGTTTTAATTATTTTGTTCAAAAACTCGCTGGTATTAATCAAAAACTAAACTGCCTTCTTAATTTCATGATTAATGTTGAGAGAGATAGATATTCTCTGTTTTTTAAAAAAAATTAATGATGTCTAAATTGGGTCATGTTCTTATAGTGGGTTCCTGATCGTTTGAGCTGAGTTCGTTTGTTATTTTGGATTAATCTCTTAATCTATTTTCATTAGCTAGAGCTGTTGTGAAAAAAGGCCCCATGGGAAGAACAGAATTAGCTTGGTAATTTTGCTCATTCATCTGTGTGTGTATAACGTGTCTGTTTTCATTTCTGATGTTGCAGTTGGACTGGATAAAAGCAAATCATTTTTCACATTCTTCTGAGTGTGTCTGTGTCTCCTGTGCCTCTGAAGTCTTTTTTGTATGTCTGTTTTCTTCCAGGTGAGGAATTTTAAATTGGAACAGGAGCAAGAAAAAAACAAAATTTTGTCAGAAGCACTGGAGACTTTAGCCACTGAACATCATGAATTAGAGCAGTCCCTGGTGAAAGGCTCACCACCTCTCAGCATCCTTAGTGAGGACGAGTTCTATGATGCACTGTCAGGTAATTCTAGAATCCTGCCATCTGTATTGTTGGTGATTAAAAGCCCACCACCTACACGTTGTCTTAGAGTGGATGTCACCTTGCGTTTCCTGGAATGAACACTAGAGATGTATCACCACAGCTCCTCAAACTACCTATTATTTAGGTTTCTAGGAGCCTGAAAGCTTGGAATGAAAACCAGTCCTGAGTCTGCCTGTGTTGATGGCATATCCTGTACTGGGTATGCAGTGCAATTAAAACTGTACGAGTTTATTTCTTTATTCAGTGGCCATTAAATACCTCCCAGTTGCCGGTGCTATTACGTGTTTAAGGATAGAGATGGACATTTTCTGTCCTCTGGATACTGAGAAGTAATGGTAACAGTGCAGTATGCTAAGTGCTAAAGTAGAGGTGAGACCATGGTATAGCTGGAGCTGAGAAGAGCAAGTGCTAAGACTCAGAAATACATGCCAAACCACAGTGTTGCACACTGGAATCCTGCCTCTGACAGTAGCTAGCTGTGTGACCTTCCATAAGTTCCCTGACCTCTCTGGCTCTCAGTTTATACATATTTAAAATGGGGATAATTACAGTATCCATTTCAGCAGGTTGGGTCAGGACTAACTGAATTCATATGTTTCAGTATTATTTAGGACAGTACCTGACGTGTACTGAGAACTCAAAAAATGGGAGATGTATGTGGTGAGTCGAGAATGACTAGCAAGAGGAGATACTGCTAAGTAGTTTAGACCTTTTAGGAATTGACTTTAAAATGTTTGAAGTAGGTATAGGCAGGGCAGTGGAAGGAACATGGAGTGGGGAGTGTTTGGAGATTAGTGAGACTGTGAACAACTAATTCTTTTATGTGAGGAAATTAAGTGCTCATATAATAGGTGGACATATTATAATTACTGGGTTTCACAAAACTTGACCCTGGAAGCAGGAGACCTTGATGGATAAGGAGTTAAAGGATGAAATTCATATTAGGAAATTAAAGGAAACACAGTGAGAGGTAATAGAAATGAGAACTAAAGAAGATTAGATTAAGGAAATTAAAATGATTTGATAATATAGGATAAAGAAAATGATATTCTTAGACTTATGGAAGAAATTCATTATGTAAGATAAAACAGAGCAAATAGGAATATTAGTATTAGAAGTGAGCTAATCAAAAAAGGTAGAAAAGTAATTTTAAAAGCCAGATTTGGGGATAATTAGAGAAAAGATGATGGTGGGGATGATGCTGTCAATTAGATACAGTATTTGTGAAAAGAGTGACTCGTATTGAGAAGAGAAAGTAAAGATAGGATTGGAAAGCAGTGGAATAAGTGACAGGGTAAAGGAAATATGGAATATGATTGCAGGAGGGGAGAGGGGAGAGTGAATGACATTTATTCACATCTACCCTGTGCCAAGTACAGTAGCGTTATCTCCTCTATTTCTTCCGTTTGGGGCATCCAAAAAGGAAAGTCGGTAGGGAGATTATAGCATTAAATGTAAGGAAGCATGAATATGAAAGAGCCCACACTTCATCTGTTCATCCTTTAGGTCCTGAAAAAAAGTTTTTAATTTTCATTAAAAAACCTCATATTATAAACAATTCAATATAAAAGTGTGTGCAGTACTTAGTGAAATTTCTCCTTCATCCCTTATCCTATATGTACTCTACTTCCAAGGTTCTTAGTAACAGTCTTACATATTCTTTTTCAGACGTTTCAAAGCATTCACATGTACGTGTGCATGTGTACACACAGGACTTACCTGCGTAATTGTTCTGGATCTGCTTTTTCACGTAACGACGGGTCTTGGAAGTCTTTCCCATGAGTACTACAACTCTAGCCCATTCTTGTTAAAGGTTTCATAAAAGCCCATGATATGATTTACCAGTTTTCTTAATCATTCTGTTCTTTATAGACATTTAGCAGTTACTGTCATCTTTGTTTCTTAGTCATGTTTTAACACTCATCTCCACAATTGTCTCCTCTGGAAGGAGGAGACAGAAAGAACTGTATTTCTAAGTCAAGACTGGCAAACACATTTCATCGCAAGTGTCACTTCGGTTTGGTTTGCACTGTCTGCTGCTTTCTGGGTTGCTGTGTTGAGAAGGAACCTGAGGCTGAGTCCAAGTGTCTAGCTGAATCAGCGTGTTCTACTGTGGCTGCTGGGAATGAAGGACAGGGACAGCTGCCATGCATTTGAATGACCCACCGAGTTTTGTTACATTTGCCTGAACATAGTAGCCTCTCTGTGGCCACTCCTGTTTCCTACTATACATCTTGGGAATTATTAGGTACAATGTAGAACTCCATTAAAATTCACATTAACCTCCATTCCCACTTCCTCCTTCCCTTCTGTTACAAAAGAAGAAATGTTCCTCCTTAATTAAAGCTGTCTCCTCTTCAGTTGTTCAGGAACCCATCTCCTTGTGCCTACTCAAGAACTTTTGTTAGTTACTGTTTCTTCCGCCTACACTGTCAATACCACATCATTTAGATACTAACTTAAAATTGCTGTAGTAGTTTCCTGTTGCAGCTGTAACAAATGATCACAAACGCAGTGGCTTAAACAATATGCAGGTTTATTCCCATATAGTCCTGGCTGGAGGTCAGAAGTCCTAAAGTCAGGTGTGGGTAGGGCTTGTTCCTTCAGGACGATCTAGGGGAGGATCTGTTTCCTTGCCTTTTTCTAGCTTCCAGAGACACCGACATTCTTCAGTTTGAGGCCACAACCTCCATCTTTAAAGCCAGCCATGTGACAGTGATCTCTCTCTCGCTCTCTCACGCTCTCTCTCACTCTCTCTGACTCTGACCTTCTTCCCTCCGTTTTTTAAGGACCCTAGGGATTACAGTGGGCCCACCCTGATAATCCTGGATAGTCTCCCGTCTCAAGGTCCTTAACTCAGTCATGTCTGCAGAGGCCTTTTATCATGGAGGAGAACATGTCCACAGGTCCCAGAGATTAGGACATGAACATCTTTGGGGCTGGTTTCTGACTACCACAATTCCCATATCTGTATCTTCAACTCTGACCTCTTGTTTGAGATTTATGTACTTAACCATCCTCTGGATAAATAAAAAATGAATTCTTGACCTTCTTCCCAGATCCCCTTCCTTCTAGGGTTTGCCTCGTTTTAGTAAATGGTACCTCTTTCATCTAAAGCCAGAAACCTGGGAGTGATTCGTGACATTGATGTGCCACAGCAATGAAACCCAGACCAAGGCCTGTTTGTTTTACCTTCAACTCATTCCCTGAATCCATCTATGTTCTATTACTAGCGTAGTAGTTAAAAGGTCGGTGCTGAGGCTGGAAGGCTGTTGGTCAGTGATGTCTACCAATCTCTGTACCTTGTGGACAGTTACTTCTCTTTTCTGTGCCTCATTTCTTATCTGCAAATAAGTCATAGGATTATGGTAAGGAATAAATTCACAAATATTTTTACTTAACACAGTGTCTGGCACACTAACAGGATGACAACTGTTCTCATTATCATCACCGGTGCTGTACCCACTCTTGTCTGGCCCCTCTTAACTGACTGCTGTGCTTCCAGCCCTGCCCTCCTCAAGTTCAGTCTGTACATATCATCCACAGTGACACTTTGTAGACAATCGTATCATCGCATTCCCCTGCCTGAAATTACTCAGTGGCCTCTCATTGCACCTACAATAAAATTCAGACTCCTTACCCAGGGCTTCAGAACTCTCGATGTGATCCAGACCCTGCCTGTCTCTTCAGACCAATCGTGTCCCCTCATCCCCTTCCCTTACTGCGCTCTTGCCACGCTGGCTTCCTGCAGTCCTCACGTGCACTAGTGATAGCTGGCATTTGGATCCAGAATTAAAAGAGAACAGAAAAGCATACAAACCTATATTTCATTATTTGTAATTGCTGAATCAAAACAATAGATTCAATCAAGCCAGTCTCAATATTGAAATGATGTGAAAAAAAGACTTAGAGATACTTCTCTTAAAATGTTTGTAAATTATTTTCATTAAATGCTGGATCTTCAGAAATTGCTTACAAATTGTGTTACTTCCTTTGAAATAAAAGGATAGTTTTATTTGTTTAGACAGAAAGTTTGTGTGTGTTCAAGGAAGGAAATGGTTCTGTTGAGTGAAATTTCTGATATTACTGTAAGTGAACACTTACTGAGAAAAGGGCTAAACAAACATTCATGCATATTGAAGCAAAAAGATTTAATGAGAAACTAACTAGTTCTGTGGAAAAAATATATTCTGCCAGCAAAATAAGTGTAGAAATATGTAGAAGAAACCACTTTAGGAAAGAAGAAAGAGGTTCCTTCTACATATTCTTACCATATTTCTACCCTTTCAGTTTCATCTTTTTTATGTGCTACCCTTTTCTCCTACCAAAGCTCTCAACTATCTCTAAATTGTCTCTTCTTTTGGGTCAGCTTTCCTGACTCTGCCAGGCAGAATTAATCATTTCTTCTTTCGTGTTCCCTCAATTTGCCCATCATTTATAACCTGTTCATTGTTTTGTGCTCTTTATGATGGTAGGGACCATATCTATTCATATTCCTGAAGTACATTGCCTAGAATTATAGTTGCTTTCTAATGTTCATTGAGTATAGGTTGTTGAACAAATGACATTGCTTTTTCTGTCTTTCTGGAAAGTACATTGGAATTTACTGAAGAGCACAAGAGTATTGGTAATATTGATTCATATCATCTGCATATAGCACTTTAGATGCCATGAAGGAGAAGAGGGGTGGTGACAAAGGAGTGAGCGGGGGTGAGAGTATTAATGATAAAATTTGTTCATGAGGAACTTATGTGTGTAATCAAGTTGGAGCTATAAGACCTGCTCATGGCGGGGTGAGGGGGGGCGGAGATGAAAAAGTAGCTAAAGGGGAGAAAACTAAAGGTACGTGAGTTTAGGAATCTCTGATAATCTTCAAAGAAATTATTTTTGAAACATTTACTGCCAGTTAAATAATTTCCTGGCTGTTATTCTTTAATACTGGTCTGAGATAGTAGCTTCATGAAAATATCTGCCTTTTCAATATGATAACTTCAAAATGGATTGTTTTTCTTACTTTTTTTTTTTTTTTTTCATTTTTACAAACATGTTGAGATCCATGCTCAAAAAAGATTTTCTTGGATGGTTTTCCTTTTAATGCGATTTTGGTCAAAATGTGCATGACTAATTCGTACAATCCAGTAGTGTAGACTGGCCAAACCAATAGAGTTATGTCACACAATTGAAGCCAGTTTTAGCAATATCTCAGCAGTTGCAAGGATCGGTGGAAATCTACTAATAGTTGCAAGGGTAGGTGCTCAAAGTCTTTTAATTAACTTGATTCATTTATTTAATTTTGGAGATTATTTACTTTATTATTTATTTATAGTTGATATTCAATATTATTTTATATTAGTTTCAGGTATACAGCATAGTGGTTAGACATTTATATAATTTATGAAGTGATCCCCCCGGTAAGTCTAGTACCCTCCTGGCACTGTACATAATTATAACAATATTATTGACTGTATTCCCTATGCTGTACTTTACATCCTCATGACTGTTTTGTAACTACCAATTCGTACTTTTTAATCCCTTCACCTTTTCACCCAGGCTCCCAACCCCCCTCTTACCTGGTAACCATCACTTTCTTCTCTGTGTCTATGAATCTGTTTCTGGGCTATTTTGTTGTTGTTTATTTTGTTCTTTAGATTCCACATATAAGTGAAGTCATGATATTTGTCTTTCTCGGTATGACTTAGCATAATACCCCCTGGGTCCATCCATGTTGTTGCAGATGGTAAGATTTCATTTTTACTTTTATGGCTGAGTCATATTGCATTATATAATATATGTACCACATCTTCTTTATCCAGTTGTCTATTGATGGGCACTTATGTTGTTTCCATATCTTGGCTATTATAAATAGTGTTTCAGCGAACATAGGAGTACATATATCTTTTTGAATTGTGTTTTTGGATTTCTTCAGATAAGTGCCCAGAAATGGAATTGGTAGGTCTATTTTTAATTTTTTGAGAAACCTCCAAACTTTTCCGTAGAGACTATACCAGTGTGCAGTCCCACCAACAGTGCACGAGGATTGCCTTTTCTCCACATCCTTGTCAGCACTTATTGTTTTTTGATTTATTGATGATAGTCATTCTGACAGGTGTGAGATGATACCTTACTGTGGTGTTAATTTGCATTTCTTTGATGATTAGTGATGTTCAGCATATTTTCATATGTCTATTCACCATCTGCATGTCCTCTAGAGAAATGTCTGTTCAGGTCCTCTGCCTATGTGTTAATTGGACTGTTTGTTTTTTGGTGCTGAATTGTATGAGTTCTTTATAAATTTTGGATATTAACCATTTGTCAGATGTGTCACTGGCAGATATCTTGTCCCATTCAGTAAGATGTCTTTTCATTTTGTTGATGGTTTCCATTGCTGTGTGAAAACATTTTAGTTTGACATAGTCCCATTTGTTTATTTTTTCTTTTGATCCCTTGTCTGAGGATATATATCCGAAAAAAATATTACTAAGAGCAATGTCAGAGTTTACTGCCTTATGTTTTCTTCCAGGAGTTTTATGGATTCAGGCCTCACATGTAAGTCTTTCATCCATTTTTAGTTTATTCTTGTATACAGAGTAAGAAGGTGGTCCAGTTTAAATTTTTTTTTTTAGAGGGAAGGTTCTCCCCCCTCTTAATTTTATTGGGGAATATTGGGGAACAATGTGTTTCTCCAGGGCCCATCAGCTCCAAGTCGTTGTCCTTCAATCTAGTTGTGGAGGGCGCAGCTCAGCTCAAAGTCCACTCCCCGTTTTCAATCTTAGGTGCAGCGGACGCAGCCCACCATCCTATGCGGGAGTTGAACTGGCGACCTTGTTGTTCAGAGCTCGCACTGTAACCAATTGAGCCATCTGGCCACCCCCCCACCCCCACTGGTATTTTGATAGGGATTGCATTGCATATTTATATTGCTTTGGATAGTATGGACATTTTAACTATGTTAATTCTTCCTATCCATGAGCATGTTATATGCTTCCATTTATTTATATCTTCTTGAATTTCTCTCTTCAATGTCTTACAATTTTCCAAGTACAGGTCTTTTACCTCCTTGATTAAAGTTATTCCTAGGTATTTTTTGGATGCAATTGTAAATGGGGTTGTTTTCTTAATTTCTCTTTCTGATAGTTTCTTATTGATGTATAAAAATGCAACTGATTTGTGAATATTAATTTTGTATCCTGCTATTTATTGAATTCATTTATCAGTTCTAATAGATTTTGGTGGAATCTTTGGGATGCTCTATATAGTATCATGTCATCTGCAAATAATGACAGTTTTACTTCTTCCTATCCAACTTGGATGCCTTTTATTTTTTTCTTCTCTGATTGCTGTAGCTAGGACTTCCAATACTATGTTGAATAAACGTGGTGAAAGTGGACATCTTGCCTTGTTCCTGATCTTAAGTAAAATGCTTTTAGCTTTTCCCCATTGAGTGTGTTGTTAGCTGTGAGTTTGTCATATATGGCCTTTATTATGTTGAGATATGTTCCTTCTATCCCCACTTTGCTGAAAGTTCTTGTCATAAATGGATGCTGGTTTTGTTAAACACTTTTTCTGCATCTATTGATATGATCATATGACTTTTATCTTTCATTTTGTTTATGTGGTGTGTCACATTAATTGATTTGCAGATATTGAACCAACCCTGCATCCCAGGAATAAATCCCACTTTATCGTGGTGTATGATATTTTTAATGTATTGCTGAATTCAGTTTTCTAATATTTTGTTGAGGATTTTTGCATCTATGTTCATCAAGGATATCAGTGTATAGTCTTTTTTTTTTTTTTTTTGTAATGTCTTTGTCTCGTTTTAGAATCAGTATAGCAGTGGCCTTGTAGAATGTGTTTGGAAGCCTTTCCTCCTTTTAAATTTTTTGGAAAAGTTTGAGAAGAACAGGTGTTAATTTTTGTTTGAATGTTTGGTATAATTCACCTGTGAAGCCATTAGTCCAGGACTTCTGTTTGTTGGGAGTTTTTTTTATTACTGATCGATTTCATTATTAATTTGTTGGTTCAGATCTTCTGTTTCTTCCTGATTCAGTTTTGGAGGATTGTATGCTTTGGGGAATTTATCCGTTTCTCCCAGATTATCCGATTTGTTGGCATAATTGCTCCTAGTATTTTCTTAATTTTTTTTGTATTTCTGTGGTGTCCTTGTCACGACTTCTCCTCTTTCATTTCTGATGTTATTTATTTGGGTCCTTTCTCTTTTTCTCTTCATGGGTCTGGTTAAAGGTTTATCAATTTTGTTTATCTTTTCAAAGAACTAGCTTTTGACTTCGTTAATCTTTTGTATTGTTATTTTAGACTCTACTTCATTTACTTCTGCTCTGATCTTTGTTATTTCCTTCCTTCTATTCACTTTGGGTTCATCTGCTGTTCTTTTTCTAGTTTCTTTAAATGTAAATTTAGATTGTTTATTTGAGATTTTTCTTGTTTCTTGAGGTAGGCATGTATTTCTATGATGCTCCCTTTTAGGACTGCTTTCTCTGTGTCCCCAATTTTTTGCGTCGTTGTTTTTCCTTTTTCATTTGTCTCAGGTATCTTTTGATTTCTTCTTGATCTCATTGTTAACCTATTCGTTGTTTAGTAGCATGTTATTTAGTATCTATGTATTTGTGTGCGTTAAGGTGATTTTTTGTTTGTTTGTTTCTGTAATTGATTTCTAGTTTCATACCATTGTTGTTGGAGAAGATGCTTGATATGATATCAATCTTCTTGAATTTATTGACACTTGTTTTGTGGCCTAACTTGTGGTTTATCTTAGAAAATGTTCCATTTACTTGTGAAAAGAATGTATATTCTGCTTTTGGGGGTAGAATGCTCTAAAAATATCAATTAAATCTATCTAGTATGTCATTTAAGTCTGCTATTTCCTTGTTCATCTTCTGTCTGGAAGATCTGTCCATTGGTATCAATGGGGTTTTAAAGTCCCCTACTATGATTGTATTACTTTGGTCTTTCTCTTTATGTCAGTTAGTATTTGCTTAATATATTTATGTGCTACTATGTTGGGTGCATAGGTATTTACTAGGGTTATATCTTTTTGTTGGATTGATCCCTTTTATGATTATGTAATATCCTTTTTTGTGTATTATTATAATCTTCATTTTAAAGTCTATTCTGTCTGATATAAATATTGCTATACCAGTTTTTTGTTTTGTTTTGTTTTTGTTTTTTTTTGGTTTCCATTTGCCTGAAATATTCCATCCCTTTATTTTCAGTCAATGTGCCTTTCAATCTGAAGTTGGTCTTTTGTAGACAGCATATGCATGGGTCCTGTTTTCTTATCCATTCAGCTACCGTATGTCTTTTGATTGGAACATTTAATCCATTTACATTTAAAGTGATTATTGATAGGTACATAGTTATTGCCATTTTATTATTTGCATTTTTTATCTTCTTGTTTGTTTGTTTGTTTTCCCCCTTCTTCTTAAAGAAGTCCCTTTAATATTTCTTGTAATATTGACTTGGTAATAATGAATTCCTTTAACTTTTTCTTTTCTGGAAAGCTCTTTATTTCTCCTTCTATTTTAAATGATAGCCTTGCTGGATACAGTAGTCTTGGTTATAGATCCTTGCTTGTCATCACTTTCAATGTTTTGTACTAATCCCTTCTGGCCTGCAAAATTTCTGTTGAGAAATCAGCTGATACTCTTATGGGAGCTCCTTTGTAAGTAACTAGTTGTCTTTCTCTTGCTTCTTTTAAGATTCTCTCTTTGTCTTTAACCTTTGTCATTTTAATTTTGATGTGTCTTGGTGTATACCTGTTTGGGTTCATCTTGTTTTGGACTCTCTGTGCCTCCGGGACCTGTACGTCTTTTTCTTTTGCCAGGTTAGGAAAATTTTCAGTCATTATTCTTCAAATACATTTTCAGTCCCTTGTGCCCTCTCTTCTTCTGTTACTCCTATGATATGAATGTTGTTACATTTGATGTTGTCCCAAAAGTCCCTTAAACTATCTTCATTTTTTAACTCTTTTTTTCTTTTGCCATTCTGATTGGGTGCTTTCTGCTACCTTGTTTTCTAAATCACTGATTCGATCCTCTGCTTCATCTAATCTGTTGATTCCTTATAGAGTACTCATCAGTTCAGTTATTGTAGTCTTTATTTCTGCCTGGTTCTTTTTTATGGTTTCTATTTCCTTCTTTATGCTTCCTATCTCTTTGTTGAAGTTCTCACTAAGTTCCTTGAGCATCCGTACAATCAGTGGTTTGAACTCTATCTCTGGTAGGTTGTGTACCTCCATTTCATTTAGTTCTGTTTCTGGAGTTTTCTTCTGTTCTTTTATTTGGGACATGTTTCTTTGTTTCCTCATTTGGCTGCCTCTCTGTGTTCGTTTATATGTATTAGGTAGATCTAATGAGATCTATCAGTCTTCATGATGTCTCTCAGTAGTCTTATGTATAATAGTAGGTGTCCTATATGCCAAGTGGTGCCGTCTCCCTCATCACCTGTGCATGTGCTCCAGGAGTTTCCTTTGTGTGCGTTGTGTGTGCTCCTCCTGTTGTAGTTGAACCTTGATTGCTTTTGGCAGATCAGCGGCTGGGATTGATTCTCAGGCTAACTGGTTATGAGAACTGGCCACACCCACAGCGTCTGAGCTGTTGTGTCCAGTCTGACCCCGTAGAGAGCAATTCTCCCCAGCAAGCTCCAGTGCCTGTTGAGACGACTCTTTGGGTGTGCCACTGGTGGGGCTAATCAGGTAGTGCTCTGTTGTGGTCTGAAGCTGGCCTCCAGGTGTGTTGTTTCTGGGCCCTCTTGGTGGGGGTGGGCTCCTGTACAGGCCAATTCAGCCACTGCCTGTGACCTGTTTCTGACTACCTAGTAGCAACTACAAAGCTGTGCATGGTTGGTCACTGCCTGTACTGGACCTGGAGGTATGTGTGGGTGGCCACGCTGAGAGCTTAGCCTGGCTGTCATCAGTATTGGGCCTGGGGAGCTTGGTACAAAGCCCAGAGTACCTTGAGGCCTGATGCCACCTGCTGGCTGCCTGGTAGGCTCAGCCACTGAAAGAGCCTTCTGTGGTGTGTTGGGTCGGTCTGGTTGCCCTGGTGCTGAAAGTGTCTCTAGTGGTACTGCGTGAGTTGGGTGAGGTCCCAGGGAATCACCAAGGTAGGGCGGTTGATGTTCCCAAGTTTAGTGGAGATTCAGTTCTAGTGCCAGTGCTGAGCCTGTGGTCACTCTGCAAAATGCCCAGAGAACACCGAGGCCATGTGCCACTTCTCTTGGCCCATAGATTCTCTAGAGTTGTCCAAGAAAGACTACCAAATGACTTGGGGCTGGTTGCCTGCCACCGAAAGTGCCTCAGGTGGTCGTACAAGCCACTGTGGGTTGTTTGCTGCTAACAGAGCTTTCTGCAGTGTGCGGTGCCAGGCTGGTTGTCCAGGCGCCCAAAGTGCCTCTGGGGATGTTGAGTGGATTGGGCGGGGAGGGGTACCAAGGAGTCACTGGGGTGGAGTGAACAGATTTCACCAGGCCAGTGTTGTTTCAGATTTGGTCATGTGTGGGAGGACTCAAAATAGGAAAGATGGCGCCCAGCTGTAGGCTATACCAGAGGTGGGCACCACACAGGGATAATTGAAGCTGTTCCTCTGTCCCTCACCCTGAAGGCACACAACTCAGTCTTTCACTGTATATCTCTGGAACCTCTCGAGTTGCTGCCCCTGCGTCAGAGCCCAGGGTGAGTGCTTGCATGCAAGTGAGTCTGTGTGCAGGCCCTTTAAGAGGATGTCTGGGTTTCCAGCAGACTTTAGTCTCACTTAGACGGGCAGAATCCTTGCTGATTTTCACAACCAGATATTGTGGGTACTCCTTTCCCAGCACTGGACCCCTGGGCTGGGGATCCCAGGGCGGGGCTAGGACCCCTCACTCCTCGGGGGCCATTTCTGCCATTGAGATATCCCTCCTGATGCTACTACCCGTGGGTGTGGGACCAGTGCTCATGTCATTTTAAATCAAAACTTTCAAAATGGAAGGTGGTACTATAATGGCTTTGGCTTTGTCTGGAAAAAAGTAACACAGGCACAGTTATGACCTATGTCGAATAAAGGTTACTCAAATAAATATAACTGATAATAGTTTAGAACAGCAGTACCATCTATACTGACATCTTGCATAATAGAAGACAAAGGATTTGACCAAGGCTGGTCAGTGTAGTTGGGAAGAAGGCAGCAGTGCCTCTTGGCCTGTTACTAAGGCGTTCTCCATGCTGTAGTTTACGTTCCCAATCCCAGTGTTCATTCCCTACAGTTTATTTTTGAAATAGCTGTACATTTCTTATTTGGACCTTTTCTGTATGTCTCTTTTATAGTCTGGATCTGCCTAGTACTTGGTGACCTCATTCACCTCTGTATTCCCAGAACTTATTTCTCTCTTGTCCCCTCACCTTTTTTTTTTTTTTTTTTGGACAATTAGCTATACTACCTTGGTCTTACCTTTTTTATTATTAATAATTTTTTGTGTATTTCTTCATCTCCCCAGCAGCATTGCATGTCTCTTAAAGGCAGAGACCTTGTTGTATTAATTTTTATATTTCCTCTATTACCCATACAAAACAGGTTGATTGGTTGATGTAATGTATAACCAGTTAGGTGCTATAGAATATGAATGTTACAAAACACATTCTGTATGTAATACATGGGACAGCATTCTAGAGGAAATCCTTAGTGGCAGGGACTCTCAATCTAGTTTTGTGTTTATGACATTAAATAATTAACCTAGCAGCTTACTCATACTGTATGCATGTTTTAGGTAAAAACTGGTGAATATATTTACCCATTAGGTTTTGAGTTGACCTCTGGGCCCATCTTCATTTTCTGAAATGTTTTTATTGAGTAAATTAATGTATCCATTAAATATTTATTGAAAAACCATGTGCATTTTTTCTGCACTCCCCCGCCCCCCAAGGGTACCTTTCTTGGCTTCCTCAAGCCAACAGCCTTGTCTGGTGTCCCCACATACCAGGCAGGGATAAAGAGCCATTCAAGTTTTGTTCCTGCCCTTATCCTGACGCTCTGTCAGATTCAGGTGTGTGTGTTATGTGGTGACAGAATGGACCCCCAGCCAGAGTGGTGGGTCAGGACTCTGAACCAGCTGTGCGTGCTTTCTTATATCGATGTAAGAACATCCACACTAGAGAATTTTTATAATAATTTATTCAATCCAAACAGAGGATAAACCTGGAAGAAGGGAAGATCTCAACAGACTGAGAAAAATGCTTCCAACCATGTGCATTTTGTACTGTCCTTAGCATTGAGAGGATTTCATCAACCAGGCATGTTTTTTGAGTGTCCACTGTGTGCCAGGTGCTTTGTTGGGCATGGCTGTACCAACATAAATAAGATCCACTCCCTGAATCAGGATTTTTAGAAAGTCTAACAGAGAAAAAGATGGTTATACTGGACGGTAAAGGGAATCTGGTCCTCCAGCCCTCTGCCCCTACTCACTCCCAAGATCAGACCCTAGAGTTTGCCTCAGTTTCTTACATCTCACAATCTTGACTGACCACTGACTCCTGTCTTTCTATTCACTCTCTCTAAAATCCCTATCCCAACATTTCTGTGACCGCACCATGACATCTGCTTCATCTTTTCACTGTCCCTTACTCTATTCATGTCCTTGCTTCCCTCCTTACCAGGCTTAAGTTGCATGGCGTATCATGTAATCACCTGCCTTTCTTTCCCTGCATTATACTCACCTGGCAAAACTCCAGTCCATCCCTCTCCCCCTTCCATACCAGTCCTCAGGTGACTTGGTGAGGCTGGAGACAAATAAATACTAGGCCACACTGGTGGGTCTTGCTTTAAACCCATGGCTGTTAACTTTTGTTGTGCTCTTTTCCTGCTAAACAGTCCTACTAAATTTTTCTAGTCAGTTCCTTTTACATGCTTAGAAATTTAACTCACCTAAAATTTCTAATACCTTCTCCTTCGTCCTGCTCCATAGAGGGCATTGTGCCCCTGAGAAACTCCCCATGTTTCAACTATCAAAGCCACCTTCACATGTGAATGTGTACCCACATATTCTGCCTTCTCTACGTTGACGACTATTGTGTCCCTAACTGAAGACAACATCTGTGTTTGTGCCTGAGATCCCAGGCCTTCTGACCCACATAGGACAGTAATGCAGCTCCTTTTCTCTCCCAGATAATCAGTTATCCCTTGTCGCCATCAGCTGTTTTGTCTTTTAAAATATGGTCTATCTTATAAATATACCTTTGATCCCACATCACTTTCTTATTCTTTCTTGAGCGCCCTCTGTTTATATGCTGGTTCTCACCATTCCACTGCAGTTGCTCTTGACTAGGTAGGTCACCATTGTAATATACTCTGTTACATAATTGAGTGGTTCTTTCTCAGGTCTCATCTTTCTTGATCTTTCACCAGCACTTAAAAGTTGTTGGTTATCGTAACCTCCTTCATAGAACACTTTCCTTACTTGGCTTCTAAAAGACCGCTCTCATTTGATTTTATCTCTTAGTTTCCTGTGCTGGTCCTTTCGTATCCTTCTACCTTTAGCTATTAGAGTATCTCAGGGTGCAGGCATTGAACCTCTTCTTGTTTCTTTCTACACATACTCCCTATATTCCTTGTGCTCAGAGTGAGGTCTGAGGATCAGCAACATAGGCATTGCCCAAGAGCTTGTTAGACATGCAGAACCCAAGGCCCCAACTCAGACCTGGCAAATAAGAATCTGCATTTTTAATAAATCCGTAGGTGATTCATAGGGACATTAAAGCTTGAGCAACATTGCCTTTAAATGTTATCTATATTCTGATGAATCCGTAAGTTTATGTCTTCAGCCTCAGTCTTCTCCCTGAATTTCAGATTCATGTCTATCTACTGGGCATAGTCACTTAAATGTATAATGATATCTAAATGTCTTAAAATGTCCAGATGAGAACTCTTGATTTCTGCTGCCCTTTCTGCAGTCTCCGTGTTTTGGTAGATGGAAGATCTGTCTTTCTAGTTGCTTCGGCCAAGGCTGAAAACCTTTAAATTATCCATCACAGATGGTTTTATGTTTTTGGCCTCACATCCACATTCAGTCCATCAGAAAATTCTGTCAGATGTACTTTCAAAATACAGCAGAATCTGACCTCTTCTCATAATCCCACTCCTGTCACCCAGACCCAAAGCCCCCTCGTCCTGCACTTAGATTAATACAGTAGCTTTCTAACTGGTCTCTCTGCTTGCACCCTTATTTCCAACAGTATTTTAAACACAGGTGTTAGAGTGATCATTTTGAAACATGAATCAGTTCTCTGCACAAAACCCTCCAAAGGCTTTGCTTTTTGGCTGGAATAAGAGCCAGAATCCTAGGTGATCTGGCCCTCTGCCACCTTTCTGACATCTGCCTCTGTTCTCCTCACTCACTTTCTTCTATCAGTCTGACCTCAATGCTGGTTCTTGAACTTTCCAAGCATGTTCTTCCTCAGGCCTTTACTTTTCATTATTTCCCCTGCCTGGAATTCTCATATCCCAGGTGTCCATACTTCTCACTCCCTCACTTGCTTCATTTTTCTGCTCAGAGAGATCTTCAGTGTCATTTTTCTATCCTTTTTTCTTGCATTAAAAAGCACCTTTCACAGTAATATTCATTTGTTTGTTTATCTCCCACAATTAAAATGACGTAAGCTCCTCAGTGAAGGGAGGGATATATTCTCAGTCCTACAATAATGCTAGACAAAGAAAGATGCTCAATAAATACATGTTGGACAAGTTAATGATTAAGTACTGAAATTCAGAGGAGAGGCAGCTGACTGCTTGAGAAGGTTGTAGGAAGCATCACAAAGAAGTGACATTCATGGGGTGTTTAGAAGAATCAGTAAAGAGTTCTCTAGACAGATGAGATGGGGGAAGAATATTCTTTGTGGAAGAAGGCAACACATGCAAAGATAGAGAAAAATAGTTTCCAAAAACATCATAAAATGTGCTGTGACAGAAGCAGGGCTGAGTGTTTTGGACGCTGAGAGATAGTGATAAGATTAAGCCAAGACGGTAGTTTAAGACCAGGCCGTAATGAGTTGTAAGATTCTTGTTGTAAGATTCTGTTGAATAATTTGGATCTTAGCGTATAGGTGGTAGGAAGCTAACAGACACAATTAAACATACAGAGTGATATAGATTAGTATTTTAAAATTCACTTTTTTTAGTAAACATTGTGGAGTTTTTATAATATGCTTATAATTATACTGACAATTAAGAATTTAAAGAAAATAAGACATGGTCCCTACTCAGGAGTACACATCCTAGTAGAATGTAAGTGTTTTAGGAGTAAAGATTGATTTGAGGTCCTACTGTCCTAGATAAGAGATGACAACAGTTTGAATAAAAGCAATGTAAGTGAGAATGGGAAGTTTCAGTTCTGTCCCTTTATGTCTCTGGTAAACAAGTATCCTTCTGACATTTTCTCAAGGGTCAGAGGCTTCTTCAAGGATGCCTGGTTGACTTGCTTGAGTTGATCAAATCCCCGCTTACATAGGTTCTCCGTGCACCATTGCATTTCCCATAGTTGAAATTTTTAATTGTTTGTATAATTACTTGGTTCTTGTAGGCCTTGCCACCCAACTAGACAGTATATTCCATGAGGAACTCTGCATCCCTAGCAACTAGCATAGATTCTGGCACATACTGGTTCAAATATTTGAGTGAATGAATTTTTGAGATAAAATACTTTAAGACTAAATTGGCTGACCTTAAGGACCAGTTGGTTGTGGAGGAGGATGATAGCCTTACTTTCCATCTGTTTATTGAAAATTCCCACTTTGGCCCAAAGCATCTCAAACTCTATATAATGAAAACTAGACTTGTCATCCTATTCTGTCCCTTTCTACATTCCCTGTCTTGGTAAATGGCACCATCATTTACCCACTATGAAAACCACAAATGTGGAAGTCATCTTTTATGCCTTTTCTTTGCCCCTCCCCCATATCTAGGTATTTAGTCTTTGTCTTTTTTCCTGTTTTCTTCCCCCAATATTCACTGCCAGTGCTTTAGTTCAGCTCCCCCTCCCACAGACTATGACAGTCCCTTTCTAGTAGGTTTCCCTGGTTCCAGTCTTTGTACCTGCCATCCATCTTCCACGTTGCATGTTATCAGGTATGGGAGGCTTAAAAATAGCCCTCAAAAGATATGTTCAACTTCTAATTCCAGGAACCTATAACCTTCTTTTGGAAAAAAAGATCTTTGCAGATGTGATTAAGTTAAGGATTTTGAGATGAGAGGATCATCATGGACGACATGGGTGGGACCTAAATGCCGTCACAAGTATCCTTATAAGAGGAATGCTGGCCGCCACCAGAGCTGGAAGAGAGAAGGAACATATTCTCCCCGAAAGCCCCCAGAGGGACAGTGGTCCTGCCAACACTTTGATTTTGGTCCAGTGAAACGGATTTTGTACTTTTGGCCTCCAGAATTATGAAAGACTAAATTTTTGTTGTTTTAAGCCACCAAGTCTGTGGTAATTATTACAGTGGCCATGGGTTATCTATAAAGTCTAAAACTCTGAAGAGTTATCAGAGTTACTATAAAGTCTAAAACTGAGCTTACCACTCCCTGGAAAATCATCCAGTGACTCTCCATTACTACAGGTTAAGTCCAAACTCTGTAATCTGACTCACTTTAAGGCTTTCTCTTTGGCAGTCACATCCCTTCCAGCAGGCCAGCCTTCTGTCTAGCCATGCCAGATATTCTTGGACACACCTAGTTCTTTCAGGCCTTGGGACTGTTTACTCTTCTCCTCACACCCAGGGTTCTCTTTTCCTGCCTTAAACACTTTTTCATCATTGCAGTTCAAATGTCATCTTTGCTCGGAAACTTAACTTGGGTCCCCTAAGAGTGACTTCTGTCATTCCCACAAACACTTTGTGTAAACATATCTTTATTTGTGTGTCTTTCATTAGATTGGACTTTGAATACTTGGAGGGCACCAACCATATGTCATTAATCTTTCTAAACAGTTTCAGCAACTAACCCTTTACCTGGTGTGTGGTAGGTACTTGGTAAATGTTAATTTATTAAATTGAATCACAATACTTGTTTTATAACTATGGATTATTTTATAACTGGTCTTCAGTTCTAGAATGTTTTTCTCTGTAGAGTGCCTGCATCGGTGACCTTCTTGAAAATAATTTTAAGGATGTCAGCAAGACAAATTAGAAAGCTCTCTGGATTTAGTAGTCTAAAATAGATACATATAAGATTTCCAGTAGCCCACACACTACGGTTTGCATAATTCTTCATCCTCAATTACATGTGCAGATTTTGCAAGTTGTGGAAAGCAGTATATTTAGTTGCTTGGGGAAAAGTCAATACTTTAAGAAACTCTGTCATAAGCAACACTGTACCATTTGGCTGATTTTGACCTTGGACATCATTCAGAGAGAATATGTCTATATCCCTGAATGAGAGGATATGTCTAAAATGTCTTCTGACGCTTGGTGCTTGCTGCCAAGATTCCCTTTCAAGTTTTTCTCACTTTCTCAGTAGATTATTGTAGCAGTCTCTTGGCAGCCCCTTCTGGACTCATCTTGATTTTCACTTTATTCTAAATGTGGTATTTATTTTCTTCATGTTCTGCATATTTACTGTGTTGTTTTTGAGTTTACAAATTGTACCTTAAAGCTAAATAAAAACTTATCACTGATATTTTAAGCTTGGGTTACCTTGGGTTACTCTGGACATTTTTAGAACTTGCCTAGTTCGTGGGAAACCGTAATCAGTAAAGGTATTAAATCGAGTGTGTGTGCCTGACCATTTCCTGTTACCTTAAGTAACAGGGGGAGGGGTTATTTGGACATGATCCACGGTTCTTCCACATGTTGATCCTTTGTACTATTTGTTCCCAAGCTGATTTTCAAAGGTCATGTTAAAAAAAAAAAGTTTATCAGGATAACTTATAAGAATTGTTGGCATGTTTATATTGTTAACTTCATGACCTCTTCTTTCAGCCTTTTAATAGGAGGAAAAAAACTCAAAAATGTAGGAAGGAGGTAATGATCTTCTTAATTCCAAAATTTTTGTTTTTTTTAAACCACTTTATTGAGGTATGACTGACACACAGAAAGTTGTACATAGTTAATGTATACAACTTGATGAGTAAATTTTTAGTCATGTAAACCCAATTACAACCCTTGCTTTCATGCTATTTGGATGAGATTGGGGATTGTGTTAAATCTGAAATGTGTTCAAAATAATTCTAAGTCCTAATGTAGAGAGAGGTTCAAAGATCTGGGCCATTGAAGATTTGTGATATTAAAACAAACTTTCTATTAATATGACTTTTAATTGAGAAATAAATCAGGCACAGATTCTGTTTATCTTATGTGCTTGTCTGTAGTCTAGAGCATTTATCTTGTAAAATATAGTCTGTTTTTCACTGTTACTCTGACACTTTCTCTGTAAAATATAATTATCAATTAAGCCACCCAAACCCCTTTGCAACTAGATGGGAATAAGCAAACTTACAAATAAGTACATACTAAGAATTCCTTTTCCAGTCATTACACAGGGCTATAAAAATTATCCTAATTGCCATCAAAAGTTCAGTAAATAATGTAAGTCTATTTTACAAATCCTTTACTTTGTTTCTCAGAGGTGAATGAAGTATTCTGAAAATTTGGGGTGGATTTACTTATTATAGAAACCTGTATATTTGTAAGGGGGAAATGCAGAGGGAAATAAAAGGAAAAATTAAAGCTAACTTCGTGTGAAATCTAGCTATGTATATTGTTAAAATAAATCTCTTCTACACCATTTAAAAATACATCTGTATAAAAATGAACTAGTTTGGCTTCTAGGTGGTTTTCTTTCATCATTGTCATTGAGGTGAGAGATGACAGGCCCAGAATGTAGCTCATGCATACGGCATGATAGAGCTTTGGCTTTGGCCTGACCACCTTTTGTCTGCTTGTATGTTTGGGTTTTGTTTTGTTTTTGTTTTTATTGTGGTAAAATATACATAATGTATTTACCTTACCACTTTAAGGATTTTGTAGTATACAGTTCAGTGACATGAAGGGCAGTCACCTTGTTATGTACCCATCACCACTATCCCTCTCCAGCACTTTTTCATCATCCCCAAATGAAACTTTGTACCCATTAAACTCTAAGTCCACATCTCCCCCCTTGTTTTTAAAGCATGAGTCTAGTGGCCTCATGCTACGATAAGAGAGCACTGTGCACAAATAGGCATTAATACACTCTTTCCAATACTTTCTGCTTTCCACTAAGGAATTAATATATCGCCCAGTAACAGTGAATGGTAGATATGTATTTGATATGTATGTACATGTGTGGGTCTATTTGATATGTATATGTGTGGGCAAAATTGAAAAACGTGAAGTTTTAGGATTGAATTATCACCTCAGAGGCACTGACATCCATCACTGATTTTTCAGTACAGAGAGACTTGAAAAGTACTTTTGTGGGCAGGCTGTACCTTAATCAGTAAGCCTCCTCTGTTGCTGGGGCCTTTTGGTACTTAGGTAAATATGTTTGAATTTAAATATATTTGGAACTATAGACCTCCAAATGAAATGATGTTATCCTGGAGACAGATTGATGTGGCTAATGCTATGAAGCAATAGAATTTAAGAATGGCTCCCTCTTGCCAATAAAGTAACTCAGAACTACTTCATGCTGTATATACTGGTAGACATCTTGCTGTTCGTAGTATTAGAAATGACCGAGCTTTTGTTCTTAAACAGCTGGTGAGTTTTTATCTCACAGGCACTATAAATCATGTAATTGATCATTTTTCCTTTGCCTCTGAAGCTAGAATGCTCAGAGATAAGTTTGTGATTTACGGCTGGCAAGTATCCCAAACATCATGGCACGTATGGGATACTACATGATTCCTAGCTTCATTTTGTATTTTCCTCATCCCACTGCTTGCCTTTGGCTTTTATTTATCACGTCTAGTCAGACTCATGACTGACTCATAGCTTCACTTCCACCCAACTGGCCATACCACCGCTTCTTTCTTACGTCTTCTACTCCCGTCTTACTGAATGCTTCGTTCCTGTTGGGTCATGCTGTGACCTTTGCTTGGAACAGTTTGTCTGTTGTAACTCTCTTCCCCATCCCCACTCTTACTCCTTGTCAACTTAGCTCATTCATAAGCCACAATCCTATCCAGACACCCTGTCCTTCACTCTGTAAAATCAGCGGATCCTCCTCTGTGGCCACTGTCCCCATTTAGACTTCTGTTACTGCACCTACAAAAATTTACTGAGCTCACGTTTTCACAGAATAATTTACCTCTGCTGGACCATGGTCAGGAACCGTGTTACTGTACTTTGAATCCCACCATGCCTTGCACTTGAAGGAGGGGAGGATGGAATTCAGCAGTGTCAGAGGTGGTGGATGAGTCATGATAAGAACTGAACAATGACCATTGGACTTTGCAGTGTGGAGGTAATTGGTGACCTTTGTCAGAGCCTTCTGGGGGAAAGGATAGGGATAGCCTGATTGTGTTAACGAAGCAATGATGTTGGGAACAATGTAGAAAGGAGTGAGGATTAGGGGAGGAGGAGAAGCAGAGGAATAGGGAGAAAGAGACTAGAAGAGAGAAGGACTAAGAGAGAGGGAGTCAGGTACTGTCACCCCAGGAGCACAGGGTTCTATACTGCCGTCTCATAGTGTATCCCTAGGGTCCCAGGGTATGGATACAGCTAGCAGGTCTTCGGTTTGTAGTCACTGAGTTGAAATCTTGTTTAGAGCAAAGTTTGTCTTTGCTTCATTGAAACTCTTACTGTGTTACCGCTTGTCTGGTGTTTATTGTATATCTGCTTTTTGTTAAGAATGTTCTTTGTAGATGGATCAGTCCCTGTCTTATGAATTGTATCTCTTAAATAGCAGACACTGTATCTTCAGCATAAATGCTTGAGGTTTAATAAAGGCTTGAGGCTTTTTGCTTCAGTGCTTTTTGGTTTGTAAGATGTGGGGGAGGAAGCAATTTTTCTCTGTCTTTCTAGGTTCTTTCAGCTGGTCTAATAATTAAATCAACATGAAACAGATTAACAAAATTTAATTACATACATGTGAATGGGAACCCCACATGTATGAGTCAGAGATCCCACGTACATGACAGGTTCTGAGACAGAAAGGGAAAAATGTACATATGGCATCCTGAGCCAAGGAATGCGGTATGGTGCCTGGGGCTTCAGAAGGGAGGAAGGTCGTAAGAAGGGCAAATGTTCATAATGAGATGTTTGGCCTGCCCTATATATAGGCCATAAATAGTTATCTCTGGTAGTAACATTATGGGCAAGGCCCCCTGCTTAGATTCTTCTAGGTAGTAGTTAAGGGAGGGACAGAAGTTTCTCCTGAGCCCACAGGGTCTCGATTGCTTTTAGCTCAAAATAATTCATGTCAAGCTAGTACATCGTAGGCAGGGCTGTTCTGAACTCCTTGAATCACATCTAAATTGTGAAGTAATAATGCATCTTAAATAATACTGACCAAAACAGACAAGATTATCTTGTTTGACTCTTTAAATTCTTTTTTTTATATGAAACAAATTTGAAAATGTAGAAGTGAAAAAAAATCACCCCAAGGCCATTGTCATCATCTTTTAGTAAGATTTTGCTCATGCTGCCCTCTCAGAACAATGCTGCTCTCCCACCTGAGCACCATTTTCATTTGTAAAAGATTTATCTGTAGTTCCCACCTCTCCGACGTAGCCTTTCCTGATACGCATTTGCCTCCCCCAGAAAGTGGTCTGATCCCTTCTATGCCTCACTGTGCTCTAGGCAAACTTCTGTCATGTTACTGCTCTCGTTTGTACAGGTACGTATCTGTTCATCTGAGCTAGACTGGTCTTTCTTTAGGACAGAGTAAAATTATTATTTTGCTTATATTTTAGAGTTGTAAAATGATATCCTGATTTTTTGTCTTTGCATTATGTTAAAAGAATTTTATATTTTATTAAATTATTTTACAAGTATAATTTTAACTGCTTATTTCATATAGTGGGTGTCCCCTTGTTACTGGCTACACAGGTCATCTTTAATTTTTTTTTCAGTAAAATATCGTGACTACCTGCCAGAATTGACAATGAAAAATAAATATCTCTTTATTATTAAAATATGTTTCTTTGTTATAAGGCACATGACAGAACAAAGCTGTATTTTTAATTCCAGTAGTATTATATTTACAGGAAATAAAAATAACTTTACCAGCATTGCAATTCTTTCTGTAAGTAACTTACACCATTCAGAGGGTCCAGAGTTCAGGGCTGAAGGTGTGTTGTCCAGCCTGCGGTAGTGCTTGGTCATCAGTTGTTACTAATCAACCAAATGTGATAAAAATAAGGTTCTGTGGTTTTGACTGAATTATTGAATCAGTAGCGGGGAAAGAAAGTACTGAAAAAAATTTTTTTCTAAACATTTTAGCTATAAGGCATATTAAGCAGATGGTCCAAAATTTCTTTAAGGGAAGTTTGCTTGAGTAAGAGTGCTTCTCCAGCGCTGAGGACAGTTGAGTGTATAGTCATCTGCTTAAGGAGAAGTTAGAAGCTACCTTGAATTTACATTGTAATAAAAACTTAAAAATTCCTAGAGATTGTGACTCCTGCTTTGAGTTGAAGTATCTAGAGCATTGAACAAGGAATTAGAAAACTTGGTTCGCTTCCTGTTTTGCCTAATTCACAAACCATGAGACCACTAGCATTCTTGTTAACGCCATGGTCCTCCCTCACCTTCACCGAAGCACCTTAGAGAGGCTCAAAGGAGGTGAAGACTGTGAATGTGCCCCCAAAACAATAATGTACTATACGTTATATAAATAAGGTATCTTATTCCCTCACAGGCAGATGGCTCCATTCTGAATACTCAGCCAATTGGGAACATGGCGTTTTCATCCCCAAAATGCCTGCCTGATAATTAGATTTTATACAGACACTTCTGGCTTTAGCTCTTGAGGATTTAAGTAATATCATACCAGAAGAAGTATCTTTAAAAGTATTTTTAAATTACCTTTGCTTCTGTGTCTGTGGTATTGGATATAATTTATGCTTCTCACAAGTATAGACACTCTAGCTTTTTCCTTATAATGAATTTTAAAAACTGAATGTTTTTTGGTAAGTTATGCTTAAGCAGTTTTGAGAGGGAAGATAAAAATAGAAATGTTGGGAAACACTGAATATTCCTTAAAGAATTAGGTACTCTTTGGTAATCTCTCTTAATATAAAAAAGCTGTTTGTCAGTCAGTGTAAACTTATATCTGTTTCATAAATTCTCTTTGGCCTTATTGGGTGCAGGTTCACTGAAATCCCCAAGGAGGTAGTTAACGGATGGATTATTGAAGGACAAAGTACACTCCTTAAGTTTCAAAGCCTGATGCATTAAAGGGAGCTATCCATTGTTACCGAAGCCAAGTTCAATTCACTGACTATGAACCTGCTCTGCTACAGATTCCGAGTCTGAACGGTCCCTGAGTAGATTGGAAGCAGTGACAGCGCACTCCTTTGAAGAGGAAGGCAAGCATTTGAGCAGTAAACACAGAATGTCCGAAGGAAAAGATTGTGGTGGGGGAGATGCTCTCTCCAATGGCATCAAAAAACACAGGTAGGAGAGCCTTTAACATTATCATTGCTGACATTTTGTTATCAAGTACATTTGGGTTCTTCAGAGTATGCCTTCTCTTCCCCCCCCCCCCCATTGGATATTTCTATTGCTATATCGCCTCACAGAAAGGATTTCTCTTTGTCCATTTACGAGAACGTCATCATCTGTAATTGTAGAAACAAAGCACACAACTTGGTTTTAGCTAGATGGTTTTCAGGGAACATAAATCTTTTAGTTGGTGATTTAGAAAGGCTATTCAGAAGTCCCTATTGAAATTGATGCTGGGTTCCTTTTTTCATCATACATCTTTTATGACTTTGCCTCCCAGTGCTATTTTAGTTTCTAGTCATTTGATCTTGTTGGTTTTATTAAGAATGGATGGTAATATTGCCTGTCTGTTGATTCAATTTAGTTACATTTTAACAAAGACTTTTATTAAGACCCAGGGCTTGTTGGACATATCCATTTTATACTGTCTAATAATATTAGTATCTTTTTATTCCCTTGATGATTGTCCCAAATTAATGAGACGTAACAGACACTAGAGTTCTCCAGTTTCAGCACAGGTTTACAGACACAGTGGCATATGTGCATGCTGGCATTCATAGAGTAAAATATTTTATCTAATTATCAATAAAGGATATATCCTGTTGTCATTGTAAAAAGCACTTGGTGGGTAAGAAGTTATTCATGGTTAATTTCTATAAGATAGTTTTTATTTAATCTTTGTGTAACATGCACCCCATTTCTACACCATGATTCTGGCCACAATGGTCTCAATTATTTTTCTACTGGAAAAAGTGTACATATCACTTTTGATTTATGTGTTTTTGCCCCTTGTTTAACAAAATGTCTCAGTTTGTACTTACTTTGACAAGATCAGTGAGTTTTAGGTAATAGACTAGATAAAACCAGAGTTTTCTTTCTTTGATGAGAGGGTATCCTCCAAACATGCTGACTGATGGTTGTCTTTTGGTGGAGTTTACCATTGCAAATTATGTGGCCAGCAGTGAGTGTCTTTCCTGATTTCCTCTGCAGTTCCTGTCAGCAACTTTGGAGGGCCAAGATTCAGTTCTGAGCTGGTCATGACCTAACAGGAAACCTGGCAGGTCTACAAATCTCGAGCGAAAAATGACCTTTATTTAATACATATATCATGACAGTTTAGTGAGGACGCAAGTGAAATATTTGGAATGTTCAAGGAAGCATACAGATGTTGATGCAACTGTTAAAATACCAGAAACAGCACTGTGCTTCGATGCTATCATATCCTATGGCTGAAAGGGGATTTCTCTGCTTTTCAGGGCCTGATAGCACTTTTGTGTGTGTGCTGTAATCACAACAGTAGTTCTTTTGCTTTTGACAGAAATTTATTACACTATATTCATATATGCTGTGTTCTGTCTTAAACCCAGAATTTACAGATGATGCAGATTTAAGATGAATTTAAGATGAAATTGTTCAAAAAATGAAATCAGAACAAGTCAAAAAAAACCCCACAAAGAAGTGCAACTAGATAGTGACCTAACCAGGAAAGGTAAAGTGATAAACAGGAGGCAACTTATTAAATCTATAAATGTAATAAAACATTCTTCAGTTATTCAAAGGAAAAGAGGACAATTTAGGAAATTGTCAGCACTCAAATATGTGGGAAATCATAACTTTTTATTTTGAAAAGTAGCGATTATAGGGTTTTTTTTAAAAGCCTGACCTTTTTTCATACAATTCTTCTTTAATCAAATAAGAACATACATAAGCATAAATTATGCCACATGTAACTTAAAAGTTTCATTTTAGAACAGGAAAATAGGTGGAATATTCAATGTTATCAAATCTCTCTTGCCTGTGTTTTACATTGCATTATAAGTAATCTGTTTATAATAGGCAATTATTGATATTAAGACTAATTTGAATTAATAGTAATTTTGGTGATGTTTTAGAAAAGCAGATGTATGTTGCTATTGGGGTATCGACCTGACATGACCATGAAATTGATTTGAAGTTTTCTATTATATCTTTAAGTGAAATTTGTATTTAACCTTGTCATACATTTCTGTTTTCTTTAATATTGAAAAATAATTTATTCACCACTTGCTTAATTTTCCCATGAAAACCTTACATTTCCTGCCTACCTCATATCACCACTTACCCCAGGATATGCACACTTAAATTTAGGAAGGGAAACGGGAAGAATGTGGATTATAAAAAAAGAGAGGAATGCTTATTTTTAAGTGGGAAAAGAGAAGACTTACAAATTATAGGTCACATGGAATGGATTAAATTGTGGCTTAATTTGCTGATAAAATAGAACAAGTGTTTTCAACCATTTTTGTTTTTTAGCCATGGCACCATTTGGTCCACATAAATTCAGTGTGGAAACTACTAATATCTCAGCCACCTTCAGAGATTGATGAGATTCCCTACAGAGGGGTCTTCTCTTTCCTCCCCATTCTCCTGCTTCAGTGGGAATCACCATATCTACTTCATGTCCTTAGCCATCAAAAAATACTTAAGCTTTCCTTTCTATAGTAAATGTCATAGAAACAACAGGTCCCCCCCAAATATAACATAATAAACCATTCCAGGCTATGTTTCTGCTCCTATTTAATGTGTTAGCCTACACAGAGCACCTAGGAGAGGGCCTGCCACATAGGAAGTACTCAGTGTAAAGGGCTTGTTTTTAACGCTGTTTACTCCCTTTCTCCTCAAAGACGGTGATTTGCTTTGCTTTGAAGAACCTCTGCCCTCTTGTTTTCCTTTTCTATCTAATTATCATAGGATGACATCATGGGGTGCAGTCTGAAAATCTCTCACCCAGAGAAACATTAGCTATAGGGCACACTATGAGTATGTCATATTAATTTAATGTAAGATAAGGCATGCCACACTAATTGAATTTATTTCTATGATAATAGAAGTATAGATTTTATGGATTTTGAATCCATTCCATGTGATAATTACCAACAAAATAATTCTTCTGTTAGCTAACTAGGTAACTTCGGTCATCTCTTAAATAAGAGTTCGGGTTAAATGATCCGTGAGTTCTCATCTCACTCTGAAAATCCTGTGATTGCAAACTGAAATCTTGAAAAATGGTTGTTCTACCACAGTGAAGTTTTAAAATACTTGTACGATGTCTCCTAGTATCAGTAGGCCTAGGGAAAAAGTAGTTTCTGTTTTTTATTCACTGAATTACTGATGTGCTGCTGTGTACTCTGCCGGCCAGTGCTCTTTACTACAGTGCTGTACGTCATTGGGCTTTTAGGTTAGTTCTAGAGAAATCTCAACAGGAAGAATTAGGGTTTTATTTAAGACCTAGAACCAGAAGTCCTGCAGCACTCGAGAATATACAAAGCTCCATTTTGATGGTACGTTTTGCCTCAGAAAATACATTGAGTTGCTTTGTGGAAAATTAGCCTACACCGTTCTGTGGTCCGGTTTATATTTACAGGGCTTCTTGTCATCTCGGCTGTGTTCCACAGGATCAGTTCTCTATTCTTGGACCTAATTTACTAAATTTATTCTGAGCTTAACCTTTTAACTTGTTAGCAGTTTGACCCAAGTTGTGAAGATACTGATATTTATATCATCGTGTAACAGGATATGGTGTGAAAGATATTAATATAGAACAGATTAGTCAGAATTTGAAATGTTGGGTCCGTATTATGATTCTATAAATGGCACTCAAATGTTATTCACTGTATTAATAGCACTAACAGATTAAAGGAGGAAAACCATACGATCATCCTAATAGATAAAAAACATTCAGTAAAATCAAGCAGTCATTTATGATTGACCTAGAAAAGTATAGTTATTAAGAACTACCTGGGTTTGAAACCTATATCTACCACTTTTCAGATCTTAAACTTAAGTTTTAATTTATTTGAAACTCAACTTCTTCATCTGTAAAGTGGGTGTAATACGAGGACCTACCTTGTTGGCTTGTTACGGTAATCAAATCAGATAATCTATGCAAAGTACTCACAGTGATTTTAGCTAATTAAATGTTGGGTGCTGTTATAAGTAGAAAACCTGTAAACCCTAAGCAAAAGTGAGTAAATAGAATTGTCTTCCTTTCTTTTGACCTATAAGAAAAGGTCTTCGGATGGGTTTTAGAAGTTTATATTGTCCTCTGAAAAGTGAAAGTGTGGATCTTCAAATAACATTGTTTTCTTTTGGTAAATGTGAAATAAGGAAAATTATACCCACATTTAATGGCTCCTGCGGTTGATTTGCATTGTGGTTAAATTGCAACATGGTTTTTCTTTCTGTTGAGAATACAATGGTGTGGCTGGCTTCCACAAAGCCGGTTGTAAACTTACATTGTCAGAAGTGTAAACAAGAGGTGACTAGAGGCTTGAAGCTCTTACTCATTCCTTGGTCCCTTGATAGCACTTTCCCAGTGCAGAGGTCTCATTACTTGATCCCTAGGCTTTTTGAATCTCTTAGGTAGATATACAATTTCTGTTTCAAGTTTGCTTTCGATATACCTGTAATCCTCAGAATGTCAAGTGAAAGAGTCAATATTTAATAAACTGTGTATTCTTGCTTTATTTGAAGAGGTACCCTCCTCCTCCATATGGATGGACACAGGGTTTTGAGTGCCTAGGAAATATCTTTCATTGTAACCTAGTCTTTCAATGGTCTGCCTTATTTTTATTCTGCCCATTTCTTAATTACAATAATTCATAGATTGGGTATCTTCTGATGACATATGGGATTTGGTCTTTACAAATACATTTAAGTGTCTCTTTCCTATTGGAGCTGTGCCAATCTAAATTTTGCCTAAAGGAGAAAACTACCTCAGGGGACATAGTTCTTCGGTATTGTTTGCTTGTTAGCTCAGGAAGAATAGTCCTCTTTCAGAAAACACTGTGTATAATAATGATGATTTACAAGGTAAATATAGGTATTAGAGAAGTGATTGTTTTAAAAACATAGAGGTCCTTTAATGGTTTGTTTGCCTTGTGTCTTTAAAATCTTCAGAAAATATTTGGTTGAGACACAACTTCAAAACACATTCATGGCATAAAATGTGATATATCCTAACCATGGGATCTAACCTGCTGCTGAGTCATGTTAACGCAGCACGATGTTGAGCCAGGCTTTGAGATTTGAGACCTTAGGATGAACTTCCATTTTACCATGGGAAGTATTCTTAAAGCCAGTTCCTTCTTAACGTGGCGGCGACTCACGTTAATGACACATCCTGGTTCTCAGTCAGGAAGCATTGTCACTTCATGTAACAAGCATGGAAAACATAAATAACTACAATTAGGAACGTATACTATAATCATATACGATGGGGCATTGATCGTGTTGCGGAAAAATTACAAGGACCGAGAGACTCAAGCGGCACGCAGAGATCAGGGAGAACACAGCTTTATTACGCCGGCGGGCTCAGTGGGATTGTTCTCAGAGACTGAGCACTTACCTGGGTGGGGCACTTTGTTTTATAGGCCTCTGGGTTTGGGGGGATTCGCGCTATTGCTATTGTGACGCTAGGGATTGGTTAAATCTGGCTAGGGTGCCGGGAGGTCCGTCCCTAACAGCTGTGATCCTTCAACATTGTTTTGACGGGGAGGCCTCTAACTATGGTGCCCCCCGGAGACAGCTCCGAAAAGGGGGATGGAGCTCCTGGCGGGGACCGCCGGAAAAAACCGTCCCGACATGTTCCCCCGGAGATGATCGGAAGGGGAATCCTGAAGATCATCATTTAAACTGAGAGGGCGGTAGCCCCGTAGGGCTAGAATGCGGGTGGCGGTCAGACGGGAGACAGTATTTTCAGTGAAGTGGACAAGGGCATTGAAGATGCACGGGCCGATGGTGGCAAGGAGAAAAATGGAGAGTAAGGGACCCGCCAAAGGGAGGAGCCAGGAAGTCCAGGACTCAGAGCCAAACCCCCAGGAGGCAGCTCCTCACGGCGGTGCTGTATGCGATCCCGGAGCTCACGGACCTTGGTGGCGACCATCCCAGACTGGTTTATGTAGTAGCAACATTCTTCTTGGAGGAAGAGACAGGTCTCACCCTTTTCGGCCGTGAGCAGGTCTAGGGCTCGCTGGTTCTGGAGGGCGACTGCCGCCAGGCTGGAGAGTTGGGTCTGGAGGGACTCTCCGACCTGCTCCATGTCATCATTGATTTCTTGAGCAAGTTTGTAGTAAAAGTCAATGGAAGTCCCAAGGCCGGAGGCACCAGCGGCGACCCCTGTAAAGATGCCAGCACCTATGAGGAAAGGGATGAAAGCCGCCCGGTGGGTGCGAAGGGAAGGAAAGACCTGCGACTGGAATTCAGCGTCAGTAAAATTGGTGGCAGAAGGGAAAATGAAAATGAGGATGCAGCCACTTCCATTGTGATGTGCGTCCTGACACCTGTATGGGTAGCCTCCATCACAGAAGAGAAATATGCCGGGAGGAGTGCAGAAGCTCTGGCAGCGGGGGTCGGAAGCCTGGGTGAGGCCAGGGGGTAGTAACAGCTGAGGCTTGTGGCCAGAGCCAGCGGAGCCAGCAGGATGGGATCGCCGATGGGTTCGGTGATTATTGAGGTGGAAATGTTGGTGGAGTTGTGGAGGGGCCAGTTGGGCGGAACGGGTATTCCGAAGAAAGCTGAACGGATAAGGGGCAGACAAATCCAACAGGGGGGACTGATAGGGAGAGAAGTGGAGTTGAGCCAAAGCTGGTAAGATGTATTGAGGAGGTGCTGAGTGAAGTCCGGGGAGCTAAGGAGTGGTGGCCGGCGTAAAGAGGTGAGGTTAAGTCGCCGGTAGCGGGGCCAGGGTGGAGTGGCCAGAGCTATTGCAGCAATCCGGGTTGCCGCAGCTTGTGGAGGGAAGTGTCTTGGACACCTCCGCCATCGGAGGACCCGGCCTGGGCCAGGTAGGACCAGCAGACAGGCCCTCGCGGGAAGGAATTGCAGGGGGACTGGAAGGTCTGAGTCAGAGTGGCGGTCCAATAGGTGCAGCCGGATTCCTCGCAGGTGGACGGCATGGTTCCCTGGTAGCATTCCCGGGGCATGAGAGTAAAGAATTGGAAGTGGGCCCTTGTCCCGGACCCCCGGGTGCAGGGACATTTTGAGCCATCTGGTGTGCGGACAGGGGCGTTCCAGCAGAGGTACCCTCGACCATAAAACCTACAATTGTTTGAGGAGGGCTGTGTAGCAAGGGCAGTCCTGTAGGTCTTACCGTCCTTTACGCAGAGGAAAGGCAAGGCGCCGCGGTAACAATCCGGGGTCATGGAGTCATAGGAGGAAAAAGAGGATCTTAAAGTCGGGTAGAAAGGGGACCCGCGGCAAGTACATGTCCACTGGGTTGGGGCACTCAGGGAAGGGTAGAATAGGCCTAAGAGGCAGAGGGCCGTAAGCAGGTGAGCGCAAATAGGGGAAAGATCCATAGTAGAAACCCAAACAGGAGGAGGCTTCTTTGGGCTGGGCTCCAATCAGACGGGGTCGCAGAGATAAGAAAAGAGGCTAAAAGAATCAGTAGACAGAGGGTTGAGATGGTTAGGGAGGAGCAGATGAGAACTGGCATTCAGGTGATTTTTTTAAACGTGGTCTTCAGTGGCTCATCGGGCAGTGGATGAGAAGTCCAGGCAGGCTGGTCTGACTCTGCTCGTTTGACGCGGGAGTGGTGACTCCACAGTGTGATTCTGGAGACCTTAAGGGCAGTGGGGGTGACAAGGTTTACTGTGTGTGGGCCCGTCCATATTGGGCGGAGGGGCTCACGCTTCCAATCTTTTACCCAGACCCTGTCACCTGGAAGGTGGGGATGGACAGGGGTTCCTAATGAGATAGGAATTCTTTCTAGTAGATGTGAGTGCAGGCTCGTAAGGATCTTTCCTAGGGCAATAAGCTGACCTGAGAGTCACAGACTACTCTGAGGCTGTCTGGGATGGATGACAACAACGGGGGAGGCCAGCCATAGAGAATTTCAAACAAGGAGAAACCATCCTTTCGAGGAGTACACCGGGAGCAGAGGACGGCTAAGGGGAGTAGATCCGTCCATCCCAGGGAGGTTTCTTGGCATAGCTTAGACAATGTTTCTTTGAGGGTACGGTTCATGCATTCTACTTTCCCTGAACTCTGAGGCCGGTAGGCTGTGTGAAGCTCTCAGGAGACATTGAGGGCCGAGGCCAGAGTCCGTAGTACATCTGAGACAAGGCTGGTCCGTTGTTGCTGTGAATGGTGAGGGGAAGACCATACCGTGGGATGATTTTGCGGAGGAGAACTTTGGTGACTTCTCTGGCTTTTTCAGTTCGGGTGGGAAAGGCTTCTACCCAGCCCGAGAAGGTACAGACTAGGACCAGAAGGTATTTCGTCCCTCGGTGAGGGGTCATTTTTGTGAAGTCTACCTCGATATCCTCAAAGGGGGCAGATCCCGTTCGTTGGACCCCAGGTGGTGGGGGGTCGGTCCATTCTTGGGATTGTGTCTGGCACAGGTAGTACAGTGCTCTGTGATAGAGCAGCATAGGGCTGTGAGCCTGGCTATATAGAAGTTTTTGGCTAGCAGCCTTTTAAGTCCAGTCTTCCCTAGGTGGGAAGTAGAGTGGTGGTCTGAAATGATGCAGGGAGCAAGGGCGGCCGATATGAATAGCAGCCATCACGCAGTATCCACCAACCTTGAGGGTGCCGGATGCCACCCTCATTTTGTGCCCAGCTGTCTTCTGCTGTGGTGCAGGTAGGGCTTGGCGAGGCTGGGGTGGTGGAAGCAATGATGGCTGCATCTGTGTCCTGGGCAGCCGCCTTTGCGGAGTGATCGGCGAGGCGATTGCCAGCAGCCGGCTCATCGTTCCCTTTCTGGTGTCCTCGGCAGTGGATAATAGCTAGGCGCTGGGGTGCCCAAACAGCTTCCAGTAACTGTAGGATCTCGCTTTTGTTTTTGATGTTTTTTCCTTCAGACATGTTCTTTATAGATGGCCCCGTGTATGTGCACGGTGGCAAAAGCATACCTGGAGTCTGTGTAAATGTTAGCCCTTTTGTCTTTTGAGAGCTGTAGTGCCCGTATGAGAGTCCAGAGTTCGGCTCGTTGTGCTGACCACCCGGCTGGAAGTGCCTTTGCCTCCAGAACCTCCGAGGCAGTAGTTACAGCATAGCCAGCTCTACGTAGCCCACCCTGTAGGAAACTGCTGCCGTCAGTATAGAGTGTAACCTCCGCGTCCTGCAGAGGGGAGTCTTGTAGGTCCAGTCGTGTGGCATGGACCTCAGTAATGACTTCTAGGCAGTCGTGTTCAGGCTCGCCTTCGGCTGTGGGGAGGAAGGTTGCTGGGTTTAAGGCTTAAACAGTCGGGAGGCTTATGCGAGAATTTTCCAGAAGGAGCCCCTGGTATTGGGTGAGCCTGGCATTGGAGAGCCATTGTGGACCCTGACAATTCATGAGCGTAATTACAGAATGGGGAACCTTGACTGTGAGTTGTCGAGGGTGAGCTTGTCAGCTTCCCGGACGAGGAGTACTGTAGTGGCTGAGGCCTGCAGGCATGGGGGCCACCCGGAAGCTACCGGGTCTAGTCTTTTGGACAGGTAAGTAATAGGCCTCATCCAGGGTCCAACTGTCTGGGCTAGGAGTCCTAATGCAGTTTTGTCTTTTTCATGGACAAATAAGCAGAAAGGTTTTTCCATGTCAGGTAGACCTGAAGCTGGGGCTCTCCCGAGCAAGTCTCTGAGTTCTATGAAGGCCTTTTCCTGTGTCTCTCCCCATTTTAGGGGTTGCTTGTCCTGTCCTGTGAGTGACTCATAAAGTGGTCAGGCTATGGCCGAGAACACGGGGATCCAGATCCGACAGAATACAGCTGTCCCCAAAAATTCACATAGTACTCGCCTAGTGGTGGGCAGTGGGAGGTTGGTAATAACCGCTTTTCGCTCTGCGCTGAAGGCCCATTTTCCTTGGGTGATTATAAAGCCCAAATATTTGACTTCTTGTCTGCAGAGTTGAGCCTTTTTCCAGGACACCTGGTACCCTTTGGTGGCCAGACGTTGTAAGAGGGCAATTGTGGCTTGGTGGCAGGCCTTTCTTGTTGGGCAGGCAATGAGGAGATCATCTACATATTGTAAGAGAGTACAATTGACTTGTTCTCGCGGGAAACCCGCAAGGTCAGAAGCCAGGGCCTCACTGAATAGCGTGGGGGAGTTCTTAAACCCTTGTGGAAGCCTCATCCAGGTGTGCTGCATTTGACGCCCTGAATTAGGGTCAGTCCACTCAAAGGCAAAGATGGGTTGGCTTATCGGGGCTAGTTGAATGCAGAAGAAGGTGTCCTTAAGATCCAGGCACGTGAACCAGGCGGCCTCCCGTGGAACTTGGGAAGGGTGTACGGATTGGGAACTACTGGATGCAGAAACTGAGTTACTTGGTTCAATGCACAGAGGTCCTGAACTGGGCGATATTCACCATTTGGCTTCTTGACGGGGAGTATCGGTGTATTCCAGGGGGACTGACACTCAACGAGAATGCCCACATCTTTCAGCCGTTCAAGATGTGTCTGAATGCCTATTTGAGCTTCCCTGGAAATCGGGTATTGTCGAAGCTGTTGTGGCTGGGCTCCGGCCTTTAGCTCAATTATGACAGGGGTCCGTTTGCTGGCAAGTCCGGGAGGATTGCTTTCTGCCCATACCCCTGGTACCTCAGTTCGGTAGTACTCAGGGTTTTTTTCAGCGGCCTCTGATTCAAATAGTCTCCTTTCTTTGTCCCTAGGCGTGTTGAGAGACAGGATGAGTTGTGGTTCGGCGGGGCTCAAGTTCATAGTTGTTTGGCCGGATTGCTCGAAAGAAATTCGTGCCCCTAACTTAGTGAGTAGGTCTCTCCCGAGCAGTTGGATCGGGCACTCAGGTACATATAAGAACTCATGGGAGACGATGTGGCCTCCTACTTTGTAAGTTCGAGACCTGTAGAATGGCTGACTTACTGCCTGGTCTCTGGTGGCCCCCATGATGGTTACAGTCCGATTAGTAAGGGGAGCCACTGGGGAAGTAACCACTGAGTGTTCTGCTCCTGTGTCTACCATAAAGGTAATCTTTTGGCCCCCTATGTCTAAATCAACCGTGGGCAATCTTTTGGCCCCCTATGTCTAAATCAACTGTGGGCTCGCGGGGGCCTAGCAGTAGAGAGTCCGGTCCCCATCAATCAGAGTCTATGCCAGCCAGGCCGATGAACTCAGGTTCCTTCTCACTAGGAGGGGTAGGCCGCAGATGGCTTCTGGGTTGAGGCTGTCGCCGATTGGGGCATTCATTATTCCAGTGCCCCATCTCCTTGCAATAGGCACATTGATCCTTTTTGAGCATCCCGTGAGGCTGCGTCGGATTCCTCGTCTGCCCCACAGTCTTTCTTTGGTTGGTGTTTTGTTGGAGTGCCGCTGCCAAGAGAGTTACTTTCTGTCTCGTCCTCTTATCAGCTTCTCAGTTGGCTATGTTGTCGCGGTTGCAGAACACTTTGTTAGCCACCTCTAACAGCTGGGTGATGTTCATCCCGGTGAAGCCTTCGAGTTTTTGGAGTTTTCGGCAGATGTCGGGGGCCAACTGCGCAACAAAAGCCACATTTACCATTCGCTGATTTTCTGGTGCCTCTGGATCAAATGGGGTGTATATGTGGAAGCCTTCACATAGTCTTTCGTAGAAGTCTCCAGGCGTTTCTTCACTGTCTTGAGTTACGTCAGCTGTCTTTGACATATTAGTCGGTTTCTTTGCCCCTTGTCGGAAGCCCCGCAGAATGGCCTCTTGATATCTCCTGATAGCACCTCTGCCTTCTTCCGTGTTGAAGTCCCAGTCCTGCCGGTTGTCAGGAGCAGCCTCGTTAGCGCATCTCCCCATGTCCATGACGCCTCCTGGAGCCATCTCTTCGAGCCAATTCTGAGGTTCTTGTAGGATTCTCCACCTCTTTTTGGTGTTAAAGAGGGTGTGAAGAAGTTGTTGGCAGTCTTCCCAGGGAGGCCGGTGTGTTTGGAAGATGGATTCCATGAGGTCAATTATAGCTTGGGGCTTTTCTGAGTAGGCTGGGGTGTGATGTTTCCAGTTCAGAAGGTCAGTGGTGGTAAAAGGCTGGTAGTAGATTATAGGTCGGCCAGGAAGGGGAGTCCCATCCGGGCTGATAAGGTCAGGCCCTCGGGTTTCGCAGAGAGGCATCTGGAGGGCTGGGACGTTTCGCTGCCGAAGGCGGCAGGGGACATCTTGGGGTGTGGGCTCTGCAGGCCGACCCTCGGGTTGAGCGGCTGGCAAGGGTGTGGGCTCTGCAGGCCGACCCTCGGGTTGAGCGGCTGGCTAGGGTGTGGACTCTGCAGGCCGACCCTCGGGTGGAGCGGCTGGCGAGGGTGTGGGCTCTGCAGGCCGACCCTCGGGTGGAGCGGCCGGCAGGGAAACGGAGGGCGGCGGGGTGTCTGGAATTGCATCCGGAGCGGTTGGCAGGACTGCTGGGACGTATGGTGGCGGCAGGATTTGCAGCTCCTCCTCATGGTCCCCTTGGTGTATAGTCTTTGTTGGAGGGGCGTTGGGAGTTCCTTTTAGAGCCTGGGTTACGAGAATCCTGCACTGTCCCTTTTTACTAGAGCAGAATCGTACCCAAGGTGGAAGGGTCCTGGCAATTTCCAACCAGGAGTCAATGTATGGCAACTGATCTGGGTGACCAGGATTGCTGTCACCACAATATAAACGCGTTGGACGACGGCCAGGTCTAGGGTTCCCTCTGACGGCCAGCCGACATTAAAAGTGGGCCACTCCAATTCACAGAGGGTTCTTAACTTTCCTGGGGTCATGCGGACTCCATAATCTCCTCCATAACCCTTCTTAAAATTCTTTAACATGCAGTCTAAGACTGTGGGCTTGCTCTGTTTCCCTCCCATAGTGTACGATGTTGCAGACGGTGGGGAGGAGGATTTACTCAGGTGCTGCCCTGCTCGCATGCCTCGCGGGAACTTAGGAGCATTTTGGCTACAGTGTACAGAACAATTTACAGAACAGGCCACTCCGTAGAGTGAATCACCATTATGTCAAATGATGCTCCGCGAGAATCAGGGTGAAGCTTACTCAGGTATCCATAGCTAAAGCAGTGGAATCAAACAATCAGGCACACAGTCAGTCACTCACACACCGGGTTGACACCCTCCTATGGGCGTCTTTGCCTGGGTAGGTTATAAGAACCTACCGGGAGGTGATCAGGCTCCCCTTCTGTCGCGTGCGACAGGACTGACTCGGACAGTGGCCCCAAGGCTTACCTGGTCCGACGGGAGGATCCAGCTGGTTGTCCCCGGTCCCTCTCGGCAGGTCCAGCTGGGGAGGTGCGGGCCACGATCACCCAGGGAAGGTCCAGTTCAGGGTCCGCCAAAATTGGCGGGGCACGCCTACACCCTTCTCGGGCTTCCCGTAGCTCCGCGGCCCGCCTGTCGCCCCACACCGGTGACGCAAGGGGCCAGCGCGGTTGGGTTTCCCGGCCAACGCACCGAATGTTGCAGAAAAATGACGAGGACCGAGAGACTCAAGCGGCACGCAGTGATCAGGGAGAACACAGCTTTATTACGCTGTCGGACTCAGCGGGATTGTTCCCAGAGACAGCACTTACTGGTGTCGGGTGCATTGTTTTATAGGGTTAGGCCTCCGGGATTGAGGGGATTCGCGCTATTGCTATTGCGATGCTAGGGACTGGTTAAATCTGGCTAGGGTGCCGGGAGGTCCGTCACTAACAGCTGTGATCGTTCAACATTGTTTTGACCGGGAGGTCTCTAACTATTGTGCCCGCCAGAGACAGCTCTGATAGGAGGGGGATGGAGCTCTTAGCGGGGCCCTCCAGAAAAAACCGTCCCGACAATCTAAGCAGATAGTGGGATTTGTGGTAGAGCAGGGTGTGGCCAGCTTTGAGAAGAGGTAAAGAGATGGAGCGTAATGTCAAACCAATGCTAAAGTAAAATAAATATGTGCTTTCTGGACTGTAAGAGAGCACAGCTGGGAAGGTTAACAGTGTTTTCTGTGGTTGAACCAAGTAGATAGTATATCACTGTAGATTCTTCTCAATATTGTTTTACTATTGTGCTCTGGTATTTTGAATCTTTTAATACCTTAAGTATGTTGTCAAGGATCCTAGCAGGTGAAGGTGTACCATGATCATAAGACGATTGAGAACCCATCAGTTTAATGTGCTTTCTCTTCTCTCCAGCTCTGTGACTTAATATAGCTTTATGGCCTTGGTAAGCATTTAATCTCTCCACACTTCAGCTGCTTCATCTCTAAAATGAGCAGTACCCCCACAAAAGCACCATCCAGTAGCAAGATGGCTAGAACCTAGGTCTGTCTGCTCTATAGCTGCTCTCTTCTGACTATACTTGTCAACTTCAGATCCAGAGCTGTTCACAATATTGTGCATAATAGTAATGATTACAATTTACATTGGATTATAAATTGGTATATAAGGTACTTTGACAAACTCCGTAGCTTTTGAATCTCAAAGTATCTGAGTTATGGATAGGGCAGATATTATAGCCTCAATTTTATGTATGAAAAAACTGAAGTGCAGAAACTTTGCCTTGCCTGAGATCACTTAGCAAATAAGTGATAGGACCTACATTCAAACCAGGTTTTCTTACTCCAGAGCCTCTCTTCTTTTCTTAAAATTTAGAATGTTTATAGCTGTTTAGAATAACAAAGATTTACATTCCTAGACAAAAGCTTCATATTCTGAAATTTAAGACAGTTTGTCCCAGCCTTGAATTAATGTAATTCTGTTTGTTTCTTTTATGTGATAATTTATAGAGAATTAACATCATAGTCCTAAAGCGTTAAGTACCCATCTGTCCTTGGCTCAGTGCTGGGCACTATTACAAATTAAAGTGGACATGGAACTTGTTCTCTGGGCCTTTGTAAATTTCTACTGGTATTGACATGAGCATATAAAAGAACACATGAACACAATGAAAGTTCTGCCAGTTTTAAACAGATCTGATAAAAATTTGTTCTCCTTAAACAGTCCTGGAGGAAAAAATAATTTTCTGTTTCTGTAATAAATCTCCATTCTCCACCAACTTCCTACCAATGCAGGATACTCCAAAGGATGTAGGATTGATTAAAGGTGTACTGTTTTCATGGAAATTACTTGTTTCTCCTCAATAATTATGCGTTCACTTATTATTAGTGAAAACCAAGCTCTGCAGCTATTTTCCTTCAGGATATGTTTGACATAACCTATGTCATTTGGAAGAACAAAAATATCTCAGAAGGCCACATGGATCTGATTGTGTTTTAGGACACTGTGTAATCTTTCCTAGCAGAAGAAACCTTCCTAGGAAAGAAGAAGAATGCTGTTCTTTGCAGTACAGATTTTTCTCTATGATCAGTATAATCAGAAAGGAAACAGAAGGGAAACTAACATATATGTCAGATAACACCCATGGAGATATTATGTGTCACAGAGCAGGAAGGAACCTGACATTCAACTCTTCTTAGAAATTCTATACTTCTGATGGTAAGCAGTCAAAAACATCTCAGATCACTTGAAAAGGAAGTTAAATCAAGGCAGTTGAACTGACTAAAGCAGATCACAAACAAATGGTTATATTCATTCTGAAAAAGTGGGTGTGGCTTAAAAGGAAATAAGTCTAAAAAGTTCAGAGCCACAGAAAGAGGCAGAGTGGTATTTATAGGATGTCTTTTATTCAGTCCATCACTAAAGACATTTTTATGTCTTCCCTTTCGTTAATGGTGTTTTGCATAGTTCTTAAACCCTTGTTTGGAGTCTCTGAAGTCCTGTGGTGTTCTAGGAAACATAACAGCCTCTTAAACATAGTCTTTCTCCAGAGTTGCATTTCAACCACTGCTAACAAGCTCTCAGGTCTATTGTAGGGTCTCGCCATACCTCGCACTGCCTACTGCCGGACTCTCCGTATCCAGCTGGAGTACATTCAAGTTCCAAAATGGGACATTTCTTTTTCTTTTTTTTTTAAATTTAATTTTTATAAGAGTTTATTTGAGCCAATCTGATGACATATGTTGGGGAGCAAGATCTCAAATGCTCCCCCAAGTGGGATATTTCTTAGTAGAGAGTCCAAGAAATCTCTGTTATAGTCAGAAAAGGTTTCTTTCCTCTCCCCTGCCAACAAAGTGGATTCAGATCCCTTCTAGAATATGGGGAAGTATTAGTGGAAGATTCGAGCTCACCATCTTGATGCCTCTCTGCTCCTTAACTGTCCATACTGCAAGAGGCTTAGGTGAGTCTTCGTGTAAGACAGGGAGGAAGGTAGTTGGCTCTGATTTGTGCTGCACACATCATGTATTTCATCAGTATTTTCTGTTATTAAGAGGTCAAAATGACGTTGCCATGATCTGCTCTTCCTCACTTCATTTCAATTCATGTCTGTTCCAGCACCCATTGCGTGAAATCTTAGTTATTCTTAGAGAGAATGGTGAGCAAAGAATGCACCTTGCCCTTAGGTTAAGGTCTGCTTTTCTGTGTCCTGCCTTTCTCCCAACTGTGCTGTTGTAGGAAATGTAGTCTGTTAAACACAGTATTTCAACTGTGCGGAACACCACGAAGTAGGTCGAAGTGAGGGAATCTAGGAGCCCAAACAGACAACTTCTTTCTAAACCAAAGAAATGAGGTATATTCCAGTCAGTCAGCTTTAGCTGGGAAATGTGGTGATTCTGGAGGCTATCCTGTTAATCCAGTAATGATAATAAACAGGAATAGGAAATCAATTTATTATTTACTGAAGTTGGACAGTGAATTCTAAATTTTAGAAAGCCAATGAGAAAATCAATTCGAAATTTTGAATAAACAAATTGAACTTATTAAAATGGAAACAAGTACAGCCTTTTGTAAAACAAGTATAATTACCCTAACCTCTTTGCTATAGAGAGCCAGATTTAGTAAGTGATAATCATACACTTTGTATAATTTAAAAGATCAAAAATGAAAAGCAATCTCAGATTGTAAAAATACACAGCAAAATCAAGTGGTAGTATCAGATAATTACATAAAATTTTCAATATTACAGTTAAGTAAGCTTACAATAGGAAACCAAGTTACTGGGTTTTTAGAAGACTCATAGTAGTAACTAAAAATCCTATGACTAGTTGTAGGGATCTTAGAGTTGTACTGACCTGCTTCCAAGACTCTAGGCTTGTTTCAGTTGAAGATATCTAGAAGCATGTTAAATACCCAGCTGTCCAGCTAACCAGTCACCTTCATGTCTGACTCAGCCCTAAGTTACAAGGCTTCAGAACGGCATTCTAGCTATGCAGAGGAAACGTGTGATTCCTGTTTATGTCTGAATTCAAACCCGGAAGTTGGTAGAAGGTACATTACAATATATTAAGTTTATAAAAATTTTCATATGTAAGATGCCTTTGGAGACCTTAAATCCACACATTTTACAACTACAATTTTTGTTAATATTACATGACTGAGGAGTAATAGTAGTAATTTTAAGAGAGCATCAGTTTCATAATGATAAATCAGACTGAATCTACTGAAGCTGAAATTCTTTTGAGTTTCATGGCCAAGGAAACTTGTTTTGCTCCCAGATTTAAATGTTAGATAATACGAAAAATCTTACTGATTCCAAATAGCTTTAAACCCATTGAACTGAAGAAGTGCCAGGGTTTTAAAGTGTTAAAGCACAACCCAGACATGAAGTAACATTTTAAATACAAATATCTCAGCTGTAAATATTCTTGAATATGTTGTTGGCCCAGCCTACTAGGATCCTCAGACTAAGCATTAGTAGTAGTTGAAATTCAACCAATATTTGTGAGTGAACGTTTGTTTGTTTTTTGATTGCCTGTTCCTAGAGACATACTGAGGAAAAGGGAGTGCCCTTTTGCCAACTGTGTATACCAATGGTTCTATAAAGTGGCGTCTATGGGCCCTTGGTGGTGGTGGTGGATTACCTAGGACCCTTTCACGGGGAACCGCAAGGTTAAAACAATATTCATAATATTACTAAGACATTCACCTGCTTCATTATCATTCACTTGTAAGTGTACGGTGAAGTTTTCTAGAGACTACATGGTGTGTGATATCACAGTCAATGCAGAAGCAGTTATGAGAAGCCAGCTATCTTCTATAATTTCGACATTAACGGGACTGCAAAAATGTTTAATGATGCCACTCTTTTTACTAAGTTATTTTTGTTTTGGAAAATATAATTATTTTTTCATAAAAATGTTATCTGTTAACATTGGTTTTACTGTTATTAAATTCATAAGTAAAAAAAAAATTTTTCCCTCAGTTTTTTCTAATACAGTAAACAATGATAGGTATAACCCACAGTTAAAGAAAACTAACTCTTTGGGGTCCTAAATAATTTTTAAGAGTTAAATTGATCTTAACACCAAAAAAGTTTTAGAAATGCCGATCTATACCAACAAATTATAATTTCTTTGTTTAAGTAAAATTTATATATAGTGAAATTCATAGATCTTAAATATGTAATTTGGTGAGTCTTGGCAGATGCATATACCCATGTAACTACCACCCCTATCAAGATGGAGAACCATTCCATCATTCCAGAAAGTTTGCTCTAACTGCCTTCCAGTCAATCCCCAAATCCTCTCAAGAAAGCCACTGTCCTGATTTCTGTCACTGTAGATTACTCTTATCTATTTTTGGACTGCATTATAGGTGGAATCATACAGTATGTACTCTTTTTCAGTCTGGCTTGAATCACTCAACGTAATGTTTTTGAGATTCATCCTTATTGTATATATCAATGTTCATTGCTTTTTTTTATTGTTGAGTGGTATGTCATTGTTTGAATATGGGACAGTTTGTTTTTCTATACCCCTGTTGATTGACATTTGAGTTGATTTCCAGTTTGGAGTAATGATGAAAAAGCTGTTCTAAGTGTTCTTACGTTTTTTGTGGACATTGGCTTATTCTCTTTGTTATGTAGGAGTAGAATTTTTGGGTCATAGAGAGGTGTATGTTTAGCCTTATAAGATATTACTATACTGTTTTCCAAAGTCATTGTACCATTTCTCAGCAATATGTGAGAATTTCCGTTGCTCCATATCCTCACTAGCATTTGGTGTTTTCAAGGGTATGATATGGTATTGTGTTGTGGTTTTAATTTACATTTCCTAAATGATTTTGAGCACTTGTTCATGTGTTTATTAGCTGTTTTTATATCTTTGTGAACTATGTGAGAGTTTGTACATCTTAAATTGGGTTGTATGTCTTTGTATTATTGATTTGTAGGGCTTCTTTATGTATTCTGGATATAGTCCTTTACCAGATATATGTATCACATATTTTCTCTTAGTTTGTAGCTTGCCTTTCCATTTACTTAATAATGAACAGATATCTTTAATATCTTTGAACAGAAGTTTTTATTTTTTAGTTTTTATATGTAGTATAGTATAGATCTAATATTTTATTTATTTATTTAGAACAGAAGTTTTAAGTTTTGTCGAAGTCTACTTCATAACAGTTGTCCTTTATGTTATGGCTTTTTTGTGTGTATCTTCTCTAAGAAATCTTTGCCTACCCCAAATTTTAACCACTATTTGATCTCTCTGGTATCACCAATGATATTATGCTTTAAGGTAACTTCATCAATATCTTTTGATGAAAATGACATAAAATTTAATTTCTCAAGGTAAATATATAGCCTTTTTAAATTGTTACTATGGAAAAGTTATTTTGTGTTATATGGGACAGTTTACTCAAGCCAGATCCCTAATTAATAGAAAATCAACTGGCATAAAGTTTTATTATCTCCGCAGCATATACTGAGTACATGCTGTGTTCTGACTGCAGGTTCAACAGAGCTTAGAATCTAATGGTAATAGGAATTTAAGTAAATCTGCAACAACAGCCTTGTATGTTTTCAATGAATGAGTGGAGAATGAATAGTAGTGTTACATTCTCTATGGTTCTTTGTACTAACTAGGAGGAAGAAGAGATAGAGAGGAGTGGTTAATTTCTAAAAATGGAACTGGATAATTTTCACGTGACTTGTAAGTAAGAATATATTTACCCATCAGTGGTGACATTACTAGGCTTCTCCACATATCGTTTAGTTTTCAACCTTTTTAAAAGAGTAGACTTGTAAACTTTATTCCAGATGAACTATGTAAAGATTGTTTCAAGTAAGATTATACATAATTTATGAAAATGAAATAAGACTTTTTATTACTATAGTTTATTCTTGTAACGCCATTTTAAAATCTAATCTTCAATTTATTGAATATAGGTTTATTTTATAGTTGTTTCTAATGGCTTCCTAATTTGTAAGACAACTTCAATTTAGATGTTTATTAAACATCAATAGTGCAATCGAAATTAAAGATGATTAGATTTAGATACAATCTATGTTCATTGGATTACATTTAAATTGGGAATTGTGGGAGAAAATTTGGGGGAGAGGGAATGAATTTGATAGTTGAGAAAAGAGGTGATAAGTATCTAATAACTGCAAATAGATATACACATACAAGTACAAAATACATAATTATATATATACACGTGTACACATAGATTTTCAGTATTACAGTTATAGATATATTTGAAGTCTGCTTGTCTATGAAATTATTTTCTTAGATTTTTAGTTCATTCTTTTGATCTTGAATCAGAGATTAAAAATAGGGTGTTCTTTTAATTTTCAAAATATACAAATGAATATCTTCCTACTTAAAATTATGATTCTTTCAAAATATTTAGTAACATGAACAAATGTGGAATTATGAAGTGCAAGTGAAAATCTGTAAAGGAATTTGATTTTGAATTTCCTAAGAATGACTTAGAGACAGAAAATTTGATGATTTGTCTTCTTTATACCTCACTAATCCATATCTCTCGTGTTGTTTTTTTTCCTTTGGCCTTTTTTAACTTAAAGAGATGTTAGGTAAAACCATTTGTTTGAAAACATTGAGAACCTGATGCTTGCAAAATGTTCTGCAGTGTGGGAGGCAGAGAACCTTGGGGAGTTACAGTCCAGTGAGTGGCAGTTCTGTACAAAAATAACAGAGAGGAGGAAGATAGGGAAAATAAAGAATTGTGAAATTATTGGCCAACCACAGTGTTTTAAATCCGAGCATTGGAATTGTTTTTAAAATCCCACTGCTGACAGCATCTTTGAGTTTGAGATCGTTTCCCTAGTAAGTGCCTGAATGGAGGGGAGAGGCTTAAAGTCTCTCCCTAAGGATGTATTTGGTGAAAGGAAGTGCCATCAACTTAGTGTTAATACTATTTAATAATGTCAATGGAATGTTTAAAGCACAATAAAATTAAATTTGGGATTTATTAGTATATTCTCTTTCATCATTTCAATTAAATGAAAAATGCTATTTGGACAGAGTTGTTTTAGCACTTCACACAGGTCATATGACAGTAAAACAAAGAATAGCTAAGAAGTATTAAATGACAAGAAAGAAAGGAACTTTAGGAAGTCAGAGCTCCTCCCAAGTTGCTTCTTTGTGCCTTAACTGCAATCTATTTAAAGAATCTTTGTTTAAGATTCCACCACCTCCTAAACAGAGGTTCTGGGGCCAGGGTCTGAAGTTCCAAATATAACCTCCGGCTTTACTGGTATCTGATTACAAGTGAGACCACTGGCTAAATGTCTATCATCCTGTGTAATGCCTTACCAGGGAGAAATAACGCAAGTGTCAAAACATTTCATAGTCTGCTTGCCTTTGGGTAATAGAAGTAATTCTTACCTGTTTCTCTATGCAAGCTTGTATACAGTTATGAATATTGTTCAATAAACAGCCATATTTCTGGCTCATCTTTTGAAATTAATTAGTAAATTATTCCTCCAGAAAGTAGTAGTAGTACCAAATCTTTCACAACTCAGAAAAATGAGATGGTTTCCCCTGAAATAATTAACTAATAATTAATGTCAATACTCACTCTATTTTGAGAGTTTCTACCTGCCAGGCACTGAGCTGAATGTTCTATATCACTGATATAAAGTCCCAGAATAAAAAGCTGTATATTTTTTATATTTGACCATGTAGTGCACACACACAGGGCTGTGTGTATAATTGGAACAGAATTTTCATTTACAATACCTATCCTTGTTGCATGTATTCTGTTTCATTTTTTAAATTGCTGGTTATTTGAACCCTTAAATTGAGTTTACAAAACCACCAGTGAATAGGTCTAAAAGTTTAAAAAGCACTATTCTATAGTCATTGTCCCATTGAAAGCTCACCATGACCATATGAAATGGTACTGTCATTCTCTAAGTAGAAAGAAACACTGAGGCTTGGAATAGTTAATTACTTGTCCAAGTTTATGCAAAGTGGTAGTCAGAGCTCAAACCCAAGAGCTCAGGATCTGGATTTAAAGGATTCCAGTTTCTGTCACTCATTAAGTTTGTGACCATTGACAAGTTATTTAATGAGTGCTTAGTTTATAGGATTATTTTGAGAATTAAGTGAGATGATGCATGTTCAGGGATTAGCACAGGGTCTACAATGGAGTAAACACTAAATATTAGCTGTTAGTTTTCAAACACTTCATCTTGATAGAACTCATTTACAGTTAGCTCAGTGATAGTGTGATGTCAGAGCATTTGTGAAAATGTTACTTTAAAAAAAAAAACACAAAAAACCGAACTTTTCCTGAAGCATACAGATCAATGATCAAGGGTGTTTTTAAAGGCGATAGAAGCTGGAATGAAGCTAAAGAAAAATGTAGATTATTAAGATTCCTGGAAGCGTGGGTGACAGAAATGTTGGAAAGAGAGCTCCACTGTTTTGTAAGAAAGGGAACTGGGCTTTCTAATCCCCACAGTCAATAACCACAAGGTTGCCACAGGGTTACGAAAGTCAATTTGGGGAATGTAATCAATAATGTTGTCAAGATTTTGTAGGGTATCCGATGACACTCGTCTCGTTAGGGAGACCACCTCAGGGAAGATGAAGATGCCTGATCACTGCACTGTACACCTGAAGCTGAAGCTGAACAATAATGAATGTCAACTATAAGTTTATATATATATATATATATATATATATATATATATATATATAAAACACACATATATATATATTTACAAGAAGCAGAGTACAGCATTAGGAATAGAGACAGTGGAAATGTAATGGCTGTGTGCGATGTCAGAGGGATAGTGCATGGGGATAGGGGGATTATCACTGTGAAGGATATAAATGATAAATGTCTAACTATTACATTGTTTTGTGCACCTGAAACTAATAAAAAAAAAGGGGGGAGGGGCAATGCCAGAAAAAAAGTAAAATTCAAAAGAGAAGATCAGAATGTATTACTAATGAAAGGGTGTTTCAGGATAATGGGTTTTCACAACACCCTAAACAAAGAAACTTCTCCCTGAAACCTTGAGACTGGTCGAAATACATACCCTGTCATAATATTTTATTCATTAAATAATTGTTAAATTAAAAAAAAGAAAGAAAGAAAGGGAACTGGGCTACGAATTCACAGGCCCATTGTGAAAGGCATTCAGGCGAGAGGGCATAAGACTTTTCTACTGTAATCACAGGTCGCCCACTACGAACAAACAAGGACAATCACCTTAAAGGTTTCTAGCTATTTTCATGTAGAGGTAGGGTCTTGAGATAGACGTACGCATATATGTTTGGTCACTTAAAGAATTCAATTGCAATCTAAATAAAAGATTAATAAAAGACAAAAGATTAATATCATATGCAACAAATCCTTACAAATTGACAGAAAAAAATCTAGTGTTTATAAATTATGTAAAGAGGGGGCCGGCCGGTGGCTCAGGCGGTTGGAGCTCCGTGCTCCTAACTCCGAAGGCTGCCAGTTTGATTCCCACATGGGCCAGTGGGCTCTCAACCACAAGGTTGCCGGTTGGACTCCTCGAGTCCTGCAAGGGATGGTGGTCTCCGCCCCCTGCAACTAAGATTGAATACGGCACCTTGAGCTGAGGTGCTGCTGAGCTCCCGGATTGCTCAGTTGGTTGGAGCGCGTCCTCTCAACCACAAGGTTGCGGGTTCAACTGCCGCAAGGGATGGTGGGCTGTGCCCCCTGCAACTAGCAACGACAACTGAACCTGGAGCTGAGCTACGCCCTCCACAACTAAGACTGAAAGGACAACAACTTGAAGCTGAACAGCACCCTCCACAACTAAGATTGAAAGGACGACAACTTGACTTGGAAAAAAGTCCTGGAAGTGCACACTGTTCCCCAATAAAGTCCTGTTCCCCTCCCCCAATAAAATCTTCCAAAAAAATGTATGTAAAGAGACAGTTTACAGATGTGTAAACCTAAATTGTCATTAAACATATGAAAAGATGGTCTAACTCGTTAGTAGTCAAGAAAAGCAAAATAAAATAGCAATGCGATATTACTTTCTAGTAGGCAGACTGACAATGCGTGGGTAAGAATACCTCTTGACACCATTGCTGCAGGTGATGTGGGAAAAAGTGCTCTCATAAATTATTGGTGAAATACGAAACTGTTAAAACCTTTTGGGAAAGTTATCGGGCAACATCCATGGAAATGTAAAATAGAGATACTTTCTGACCCAGCAATCATACCCCTGGTACTCTGTCCCATGGAAATGAAAGCGTAAGATTTAAATAAGAGTATAATATAGTAAGATGTTTTTGCTGCATTGTTTTGACAAAAGAATGAGAACAGTGAATGCCTTTCATGGAGAATGGCAAAATGTATATCTGATATATCGTATTCTTGTCTTGGAATATTCATTCATTGAAAGAATTAGTTTACCATTTGACTTGAACAAATTTCCACGAAGTATTGAATGGGAAAAGCAAACCACAGAGAAGTGTATATAACTGGTATTCTATTTTGGAATCTTCAACTCAGAAAACTCCTTTGTATGCGCACACAGGAATGTTCTATTTGTGACTTGAGAAAATGTAGAAAAGTATAGAAAAATACATATCAGTTTTTTAACATGGGTTACAGTGTAGTACAGTGGCAGAAATGGGGAAGTGGGTTGGAAAGCAAAAAGAACAAAACTCAGGGGTAAAGACTGCATCAAAAATAAGACCAGCATGCATGATATTCTACTTATATAAAGTTACACTTATGTGCATGGTTACCTGTGTATAAAGGTATTGAAAAGATAGATACACTTATGTCTGTCAACTTGAAGGGCTGTCCTTAGTATATTATTATTTAGTGATAGAACAATGTGAAGTGTAGTGTAATATTTCAATTAAAAATACATACTTTTATCTGCCTGTGCAGGGAGAAAAGTACGGAAGGAGAGCATTCCAGGCTGTTATATTGGTACTGGAGATGGGAATAGATGAAGAGCTTGTTCTTTTTTTTTTTGCTCTTTTTTTTCTTTTTAATTAAATTTATTGGGGTGACAATGGTTAGTAAAATTACATCAGTTTCAAATGTACAATTCTGAAATACATCATCTATGTATGATGTTGTATGTTCACCCACAGGGGCAGTTCTCCTGCCATCATATATTTAACCCCCTTTTCCCTCACGAAAAGCTTATTCTTTATTGTGGATGATTTCATTTGTTATGTAATATATTATTTTATAATTTGAAAAATGAACCACATTCTTTTTTCCCATTTATGTTTACTTCCATGTGGTAAATGCTTGAGAAGATTATTTTTGTTGTTGTATATTATCTTGGTTTTGATGTAGAACTTGAATTTCTAAAAATTTAAGAATGAGATTATAAAATGTTATGATTTAAGAGAGTTACCTGTATTTCTGGAGTGACTATTAATAGAATCAATGACAAAGTGATTTTATTTAGTCCATAGGGAAAATACTGAAAGATAACTGTTTTTAAAGTTTCACATATAGATTTTGATCATAACATGTATAGTCTTCCCAGGTAGATTTGGTTTGGAAAATTATACTACATACAGAATCAGAAGACTAACGTTAGACTTGGACCAAGTATAGGTGGTAAATAAAGTATTTATAATATACAAAGAGCTCTTATAAATTGAGAAGCTAAGTCAGTGGGCAAATGATATATCACCGAGGAGTATGAGTGTTTTTATCTTAATATGTTTGTATTTCATAAAAATAACAAAGAATTTTTAAAATTCTTTAAAACTGATATACAGGTAAGGAAGCAAAAACTTTCTTCTGAGTGATTGTAATTGTCCCGGGCATTACTTTTCTTCGTATAGATGCCAAATAAGGTGACTTGTACGGCTGTGTAGCTGCCTTGGAGGTTTGCCCCAGGTTGTACAGACAGACTGTGGTAAGAGCGTTCGTTGTAGCCCTGGCTCCCATCCCATCCCATGGTTCTTTTATACGAATCCTCTATGAAAAAGAACCCCGACTCAAGTATAATGGTATTTCAGTAGAGTACACTCATGCCCGTATGCAAAAACCAGAAGAGCTCACGTGGCCTCATGAATATTAAAACGCAAGCCTGAAAAGCATGAAACACCTGGTAGCTAATTCCAGCTGAAGCTTAATTTTACCTGCCTTTGTTTAATGATCATTTTCTACTCTTTTTTTCTCATGAGCATACAGTGTTGTGTGTTTAACCTAGTAATCCATGGAGCAGGAGCTGGAAGGCAGTGGCCCGGTATCCCGCAGGTGGACTAAGAGCATGTGGGCAGGTCACGGGAATTTGACAGGCTCTGTCAAGATGAGCCTTACATATAGTTTCTGCAATTCAAAAACATGTTACAGATTTGGGAGATAGTGATCTCCTTAGCTCGTACAACTTTTTTCAGAATAAGAAGGATTCTAGTACAGTATTTGTCAGTCTCACTTCATAAATTAATTTGGTTCAGTTTGAGGTCTGTCTACAACACTGTGGGGCAGGGAATAATGGTGGGATAACAAGCAGAGCCATTTGTGTCACATCGAACAAACAACTGTGATGGGGCTTTTCGTGAAAAAACCAGTTATTGTGTCGTTGTGTAAATAGTCAGAATGTCATCTGTATGGTTGAAAATAGAACCAGGACATATCACTCTCAGTCCCTGGTACAGGGTGTTTTTTTCTCTGTGTGGAGAAAAAAAAGGAAGCATAGAATTCAGGATAATGACTCTCAGATCAACTCCAAGGGAAGAGAATAATTTATCTTTGGTTTCAGCCTGAAAATTCTGATTGCTGCTCTTTTTTTTTTTTCGTGTTTGTGGGGAGAAAAATTTTAAATATTGAAATGTATCCTTTTCAGTATAAATCATTTTTTAAAATTTCAAATCTGTCTAATTTTGTAAAAATTTTATTCCCTCTACTTCTTTAAAATAATGATACAGAAGTTTTAGCATTTTCTTCATGATTAGGTTGTGGACTCTTTTGTCTGTCATTGACTTTAGCCTCCTATACTTGAGCAATTTTTTGCTGTTCCCCCACAATCTGAGAGCAGTTCTGTTCTTTTGTTTTCAGAAGTAATCACGGAAATTCGTATGTTCAATAGTAGCTGCTAGCCACCTGTGGCTTTTGAGCACTTGAAATGTGGTTAGTGTGACTGAGAAACTGAATTTTCAGTCTTATGTAATTTTAATTAATATAAGTGATTATGTTTAATTAATATAACTAAAAATGAACTAGTATAAGGATGTGTTTCCATTAAACATTATTGTTTTGGTAGGATTAATTTCACTTCGTTGAAAACTTAGTAGCAAAATTGAGATGTGCTCTAAGTGTGAAATACACACTGGATTTTGAAGTCTTAGTATGGGGAAAATATAAAATATCTCATTAATATTTTTTACATTGATTAGGTATTGACATGCTAATATTTTGGATATATTGGATTAAGTAAAATACATTATTAAAATTAATTAATGTTATTCCTTTTTACTTTTTTAATATAGCCACTAGAAAATTTAAGATTATTTGTAAACTCTCATTGTATTTCTATGCCAGATTTTCTGAGCTTTGGCACTATTGACATTTGGGTCTGGATAATTCTTTGTTGTGGGGGTCTGTCCTGTTCTCTGTCGGACGCTTAGCAAGATCCCGGCCCTCGTTGATCTACACCAACTTCCCACCGGGCGCAGGAATGCCTTTTTGGGTGGTGACCAAAAAGGATCTTCCAGTCTCTGTTTTAAACCCTCCCTTAATAAGACGATCTCTTCTCCCATTTTTGGAATTAATTATAAGACAGGGCTCAATGTTAGCTGTCCTGGAATTCCCATCAATGGTCCAAATGCTTATCTTTTGAGTAGCACAGACAAAACCAAATTCTTACTGAAAGAGATAATGTGTGCTAAAAGGTCTTAGAAATTCCGAAGTTCATTCATGAAATAAACTCCGTCTTTCTGTTAGGCATTGTTCTAGGCAACAGGGATATAACAGCAGATGAAACATGACTTCTCAGGGAACTTGCCTATCGTTTTGGGGGCCATCCTCAGCAAATACTCAAGAGACCCTACAGCATATCACATGTTGATCAGTGCTGTGGAGAAAAACCAAGCAGGCATAGGCGCATAGGGAATGCTGGTGGTGGTGGTTGTGGTGGTGGTGGAGGTGGTGGTGGTGTGGGATTATGGAGGTGTTATTACTTCTACACACCTAGCCCCATCCTCTTTTACCCCAAGACCTCTCTCATGCCCACTGTTCCCCAGATCTCAAAGTTCTTTTGTTTCTTCTAGACTACACATTTTTCTTGAGCCATTGCCTGACTTGTTTTCTTGATACCTTTGCCTCGTCTCTGATAAGTCCTCCTGAGTGGGGGTGTTAAAGTTCCTTTTTAAAGTAGCATGTGGATCTGAACCCTAGCTCTGCTCTGACCACTGCAGAGTTGCCCTTGGGCGTGTTCTGGCTGCTCTTCTCGTTCTGTCAGTCTGAGGTTGCACCTGCCTTCTTTGGCAGCCTCATTGTGCTGTTGACTTCGGCTGCAGTCAGTAACCCTGAGATCATTGACTGTGCTGACTTCTGCATTGTGTATTTGTCCTGGGCTAGGCCCGCGTTTCTCTTGCTGCGCCTGATCAGTTTATTGCACACATGTGGTCTGAGGGAGGGCTTGAGTTTGGCTCTGCCTGTCCTGCACAAGAAAATAGCATGGGCTCTGTGATGGTCCTTTACCTTTCACAATCCCTTTCACCTGTGCTTTTTGATTGTGTCCTAGAATAGATTACAATATTGCAGATAACCTGGCCTCCTCATAAATGAGTGATGACTACATTTTCATAAGACACCACTGAGGGTTATGTGCATAAAAATGAGTATACGATATTCCTGGGTGTGATTCTTGGCTGGCAATCCTGTGATGATTTCTAAATTGAGAATAAAAATAAAGTTTGAATGTCTCCTCTGTTGTCTTGCTTCCAAAATATTTCTTGCTTTTCTTGCCCTTTTGCTGCTCTTGCCTTTAATCAATATAGTAACATATACATTTTAGGCATTTGTTGGGGGGAATTACAGCGCCTCATTTGGTCTTCACAAAGCTTATTCAGGCTCACAACTTCCTAGGTGTATGTTATATTTCTGACTTACTTTCATAGACAGGAGATGAAAAATTTAGTTTACATACATCTCTAAAACTGCATTTTACATGCAAATGGTAGATAATGGCATCCTATTCCTGTGTTCCGTTGTTCAAGTCACAGAGATTGATAGTCTTGGATTGAGGAGACCGTGATTTAAATACCATCTGTGGCCACTTATCCAGCAGATTGGTTAGATGACAGATCTGCCAAATGAGCAGTGTGTGTTCCTAAAAAAGAAAAAGCAATCAGAAGAATTTTACCATGGAGGATTTAAGAATATTATTATTTATTTAGAGCCTTAAAATTTTGTTAACTTCTATAACTCAAATTCATTCATTTAGTTTTCTAGAATAGAGGTTCTTTAGAAGATAAATGTTTATGTTTTTAAATAGTTTCTTTAATATTTTGGTGACATGGGTATTTCTTAAACGGCAGCTGGAAAACCAGTATCTCTTGCTATAACCTGAGGTAACACAAAAGAGTGCATTATAATGAAATTTCAGAAAACTGTCTGGGCACCTCTCATTTCTCCCCCTGGTCGTACAGCCCTTGTGGTCTGTGGAAGGCTGGTTGGCTTCCTGCAGGCCACACCTGGCTCAGCATGCCTGAGCTCAGAGGTATTGCTCATTGAAGCCATAGACTCTGCCTCAGAAAGCCACCATCCTCCTGGCTACTTCCAACCCCCTGCAGAAGCTTGGAAAATGCTCCTTTTGTAGAGGTGAATTTCTAAGGGGTTTTTCAATATATCCAGAGTTGCTAAATTTTGTTCATTGTTACTGTCTTTGGGAAAGTCCTAATGTATGTGATACAGGGCCTAAATTTTACTTTGCCTTTCATAGTTTTGTTTGCATTTTCCCACTTCATTTCTTAAAAACCTTCAGCTGGGCTCTGTGATGGCATTTTGTTTACATTATTTAACAGCCAGAGTAAAATATTAAGTATCAGAATATGGCAGGTGTGTCTTGAACCGAACAACGGGGTCAGATATGCCAGCAGATGAAATGACAGCGTCCCTCTGAGGTGGTCCAAACAGCTAGACACCAACTGAGGAGACCTGGGAGAATTCAAATGAGAACAATACTGACAACATAGGGCCAGCTGGTCTGCTGTGAAACTTTCCAGGGGCAAAAATAGCAGTGAACAAGGCTACAACCCCATATTGACTCTTGCTTTACCTTATCTGTGATGCACATTTTAAAGATATATGCATGTATGCCTGTGGCTCTCGTGTTAGTGACAATATTTTTTCCTTCCCAATATCAATGACATTAAAGTTAAATCTTTCTTTTTCTTTTCTTTTTTTCAGAACAAGCTTGCCCTCCCCTATGTTTTCCAGAAATGACTTCAGTATCTGGAGCATCCTGAGAAAATGTATTGGAATGGTAAATTAACTATTAATTTTGTAATATAACATTAAGCAGATATGTGTTTCGTCAATAGCAATGTTAATGGAAACTTTTGAGAATCAGAAATTGGGAAAAATCTTATATTCAGTTTTCCTCACAGAATTTGAACCACGCTTGGTGACATTTAGTGTGGCTTTAAGGTGACTTTTCATTGTAAGAAAACAGGAAAAGAAAATGCTCTTTTCCTGTTGTCAAACCTCATTTTTGTTGCCCCATAGAATTACCCAGAGATTTCTTGAGAAAGATCAGACTCCCTACGGTATAGACTATAATTTCACTTAGACTTCTGTGCACAAAGCAAGTTTTTGCAGTTTGAATTTGTAAGTGTGGTGCATTAGGAACATGGTGTATTTGGAATATGTCTCTGTTGAGTTGTGCAGGTGGATCTGGTTTTTGGGGGGAGGGCAAAATTTATTATTATGTAAATCCTTGGATTCCCTTTAAAATAGCAGCCCACATCACCGTCCTGACGTCAGTCAGGCTAGAATTTTGAGTAAAGTCCTGTCAATTCCTCTTGCATGACCTTTGACCAACTAGAATGATGAAAACTTAAAAACATGAGTCCTGAGCTGCTAAAGAGTCTGCCTGGATGTTACCTTTGTAAATTTTGCATTCTAGTGTGCAGCTGGGAGTATTCCAAGAGGTTTCCCACACTGAGAAGTGTAGTCACTACACATTTTCACTCTGGTGCTTGAAATCCTTTCAACTGGTGATGTGCCCACTTTGGCATTTTTCTCATGTCCCTATTCTCTGCTTGGGGTAATGTCACTGAGACTTCCTAAATGTGATTTCCCAGGAGCTAATCCCAGAAGCACTCATTTAAAACAGATATTTTCTGATCCTACTGTGTGGAGAGCAATTCAGCTAAGTTCTGTACCTGAATGAGGTGTGATTTATCCCAGCCCTGCCACTTTCTGTCTATGAGACCCTGCGCAAGTTGCAGTACCTCCCTGAGTAGCGTTTCCTCCTGTGTAAAATTAGGAGAATAATTTGTTCCTTATAGGTATGTTGAGCAATTAATAAGATAGTTTTTGTAAAATGTCTAGGATAGTCTCTGGTTTGTTAGAACTCTGTATTATTATTAACAGCTAATTACACCTGAGAAACAGAAGACCTAGGGCTCTAATCCTATTTCTATTAGGATTCATCAGGACAAACCAAATGTATATGTTCTTAAATAAGATGTTAATTGTACATTTTTGTCCCTGTGGAACTGATATTTTCAGGACAAAAATTAATATTTATTCACATTATACAGAGTCAGTATTGTTCAAACCCTTAGTAAACATAGTCACCATTGTGATCAAGGATGCAAATATGCATGTATGCTTAAATTAAAACCAGTTTCACAAAAGAATACTCATCGTTACAACAAATGATATTTTCTGTTATGTTGAATTCATGGTGATTTCAGCTCATTAAATTGGTTTTACAACCTGCCAATGAATGAAACCCACCATTACTGTAGAATTGGTACCATATCAATCAGTCCAAGGCTATTTTGTTGACAGAGTTTGTGCAGAAACCTCAGATGTGGTTTAGTCTTTTGGGCCATTGTGGAAAGTACTTGCTTGAGTCTATCTCCTACCATCTCTTATCTCACTAGGTGTCAGATTTAGTGGTGGTGTCATGAGCTTGTTCAGACTAGTTACTAAGAATCTCTCTAGTTTATGTCTAGAGCAAGCATTCTGTCCAAATGGAGATTAACAGTTCTTTTGAATGATGGGAAATCATGTTATGTTGCATCGTACCTGTCATTCTTTGAAAGATATGCCTTTCTCTAGAAGAATGTGTTTACTTTTATTTTTAGGTGCAGAACTATTTGTGCAAATAAATGCTATGCTGAATCATAATTAAATAAAGCTATTAAAAGCAGAGCTGTTTGGGTTGAAAGGGCACCATGGAATATTTTGAAACATATCTATAGTACTGACTGAATAAAATCACAGAGAGAGCTGCAGGGGAAGTAATATTTTTGGGAAGTGTTCTCTGCTGAGGTTTTATAAGAGGCTATCATTCTGGAAGAATATTTATTAATGTGGATTGAAACGGAATCATCTAACATTTGGAAATATCCTTTGGACACTCTCAGTCATAGGATCTCTTCTCATAGGCAGGAGAAACACACAATCAAAAGGTGTAAATGCTGGGCAACAGAAGAGATTTAAAGTACAGAGTATCTTGAAAGCAAATGAAAATTAGATTAAATTTTTAAAAATAATTTTTGGTATTGACCCTTCCAATATCTGCCTCCTTCCACCCACCCCAAAAGAAAGTAGGTCAAAACTTGGAAAATAATAGTATCCATAGTTTTAATTGCACTTAAATTCACAGTGGAATCACTTTTAAAAATCCCCCATCGCACGTTTCTATTAGTGTTAATAATCCAAACACTTCACTTCAGGTCCTTGCTGTGTGGGTAACTCTCAGTTACCAAGTGATGTGCAGACCTTTCAGCTAGCTCTTGCCTTAGCTTCATATTCCTAGTTTCGTATTTTCATAAGAAGTCTTACAAGTAGTGGAGGGAATTGAGTATTGAACCATAGCTTTTTAAGACATCTCTGTCGACGTGAGGAGGGTGCCAGATCCGAGTGGGGAGTGTGAGCCTCCTGCAGGCCAAAACCTCCCAGCTCTACACTGAACTGGGGTCCAGTCCCAACTTTTTCTAAAATTAACCCCTGTCCTTTATGATGATATAGTTTGATGGCATAGTATCATTATTCAAAACACATGGTGTTTGATAACTCGATAGATGCTTATCTGCCAGGTATGGTGTAGGTGTCATTTTGTCTTAATCAGGAAGGAAAGTCAGAATACCTTCTCCGGGCATTTGTCATCCTGGACCTCTGTGTCTCAGCAGCACCTTCTCCAGCCAGGCTCACGGGCCGCCGTGTCCTCCATTGCCAAATATGTACACATTGTGCTGTGCTTTTTTTGCTAAAAAGATTTCCAAAACTAATGACACCCTTCCTTTTTCCTCTCAGTCTGTTTTGGGCAGGATTATGTTACCAAATCTTGGATTATGCTGCGTAAAAAGAATACTTTACATAACTGGAATTTAATCCTAATCTCTCTGTGATTGAAGCTTTTATCAAATAGACTCCCAGCTCAGAATTAATATGGATACTGGTTAGTAGTTTGAAACCTTTGTTTCTTATTTCCTTACTCCTGTTGTCTTTTTGTTGAAGGACTCTAATCCCATAATCCCATTGTCCTATGCTTCCCCTGTTTTCTTCCTCCTCATCAGTCCCATCCCTTTAGGATTTCTCAGCAGGGCTCACCCAGAGGTTAGGTCGCGGGGTGTTCATACTTAGTGACTTTGGAAACCAGGGCCAGCACAAGGGTGAGACGAGCAAGGCACCTAGATGCAAAATTTGAGTAGGCACTTGTGCCTGGGGCCGTGTAAGTCCCAACCCTGTTTTGCTAAATATCTTAGGGTCGTAGAATCTTAGTGTTGAGTTTTATAAGAGATGAAGAAGGTCTGATATATTATAAATACTGGCTCTTTAAAATGAAAATGTTGTATCACTCTTTTAAAGTTTTCCAGTGGAACCAAATACCATAGAAATTTGGATACAAGAGCAAGCTGTTCTTGAAGAGTTAAAAAGTTTATAGTTCCATTTGCTCCTTTAACACATATTTCCATTCCATATTTCCTATAGAATATTATCCTAACTTAATGTTTTATCTTTGAAGGTCTTTTATGGATTACCTTATCATACTTTCCTATCACAAAAACACATATAAAAATTAAAAAGTTTAAATTTATGTCCTGTGACCATAAGACTTTAGTACTAAAACATTCTTTGCACCAACTTATTGTTAAAAATATTAGTAATCGAACAGTCAAAATAACAAATATCACAAAATTTATGAAAATATTAACATAAAAGGTAAAATGTTATTTGTAAAATTGATTGTTTCAGTTGGGTTTAGGTATCTGAAAATGAATATCACCTACCACTAGAATGAGACAGGATTTTCAGTAACAATTATGTTCTTATTTTTTAATAGATTCAAGGATTAGGAAACCTTGCTCATATTAATAGACAGATGGGAGTAGGAGTTCTGTGTTTTTATCTAGCAATGTCATTTAATTCTTTGACCTTTTCCCAACTGTAGCCCAAAAATCAGATAGTAATGTATTATCAAAAATAATTTTTTATGATCCATAAGCTGACAACTCAATGAGGACTTCTTTCAGTGTTATTGAAAACAAAAATTTGCAAAACCCTAACTTGCAAAAAGCCTTGTTACTTTCTATTGGAGTCGCAAGCATCTCAGTCTCTAGGAAACATACTGGAGAAGCTATGCTAGGACTCTTAACTCCTGATGCGGTAACTGTTTCCTGTCACTCAGGTATATCTTGCAGTGTTGACAAAATTGAAATATTTTTTACTGAAACACATCTTTGCCAATATAATACTTTTTTGATGAAGTTATTTTATCTTACCATGGAGCTTTAAAATTTTTCCCTCAAAATTTCAGATTTAGCTCTTTTACATGATGTAGAATCCCTGCCACATAACCAGAGGGCCAGACCGCGCCCAGCCGCATCCCAGGTCAACTGACTGTCAGGAGTGTGATGGTATTTTTGGATTCAGAGAAACATATTAGCATATTAGCATCTGTCACTGTGACAACATCCCCATTTTGAATTCTAAATCTAACATAGTAAAGATCTAGATAAGATTTGGAGCTTGACAATTTTGGTACATTATAAATATTTGAGAGATGAGAGATGGGAGACAGAAGAAGCAACAGTAGTTAAGCAAATTTTAGCATCTCTACCACCTCACTCTACAATGATCTGAAATCAGAGTATCCCAATGTGGGAGAAATGGCTGGAAGGCCGTTTCTGATATCAAGTCTTTCCCTTAATTGAAACAGGGAAAGTCATGCAGATTAATTGTGCCTTAATTAAAAGAGGCTCCACTGATTCCAGTACTGTATTTCTAAACCTACCTTCGTTTGGTGCCCTGAAGATTTTTACGCTTCAGGGAAAGAATACTATACTATGATTCAGGATGGTACAAAGTATATATTTTTTAAAATAATAAGTAGCAGAAGGGTGACTGTAAACGGAGAAGTGGGAAAAGAGGAATAACATGACATCTTCAATGCAGGTGCATTCTTGGACTCTCAGTTCTTATGGGTAAGGGCAGGTATGGAGGTTGAACATCCAGACATCGATTCCCTTAAGGCACCTCGGCCTGGGAATTGCTGGACAGTCTTTGTGTACATTGAGTGAATACAGTGTGAAGATTTCCAGCATCACTTGTCCTCTCATATTCCCAGGTAGCAGATAGCCAGCCTTTGGTTAAATGCCTCCAGAAGAGGGCTGGCACTGCCTCCCAACTCTGGAAAGACTCAGCTACTAGACAGGAAGAATAAAAAAGGAATACACTTTTAGTTCCCTTTTTCCACGTAGCTTTTCTTAGCTTTTCCACCCTGTTTTTGCCATTGGTTGCACCAAGGTGCCCATAGCGTGGTTCAGTTCACATACAAACATTCCTTTGCTGCTCCATAGTTCCTTCATTTCTGGGTGTGTGTCTTCCACTCAGCCCCCTGTTCCCCCTGGGCTGGTCTGTGTGAGTTGAGGAACAGTGGTGTAACTAATAGCAGAAGGCGTGAGGGCAGCAGGCTTTTTTTAGACTGCTCATTCAGAGGGGTACCAGGAGGGCTGTCTTGTGATGTCTAGTGTGACTGCTTTGGACATAATCGGTTGGTATTCAGATGGCAAGGACCTCTTAGGCAGTGATAAACTAATGGTAGACGTCTTGTGGAGAGGGAGCAGACCAAGTAGCACAAGATGGGAGACACCTTTGTCTCTTCGAGGCCCTTAAATGTAAGAAGGATGACTTTTTACATCAGTGGTAGTTGCGGGCAGTAAAGATGTGGTGGAGAAAGGATTCATTGCCAACTTCATCCTCCAGAATAAATATCTAAGGGACAGAGCAAAGACTGCTGTCAGCACTTGAAGAGCCTAGAAACCCACTTAGTACGTGGGTCATGCACCTGGGTATGGACACTGCCCACAGACTGGCTGCAGAACAGGCCGATCCAGCCTAAGACCTAAGTTGAGTTTCTGTCCATAAGCCACATCTTAAATATTTGCACATTTGGGCATTAGAATGCTAGAGTTTACATATATAAACTACTTTCCATTTCTGTTGACAACAAACTTGGCCTTTGTCTTCCAGTTGTTTATATAATGCTCTCTTTTTTTGTCTTAGTTTATCGGCTGATAAGCAGTTGCAATTAAGAGTTTCTTCAGTTTCATCATTGGTTGCTATTCATTTGCATGGATAAATTTAAGCTTTGCTTTTAGCTGGGTTACAAGGTCGAATTGCCTGGCATAAATATTTAATTTTCTAGCTGACTGAAGCTCCCAGTGATAAAAAGCATTCTAGCTAATGTGTCTTCCTGAAACTTGACTTTCATAATGTGCATTAGTGCCTTTCCTATTACTGAAATATACATAATACTAATTAGTTGTATGTAATATCTAGAGAATGCAATACCAAACTTCATTGTATTGGAACTAAAAATGGTGTCTCCGTGCATTTCCCAGAGGGAGCGACATGTAATTGAGTTTTTCATTCCATATCCAGAAAATGTAGATTTTAACAAAATAAGTGTAAGGTTATTAAACATAATTGCAGACTAATAGAAGCAATAAAATTGCAAGTCTGTTGCTATATTTTAAAACAGCATGTGATACTCTTCTGAGAAGTGGAGGTTGTTTTTGTGGCAGTCCGGGTGTATTCTCTCAGGTCTTTTTCTTTCCCTTCCACTCATTTTGCCCAGATATATGCCTTTATATTTTCTTGAAGGTTTCCATTCTGAGTTACTAAAAGGAAGAAGAAAGGTGTTTAAATTACTCTAAATTTCAAAAATGAACTTAAAGAATCTTTTAGATTTTTAGGAGCTTCTCAAATGATAAAAAAATAATCTACCCATTGAATTGATGATAAAACATTGTCCTTCATGCCTTGGTCTCCAGAATTTACACTATGCTCTTCACTGTCTTGCTAACTCATGTACTGTCTAGCCAACTAGTGTTGAGCAGCCAATGGCTAGTAGACACTTTCCTGTCCCATTCTACTTACGTCCGATTTTCCCGGGGAGATATATGTGTAGAAATAATAACATACAGAGAGTTGCTTAGAGTTGAAAGATTAAGTCCCTAGGCCAGGATTCCCATCTGATCTTCCATAATTGGGGAAGGGATAAAATGCCTTGTCACCCCCAGCACATCTCTTATTTCCTCAGTGAGCATTGTATAGTCCTTATAATGGTGTTCTTGGGGGCGGGGGGGGGGGGGGGGGGAATCCAGAATCAAACTTATAGGTAAAGATCTTCATTCCTTTAACGAATAAATCCTTTAAATTCCTTTAAAATGAACCTCACCCTGCTATTGTGTGCAGCAACGTGAAATGCAGAATACAGAAGAGAGCTGATCCAGAAACAGCAGAGTTTGTGTGGAATAGGCTCATGTCACCACTGCAGTGAACTCCTGTGGTCTTGGTGGTTGGATAGGACAGCCATCTGGGACTCCAGGTAGAGCAGATGTCCTTCCCCCCCTCCCTCCCCGTTTAAGGTCAGAACTCGAAAGCTATGCTGCCATCTAAGTAGTATTTTTGTAGCTCAGCTGCCCAGGTGACAGGGCAAAGTAGCCCAGCCTTTGAAACCTCCTTGCCTCTGTGCAGTCTTGGAGAACTTGGAACTCTTGCATGTATTATTAATAATTAATGAAGATAACTAACATTTATTGCTCCCTTAACTTATGCCTGGCACTGTTCTAAGTGTTTTATATGAATTAATTAATCTTCATAAAAAACAGAGGTGAGCGACTTACTCATGGCCACACAAGTAATAGGTAGTGAGGGACATTTGATCTCAGAGCCCAGTCCTTTTTCTTTAAAAAAAAAAAAAAAAATGTGGTAAAATACATGTGACATAAAATTTACTATCTTATCCGTTTTTAAATGTACAGTTAAGTGGCATTAAGTACATAACATTGTTGTAATGCCATCACCACTATCACCCACAGACTCTTTTCATCTTGCAGAATTGACACTCTGTGTCCATTAAACACTAATTCCCTGTCCCCTCGCCCCTGGCAACCACCGTTCTGCTTTCTGCTCAGAACTCATTCTTTTAACCATAATGCTTTACTGTCCCTAGAACTTAGGACTGGACTAGCCTGAGCATATTTTGTTGCTCCACTTTTTCTATTATGCTACTTAACACTTTGCTTTTCTCTTGTACATTTTATGATTAGCATAATGAATGTGTGTACAACTGTGTTGTAAGGTGGTCCCATTTCTGTGATGCAAGGTTATTAGCTTTCTCATTCTTTTGCCAGGCTGAAAGTGTTAGTTTTCGAAAAGACATGTATTTTATAAAATTAGAATTTTTTTAACATGTTGCTTTATAATTTACTTTTTTCACATTTCGCTGTGTGAACTATTGGGAATCTTAAACAAGAGGGTTTTGACTTCAAGGAGCTCGTATTCCAGTGAAGGAGGTAGGAAAATGCAGTGCATTGTGATAAATGTCCATTAGGAATAAACTCTGGGCAGTGGGAATACTGTGTTTCCCTGAAAATAAGACCTAGCCAGACCATCAGCTCTAATGCGTCTTTTGAAGCAAAAATTAATATAAGACACTGTCTTATGCTATATAAGATCCGGTCTTATATTATATTATGTTATACAAGACCCGGTCTTATGTAATATAAGACCGGGTCTTATATTATATTAAAATAAGATCAGGTCTTATATTAATTTTTGCTCCAAAAGATGCATTAGAGCTCATGGTCTGACTAGGTCTTATTTTCAGGGAAACACAGTAGGTGCTTGATGAAATTTTTAAAGAAAGATGTTTTGAAACAATTGTATTTCTATCTGCATATTCCATACTGCAAGGTTGCTTTAGAATAGATGAGATTGGTTGTTTGGTTGTTTTGATGAATAATTGACAAAATGGTAAGATATTCAAAGTATGCATCAAAATGATTGGATATATGTATACATTGTGAAAGAATTCCCTATCAAGTTAATTAACACAGTCACATCCATCACCTCACATACTTACCTCCGCCCCTCTTTTTTTGATAACATTTAAATTCTACTCTCCTAGCACATTTCATTTATACAACACAGTGTTACCTATAGTCACCATATGACACAGATCGCCAGACCTCATTTATCTTGTAACTGAAGATTTGTCCCCTTTCACCAACGTCTTCCTATTTCTCCTACTCCCAGCCCCTGGCAACCACCTTTCTACTCTGTTTCTACGACTTGGACTTCTTTTTTCAGGTTCCATATATAAGTGATACCATGCAGTATTTGCCTTTCTCTGTCTGGCTTCTTTCACTTAGCGTAAATGCCCTCCATGTTCATCCATGTTGTCGCAAATGGCAGGAATTCCTTCTTTTTTAATACTGATAAATATTCCATTGTGTGTACACACACACACCCCACTTTCTTGATTCATTCATCCATTGATGGACACTGAGGTCGTTTCCATACCTTGGCTATTGTAAATAATGCTGCAGTGAACACGGGAGTATGGATGCTTCTTTGAGATAATGGTTTCATTTCCTTTGGATGTATAGCCAAAAAGTGGGCTTGCTGGAAACTCTGTACAGTCTTCCCTAGTGACTGTACCAGTTTCCATTTCCAACAGTAATGAACAAGGGTTCCCTTTTCTCCACATCCTTGACAGCATTTATCTAGTCTTTTTGATAATAGTTATTCTAACAGGTATGAGGTGATACCTTATTGTGGTTTTGATTTGCATTTCCCTGATAATTAGTGATGCTGAGCATCTTTTTATGTACTTCTGTATGTCGTTGGAAAGATGTATGTTCAATTCCTCTGCCCACTTTTTAATAGGATTATTTGTTTTTCTGTCCTTTATATATTTTGGATACTAACCCCTTATCAGAGATATGATTTACAAATATATTCTCCCATTCATTAGGTTACCTTCTCATTTTGTTGGTGATTTCCTTTGCTGTGCACAAGCTTTTTGTTTGATGTAGTACCACTAGTTTTTTATTTTGTTGTCTTTGTTTTGGGTCTCCGATCCAAAAAAATCATCAGCAAGACTAATGTCAAGGACCTTACCCCCATGTTTCCTTCTAGACATTTTACGGTTCCAATTCTTATGTTGAAGTCTTTAAATCCATCTTGAGTTGATTTTTGTGTATGGTGTAAAATCAGGATCCAGTTTCATTTTTTTGCATATGGCTGTTCAGTTTTCTCAACACCATTTATTGAACAGACTGTTCTTTCCCCATTGTATATTCTTGGCTCCTTTGTCTAAAATTAATTGACCATATATGCATGGGTTTATTTCTGTGCTCTCCATTCTGTTCCATTCATCTATGTGTCTGTGTTTGTGCCATACCATACTGTTTTGATTATTATAGGTTTGTAATATAGTTTGAAATTAGGAAATGTGATACCTCCAGCTTTGTTTTTTCTCAAGGTTGCTTTAGCTATTTGGAGTTTATACAAATACAAATTTTAGGGATTTTTTCCTATTTCTGTGAAAAATGTCATTGAAATTTTGATAGGGATTGTATTGAATCTATAAATTGCTTTGGGTAATATGGACATTTTAACAATATTAATTTTTCCAACCCATGAGCACAGAATATCTCTCCATATATTTATGTATTCTGCAATTTCTTTCATTAATATCTTATAGTTTCTAGTGTTTAGATTTTTCACCTGTTTATTCAAAAGTATTTTGAATTTATTCAAAGGTATTTTTTTAATGCTATTGTAAATGGGATTATTTTCTTTATTTGTCTTTCTGATAATTTGTTATTGTATAGAAATGCAATAGATTTTTACGTATTGATTTTGTATCTTGCAACTTTATCGAATTCATTTATTAGTTCTAACAGTTTTTTGATGGAGTCTCTAGGGTTTTCTGTATATAATATCTCACCTGCAAATAGTGAAAGTTTTATTTCTTTCTTTCCAATCTGGATGCCTTTTATTTCTTTTTCTTGCCTAATTAATTACTCTGACTAGATCTTTCAGTACTACGTTGAATAAAAGTGGTGAGAGTAGGCAACCTTGTCTTGTTTCTGATCTTAGAGGAAGAGCGTTTGGCTTTTCACCATTGAGTATGATGTTAACTGTGGGCTTGTCTTATATGGCTTTTATTATGTTGAGGTATGTTCCCTCTTTATCCAGTTTGTTGAAAATTTTTATGAAAAGATGTTGAATTTTGTCAAATGCTTTTTTTGCATCTATTAAAATGGTCATATGATTTTTATCTTTTTGTTAATGTAGCATGTCATATTGATTGATTTGAGGGTCTTGTACCATCTTTGCATCCCTAGAATAAATCCCACTTGAATGTGGTATGTGATCAATCCTTTTAATGTACTGTTGAATTCAGTTCACTAATATTTTGTTGAGGATTTTTGCATGTATATTCATCGGGGATGTTGGCCTATAATTTTCTTGTGTTCTTATCTGATTTTGATATTAGGGAAATGTTGGCCTCATAAACTAAGGAATCTTCCCTCCTTTTCTGTTTTTTGGGAGTGTTATAGAAGGATAAGTATTTATTCTTCAAGTGTCTGGCAGGATTCACTAGTGAAGCCTTCAAGTCCTGGATTTTTGTTTATTGGGAGGTACTTGATTAGTGCTTCAGTCTCCTTCATAGTAATTGAGCTGTTCAGATTTTCAGTCTTCGTAGGTTGTATGTTCTAAGAATTTATCTATTTCCTCTACAGTGTTCTGTTTGATGGCATCTAATTGTTTAAGTAGTCTCTTATGATCTTTTGTATTTGTGTTCTGTTCTTTCATTTATAATTTCATTTATTTGAATCTTCTTTGTTTGTGAGTGTACCTAAAGGTTTGTCTATCTTGTTTATCTTTTCAAAAAACCAGTTCTCAGTTTCCTTGATCTGTCCCATTGTCTTTTTAGTCTCTATTTCATTTATTTCTACTCTGATGTTTGTTTCCTTCCTTCTACTAACTTTGGGTGTAGTTTGTCCTTCTTTTTCTAGTTCCTTGAGGTGTAAAGTTAGGCTGGGTGTTTGAGATTTTTCTTGGTTCTTAATTAGATGTTTATTGCTATGAACTTCCCTCTTAGAAATGCTTTTGCTGTATCCTATAAGTTTTGTTATGTTGTATTTCCATTTTCATTTGTCTCAAGATATATTTTGATTTCTCCTTTGACCCATTGGTTGTTCAGTAGCGTGTTGTTTAATCTTTACATATTTGTGAATTTCCCAGTTTTCATCTTGTAATTTAATTCTGATTTCATATCATTGTGGTCAGAAAAGATGCTTGATATGATTTCAGTCTTCTTAAAATTTTAAGACTTGTTTTGTGGCTATTTTGGAAAATGTTTCATGTGTATTTGAGAACAACGTGTATTTTGCTGCTTTTGTATGGGATGTTCTTTATATGTCTATCAGGTCTATCTGGTCTAAGGTGTCATTTAAATCCAGTGTTTCCTTATTGATTTTCTGTTTGGATGATTTATCCATTGTTGAAAGTAGGGTATTGAGGTTCTCTAATACTAGTGTTTTGCTATTTATTTCTCCCTTCAGATCTATTAATATTTGCTTTATATATTTAGATGCTCCTATATGAGGTGCATAAATATTTATAATTGTTATATCTTCTTGATGAATTGACCACTTTGTCATTATATAATGACCTGTCTTGTTAGTTTTTGGCTTAAAGGCTTTTTTGTCTGATGTAAATATAGCTACTCCTGCTTGCTTTTGGTTTCCATTTACATGGAATACTTTTTCCAACCCTTCACTTTGGGTCCTTGTGTGCCCTTAAAGCTGAAGTGATTCTCTTGCAGGCAATATATGGTTAGGTCTTGGTTTTTCTGTTTGTCTGTTTTTGCTTTTGTTTTTTTTTAATCCATTCAGGCACTCTGTGTCTTTTGATAGGATAATTTAGTCTATTTATATGTAAAGTAATTACTAATAGGTATGAACTTACTGTTGACTATTTATATGTAAAGTAATTACTAATAGGTATGGACTTACTGTTGACATTTGAATTTTTCTTTTCCTGGCATTTTGTAATTACTTGGTTCCTTTGTTCCCCTCTTGCTTTCTTCCTTTGTGATTTATGTTTTCCTGTGGCAGTATGCTTTGATTCCTTTCTCTTTACATTTTATGTATCTATGATAGATTTTTGATTTCTGGTGGTGCTTCATGAGGCTTACATAAAATATCTTACATTTATAACAGTCTATTTTAAGCTGATAAGAACTTCAAATGCATATAAAAGTTCTACTTTTTACATTCCCTGCATTTTATGTTTCTGATGTCATAACTTACATTTTGTTACATGGTATACACATTAACAAAGTATTATTATAGTTATTTTTAATACTTTAAATATTTTTAACATTTTAATGTCTTTTATCTTCATACTAGTTATAAGTGATTCAGCTACCACCATTTACAACATTAGAATATTCTTCAGTTAAATATCTCTGAAGAAAGAGTGAACATGACCAAATGAACAGATTAGAAGTAGTGCCCTTTCTTTGACATTAAAAGATCTGGCTCTCTTGCAGCATTGGTGGGAGTATAAATTGGTAAACCTTTTTGGAAGACATTTAACTTGGTAGTCACCATAAAAAATTTTAAATGAGTAGACATTTAACCCAGAAATTCCACTTAGAGAAATCTATAATAAAGCCATATTTAGCCATGTTCTAAAAGATATATGATTAAATAATTCATGGTATATCTATACCTAGACTCTTTTTGTTTTTAACAAACACATATAGCATTTACTAATGTGCCCAGAACTGTTCTAAGTGTTTTGTAAGTATTGATCTTAGAACAATGCTTTGTGGTAGATACTATTACATTAGCGCCATGTTATTGATGAGGAAGCTGGCAGAGTTTAACTTGGCCATAATCACAAAGCTAGTAGGTGAGAAAGCCATCAGTGGAACTCAGTCTGGTTCTCTGGTCTTACCGTTACACTATCCAGCAATCACAAAGTACTTGGCAGATTCAGTGATTTACGCACATGTGTGTAAGACCTCCACAACACAGTAAAAGTGAAAAGAGCAAGTTATGGGTCAATATATAGAGCAGATCCCATGCATTAAAAAACACACAAAAATATATGTGTGTATATGAATACACATCGTGTGTGAATACACAGCTGTCTCCCAAAATGTTGATAGGGCTTTGCCTCTGGGGAGAGGAGCATTTTCATGTTTTTACTTCTGTATTATTATATGTTTCATTGAGAGTTATGTATTCCTCTATTGGTTTCTTTTCTAACAAATAAGTTCCAGTTTTTTTTACTTCTCCCCAACACTGAATTTCCGGATTTAATGAGATCTTAGGGTATATATAGTTGAACCTTCTTTTCTTTATCTCTTTATAGATTTTATCCTCCCTGGTCCTCTCATTGAGGCAGAAGTGGTACACTACCGTTTCTTTTAATTATGTTGAGTTGCTACATGTCTTTGTTCTGGAATATTTTATGGTAATGATTTTTTTTAAGTGTGCTCCAACTGTAGTTTTGGGAAGGTTGCATTATTTTTAATTGGGCAGATCGGTAAGAATGTGGATATTTAGGGGGAAAGCATCAGAGCTGGGACAGGTAGCATTCAACCTGGATGGCATCTTGCAGTGTTGACCATTTGACTTTAAGTCAGCAGGTTTCATGAAAGATCCGATTCCCAAGGGAAAAGTAAATAATGGTAGGTGGGAGGTTGGGAAGATCATGAGAAAAATACCAGGATAAGTTTGTTACCTAATGAATGTTTCAAAGGACCGCATGGTGCTGTTGCTTGCTGGTGGCATATGGTAAACAGAGTTCAAAGGTTGCAATTCAGGCCAGAGACCCCCTGCCCAATCATTAAATTCTTTTTGGAAGTCTGTGATTGTGTCATTCAGGCAGACAGAATTTAAAATCTATTCTGCAAAATACAGAGTAGTCTTCTAGTACCCTAGCCCACAATTTATGGTAGATTGGTGTTCAGAAAGTCTCAGTGTTGTCAGTTAAAAACAGCCTGAAATTTTTCTTGGAAAATTATCCATAAAGATAGTGTATGTGATTGATCCCTAGTCCATTATGGAGATTTTTGCTTTTTGTGCCTGATCACCTTTATATCCCATTTGCTAATTCAGATCTGAGGCCGGGTTAGTAATAGCCATCGCCTTGTGCTCAGCACTAGATGGTCAAGGAGAATGTTTGCATCATCTTTGTGTTTCCTTCAAGATCTAGAACAATGTACTCCATACTGTTAGGTACTCTGGAAAGATTTGTGAAATTGAACAGATATTAATTTCATGGGTTGCTATTTCTGTTACTTCCTTTCCAGGTTCATGTTATATAAAGATAGCAGCAGATAAGTATGTTGTGTTGATGGGACATAATGGTTTTCATTTTGTTAAACAGGAACTATCCAAGATTACGATGCCAGTCATATTCAATGAGCCTTTGAGCTTCCTACAGCGACTCACTGAATATATGGAGCATACATACCTCATCCATAAGGCCAGTTCATTTTCTGATCCTGTGGAAAGGATGCAGGTATGTGTCAAGCAAGTACTAGAAAAGGTTTAAGTCTTAGAAACTTCTTTACCACTCCTATCCCAAACGCACTGACACCGAATTAGTGTTAAGTCCAATGTGAGGTTGGGAAATGTTAGTAAAACATAGCCAGCATGTTTGGAGTGTCCTCTGTGTTCCTGAGTCTTCATTTTACAAAGTAGCATTCATTGTGTTGGGAAAAAAATTCAATCTTTCTTCTTTCAGACTTTCCCGGTGTTTCCAAGAAGGAATGAATGCACACATACATACAAAAATATGTACATTTATGCTTATATATGTATATATACACACACACACTGCTATAGGTTAAAACAAAAGACAACAGGAGAGCACTTTTTAATTTTCTTTTGAATAGAAGATGTTTATTTGATGTATATGGATGGAGCAGACTCAGGCAGAGTATAGTAGGTACATTGTTCTGCTTCACACAAAGCAAGAACGTTCTAAATGGAAGCTTTCTGTCTTTTCATTTAATATGAATAAGTTTTCCCAACTTCATTGGGCTTCACACCAATTTGTTCTTTCTTTTCTCCCCTATCCTAAAAGTGTTGTACTTTTTAGAAATGTTAAAGGAATTGAAAGTTTTGGGCTTGAGAGAATTTGTAGAACTTTTTAGAGTGTTATAAAAAACACAGTTGGGAATGACGCTATAGGAATAGACTCAGTAATTTTCATTCTGAATATTCATGTTTGCATATTAAGTTGCTAGAACCATATTAAAAATCCAAAGCAATTAAACTCCTCAAAATAATTTTGTAAATTACTATGTTCAGCAAACTTTCAGTTCCTGAAAGAATGCGTAGCAAGCTGAGCTGTTTTTAACTTCTAATGCTCCGTTCCACAGTGTGTAGCTGCATTTGCTGTATCTGCTGTTGCTTCTCAGTGGGAACGCACTGGAAAGCCTTTCAACCCGCTTCTGGGAGAGACTTACGAATTGGTTCGGTGAGATCTTTCCCTCTATTCCAGATGGATAATTGAATTTGCGTGATTTATATAGCTTTTCAAATGAAAGCGAAAAAAACTATTTTGAGCATTATCAACAACAATTTTGTATGACTGAATCAAGTTAACAATTTTGACTTTTGTTTCTATGATACTTACTGCTTTAGGGACTATGTCAAAAATATTGAAACATACATAAAATGTACCATTATAAAAAGTAATTACTCAAGAACTGTATGACATCACTTATATGTGGGATATAAAACTGAAAGCAACAAATGAACAAGACAAAGAAAGATACAAACACTCATAGACACAGACAATAGTTTAGTGGTTACCAGAGGATAAGGAGGGGAGGGGGGTAGTAGATGAGGGTAAAGGGGGTCAAATATATGGTGATGAAAGGAGAACTGACTCTGGATGGTGAATATACAATGCAATATATAGATGATGTGTTATAGAAATGTATACTTGAAACGTATATAATTTTGCTAACCATTGTCCCCCCCAATAAATTTAATTTTTAAAAAACTAATTATGAAGATTTCAGTATTCCTAATCATTTTGGATTCATTATCTGCCTTTCTTCTTACATAGCTCATAAGACATGATTGGATTTTGTTAATAACCATATAACATATTAGTATAAATTCATACTGTTGTCATGAAGGCAATACATGCACCTACATCTGCAGTTCTGTTTGCCTGCTGTAACCTGCTTCTTGTTTACACATAACTAGGAATTCATTTGGCTTTAGTTTTTCTGAATGAATCTTGCTCTTCTCTGCACAAGTTTTGTTTTCATTTATTCCCTAGGATGTTTGAAAATAGACACACTAAATTCTTCTATCTCAATATAAATGGAATAAATTTTAAATTTACATGGCTAGTATTATCAATCAATTCGTGCAACTCACCCAAATTCTTATGGGTGTTCTTTATTTTAATGTGTTCAAGTAACTAGAATTATAATAACATTGGATTTAGCAGTTTGAGTTGCGTTTGTACAGTTTCTCATATATTGTTATTCTTCCAGGGTGATAAAGAATTGTTTACTTATATAGCTTTTTAAAGGAAATGACAATAAGGTACACACATTCCCTAATAAGAATTAATCACTGTGTTGCTTTTTTTGTTTTTTTTAATCTTAAGAGATGACCTTGGTTTCAGACTCATCTCTGAGCAGGTCAGCCATCACCCACCCATTAGTGCGTTTCATGCTGAAGGATTAAACAATGATTTCATCTTTCATGGCTCAATCTATCCCAAACTGAAGTTCTGGGGGAAAAGTGTAGAAGCAGAACCCAAAGGAACCATTACCTTGGAGCTTCTTGAGTAAGTTGGAATCAAGCCATTTGTATATACATTTGCACACAGACCTGATCTTGTTCAAAAACTGTAGATAAAGAAACAGCTTTTATGAAGTCAGTTATCTACCTCCATGTAAAAAACCTTGAGAAACATGGCATTAGCTTGTTAATCAATCTAGGTATGTTTTTAAAAGTATAACTTGATGTTTCACTATGGTGTTTGGATCTATTTTAAGACAGAATGGAGTTTGTCACTCCATGTCAAGTTTTAGGAAAGAAGCTGCCTATATATTACGGTGGTAATGTTGTGTCCCACCATCTTTCAAAATGAATTCACTTTGAGAAATATTGAAATAACAATTGTGTGGCACATTTTGGACATTAGGTAAGTTGGAAGTTCCTTTCCATTAGAAAAAAAGATTTGCCTTATATGCAAAGGCAGTTTCAGTTCTATTTAAGATAGTTAATAAGCCCATTCTAGCCTATCTTTCCTACTGATTACAATGAAAGACCTGGATAGGAGACATAAAACAACTATCTGAAGACTTTGAAAAGTAATTAATAACAGGTCAATTCAGGAGAGAACCAAAAACCTGAAGACCCATGTAGCAGTGAGTTTCTTGGTTTTGCCCCGCCCCCCATGCCAATGTCTCCTGCCTTAGAGTCAGAGCGGCCCGAATCTCAGAATCTGGGCAGTGGAGGCAGACAGAAAAAGTTCCAAGAGAAACCCTCTTTTTTTTTGGTTAGAGAACCTGGAAAGATGCCCGTGTAGGATAGAGAGAATGGGAGAAATCCTTTTTATTTTTCTCTCCCTGCCTTGTCCGAAACAAACTCTAGGACCCATGGGTATATTACCTGTAATGGTAGTGGCAGCAGCAGCCACACAAGTACCTAAAATTCAGAAAAAGGCTTTCTTCTTGTCCAGAGGAGCTGGAAAAAGGGGCTCCTTTGGTCCAAAGAGTGAGAGGAGAATCCCTGTTACTTTTTTCTCTTTTTTTTTCTCATCTCTTTGCCCCAAAGGAAGACCCAGTTGTGAAAAATGCAAGACAGAGCAGAGAAGCTAAAACCCCAGCTTGCTAGCCAACCCCTCTGGTGTCTGAGCGTGTGGGGAAAACCACAGAGAGGAGGAAGCTCAAGAAGGGGGTCCCGTAAAGCTGTGTGTGGATTCCTAAGCTTCTCCTTGTGCTCTTGCTTTGAAATGGCCCCAAATGGCCTTGCGACCTGAACTACTGTGTGGACTGGTGCTCAGGCCCCCAAATGGCTATTGAGGGATGGATCTGAACAGCACTGAAAAGTCTTTGAAAATTAAACTGACACTAAAAGCAGAGGCCACAGAAAGTGGGTCAGGACTTATGGCCTGAAACTATAATCACCTGCAAAAAACAAGACAAAACAAACCATCAATATGCTCCAGAAGATTTTAAGAGGATTTTAAGAGTCTACATTCAAATGTAGAGTCACTCTGGAGAATAGTTGGCAATTTCTTATAAGGTTAACCATATATTTACTATGTGACTCAGCAGGTCCACTTGTAGGTATTTACTCTAGAGAAATGAAAACTGATGTTCACACAACAACCTGTACACAAATGTTTATGGCACTGTTATACATAATCACCAAAAACTGAATGCACTCTAAAATACCCTTCAATGAGTGAATGGTTAAACTATGGTACATCCATACAGTGGAACACTGCTCAGAAATAAGAAAGAACAAATTATTGATACATAGAATGTAAAAGGCATTATACAAATTGAAGAAGCTAATCTCAAAAAGTTACATGGTATATCTTATTTTTATGGCATCCTGGAAAAGGCAAAACTGTTGCAATGGAGAATAGATGAGTTATTTAGGGAGTAGGGATGAAATAGAGATTAGGGATGGGAGGGGCAGCATGAGTGAATTTTGTGAAGGGTGATAGAATTGTTCTGTATTCTGGTTGTGGTGGTGGTTATACAGATCTCTACGTGATTAAACTCATAGAACTGTACACCAACAAAGGTGAATTTCACCGTATGTAATTAAAAATAAATTTAAAAAACATGTGTTTAAGGATAAATGTATGAACATATAAAGCAGATATTTTCAAAAGCAAAGGATATGCAAAATTCAAGCTTATTCACATATGTGAGTTTTTCCCGTTGGTGAGCTGGAAAATATTTCCTCCGGAAAGTGCTAAATACTAATCGGCCTTCATTTTTATTTTCTACCTGTAATTTAATTTTACTTTTCTATGTATTTTCACCTAACTTTTGAATTCTTAAGGTGATTATTTGCATAGTTTATTTGGCATTTGGTGGAAGTGTAGAGTTTTTTTCCTTAAGCTTTTGCATCCTTTTAAGAAACGGTAAGAGTGGTCAGGTGACAGCAGCTGTTTTACTCTGTGTTAATCCCAGTAGCGCTAGTTATCTCCAGAACTCTGATTTGTTATCCTGAGTAATGTCATTTGAGACAAATGCACTTTTTAAACAAAATAACACTTCTCACTTATTTTTGTGGGTTTTGGTTTTATTTTTGTTTTTTAGACACAATGAAGCATATACATGGACAAATCCTACCTGCTGTGTGCATAATATCATTGTGGGTAAGCTCTGGATTGAGCAGTACGGCAACGTGGAAATCACCAACCACAAGTAAGACACTTAGGGTCCTTATGTATCTCTGTAATGGTCATCATACGGTATCAGTGGACTTCATTTTTTAAAAAAAGCTCTAGAAGAGCCTGATGATAAATTAAGTACAGGAAATGTAATTGTTAAATAAATAGACACCCATCCATTTAATGAACAGAGTTCATTAAAGTTTCTGATTAGGTGAACACTGAGCTCTCCCAGCCTCTGTGAATTTTAATTCCAGCCTCAGCTCATTTTGCTTATATTGTTTAGTTCATATTATGCACACTGGGGAGTGGGATGGGAGGGACATAAAAATTGTAAAGAATTGGGTTCAAAGCCTACTTTGTGACCTTAGGCAAGTGTGTTAGCTCGGGCTGCTGTAACAGAATGCCACAAACTGGATTAAACTGCAGTAATTTATTTCTCCCAGTTCTGGAGGCTGGGAAATCCCAGATCAGTGGGTCAGCAGATTTGATGTCCGATGAAGCCTGTTCTCGGTTGGCATCGTATCCATACATGGCAGGGAGAGAGATCATCTCTCGTGTCTCTTATTTTACTGGCACTAACCCTATTCACCGGGGCTCCACCCTCGTGACCTGATAACCTCCAAATGCCATCACATTGGGGATTACCACTTCAACATAGGAATTTGGGGCGGGGGCACAAACATTCATTCCATAGCAACTTATTCTTTATGAATCCTGCTCACCTTTTCTTTATGATGGGCCCAGTACTAAGTAAGGATTAATCATGATAACCTCTGCATGGAATCTGACATGTGTTAGAAAATGTGTAAACAGCCACTGTTGCTAAAAAGGTTAGTATAGTCATTATTCCCTACTACTTCTTGCACGTTGCATGGTAATCTGAGCTTCATATCTCCTCCGCAGGACTGGGGACAAGTGTGTGCTGAATTTTAAGCCATGTGGCCTTTTTGGTAAGGAATTACACAAAGTTGAAGGCTACATTCAAGATAAAAGGTAAAATATCCATTTTAAATCTTGAGTACTATAGGTATCGTTCACTAAATAAAACGTTAGTATTAAAATCTGCCATAACCTAGGAAACAAGCATTTCAATAAGTTAAAAAAAAAAAATCTTTTTTCTACAAGGAAATATCTGTTCTTTCAAAGAATCTGATTCATAAGCATCTTTATAATACTCAAAACACTGGTTTAAATTGTTGGCTAAACATCAGTTTCTCTTGACAGCAAAAGGAAGCTCTGTGCCCTGTATGGGAAGTGGACTGAATGTTTATACAGTATTGACCCTGCCACTTTTGATGCTTACAAAAAAAACGATAAGAAAAATACTGAAGAGAAGAAGAACAGCAAACAGGTGAACATCCTGTGAGGTGGTATTGAAGGAATCATTGGACTCTTAAATTTGTACTAATCCTTTTGGTGGTGGCCTATTATTGGGTCACAGTTTGACTTTTTTTTTTTTTATGGTTGCTAATGCATGTAATTTTCCTCCTTGAATCTTTTTTTTATTTTTTTTATTGAGGTATAACTGATATATCCTTGAATCTTTCTCAGGAACAGATAATCTGCCTTAGTAGCTAATGTTTGGCATAATCTTATATAGAGTATGGGTGTGTGCCGGTTTGGTAATTATGTGCAGTTGTTTGAATTTACATAGCTTTGATTGAATTCATACCTTTGGAAAGTTGGAAGTTTGTCTACCTCAGACAAATTTTCTTTTCTTCCTTTCTGTTTATGTGCATTAGAAGTTGAGATCAGTTGAATATTTAAAATTTCCTCCCAAATTATCGTCTACATTTTCATGCTTATCAGCATTTTTGTGGCCTCTCCCTCATCTCTAAATCACTGAAGCTAAGACGCATCGCTAAGGGAGTCATTCCTGGACCGCTGTTCTTCTGTTATTAAACTTTCTTCCTCATGGGACAGTTAATGTCCTGATGGTACTTCTCGCATGTGAGGCACATAGCTTCTTGTCTCAGAGCCCCAAGGAGGCTCTAACGTTCAGCAGACTCCTGTCCCTTCCCTCCAGGCAGGGGAGCTGAGAGCTAAAGAAAGATTGCACCTGTTTGGACAGGAAATATTTGAAGACTGATCCCTTTCCAGTGACGGGTGTCATGGTTCATAGCACACACTCTGGGTTAGAAGCCTGTTTCCACCATTTCTGCACCGTACACCCTTACGCAGACTTGGCACCTCCTCTCTGCCCCAGTGCCTTCCTTTGTAAGATGGAGATAATTATAGGACCTGCTTGTCAAATGACTGGATAAAGGTAAAGGGCTCTGAATAGCATCAGCTCATAGTAAAGATGGCTAACGTCCTTTCTTTTCAAAGTATGTCGGCGGACTAGCAACCTGGACATCATCGGAGGGCCTGCAGGCTCCCAGACTTACCACAGACCTTCCGAAGTGTAGTCTGTGGGGCTCTTTGGGTAGTTCTTCTGCATGCAAAAGCCCTAATCTTCCTCAAAAACAGAAGGTGTATTTATGAGTAACTTTCTTTGTAAATCAAGTTAACTATGGTCCTGAGGTGAAAATAATTTTATTAAATGACCAGAACGTACTATTTTCCGGGGGCTTTGGCTTTTTTTCCTTCTTTCTATTTCCCTTCATCTGTCTGTGCACAATTCTGCTCTCCTGCTCACATCCTACCTGCTTTTTCTTCATTCTGGGAGGTGCACTGACACCTCTCTGCAGCTGTTATGAAACTGATGGGGCTGCAGAAGGAAATAATCCAGGATTCTGGGAGCCCTGATACAAATTCCTCAGCAGCAGCTCCAGCCAGTACAAGGCAACTTGGCAAACACAACTTCACCAACACACACGTCATCCACCCTCCTGTTACAGAGGTGGGGTCGAGGACAGCAAAGGACATTGGCGGAATTGCAGAAAATTTTCCTCATGTCCCATAAATCCCTGGTCAGTCTTTGTAGAAAAGTGGCCTTACGCCTTGGAGACAGAAATTATTTCCACACATTCACTCCTTTCCTAGTCTCTCCTTGCGTGCATCTAGCTACCATAGATTTCTGATGTCCCTGAGCATATTCAGATGCCACGGGAGATTTGTCGTCATCAGTGTGGTTGCTTCCCTGTGCTGTTTTTTAAACTACGTATTCACTGAAAGTGTCTCATGTAGTCGTTCTAATCTGACATTGGGGATATTCACCTTCCGAAGGCTTAAAGCCTTTATAGATAAACTGGTAATAATATAACCTCATAGATTTATTATGTAAGGACTAAATATAGAGAGAGCTCCTAGCATAGCTCTGGCCTATGAGGGGCAGCCAAAAAAAAAAAGTTAGTTTCCTATTTAGCCTGTCATCTTTTAAAATTCTTGTTTAGTCACATGCTTTTGGGATCTCTGCTAGTTTTGTGTCATTGATAATTTAGCTAACTGCTCCAAGAATTTAACCTTTGCTTGAAGTTCTTTACAATTTTCCAGTAAATATTCTAAGGAGTTATTCTGTCTTTTTTAAAAAGCTTTAAAAACATTAAAACACCAGAGTAAAGAATGATGGTAATAATGCCTCAAATGCAAATACCACTAATTGATGTAACACCCGGTGACTCATGGCGCTTAAGTCGTGCAGCAAGTGTTTTACTCACTCCCTATATTGTGGGAAAAGGTAAGGAGATAAGAATGAGAAGGCCGTGGTGCCCCGCCCTCATGCGGTTTGCCTTCAGTGGTGTGCAATAAATGGTGCTCAGTTTCTAATTCGTAAGTATCTTCTTTTGAAAGCATTTTGCTTTTATTCATGTGTTGGTTCTTCCAGATGAGCACATCTGAGGAGTCAGATGAAATGCCGATGCCAGATTCTGAAAGTGTGTTTGTTATCCCTGGAAGTGTCCTCCTGTGGCGAATAGCCCCACGGCCTCCAAATTCTGCTCAGGTGAGACAGGGCTTGCTGAATGTGGCCTCGCTGTTTGCACTGAGCATGGTGGTGTTCTTTCCCCAGCACATGCAAGGCCAGCCCAGGCAAAAGGGGGCAGGTTGTCGTGGAAATGCTCCTCAGCTGTGCCCCCCCTGCTGCCTTCTGTGTTCAGTGTCCCTTCTGAGGCCCAGTGCATTCATGCCAGCCAGCCCCTCTGGTGCCTGGCTGTGTTCAGCAGGGACTTTGGGGAGCTTCTTTAACAATGACTTAGGAGAAAGACTGGCTCTCATTAAAAACAAGATGATGCAATCTCTTCAGTATAAGCCCCCCAGATCAGTGAGTAATGATTTCAATGAAGAGAGTAGAAACAATGCTGGTTTCGCTCTTAGTTCTACTGAAAGTTGATAGCGATAGAGAGTATTCATTCTGTGAGGCATGCTTCAAGATTTCTTTGAGACCAATAATACCTATTTCGTGAAAACATTTAGATGTGTGGTCTGAGAAAGGCTGACCATCTTTGCCATAAAAGGGAGGAGAGGTTACTGTCAGATCAAACTTATGCTACCTTCAGGGGTTTTCATTTTTCCTTGTGCCTTGGTATATGTTAATTTGAATGGTGTGCTTCTTTTCAGATGTACAATTTTACTAGCTTTGCAATGGTTTTGAATGAAATAGACAAAGAAATGGAGAGTGTGATTCCTAAGACAGATTGCAGGTTACGGCCTGACATCAGAGCTATGGAGAATGGAGAAATTGGTAAGTAGAATCGGAGGGTGCTACCAGTGAGGAGTGATTTCTGTGGGGATGATGGTTTGTTTTATTCCTGGTGATGTTGGCATCATTGAAGTACAAACGTTTTTAGTCTCTCATAGATTTTTAAATTTAAATTCAGTAACTTCTGTTTTAAATTTGGAAATCTGAGGTAGACTTTCTTTGCTCATATCCATTATTTCAGTGATACTCACTGATAACTGAATATACTGTGTATGACCAGAGACATATCTTAAATGTCAGAGAGGAATTTGAAAAAATAATAGCATCTTTATCAACTTTAAACATTTTACTATGTAGTTCAGAATTTAAATGTCACCTTGTAAGCCTCTAAGAAGAACTTTACCTCCCCTTGGTTAATTAAAACATTTTTGTCTTACGGTGTTAAATTTCTTCTAATTCAGGGACTTTCAAAGTGGGGGAGCAATTTTTTTCCCCTGGGGATATATAGCAATGTCTGGAGACTTTGGTTGTCACATCTGGGAAACTACTACTGGCACCAAGTGGGTAGAGGCCAGAGATGAAGCTGAACGTCCTACAGTGCACAGGAGGGCCCCACAAAGAGTCATCTGGTCCAGGATGTCATTAGTGCCAAGGTTGAGAAACCCTGTTCTAACTAAATCCTCTGATGCTCTTTTTGAATTGTCAATAAGATAGTGCAACAGTATTTTGGAAAGTTGTTTGGATTTCTTATGAATGGAATCTACAGGAGCTCTGCAAAGTCTCATTAAGAATTTAGAAAAATTCACATTTAGTTTTTCTGCCTAATTTTTCATTGAAGCATTGTAACAGGTTTTTTTTTTTTAGCTTTAAGAATAAACAGGTTCCTTTGGGTAAATGCAGGCTGTAGAAAGATATGACTGAGTCTTGAATGCCAGTTCTGCCTCTTACAAACCTAGGAGTGTGTTACAACTTGATGGTCGATGATGGTGCTTGCATTCTGATAAAACGGAAGTGATTCTAATACCCGTGGATGGTGCTTCTCCATAAAGTTATGCTTGGTGCTGTGCTGGGCAGTCTCTTCTCACAGAATAACTTTTCCATTGATGTTCTTATTTTAGATCAAGCTAGTGAAGAAAAAAAACGACTTGAAGAAAAACAAAGAGCAGCCCGCAAAAACAGGTCCAAGTCAGAAGAGGACTGGAAGACGAGGTGTGTGAGTTCTCAGACCTCTTGCCTGAGCCCTCAGGTGGGACGGGGCTGTCAGATGTGGTGAACTGCAGAGCAAGGCCTTGTGTGAGCCTTGCCAAGTTGTTCCCAGGCCTGAAAGAAAAGTCCTCTCCACTGACTAAATATGCAAGCTGAGAGAATTGCGTGTGTGACAAAGAAGAAGGATTAGTTGGAAATTAAGGTTAAAATAGTCCCATACAGTTTTCTTACCAATTGAGAAAACTATCTTGCTTGCTTATCCAACAAAACTATCCTTTCCATATATAAGAGGAGATGTAAACTCCAGAACGACAGATTTGGGCATGAAAATAGGTTCCAAACCATTTGTTTATATATATCAGTAAATTATAAGGCGTGCACGCACACACACACACACACACACACACACACACACACGGTGCCAAAAAATGTATACCCATTTTAAGAAAGGAAAAAACTAATAAATTGTAATACTCAATATACACCAATAACAAAAGATGAACACAAGTCATGTTTGACTTCTGTGATTACAAGAGGTGCTCAAAGTGGTTACTATCAGCCTCTAGACACTTCTGATTACAGCAAACTACTGCTTGAGCAACACTGACCAAAGTCCACTTGTATCACTGCGCATGCCATTTCAAGTTTTTCACACAGTACCATGTGTCTCCAACTTATCACAAATGCGTGCACTTGTTAGGCACGTTGGAGGTTCTGTTGCACACTCACATCTCCATTGTCGTTGTACTTCCACCACATTTTCAACTTTCAAATACCACTTCAAAATAGGCTTGCACTCCTCAAACAACTGTGCTTCCGCCATTTCCTCTGACTGTCCTGCCTGTCGTATGGTGACGCCAGCATTCATTTGATTAACGCCATCTTTTGAGCGAATGTCATACTACACATTGCTACCACAATTCAATTCAACTTCAAAAAGTAATACATAGATAACATCTCTTAAAATGTGTATACATTATTTTGGTACCCCCAGTATATATCATGTATCAAGGATATTTAAGACAGTACCTTTATTCTGCCAAATACAAGAGATTTGACATGTAATGGATATATGATTTGCATAAAGTAACATCCTGGACTCCATTCAGAAATAGAAAGAGGCAGTAAAATTTCTAAGTTTTTAAGGATCAGGAGTTATTTAGTAGTCACTTTATTGAATAATAGAATCTCTTATAAATAAGAATAGAATAAAAACTTTTCCTACATTTGTATCATGTAAATAGAAACCATTGTCCTATAATTCAGTTAGTGAATCAATTTTAGAACCAATATGAACAGAATTTTGCAAGCATTTCAGCAGATACTATTTGGTAGCCCTTTTACATCATAAAGGAAGATAATTATTAGAATGTGAAATGACCTTAGATATCATCTAGACCAGTGGGTTTGGACGTTTTGTTAGCATTCACATCTTTGTTGCTAATGAATGCATAAAGAACCTACAAATATAGAACACATGCAAGTGGAGCTGCTATGTTTGGATCAAGGCTGAGGGACGGGGCCACTCCCACCTCCTCCCACCCTGCACATACCCGACGTCCCTAAACTCCATGTAACAGAGTTTGAAAAACCATTAGTTGACAAATTCCTTCATTGTACCGGAGGAAACCAAATGCGGTGTGTTTCATTTAGTAAGGGACTCATGCAAGAGCACACAATTAGTAAGCCGCAGATCTGTGATTGGAACCTCCAAGTTCATTAATCCTTCAGGCAAAGACACAAGTCTTTATGGTGATCCCTTTTGAAAAGATTTGATACATTTTATTGTTATTTCTTGTCTCTTTTGTGTAGAACCCCACTTTTGTACTATATTTCTAATTTAATTCTTATTTTTCTGGTCACGTTTTCAAGTATACAGTATAAGTGAAAAGCCCAGGAAGAATTTTTACTGTCAGATAAAGTCTTAACATTCAGAAAGCAGAGCTTCAAACAGTTCTGTTGTCACCTGAAAAATAAAAGCGAGCAGCTACGTTTGTGAGCTCTAATTTGGAACCTTACACATGCTTCCTTCCACAGCTGTTTCATAGCACTAGTAGTTCTCACGTGCATATCTAGATCTTTACAGGGATCCTACTGACACTTTGTCAAAAAAAATATATATATATATGTGTGTGTGGGTGTATGTGTGCTTTGAGCACTTTTCTGGTGGTGGTAAGATTGCACATTCACAGACTTGGTTCTTTTCATTTCTGATAGTGTATATTTGAATAACTTGGTTCATTCAGTTCAAGTAGGGGAGGTGGTGCGGTAACCTTTGTAACGGAACATTTTTCTCCTGTATAGAGCTAGCTAGCTTCATAGAAATCAAACTCAGAAATTTTACTGTAACTTGTCCCAAGTGTTTCTGCACTAAAAGCTGACATTGCTGCTAACGGCTTGTGCCACTCACTTGAAGAGAGTTCAGGCGCCAGGGTTTTTCAGGCTGTAAACTGTGGTCCCTGCTTATGAAAATGGCTGCTTGGGATCCTGACCTATTTTCCTAGCGGAGCTCACAGACTTTAATACGTCGAGTATGGGGAAGAAGTGGAGGGACTGATGGAGACAAAGATTTGAAGAGGAGAAGAGGCAGGTGAAGAGGCAAGAAAATTGATGACATTATCTCCCGCCACAATATGAGCATTGTGCAGAATTAATGTTTTATAATGTTATTTTCTGATGTTGCCCCATGGACACTATAGACTCAAAAATATTGAATGAAAGCTAGCAAAGAAATCCTCTTACCCTCCTTACTCTTCCCCATTACCCATGCTTTTCTAAAATGTTTGACTTTAGAAAGATAAATTAATTGGACTTTTTGTGTGTGGAGGGGGTATGATGATAGCAGCAGAGGTTTCCAGGCGTGAATGCTCCAAATCAGGAGAACTAGAAGTTGAAAGAAACCCTAATCCTGTGCATCAGATCAGCAACTCCAAGGTGCTCCTCTCTAGTGCAGTGTTAGAATTCTCCCCAAGCATAAGTGACCCCTAAAGGGAGGTTTGCAGACGTGTTCTTTAGAGAACTATGCTTACATGTGAACAAGAAAACATCCTTTGCTATTAAATCTATTATTCTGTGAAATGTATCATTGTAATTCTTTTTCCTTCACTACACTTTGTATGGAAGATATCCTATGGCACAGTGCCTAAAGCTTGGTTAATTTTTAAAATTATTTTTGATTACCCTGATTTTGATTTGCCTGCTTTTCTGAAGTGCTTGACTTTGCTAGGCCTGACTACAAAAGTGCTTCTGTTGTTTAGAAGTGTTCTATTGGGGCTAGAGGATGAACAATTAGACAAAAATATTGGCTGTAACAACCCTGCTAGACAGAAGGTCCTACTTCTGTTTAGTATTGCTAGATGCTCTGGAAAATACATAGACCTTTTATGTGGTATCATTACACATTTTGGAATATTATTCTACATATGTGCTCTCTAAAGAGAAAAACTATCAGTTCTTCACCCCCTTTGGAAATTCCTAACTCAGAATGAATTGCTTCAGTAGGGAAATACTGCAAACTAGTAAAACAGCAGGTATGCTGTGATTTTAAAGTTTCTCCCGTAAATCTTGTCCTTTCTCTTCAACAGGTGGTTTCATCAAGGTCCTAATCCCTACAACGGAGCACAGGACTGGCTTTACTCGGGCAGCTACTGGGACAGAAACTACTTTAATTTGCCTGACATTTATTAAAATGCAGACAAGTCAGGGCATTTGACTAATCTACAAATAAGTCTTAAACATATGTTTTTAAATTTCTTTCCCTTGGTTTCTACTCATCTTTTAAAGAAAGAAAACCCCACTCATAACTTGCATTTCACCAAACAAAAGTAGGGCTAAGGTGATATTGGTGATGAGTCTTACAGAAAATGGGTAATTTTGCTATCCAAACATATTTGGAATACTGTTTTATAGAGCGGTAAGAGAAACTGCTGGAGAATGGAGAATGTGCTTTTTATGGTTGCTATTGCCATATTTACTGAAGGTTTATACTAAATGTAACTTTAGCTTTATGAAATTATATAGTAATCCCAAATCAAGTTATTTTTGAATATTTTATGCTGTCAGGCTTCAATGTTTTAGATGTAACTTTGAAATGTTTAGAATTCTCCTATACAATGTTTATGTGCTCAAATGGAGAGAAGGTTATGTCATTTTGTAAAGTCTACATCCGTAAGATGGCTTTTCTTCTAACTAATCCTCTCAATTTTACCCCTTCCCACCTCCAAAAAGAAAAAAAATGGCTGAATATTCAGAACAGACATTCCTGATTTGAAAATTCTAAAGAATTACGCAAATGATACACATTTTCAGTTTATTTTAGTGCTCTGTATTGACCTTTACAATTCTGTAATCAATGTCTAGACTATAAGAGGTGTTTAATTGTACATGTTTCAATTGAAAATATGTATGAAAACCTAGCAATACACAAAAATGCCCTAGAAATAGATTTTAATCACCATCATCATTACATAATGACAAACCTTTTTAAATGCTTCAACTTCCAGTGGCAAATTCCACCAGAGAAATTAAGTTGCACTTATGTATTATAAATGTCAAACTATATAACAGGAGGTCTTGTGCATTTCAAGTTTGCAAAGCACCTGTGTACTTAAAATATGTATGGAGACCTACTGTACAGTAGTAGCTTTGCCCCTTTAATTGGGGTACATTAATCTTATATTTATCCACCCAACCCCAGCCTCAGATATTATTCCCAGGGGCCTTAGGTAACTGCAAGTAAATTATTTTAATTGCTGTCTTGAAGTTCACAAGTGTTATAATGAAATAATCTACCTGATGCTAAATAAAAGCTTTAGAATGTTGAAAAAAAGTGTGATTTCTTTGAAACTTTCAAATGTGCTAACGTTGCCACTTCATGCTATCCTAAATCATCAAGACTGTCCTTACAAAGAAGTCCTTGTGGTGCCACAGACCCCAGTGCCCAAGAGACACCAGCTGCGTGGCCAACACAGTGGTGAGTAGGCAGTCGGAGTGAGTAGTCTCTGGGGAAATACACACGGTGTTACAGCAAGGTGCTGCTCTTCATTGAATGTCAAATTCACTTCATTGAATGCGTGAATGACAAATACACAATTATCGAGTGGGAATACCTGGCGAGAAAAGCTACACTGGGAATGGTTGGTTGTTTTTACAGTGTGTGCAACAACTGGAAAATGCTACTGTCACGAGTCTGAAAAGATTTAAGGGCTTTTTGTGTTTGGTTGTATACCTCCTAAATTACAAAATAAGCAAGAATGCAAGGTTTTCTGCTCGCGTGAAGTTTATTGATACGTTACACTTAGTGGCAGACTCCACCTTGAAGGTCGATTCAAGCAGCCTCATTTTCCGCATCTGTTAGGAATAACATAAGCATCGAATTGTTTAAATTTAATCATGAAATAAAACATGTGAAACTAGTAGATCAGAAATGCAAGATCTCCCCTCCTGCTCTCTGGCACTAGGCTCTTAACTAATCAGTTACCTGTGCGTTTGCACTAACCTATCCTAGCATTGAACATATCCTAACATATCCTGAAAACAGCCATTTTGACAATTCCATTAAAAGTCTAAAAAGGGGGAGAAGAGTAAATGCACATGGCCTTAAGGTATTTTGATGACTAAGAGTTGTCACTTTAAACATAGTTACTGTAATACTTGAACCTGCCTGTGAATGAAATCCAGTTTTTGTCCATCAGATGTTCAGCTTGAAATCCCCACAAAATGCTTTAAGTAACTGAACTCATTGGTGTCTAGGTATTATATACTCTTAGCTCGTCTCCCCACTTCCTCTGATGACCTCCTCCTGACTGGTTTTCAGCCAGCAGGATCTACCCTTCATCTAGTTTCTCATTGAACTTTTATTCCAAATCTTTCTTGGTATGCAGGGACCCGAAATTATGGTCCCCTCTTCACGTCTCCAACATCCTCCCATGTACTCTCGCCCAGCTCCTCCCAGCCAGTCTCATTTTGGCCGACTTGCAGTGTCTGGAACTCTAATGACCTTTCCTGCCCTAGGGCTCTGTCTATGGGCTCTTTGCAAGGCTGGCTCTTTTCATTCATATATTAGTTTACATCTGGGCCAAATAAAGGAGGGCCTGTATCAGTACCTTGTTTGTTTTCTTCATCACACTTCACAATTTCCTTTTTCTTAACCTCCCCCACTGACTGTAGGGTCCATGTTTTGCTCACTCTCCTATACACAAGTGGAGGAGGAGGGGCTAGCACAGTATGTCACACTTGTGGAATGAAAAAATTTTTTTAATTGATTGATAAAACTGTGCTATCGACAGTTAATTCCAATGCGCTCTTGAGCTCTTTACTGTGTTTCCAATCTTTCCACTCTGCTGTAAATACTCACTCTAGGAGGGAAAACTCTTTACTGCGTTGATTGGATAATCTCTTGCTGTCCAGTTCCCTGCTCTTATTAAGTCTGGTCTCTGCTCCGCCCTACCCCTTCGACATGGCAACTACAGTGGTACCTCGGTTTTCGAACATAATCATTCCGGAAGACCGTTCAAGTTATGAAAGTTCAAAAACAGCCGACAGCTAGGCCTCAGGATCTTGCACTCAGGGGCAGCCTCGTGACATGTTTGACTTCCGAGGCATGTTCGAAAACTGAAGCATTTACTTCCGGGTTTACGGCATTCATAAACCGAAATGTTCGTCAATGGAGACATTCAAAAACCGAGGTACTACTGTAGATTGTAAATTCCCACTTTATGAGACGGGATAAGTAGCCTAGGAAATTGACCACGCCCTCCAGGATATAAAGGGGAACCTCACTGGTTACACAAGTAGCAACTGAGTGTATCTGACACCTGTGGCTGGAGGAAAACTGTTTCTTTCATCCAGGAAAGCTAATCCCTATGCCCGGGATTTGACCTTGAGCTAATTTCAATCTCATTTACATTGTGGTTACTACGACTCCCAGCATGCATCTGATGCCAGGACAGTTCTGGAGAAACCAAATAAGGAAGGAAAAAGCGGGAAACCGAGGAGCAACATCAATGGGACGTCACTGCCCTGGGAGGGATAAAAACTTTCGGTCAGGCCTTCCTCCTGGGGACTTGCTCAGAATTCGCCCACCTTTCCCTCTCGTGTGTACTTTCATTTCAATAAACTCCCCGTGCTTTCCTACATCTGTCTCCCTCTTGAAGCCTTTCTTGCGTGGAGACCAGGACCTGGACACCACTGCTCTGGGTGCAGTCCTCTCTTGGATATCCCCATGGGCCTCTGGCGACACTAAGAATGGTTTTCATTTTTTGTTAAATCCATCCGCCTTCAGCATCGTCCATGACTAGACACAGAAGGAGGTATTCAGAGGTGATTGGTTCCGGTCTGAGCACCAGATCCTTGGAGTGAGTGATCATGGTGCAATGCACGGCTGTGCATTTATTAGGCGGTAAGGAAGCTGGAGACAATAACCTCAGCAAATTGGAGGACACCCAACTCATTGCATATCTCGATTCAATTTAAATTTTAAATATCTCAGTCTCCAGGTTAACAAATCACAATGCTGAAAACTGCCACATATTATGGTATGGAAATTTACCTGCCAGTTTTAAGTTTCTGCTCTGCGAACATGGGCAGTAGTCACGGTTATTTCTCCAGCAATACCATAACTCCCAAAGGGAGTATATTTGTCACCAGATCCTGAACCCTTTTTGGCTACACCCTCTACTGGGAAAGCAACAGAAAGAAAAGTTGGGCTTTGTGGCCTGGGGACATCTTGTCCACTTGGAGGAGGACTAGCATTCCGGGGGCTTGGGGGGTATTTCTGGAATTTCTGATCTGCAGGAACCGCAATGGGTACTTGGACTGTAGCGTATCTCTTCAAGGAATCTGCCTGGGAGACCACAGCATGTCCAGGAAGAGGTTTCCAGTCCTGCGTTTCCTGAACATTTGAGCCTACTAGAATAAAAAGTGGGGCCCCGGTCTTCGTGCTGTTGTCCATCATCACATAAGTTGGAGGAGTAACTTTCGGTGGATGTTCCAGAAACTGTGGATCCTTAGAATTAGGTAAATAGAGGGTTGCTTGGGGGAAAGGCCCAGTAGCAGGTGGTGGTGATGGGCGATTTTGTTGATTCATATCAGTTAGACAATAAAGGGTCCACATGTTAGAATATGGTGGTGCTTGTCCTGCTTCGCTTGTTGCTATTGCTATAAAAAAGAATTTGTAGGCATTAAAGGTTTGGTCTCTGTACCAGGTGCTATGCACAGAAATATCTCTAAAAAATTTTTTTTTTTTTTTTTACATATAAACAAACAGCCGTAGTAGTATATGCCATAAAGCATGTTATAGAGAGGGCTAAGTAAATTGTGTTTGGTAATGCGAAATGAGATTCTCTACAGTTGGAAAATGAGAACAGTGCTGCGATAGAAACTGGCAAGGACACTAGAGTTGTGGCTGAAGAAGCAATCTCATTCTAAGGTGCTGTTTCCAGGTACTTAAACTTTAGACATGGCTTCTACAGGGACCTCAAGAGGAAATGGAAACTCAGCAATTTTGGCTTTACAAAAAAAAAAAAATCAATTGAAGAGTGTTTTATGCCATTGAAAAAAGGGTTAAGTCATCTGCAGTTATTTTTTTTTTTAGTTCCAGGTGTACAAAACCGTATAATGATCAGACGTTTACACCCCTCATACAGTGATAACCCCACCAAGTCTATTACTACCCCTTTGACATCATACATGGCTATTACAATACCATTAATTATATTCCCTATGCTATGCTTTACATCCCAGGACTATATATAATCTCCACATATATTTGTATATATATTTAATTATAGTTGACATTCAGTATTATTCTATATCAGCTTCAGGTGTCTAGTGCAGTGGTCAGGCATCTACATAATCTATGAAGTGATGCCCCAATAAGAGCCATACTCATCTGACACACTACATAGTGTTTACAGCATTACTGATTATATTCCTCATGCTGTATTTCACATCCCCGTGACTATTTTGTGACTACCAATTTCTGCTTTCTAATCCCTTCACCTTTCTCACCCATCCACAAACCCCCTCCCATCTAGCAACCATCAGTATGTTCTCTGTATCTATGAGTTTACTTCTGTTTTGTTTGCTCGTTTATTCTGGCCTTTAGATTCCATACATAAGTGAGATCATATGGTATTTGTCTTTCTCAGTCTCACTTAGCATAATGTTCTCTAGGTCCATCCATATTGTTGCAAATGGTAAGATTTCATTCTTTTTAATGGCAGAGTAATACTCCATTGTATAAATGTACCACAATTTCTTTATTCAGTCACCTATTGGTGGGCATTTTGGTTGGTTCCATATCTTGGCTATTGTGCATAGCATGGGAATAAACAGAGCGGTGCATATATTTTTTTGAATTAGTGTTTTGGATTTCATAGATAAATACCTGGGAGTGGAATTGCTGGATCATAAAGTAGTTCTATTTTTAATTTTTTGAGGAACCTCCATACTGTTTTCCATAGTGGCTGCACCAATTTGCTATCCCACCAACAGTACACGAGGGTTCCCTTTTCTCTACATCTGCGCCAACACTCGTTTGTTGATTTATTGATGATAGCCATTCTGACGAGTGGTGTGGTATCACTGTGGTTTTTTATTTGTATTTCTCTGATGATCAGTGACACTGAGCATCTTTTCATGTCTGTTGGCCTTCTGTATGTCCTCTTTGGAGAAATGCCTATTCAGGTCCTCTACCCTTTTTTAAGTGGGTTGTTTGTTTTTTTGGTGTTGTATGAGATTTTATATAAATTTTGGACATTAACCCCTTATCAGGTGTATCATTGGCAAATATCTTCTCTCATTCAGTGGGTTGTCTTTTTGTTTTGTTAATGATTTCCTTTGCTGTGAAAAAAGTTTTTAGTCTGTTGTAGTCCTATCTGTTTTTTGTTTTTTTCCTGAATACTAATTTCATACCCTACTACTTCACTAAATTCATTTATCAGTTCTAATAGTTTTTTAGTGGGATCTTTGTCTATATATAGTATGTCATCTGCAAATAACGACAATTTTTCTTCTTCCTTTTCCATTTGGAGGCCTTTTATATCTTTTTCTTGTCTGACTGCTGTGGCTAGAACTGCCAGGACTGTGTTGAATAAAAGTGGTGAAAATGGGCATCCCTGTCTTGTTGCTCATCTTAAAGGGAATGCATTTAGCTTTTCCCCATTGAGTATGATATTAGCTGTGCGTTTGTCATATATGGCCTTTATTATGTTGGCATATATATGTTCCTTGTAGTCCCACTTTACTGAGAGTGTTTTTATCATAAATGGCTGCTGGATTTTGTCAAATGCTTTTTCTGCATCTATTGATATGACCATATGATTTTTATTTTTCATTTTGTTTATGTGGTGTATTACATTAATTGATTTGCAAATATCAAACCAATATTGCATACCAGGAATGAATCCCAGTTGATCATAATATATGATCATTTTAATGTATTCCTGAATTCGGTTTGTTTTGTTGAGGATATTTGCATCTATGTTCATTAGGGATATTGGCCTATAGTTTTTCTGTAATGTCTTTATCTGGTTTTTGGATCAGGGTGATGTTGGTCTTATAAAATGTGCTTGGGAGCCTTCCCCTCTCCTGGATTTTTTTGAATAGTCTGAGGAAAATTGGTGTTAATCATTTTTTGAGTGTTTTGTAAAATTCACCTGTGAAGCCATCTGGTCCAGGACTTTTGTTTGTGGGAACTTGATGATTACTGATTCAATTTCATTGGTAGTAATCAGTCAGTTCAGATTTTCAGTTTCTTCTTGATTCAGCCTTGAAAGATTGTTTGCTTCTAGGAATTTATCCATTTCTTCCAGATTCTCCAATTTGTTGGTGTATAGTTACTCATAGTATTTTCTTAAAATTTGTTGTATTGCTGTGTGTTGGTTATCACTTATCCTCTTTCATTTCTACTTGGGTCTTCCTTTTCTTTCTTGATGAGGGTGGTTAAAGGTTTGTCAATTTTGTTTATCTTTTCAAAAAACCAGCTCTTGGTTTCATTGATCTTTTATATTGTTTTTTAGTCTCTATTTCATTTATTTCCGCTCTGAGATTATTTCCTTCCTTGTACTCACTTTGGGCTTATTTTGCTGTTCTTTTTCCATTTCCCTTATGAGTCAAGATAAATTGTTGATTTGAGATTTTTCTTGTTTCTTTAGGTAGGCCTGCATTGCTATGTATTTCCCTGTTAGGACTACTTTTGCTGTGTCCCATAGATTTTGGGCCATGTGTTTTCATTTTCATTTGTCTCAAGGTACCTTTTGATTTCTTCCTTGATCTCATTTTTGACCCATTCATTGTTTAATAGCATGCTATGTAGTCTCTGTAAATTTGTGTGTTTTTCAGGGTTTTTTTCCTTGTAATTGAATTCTAGTATCATACCACTGTGGTCAGAAAAGACGTTTGATATGATTTCAGTCTTCCTAAATTTATTGAGGCTTATTTTGTGGCCTAACATATGGCCTATCTTGGAAAATGTTCCATGTGCTCTTGAAAAGAATGCATATTCTGCTGCTTTGGGGTGAAATGCTCTAAAAATATCAAGTAAATCCATCTGCTCTAGTATGTCATTTAAGGCCGCTGTTTCCATGTTGATTTTCTTTCTGGAAAGTCTGTCCATTGGTGTCAGTGGGGTGTTAAAGTCCCCTACTATGATTGTGTTACTGTTGATCTCTGCCTTTTTGTCAGTGAGTCTTTGCTTTATAAATTTAGGTGCTCCTCTGTTAGGTGCATAGATGTTTACTAGGGTGATGACCTCTTTTTGGATTGACCCTTTTATTATTACATAATGTCCTTCTTTGTCTCTTATTATAGTCTTTGTTTTAAAGTCTATTTTATCCGATATAAGTATTGTTACCCCAGCTTTTTTCTCATTTCCATTTGTGTGAAATATCCATTTTCATCTGTTTACTTTCAATCTGTGTCTTTCAGTCTGAGGTGTGGGTCTCTGGTAGACAACATATGCATGGATCTTGTTTTCTTATCCATTCAGCTACCCTATGTCTTTTGATTGGAACATTTACTCCATTTACATTTAAAGTAAAATAGGTACATAGTTATTATAATTTTATTATACATATTTTTAATCTTCATTTATTTGTTTTCTCCTTTCTTCTGCTTAACGAAGTCCTTTCAACATGTCTTGTAATACTGGCTCTTTAGTAATGAATTCCTTTAGTTTTCTTCTCTGGAAAGCTCTTTATCTCTCCTTCAATTTTAAATGTTAGCCTTGCTGGGTACAGTAGTAAGCTTGGTTGTAGGTCCTTCTTTTTCATTACTTTCAATATTTCCTGCCACTCCCTTCTGGCCTGCAAAGTTTCTGTCGAGATATCAGCTGACAGTGTAACGGGAACTCCTTTGTTAGTAACTAGTTGTCTTTGTCTTGCTTTTAGGATTCTGTCTTTAACCTTTGTCATTTTAATTATGATGTGTCTTGGTGTTTGCCTGTTTGGGTTCATCTTGTTTGGTACTCTTCACTTCCTAGGCTTGTATTTCTATTTATTTTGCCAGGTTAAAGTTTTCAGTCATTATTTCTTCAGATAGGTTCTTAATCCCTTGCTCCTTCTCTTCTCCTTCTGGTACTCCTATGACACAAATGTTGCTGCACTTGATGTTGTCCCACAGTGTCCCTTAAATTATGTTCATTCTTTTATATTCTTTTTTATTTTTGTTGTTCTGATTGGGTGTTTCCTTCTACCTTGTTTTCTAAATGACTGATTTGATCCTCTGCTTCATCTAATTTGCTGTTGATTCCTTCTCATGTATTCTTCATTTCAATTATTCTTTCTGACTGGGTTTTTTTAAATGGTTTTTATGTCCTTCTTTTGTGCTTGCTATCTCTTTGTTAAAATTCTCACTAAATTCCTTAAGCATTCTTATAGTCAGTGTTTTAAACTCTGGTAAATTTCTTGCCTCCATTTCATTTAGTTCTATTTCTGGAGGTTTCTCCTGTTCTTTTATTTGGGACATGTTTCTTTGTTTCCTCATTCTGGCGTCCTCTCTCTGTTTGCTTCTATGTATTAGATAGATCTCCTATGTCTCTCAGTCTTTTCTGGGTGGCCTTATGTAGTATGTGTCCTGTGTGGTCCAATGGTGCAGTCGCCTTAATTTCCTGTGCGTGTGTTCCAGGAATGTCCCTTGAGTGTGTTGTGTGTGTTCCATTGTAGTTGAGCCTTGATTGGTTTTGGCGGATTGGTGGGATTGACTCCCAGGCTGACTGTGAGGATTGGCTATTCCCACTGTATATGAGCTGCTGTGTGGGGGTGACCTCTCAGAGGATTTGCAATTGCAGGCTCGTGTCTGTTGAGACTCTCCTTTGGGTGTGACCCTTGTGGGGCTAGCCAGGTAGTGTTCTGGTATAGTCTGAAATTGGCCTCTGGGTGTGTTGTTTCTGGTGTCTCTTGAAGGGGCTCCTGTGCAGGCCAATTTCAGCCTTGCCCTTTACCAGCCCACAGCTACCTAGTAGGAGCACAAAGCTATATTTGGTTGGTTGCTGCCTGGTGCTGGACCTGAAGGCATGTGTGGGTGGCTTCGCTGTGAACAGAGGCAGGCTACCACCTGAGGCACCTTAGCAAAAGGCCCAGTGCCCTCTAAGCTTACTGTCACCCGCCAGTGCCTGTAAGGCCCAGCTGTTGAAATAAATAGTCTTCTTAGGTACACGGTCCGGGCTGGATGACCCAGTGTTGAGGGTACACTTGGCGATACAGTACTAGCTGTGTGGAGCAGAGTCCCAGGGAATCACGAGACATGGCCAGTGGTTTTTACAAAGTTAGTGCAGATGCAGTTTTTACGCTAGTGACCAGCCAGTGCCCACTTTGCACAGCACCCTGAGAACACCACTACCAGCCACCACTCACCTCGAGGCAGTGCCTGGCCTGTGACCACTTTGTGAAATGCCCTTAGTATACTATAGCCATCCACCGTTTGCCTCAGGCTCGCAAATCCCTGAGAGCTGCCTAAGTGTAGCTGCGGCACTGGTTTTGGGTCACTGACCACCAACAAAATAGCCCTAGGCCATCGCAGACCCTCCCCTGTTGTAAAAGGCCTCTGCATCTTGTGGAGCGGGGCCAGACACCCAGATGCTCAGAGTGACCTGGCATGCAGCTTTTAGTGGGCAGGGTGCGATTCCAGGGATCTAAGAGGTTTGGTTGGTGCTTTCTACAAAGTTGGTGCAATCTCTCGTCTCCCATACTGGTGCTGAGCCCATGATCACTCCACAAAAATGCCTGAAAAGACCACAGCCAGTCACTTCTTGTCTCAGGCACACAGGTTCCTGAAAACTGCCCAAGAGATGCTGCTGCACAAGTCTTGGGTTACAGCCCAGTAAACCTTTCCTGTGCTACGGTGGGTCTGCAGCCATGGTAGAAGGATTCTACAGCCTGTGTGTGTATGGGGGGGGGGAGCAGGCCAGCAGTCAAGAGTGTCCTGTGTGATGTAGCACCAGCTATGCATGGGGCAGGGACCCAGGGCATCACCAAGGCAATGCACATGTGCACATTCCACCAGACCAATGTGGTTTGAGACCTGGCCCTTTGGGGGAGGGCTTATCTCTGAAAAGATGGCACCCTCCTGTAAGACACACGTGTGTCAGGTTCCACACAGGGACAATGGCTCCTATCCCTCCAGCTCCCACCCCACAACCACACAACTCAGTCCTTCCCCGCCTGTCCCTGGGCCTCCTGAGCTACTGCCCCTCCACCAGAAACCAGGTGAGTGCCCGCAAGTAAGCAAGTCCATATGCTGGTTCTATAAGAGGGCATCTGGGTTTCCAGCCACCCTCTACCCCATCAGGAAGGGCAGACAGAGTCCTCGCTGATTTTTACTGCCAGATGCTATGGGAACTTCTCTTCCCAACACAGGACCCCTGGGCTGGGGAGCCAGGAGTGGGGCTGGAACCTCTCATCTTCAGGGGGAAACTCTGCCACTGAGGGATCCCTCCTGGCCCATGAAGGGTCCCACCATCCATGGGGTGGTGGTCAGCCTGCTTCACATCTCCCCCCCTCCTACCAGTCTCAATGTGGCCTCTTCTTTATATCTTTAGTTATAGGTGTTCTGTTCAGTTACTCTTCAGATGATTCTTGAGGTTGATTGTTCTATAATTTATTTCTGTTTTGGTATGATCCTGGGATGCAGTAGGATTAGCGTTTACCTAATCCACGATCTTGCACCAGTTCTATATTCTTTTCTAAAGAAATCTGCACTATGTGTCATCTTTTGATCACATAATCAAATATCTTTGGCCCTTCAGGTACTGTATTATTTCCCATTAATTTGTTACCATGCACAAAACATCTGATAATCTAGGATTCAGAACCCCAGAGAACACCGCTTTTAGGAAAGGCTTAAATCGTAGGTCCTAAGTGGCAGTAAAAGGCTGGTGGTCCCACAGGGTCCATTAAGAGATCGAGGCATTCCATCCATCTGCTTACACCAAGGACTCTACAATGTCAGCTTTGACTTTCCTAATGAAGACAGCACTGCCTTGGAGGACTGCGGCCTAGAAGATGGGACGGAGGAGAGAAGGTACCTGATGGAAGAGCTGAACTTCGCCCAAATGTGCCGAGTTCTGTTGAATGCTGGGCCCTCTGTCACTGCTGCAGTTTTGTCGCTTCCCCAGAAGAGACTACGCTATGCACACAATTAAGCTAGTGTGTTTTCAATAGCTTCAAATACTTTCAATGGATCTTTCTTGAAGCTACTTAAAACAGATGCACAAGCCAAGTCTTCAGTATTTTTGTTAACGCCCCTCTTAGCGCTTGCTTGAGAAATAGTGAAGCACTGGAGAACAGTAACTTGGTATGAAGTGCTGCATAAGCCACAGGTGTGATGCCAGGCCCACACACTACACTCTCAGCACGGCCTCTGCCTTTTCAGCTGTGCAGAACCCCTGTCACACTACCAGACACAATTTGTTCTCTAAACACCTGCTTGGTTAACAGTCCTTTTGGTAACATTCTGGCTCTAGCAAGAGTCAAAGTTCAGGGAGTTTCTGCAAAAGAAATGGGGGAGGCTGGCTCATGCACGTCCCATCTATCCTCAACGGCACAAGGACCGTGCACTTGTCTAGATGGGGCAGGACGGTGGGCAGACCAAATGCCATAATTAGATGGAGACAGAGGTCAAATCCCATCTGTGTCACAGGAAAACCATGGCGATAGTTCAGCAGCCAAAGGCAGCTTGATGTGGGCACTTGTGGGGGAACTAATAGAAGAAGCCATCATCTCAGCTGCGTCCATTATGGCTCAAGCACCTGCCTGTCCTTTCTGGTGCTGCTACCTCCCGGCTCCTGTGTGACAGACAGACCTTCAACCTGACCCATCCTCTCTCCATCCAACTGCTTATGAAGCTGCTCCCTCAGCTGAGGAAGCTCGCAGGCAGGAAATCAGTGCTTGACCAACTCCCCAAACCTGGCTCCTGGCTCCTGCCTCCATGTGAAAGCACCAACACACCACCATTTCTTTCACTTTTAAAATGCCATAGCCTATGTGAAGGCATTGTTGTAGTTTGACCTTACATTCACAAGTGAGACATTTCAAACCAACATCCCCTCATCACAGCTTTTCAGTAGGAGTATTCAGAACACACGAATATGTTTGTCCCTGACAGCAGGTTCTAACGCTTTTCACTACATAATATGTTCAAAAGAAGAACACAAAGCGCTGATTGACCAAACTTGAGAACAACTTTTGGTGACGTCACTTTAAAATCGCTCATCTCATGAGAGTAAAATTTGAAATACAACAAAGTCTTTAAATAGGTTTGGCATTTCAAAAACCCTTGAAAATAAAGACTTTTGACCAACCTTCAGAGAGCCTACCTAGATGGTTACCTGAAATACAGATGTGAACTGGAAAGTAATTTTCAACTTTGTGAGTATCTAACTTTCTTACCTGGCTCCAGCAAACCTTGCTCAGGTGCTGCTTCCCATTCTGGTTCAATTTCTAGTTCAGCAGAACCTTCTGGAACAGGAGGAAGGGGGCCACTAGAAGCACGTGAGTGCCCAGCTTTTGCAGCTTCCCCAGAGGGTTTGACCTCCTTTTCCTGGGATGCAGAGTTTTCACATGACTCTTCCTGCCCAGGCACTAGTGCAACGATCTCCACGTCAAGGTGCAGAGAGTTCTCAGAGCCTACTGCTTTGGCAGAGCCCTCTGCATCCAGGGATTGTGCAGGTGGGCCTTTCAAAGAGTTGTCAGAGATCACAACTGTGGCTTCTCCCTCCATATAGACTGAGGGATCATATTTTGCATCCTCCAACTGTGCACATTTTGCAGATTTTTCAGACATGTCTGAGGCTGTCTTGCCTACAGGTATGAGACTAACTGGTGGGGACAGCTCATTTTCTTTAAGACAAGCAACATGATCGCTTAAAGGGACGGCTATTTGTTCTGGTATTTGCTGCACATAAGCAACTCCTTCAGTCACAGGCTCATCTTTATAGATGGATGATATATGAATGGTTGATGTAACCTCAATACCAGCCTGCAAAGGGACCTCAGGAGCTTGATGGTAAGCAGGAGGTTCTTGTTCATCCTGCAAGGGGAGTGAGGGAGCTGTGGATGGTTCAGCCTTATCGTCTTTATGTTTAGAACCCAAGTCTACATGGACAGATGTGTAGTTTACAACCTGCATTGCTACCCCCTCTCCAGAACACACAACAGAAGCAGCCACCACATTATCTTCAGCAGCCTCTGAGCTCAGCACCTCGTTGGAAAGAACAGGCATACTTGTTGCCACATCCACCATTAAAACGTCAGACTGATCAGAATGAATAGATGAAACGTTACCTAACATCTGAGCAGCAAACTGAACTGGGTCAGCTGGGACATAGGCCAACTCTGAGGAGACAGCTGCTGGATATGGTGATGAGGGTGGGGTGGTGGTCTTGGGCGTGGATGGATTTGAAGGACCGCAGACTGCTTCGGATGTCTCCTCAGGCTCTGGGAGCAGCTCAGCATGAGCTGAAGGGCACTGAGTGGTTTTGTTGCTAACCAGTGGTCCAGCTATACCGTCCTCCCTTGTGTCCGTAGATTTTTGTATCCGTGTAGGTTCTTGGGAAATGGTAGGTATTTCTGTTGGTTCTTTTACACTTTTGGATATCTTCTCTTGTGCTGTTCCTTTTGTCCACTTCTCAACTAAAAAAAAAAGATGATTAATAAGCATATATCCCAGAAATGAAGAATTTTAAAGAAAGCAACAAGAGGTTCAGTGTTCAAATGTCATATATATACACAAGTACAAAGGGTTTTGCTTTATTTTCTAATATCTGTGATTCGAGTGTGTAAGGAAGTATTCCTGTCCTATGCACTCAAAAGACCTCAGTTCATCTCCTTAGAAATGAGGGACTCCAAGTAGCACAGTGACAAAACTAGTAACCAGATACCACTTCTGGCTGGTCAGCATCAGGGGAAAGGTCCTAACTGCCTAGAAATATGGAAGCTGAAAACCTCCATGCAAAAAGCTGCTGACCCAAACTTCCACACACAACTAAGGAAGCGGGGAAAAGACTTCAGTGTGGCCAATAAATGCCTAATCTTCAGCTGGTATAATAACAGTAATGAAACAAATGTTGTCATATTAATAAAGGCATTCCTCAATTTAAGGAAATTGTGTGTTAATTTTATCCTCACGAATTGGAAAACTTGAGGATGATAGGGTATTTTTACATTAGGAAACATCACATTTTCCAACCTAAAAATGGTAGCACCCCCTGGCACGGCATAATAATGCAGCCAAATTCCTGCTGCCTCAGACAGAGGGGCAGAAAAGTGACCTCTGGATCCATCAGTATGGACTCTGAATCCTCAGGCATGAGGAAAATTCCTTGGAAGTTTTGGGAGGTCAAGGCAGCTGATGACATAGGAACTCCTAGAGCTGGAAAACTGAAATCCTGTGCTTGTCACCCACACACCTGTGTAACCACCTCACTGAACGTTTTCGTATCTGCTGACTTTACCGAGGATTTCTCTTGGGGATGCATTCCCCTAATATCATAATGAAATCTGTAAGTAGAATTTGCTTTACAAGAATGTGTTTGCTTCAAGTCAAAACTTGATTTGGAGACATATGTTCATATGTTCAGATACTTCCCAAAGAAAATGTCTCTTTCCACTGTAGCTGCTGATTTCTTGTAAACTCAAGGTGTAGGTGTCTTGTTCTGGACGTGAATCCAACACCAAATGATCATGTACAGAAAAAGAAAAGCTACATCTACTCTTACTTAGAATAATAACCCCATTTTCCTAACCATTCACTCTTTGGGACTCCCTCACCCACTTTTTAACAAAGCCTTTTATCCACTAATACACTTTAGCTAGTCCTTATACTGTATTAAGACACTGTACTAAGCACTGTTGAGGATATAAAATTACTTTCTTAAATAACAAATAGTGATAGGTTTGTATTATTATTGCTTTTTAAGCTTTTACAGGCTACTAAAATGGCTGACAATTGAAAGTAAATTCAGTTAGTTTAAATCAGGAAATTAAGTTTTTGACATATTGTATTCGTGATTACTGATACATTTTGCATATATTATTTATGCATATATTTATTTTAGTTATTCTTTATATATTTATTTTAATTATTATGGTAAACCTTGTATAATCCTTTCCCAAACATTTTTTCCCTTTTTTCTATTAGTTTCAGGTGTATAAAACAATATAATGATTAGACATTTATACCTCCTCTGAAAGTGAAAACCCCCCTCCCAGTCTACTGCCCCTCTGACATCGTATATGGCTGTAACTATATCATTGACTATATTCCCTATACTATACTTTACATCCCATGACCATATATATATATATATATTTGGTATAGTTGACATTTGATATTATTCTACATCATCTTCAGGTGTACAGCACAGTAGTCAGGCATCTACAGAATCTATGAATTGATCCCCCCAATAAGTCTAGTACCCATCTTGCACCCTACACGATCCTGACATTATTGATTATATTTCCTATATTGTATTTGATATCCATCCCCATGACTATTTTGTGACTACAAATTTCTAATCCCTTCACCTTCTCGCCTATCCCCAACCTATTTCCCATCTAGCAGCCATCAGTTTTTTCTCTGTATCTCTGAATCTATTTGTTTTGTTTGCTTGTTTATTCTGTTCTTTAGATTCCACATATAAGTGAGATCATATGGTATTTGTCTTTCTCATTCAGACTTATTTTACTTAGCATAGTATCTTCTAGTTCCATCCATGTTGTTGCAAATGGTAAGATTTCATTCTTTTTTTTGGCAGAGTAATACTGCATTGTATAAATGTACCACAATTTCTTTATTTAGTTGGCATTTTGTTTGTTTCCATATCTTGGCTATTGTGAATAGCACAGCAATAAACATAGCGATGCGTATATTTTTCAAATTAGTGTTTTCGATTTCTTTGGATAAACACCCAGAAGTGGAATTGCTAGGTCGTAAAGTAGCTCTATTTTTAATTTTTTGAGGAGCCTCCATACTGTTTTCCACAGTGGCTGCACCAATTTTGCAATCCCACCAAGAGTGCATGAGGGTACCCTTTTCTTCACATCCTCGACACTTGTTTGTTGATTTACTAAAGACAGCTATTCTGACAGGAGTGAGGTGCTATCTCATTGTGGTTTTTATTTGCATTTCTCTGATGATCAATGATGGTGAGCATCTTGTCATATGTCTATTGACCATCTGTATGTCCTCTTTGTGTCCAAAAATGTCTCTTTGTGTCCTCTGCTCATTTTTCAATTGGGTTGTTTTTTTTAGTGTTGAACTGTATGAGTTTTTCATAAATTTTGGATATTAACCCTTTATCAGATGTATCATTGGCAAATATCTTCTCCCATTCAGCAGGATGTCTTTTTGTTTTGTTGATGATTTCCTTTGCTGTGAAAAAACTTTTTAGTTTGATGTAGTCCCACTTGTTTATTTTTTCTTTTGCTTTCCTTGCCAAGTATATCAGTAAAAATATTACTAAGGGTAATATCTGTGAGCTTAGTTTACTTCCTATATTTTCTTCTAGGAGTTTTATGGTTTTGAGTCTTACATTGAAGTCTTTAATCCAATTTGAGTTTGTTATTGTATGTGGTGTAAGAAAGCGGTCCAGTTTCATTTTTTTTGCGTGTATCTGTCCAATTTCCCCAGCACCATTTATTAAATAGACTTGTAAATTCATGCTTCCATTGTCATAGATTAAATGACCATATAGGCATGGATTTATTTATGGGCTCTCTATTCTGTTCCATTGATCTATATGTCTGTTTTTATGCCAATATAATGCTGTTTTGATTACTATAGAATTGTAGTATAATTTGATATCAGGTAGTGTGTCATCTCCTGCTTTGTTCTCATTTCTTAGGATTGTCATGACTGTTCGTGGTCTTTTATGGTTCCATATAAATTTTAGGATTATTTGTTCTAGTTCTGTGAAAAATGTCATTGGTATTTTGATAGGGATTGTGTTGAATCTATATATTGTTTGGCAGTATAGACATTTTAACTATATTAATGCTTCTGATAGTCTGTGCAGTTTTATTGTGGTGATGGTGGTGGTGGTTGTAGTATAGACATTTTAACTATATTAATGCATCCTATCCATGAGCATGGTATATGTTTCCATTTATTTCTATCTTCTTTAATTTCTCTCTTCAATGTCTTATATTTTCTGAGTATAAGTCTTTCACTTCCTTGATTAAATTTATTCTTTGTTTTTATGTTTTGTTTTGTTTTAGTTTCAGGTGTACAAAACAATGTAATAGACATTTGCAGCCCCCACAAAGTGACAACCCCCCCAAAGTACTACCCCTCTGACATCAAACATAGCTGTTACAATTCCATTGACTATATTCCCTATGTTGTACTCCACCTCCTGTGACTATACACACATAAACACACACACAAGTTCTGACAATTATGTTCGCATACTCATCCTAGAAAAAGTGCTACATACCTCATTGCTGAATATCACTACAGTCACCGTCGAAGTATTCCCCTTGGGAAATTATGCACTGACAACAGCGCCTAATCCACCCTTCAAAGCAATTTTGGAACTCTTTTTCTGAAATGGCCATCAGAGCTGTCATCGTATTACCCTTTATGTCATAAATGTCATCAAAATGTCTTCCTTTCAATATTTCCTTCATCTTCATGTAAAGAAAGAAGTTATTGGGGGCCAGATCAGGTGAGTAGGGAGGATGTTCCAATACAGTTATTTGTTTACTGGCTAGAAACTCCCTCACAGACAGTGCCGTGTGAACTAGTGCATTGTCGTGATGCAAGAGCCATGAATTGTTGGCGAAACGTTCAGGTCGTCTAACTTTTTCATGCAGCATTTTCAGCACTTCCAAATAGTAAGCTTGGTTAACGTTTGTCCAGTTGGTACAAATTCATAATGTATAATCCCTCTGATATCAAAAAAGAAAAGCAACATCACTGCAACAAGTTCTCGAACTTAGTTGTCAGATCTCGTATGCTTCACAAACTCTGTCTCTTGACTGAATTCTTTCCTTCAAGAAGACAAAGAGCTGAGATACATTCATGGTAACAGGTTGATTTTATCAATTTTATGAAGATGAACCCAATGTGACTTCAGTGAACTGGTTCCACTTAAACTAACCACCACCACCACCACCACCATAATAAAACTGCACAGACTCTCAGAATTAACAGCACAGCTAAAGGTCTTCATTCCTGTAAAAAGTTTAAGTATTCTTTTTAAGTGTAATAAAGTGACTGATTAAAACTCATTGTAGAATACTTATATTGAAATTCCATGGAACCAATAAGATAGATAAGATCCAAGCATACAGTAAATCTTTTTTTTTAAATTAAAGTTTTTGAGGTGACAATTGTTAGTAAAGTTACATAGATTTCAGGTGTACAATTCTGTATTACATCATCTATAAATCCCATTGTGTTCACCACCCAGAATCAGTTCTCCTTCCATCACCATATATTTGTTCCACTTTACCCTCATCTACCACCCCTTTTCCCCCTTAATTCTTGAATAAGCAGAACTCATATGGAGACTTGGGGTGCTGGGACATATAACTGCCAAGGAAGAATAAGGAAAAAGGCATATTTTAGCACTAAAAGGAAGTCTGAACATTGTCAAAGACAACAGGAAAGTAAGAAGTAGGACATAATAGGAGATAGGAGAGGTGATTAATAGGAGAAGAGACAGGAGATAAAGACTGGAGGTGGAAAACTTAAGTAGCGTGCTTAAAGTTGAGAATTTGGAATATATACAGTACATATAATTTTTTAAGAGTTTCCTTGCTAGTCAGCACTCTGGGACAATCTAAACACATCTGAACCCACTGAAAACCACACATAGGTCACAGGAAACCAGAAATATTATCTCAGGCCCATCTGAGAAAGATTTCCCATTATTTATCATCTATAGCTTTAAATGAAATTCTTTTATTCAACAAATATTAACTGAATCTCTGATCACGATAATAATAGTGTAGGTACTGAATGTAGCATCTGTCATGCTAAATGCAGGGCCATGCTAACCACACAGCTACTCTGAGAGGCATGCGTTCTTCTAGACAGCACAGGGGAGAGCAAAAAACAACCCTTCTGCCCAGATTGTAAAAGATTTGATCAGAGATTCTACCTTCCTTCCTTGTCCATCATTTTAATGTCAGCTAGCACTTCTCATACACTACCCACACCCCAGCACCACAATCCCACTGCCAAGAAGGACCTTTCATTTCCCTTTCCTTTGCAGCAGGAAAAGACTTTATATCCTATGTTTTTATTCCCTCCTCTATGGCTCATATAAAGTAAAAACTTGATTCTGGTAGCTTTGGCTTTTAAATCAAAAATCAGCTCTGAAAATTCCAAAAAAATGTTAACAAAAACAGGCTCCTGCAAAACTCCAAAGTTTTACTTTTCTTACTATGAACTTTGGAAATTCAATATTGAGCAATGACTTCCTTCCTCCAGGCTATATTTGCCTTTCCCTTAAAGCAAATGAATGCTTCAATGGGTAGAGATAAACAGAACAGGAAATATTAGAGGTTATCTGAATTCAATACACTAGTTTAACATTTTTGAAAAGTATCCTTACAACGTTGAAGAGTTTGGATTTTGTGAAATAAGGGGACCTACCAAAGCTTCTGGATAGCAGAGTGAGACGTTATAAGCACAAGATGTTCTTCTTTCACATACTGACTCTTGTCTCCTTGTGCTCCTGCTCTCATCTTGGCAACCTGGTTTCCTGTTCTAGCTTTCCTGGTTTGCCTTGTCTGCTTCCCACCCAGCCCCCTCCTCTCTTAATGCTGACCCTATGTTTCTGCCCCTAGTCTGACAATCTGACCCCAATTCTTGACTATACCATGCTCGATAATTTATTTCCTTTGTTTAGTATAGCCTGTTCCCCAACTGATTAATCTTACCGGAATGGGAAAGAACTAAGACCCATGAAGGACCTAAGACCTCCTCCCCAAAACATCACAGATGATCATTCAAACCTTTTATATCTTCATGAAATTATTACCATGGTAATAAAATTGTTTATGACCTCGCCTAGGCAAGTGAAAGACTCAAGAAACAAAAGGGTCCGTTTGGCATAATACGTTTTATGTCTGTGTTTAGGGAATCAGAATAACCTTACTTGAAAAAATACTCAGAAAAGTGCTGAGTAGCACCAGAGCTTCCCAAAATTTAGTATGGATCGTCCCAAAATAGTTATATTCCTTGTTTGTTTAGTAAGAGTGTATAGCCTAAAGTATGTGTAACCAACTAGAAAAATAATGCATAAATACAGAATTTGGCATAAGAAAGTAAACACATTTATTATGAATATTTAATATGAATAAGTAACTCAAGACAATATTGAATGGTATGCATAACTACTGTGTTGCTGCATAGGAATTGAAATTGGGCCCAAAGATCAGCAGCAGTTCCTGAGTATGATTGCTAGTATCTGGCCAAGCCAAGAATGTCCAGGATCAGTTAGAAAAGTTAACAGGGTAACTCAGCTGGGGATGCAGGTGGGCTAGGCCTTCTTGATTCTTCAAAAGAGGTGGTTTTCCTTACCTCTGCTGGAGGCTGACACTGGAAACTGGACTCAATTAGGTTTAGGGAAATGGAGGTGATAGTGGTGTTGAGATTCTCTGAAGGAGAAACCACTGCCCTTTTCACTGAGTGGTGAAAAGATCAGAATTAACTCAATCTAGTTTTCAGGTCCACACAAGGTGACAGGGGAGGAAGAAGTGAAATAGTGGTAGATAATGGGGGAAAGGGGAGCTTAAATACCTCTCCCTTCACTCTTTTAGTTCAAGAATTTAAGATTTTTTCAGAGCGATGCTAGAACATTACTGACTCTATTGTGGAAAGAGAATGAATAATGCTTCTAGGAAGATCTAAGTTTAGATCCTAACTCTACCAATTATTTAATATTTAGAAGCTTGTCAGTTATTTAATCACGCCCAAGCATCAGATTTCTCTGAGTAAAATTGGAATGATGTCCCCTACCTTGTAAAGTTGTCTTGACTGACAAAATATATTGTAAGTGCCTAGGAGAAAACAGGTGCTCAATAAATACCATTCCCTTCTTTCTTCTTTTCCTAGCATATACTAAATGGTGGCACTTAAGAGACAACTCTTTCACCTTAAAATAACTCCTGAGTTTCTAAAATCCCCCCAATGAATGATTTACTTGGATAATGAAGAAACTCGCTTGAGAAGACTGAGAAGTGGGGGAGCTTTTGTTGATTCATATGGTCATGTGATCTGTTTATAATCAAACTGCAGAAAAACAAGAGGGGGATCCAAGAATGTGTTTCATAGTATGAGCTGTTTTAGAAATGGACATATGTGGGTGAAATGCCACAATGAAGGCTCGGGTAGAGTCAGGGACCATCTTAAAGATCCTAGGCTCCAGAAAATGTGGGAAAAGATGAGAGACAACAGAAAGGTGAGAAAAGTTTGCTCCCATGTCTGTTTCTTTTCCTCCTCCCTACTCCATCACCTGTCTCTGCATAACATTTTGAAGGCACTGGGGAGATGGTCAAACACTACTGGCCCTATGGTGAGGCCTACCAAGAATGGGGCTCCTTCTAAGAAAAATCCCAGGATGAAGAGTTCAAATCAAAGAAATGATATGTGTAGGCATGTATTCATCCCCATGCTTTCCATGCATATGGGCAGCTTGGAGGTAGTGCTGCTAGGCAGCGAACTAACCAATCGGCAATAACTTTGGAGGATACAGCATCCCGCTGAACATTCTTATGAAACACACGTCTTTCATGCTCACATCTGGGAGATGAGTGAGGACAGTGCATTACGGGTGGCAGTTAGCTCTTGCCCTCATGATCAAGTTCTAATACTTCCTGTTGAAGAGACTAAAAGACTAGAATAAGTCACTTGACTTAGTCCTCAAAGAATGGTTAATTTCCCCATACTGCGAGTCACCAAAAGCCTGGGAGAACCACAGTCCTCTGCACCAATAGAACATGTAGGGTATTGTAAGTGCCACCATCCATAGTTAATACTGGGACCCACTTAAGTTCTGTTTAGAGGAAGGAGAAGATGCCGCCTCTTAAACCCAAGTTTTATTGTAGAGAACTGAACAACCATGCAGCCAAATTTACCCACAGCTCCCACAGGAATAGCAGTTGGGGAATTAAACCAGTCAGTGGGTTAGGAGGATGTCACTCGGGGGAGGAAATGCCCTGTACCAAGTGGGAACCTTATGGTGTCTGTTTATCCCCAGATAAACAGGCGCCATAGTGATGCTTTCCTGGATGTAGGTGGACTCATGCCGTCTCTATGGTAGGACCTGAGTTAATGGATCCAGTTTCTCCATTCAGGATGACAATAAAAGGCCAACAGAGAAATGAGCCTAACTGATATTAGACAATAACGTTGAACTCTATGTTTTCTGGTCATCCCTTCATATTACCTTCCCATCTGCTCGCTAAACTCAACAAGCAGTGTTCGTTTCTAGTCTGCTGCCTAAAGAGCAATTGCCTTCTACAGCCACACTGTGAGCTGATTTTTAGGATTATCTGTACACTACATCAATTTCCTTGACATCTGTAGTTATTAGTAGAGAAAAGCAGCAGTATCGCCTGCCCCTTACCTCCATTGAAAGTATAACTGCTCCATTAATTCACTATGTTAATTTTGAACACTTGAGAGTCAAAGACATTAACCTAGCTGGACCAGAAACCACTTTAGTTTAGTCTACTTGCTAAGTGGAATGGTGGGTAAGTTGTTCAGTAAACAAATTCGCATCAAAGGCTAACAGTTAGTTCCATTTCATCATAAAGATTCACTGACTTCATCACCACTCTCAAACACAGTAAGCTTGCACACTCCCCTAGCTCTCAAACAGCTCCTGGTACAGAGGACACACGCCCAAAGGCCATAATCACCTTGACTGCTTGGGAAACCAGGCTTATGGGGAGGGGGAGAGGATCAGTGTTCTAGCACTTGTCTGTACACCTTGCTGGTGGTAAGCAAATCCCAGAGCTGTTTCCCATGGTAAGCTGAGAATGCCATCAGGACCATGCAGGAGAGAAGCCAGACTGGGCAATAAAATATCCCTGAATCTCAGCCATTCACTCTCCTGCCCCTTCAAATGCTTGACTCGTGTTAATCTTGGTTTCTGTTATGGGTGTCCTGTTCACGCAGGTCCAAACGCTCATGACTTACTGCTGATTTGTCTCTATCAGGGCCATGTTATCTATTAACATCACACAATGGTAGAATACAAAATTGGCTGAAACTTTACTGATCATACGTTTTCTTTCTCTATGATCATTCCAAAATGGTGGTCAGCCAGAATTTATTTGTTTCCCACACTGAACACGAGTCTCCATTTTCAACACAAAATTCTTCCAAAAGCTTTTTCTTACCATTCTTTTAGACATGAGTTCCTGCCCTTGGGATTTGACCAAAATATATTTTTTGTTTATAGTGATCTTCACAAATTTTCATCATGAAACTCAGTTTCATGCTGTCATGTTTGCATAAGATAGACATTTACACATTATACACATAAAACACAACTGTTTTTCTAAGCAGATATACAGCCCTATGTCAAAGAGCCTGGGAGAGACCAATTTCTGTGAAAAACTTCTCTCTTCACTACATAGAGACACATACAGAATAGATGGTCAGTGACACCTCAGTGATTTCCTGTCCTCCAACCTGGACTGCAGTTAAACCATCATGGGGAGAGAAAAAAGGCGTGGTAAACTTCTTTACAAAAAATCTTCTACGGTGAAAGTTTATACAACTTTCCTAAGTAATGTATTTCATTATAATTTGAGTCTTTATTACTACAAAATCTAATTCTTTTTAAGGTCACTGTACTTCCTTAAAGACAGGGCATATTGGAAAAGTTTGAGTCCCAGTTTACAAATCCTGTTCTCATTGTACCAAATGGTTTTCAATACATGTGTCCTATTTTTGCCTTCTTAAAATTTAGAATCCTCCAAAATGTCAGTCCCCAGGTTTAAAAAAACACCTGATTCAATATAAAAAACTAAGCATCCGTTTGATTATTTAAACATAAACAGTGTGATTAAACAGATAATATTTGTGGGCATCTCTCTGAAGTTTGATGTATGCTATTAATGATGCGATAGTTTATAACTAGTATTCTTATACTATTACCAATTGCGGTACTTACCTTTAATCTGATGAAATTGCTTAACCAGATCTTTTATATCCAGACAAGAATTCCCTGAAGGAATAAATACAGGAAATCACATACAAGAAATCCCAACTTAAAATTCTTTCTTTTCCAGAGCAACAAATATACTATCTAAAGCAATAACAAACCTTCTCTAAACAGAATAAGTTCTTCAAAATAAACTGCTACAAACTGGGTGATGTTTTGCGGGCAGGTTCTGAGGACGGCTCTGCTAATTCCCTCGAGCAGGTTCTTGAGGCCATAAGGTATGACAATTTGGGGCTTTGAAGAAATCATTTTTGGCAGATGTCTGTAATCTCAAATAATGAAGAAGAACAAAGTCTCATAGTGTATTCTTTCATTAAAATATTTGAGTTAACTATAGTTTCTAAGAACAAATATATCTCCTATTAAAATTATTAGCTTTAGTTCTAATCTCTTAAAATTTATCCTAGTAAAATAGGCTAATTGTTGATGATAGTAAAAAGATTAAAAAATGACATTACCAGTAGGTTTTTATGTGCAGGCGAGCAATCTAGTACTATTACAGAAATTCATGGGAAAAGCTGTGACAGACACTACAGGATATTTAAAAACAAACAAACAAACAAACAAAACAAAAAAAACAGGGAAAAAAACAAAACCAACCAACCAAACAAAAAAAACTTGTTTCTGTAAAATTCAGTAGATACTTTGTAGAAGAAAATTTCAAGAAAAATAAATTAAGCTTATCTGTGTCCAAACTATATCCCTCCAAAACACATGGGCACTGACTTTTCTGTACATTTATCCAATGGAGCTACAAAGTAGGGTTTCTGCAAGAAAATGTCTTCTTTTATATATATACATTTTTCTAAATATGTCCCTGGACATTGATCATCTAAGTATACATTTTTAGCTTTATATTTAATTTTTTTAATGTTAATCAGAATAGGTATAAGTTATATGTGGTATTGTACCACCTACCACCAGGTGCACCTCTTTCTTTTCTCATATCCTTCCTTAACCTGTGCCCTAGTATCTGGATCTTAAGTGGCACCAAGGGTACTGCATAGTATAAACTAATTCTCAGAATTGCAGAGGTTGCCACCCTAAACTGTGTGTGTGTGTGTGTGTGTGTGTTCTTTTGTGTTCTAAAAAAGGTTTAAGAAGGCTTATAAATACACATAAAGAACAAAATTAAATATTGAAGGAAATCAGTCCAGTGATAAATGAAAAATTATGGTAGGAAAAATAGGATGAAGCTACAGGGAAGGTTAGTATTCCAATAAAAGCCCCAGACCCTACACTTTGATAAAAGATGGGGTGTCACATCAGTCCCTGAGCTACCAAGCAGCCATCACAAGAAAGGAAACTGGTGGTTAAGTGATTCAGGTTTTCTGACATTAAAAAAATCAGTAGCTTAGGAGAATCACAACTATTCTGGACACTGAGACCCACGAGAAATTTCTCCTGTGGGTCCTCATACAGAGGAGAATAGTGTGTGACATAATGTACCATGTCCTTCATAACAACCCTACAGTAAACAGATTAACAAGTAGCATGGAGCTAAGAGGCAGTATAGTTACAGCAATTATACAAGGGGCCAAGCTCTAATAAAAAGCAACTAATGTGTCACAGCAAAATGCTGAATAATTGAAAGTACATTTCATCTTCAAAAAGGTCAGGAAAAACATGAAGCTGGATTGGCCAGAGCAAACCCTTTGAGACTATAACTAAGTGTATTGAATCCTTTAAGGAAATGAAACTATCAGAGTACAATTAAAAATAACTGCACTGACTTAAACCATTAAAAAAAAATTTGTGAAAAACAAAACCGAAAACAGTATGCAGGGTTGGCAGGCCCACATGCTAAATGTTAAGGGACATAGGCAGTAATTATATGCTACATATACATACATACATATGCATTTATATACATACATAATTTTTTTTTAAGTACATCCTTTGCACCCTAGTGTAAGTGCATGGGTCATGTTTTCAAAGTGGCTTATCAATAGCCACGTGGGAGCTAACAAAACACACTTTCTGCAGGAAGTTAGCAGTTGGTGCCACAAACTGGGGGGCAAGCAGCCATGAGGTGATCTTAACCTTCCTCAACACAGGCGGCGCTTCCAGCCCACCAGACTATCTGAACACGTGGGGACATTTAGTGCCCCAGGACCAGGAATGCTGAGCGTCCTACAACGCAATCCTGTACCAGGAATTGTGCTGAGCAACTTGAGAAATACTGGGACACCAAGCCTCACTACATCAAGGGGAAAAGTCACAAGTACAGACAGTGAGGGTTGTTTGAAAGTGAAAGCTTAATAACTGCTCCCTCGTCTCTTCTTTAAAGAACGTTTTTGCAAAACTAACAAATGTAGAACCCACATTCCGCGCGCCAAACTGTGAACCTCCTTTACCCACTGCCACAGGGTAACACCCTCCTGGGAAGCAGTGCCTTTGACTGAAGATGCGAGTGGGGGGCTTCGGAGCCACTCCAAACGTAACCCGCACTCCACGCCCTCCCTAAAGACCTGGGCCGGCTCTGCGGGACGCGCTGGGTCTGGGCTGGTTTTGCCCTTTGGTTTGCTTGGTGGAGACGGCAGTGAAATGTGGGAAACCGGGCATCCTGATAAGCCAAGTGGTTCAGGAGAGGCAGATAGCGGGTCCGCTACCCGCGGCCACAGTGGCGCTGGCCGGCTGTTGCCACACTCACCTGTGTGGCCGGCCCCTCCCTAGCGGCCCCCACTCCCACCCGGGCGGCCCTCCGCCTCTCCCGACACTGAGGAACCGTCCTAACTGCCTCCGGGGCGCAGAAGGGACCCGCCCCACCTCCTCCTTTGCGGCTACGTTCGAACAAGCTTCTTCGTTGCCCCCTTGCCCGCGCTCCTAAAGGAGGGCGCCTCCTGCCGGCCTTTTATACCTCTGGGGACGTCAGCACGTGACTCATAAAGCCCGCGCCCACGCAGCCGGCCAGGGACGGCCACGACAAGAGGCGGGGCCTCGGCGTCCCAGCCAATAGGGAGCCGAAAGGGACAAAGGCCGGAATTCCGCCAGCCACGTGGCAGGCTGCGAGCTTTTCTGGCAGGACACCAAAGGGCAGAGGAAAACGGCCGTTTCCAAACCCGGGAGTCCAGGTGTAGGTCAAGGTGACAGCCTCTCCGCTTTGGGCGCTTAATCGAAGAGCTGATTTGGAAGAGGTTTATGCCTGTTCTGTCTTGCTGTCAACTCCTCTCTTCACACAACCCATCCTCCCATAATCCGTTACTCTCGAGTCACTGTGTCAAAGAGTAATTTTCGCCACGGTGTGCACATCAAACACCAATATAAAGACAATAATTTTACGCGACACAGTACTTTTCCCCCTGAGAAACTGGCCCGTGGAAAGACAAATTTGGCATTATTTCTGCAGTTTCCGGTTTCTTGGTAGTTCGGATTCTTACAATACCGCAGCCACAGTCTATCCTCCCCAAGTCATACCTTTGCCAGCAACAGGTTGCAAGTCTTAGAGTTGCATCTGTGTATCACATCAGCTCAGTTTTACCCAACGAAAGGAACGCTGACTCATTTAAAATACCCACTGTCTGCCCTTTCACCCCGTCAGGCTCACATATTTGCGCTGGGCATTAACACCATAGACAGAAACATCGGATTCTAAGCAGCCTTCATTAGAATCGATGTTCAAAGGTTTAAAATGCAACAAGAATCTTTAGAAATCAACCAGTAAGTATCCTCAGTGCATATAATTGACAACAATAACCACAACAAAAAAACCCAAAAACTTTAATTCAGAGAAAAATTATGGCTTCCAGAGTACTTTGCAATAGAGGCATTGTTGAAACTCCAATTCCACATCTGTGCTGCACACAGCGTTTTCTAGGGATATTAATTCATCTATTCAATAATTATTACCAAATGCCTATTATGTGGCAGACAAGCTCCCTCTTGTCACATTTTAAAAGTAAAGAAGAAATGCTCTGTGGGGACAGAGTCCCAGAAAGCAGTTTCCAGGCTCTCAGCCTCACATGGAAAGGTGCTGGTTCAGGTAGTAGATGGCCATCAGCTGTGACTAATTGGCCATCAGCTGTTACCGGTTAGCCATTAGCCACTGATATAATTGCCATGGCTAAGCAGGCAAGCAGCAGATTGCAGTCAGCAAGTGAGGTTGGTTGGCAGAGAAGGGGACAGCAAGCTGCGGATCCTGTGGATCCTGCTTCCTGTGTCTCCAACCCAGCCGCCACTGAGACTATACTGGTATGAACCCCGCATCCTTGGCTCTGTTGGTGTTCCTTTCTGGCCTCACCATACCCTGCGTTCTTATGTGGGGACTGGAAGCTGAGACCCCGCATGACACCCTGCATGACATGCTCTTTTAGACTTTGATGTGATGATAGGTCTACAAAGGGTACATTTTTCGGTCATTCATCGCTGTCCCCAGCCCCACTTTGGTAATGTAAATAAAAGTGACGTGAATGAGGCTGTCGTGATTTCTGATGGTTTGATTTACAATACATTTAACTATCAAAGAAACTGAGCTACTAAAAACCCCAAGTGTAACATTTGAGACCCTACTTGTGGTGTCTTTTGGAATTCGAGACATTTATGCTTGTGTAGCTGAATTTGGTGGGCCATCTTGAACACCGACTAGGTGTTAGTTACTATGCATAATACCAGTAACTCAGAGGGCACGCTTTCACTCTTTCCACACTTCTTTAATGATGATTTTTGTCCAAATCCCTCTGAAAGGCAAATTGTTACAGTGAAAACATTTAACGCCCAAATTTCAAACCACTATTTGCTGCTTTGATTTCTAGAACTTTTAATGATTTGATGTGGTTTTACAATCTTCTTGTCCTTGTGTTCATCTCCCTTTGCAGTCACTAGGGATCTAACTAAAATGGGAATCCACTTCGTTATTCATTGCTTCCTGTCCCCAGCCCCAAATCCTTCCTCTATAGAAGTCCATGGTCTTTGTTGTGACCTCAAGTTACTCCCATCTCACAGTATTACCATTTGCTTCCTACTTGACTCTCTAGAGATTGGTCCTGAACACACATGTTGTTTGTCCCCTCTGTGCCTTTGTTCATTGGGTACAATGACTGAGACATCCTTCTAGCCATCATGTTCTCCTTGATTGCATTCTTGTCCTTTAAAACTCAGCTCAGGAATCTCCTAACTTAGAAAGACATTGGTTAAAAGCATTTCCCCAGTGGCCCAATGATATACACTCTATAACTGATCATAACCTGGCTACATAATTCTATTTGTTTGATTCTTCTCTCAGATTTACTAAATACTTACCAAAGATGATAACATAGGGCAAATTTCCCCTAATTTAGACCACCCACATTAAAATCATTCTTGGAGCTCGTTATAAATGCCTTTGTATGGTCTACCTATAACTTGCTGAATCAGAACCTCAGAGAGGACTAATGTGTAAAACTAATATTTGAGAACCACTGGCCTGTTGGGGGAGAAAGCATACCCCAGACTTCACCTGCGTGAAGTGTGTTGCTTCTATTTCATACCCCAGTCAACTAGGAGCTAGAGCTCAGGTCCCGTGCTAGTTTTCACAAGGAAGCCAATTACAGTGTGCACTGGTTGATTTTTGCACACTTTACTGAAGAAGAGGCACATCTTTTAGGGACCAACTTTCCATTCTCTTGCTCCCCTTGTCTTTTTCTCTTTCTGTACTTCCTCTTCCTATCTTCCAAGTCTCCTTCCTCTACTATGATCTTCTTGAGATGATCTGGGCTGCACATTTTTTTTTTCCAGAAAATATACCATCAATAACATCCAAAAAACATATGAAATACCAACAGTATACCATGACTGTATGAATGTATATCTTCATAGGTACAGAGCTATATTTGAATACTTGCCACCACAATTTGCTTAAGTAAGTAATCAACATAGAGAGTTTATATACCAAAACAGCGCACACACACACACACACACACACACACACACACACACGAGTGAATTTTAAAGATCAGGTATGTGTTATCCTTTCATTTTAGTTGACAGAAACATAGAAGAGCAAATTCTGCATATAATTGGCATATAATATGCTGCAATAAATATTGTCATTTGTTGTGATGTCTGAAAATCGGAATTCTTAACTCAAACACTTAGCTATCATGTGCTGAAATAAAAAAGATACCTAACCCAATAAAAGTAAAATCCTAAATCTACTAACCACAAAGGTTCATATTACATTATCATTAGAACATGCTTTCAAGTGTCAGACTATAATGTGTCCAGAGCACATCAAATATACATTAGACATTTCTCTCATCATAGGCACAATCTAATACAAAAATATATATTGCCACTTATAAATTAGAAGATCCGCTTCAGAGCCTCCAAAATAGGAAAGCGGAAGAGTGAGTGATGCCAACATTAAGCACACATAGATGTAAACAATTCCACTTATATGATTATTTTCTTCACCAGCAAGGGGTAACGAGCAATTTACACCAAACTGTTTCCGGGCAGATCACGTAGTGCACAGGTTGGGTAAGTCATAGCACACAGGCCAGGTAACAGTTAGAATTACTCAACTCAAACAGTGTACTAGGATTTCAGTAATCTAATGGTACAGTGTACTTGCACTGTGCTTTTGTTAGAGCCTTTAGCATCACCATCTACCCCTCTCCATACCCTACCGCCATGTTAGGGGCTATCCTGTACCAAACCGAGGAGAGACGGTTCATAAACAGACCTGTTTTTTGACTAGTCAAAGAAAGCCTACGGGGTGGTGTCAAGTTGTCTATTCAGTTAAGTGAACTGAACACAAACTTATTTGAAATCCTGAAATCAATCTCTCTGGAGAAATAGAAAATTTTTAAGGCAGTTAACACAGGAACAATTCTTTAAAAAACTTTAAGGTACCGATCTTTATGTAACCTTTGAAAATTGAATAACTGTTCCAACAGTATTTGGACTGAAAATTCAAGTGTAAACCACACTAAGCTTTCCAACGTAAAATCTCTCACACTCCCACTAAAGGCTTTACATCCACTTGACTTTCTTATTCTCCAAACCTCAAACTGTGTTCATTTTTAAAATCTCAACTGAATGTGTTGGAAAATTTCCCTCATGTTATTCCTGACACAGGAATCTTAAATTGTGCTCAATGTAAGTCGCTGTTAGAAATTCTTAATTCAAGAATGTAGTTACGAAATAGCAAAAGTTATTTTCCCAATGAAATAAGCAGAATGTTTCTAAAGCTGAATGAGCAATTTCATAGGAGTTTTTGATGATATTGGTAATTTCACTTAAGTGCTCACTGGATTCAATTATCATAACTTTTCCTTTCCAGAAATATCAACCAGAACAATCATTTCACAAAATTTCTTGAAATCAGACTTAAGTATATATTACAGAGGCTAAGAAGGCCACCGGAAAGAGGCAAATTCAGTATTTTTACCTTTGCTTGAAGAAGTAGAGTTCTGCCTCTTGCCACAGTCTATGAATGGAAGAAAAACATTATCTCTTAATGCCTATACTTATATACACTCAAGCAGAAAATGTTACAATAGGAAGAAATGCTAACTGAATCAATTTATAGTAGACATAGAGGTGAGTCAATTACTCACTCAATTAGAATGACTCAATTTTTCCTTAATATAATGATGTTAATAAGTTTACATCAAGACATTACTTGATAAAAAATTTTTCATAATCTTCACGGTAATTCTATAAAGGATAACAGCTTTTAAGTGTTATAGTTGTTTAGGTTAAGATCTTACTAAACTACCTAAAATCGGTGATAGTTAAAAAGTGTATTTGAAGTCAGTAAGTTGTATTTCCTTTTGAAGGCGTTAATGATTGAGGACATAATTTCACTTTTCAAGGAATAGATCAGTCTTGTTATATTTTATGTATATATGTTAAGGCTGCATTAGGAATAAAAATTACCTTCAAAAAAAGACTAGTGTTAGGAATTTCTATCAAAATTCATTAAATTCCATTTTCTATTTTGTAAAATTAGAATTTCAAATGGAAAGTCTTACCAATTAAAAGCCTACGTTTGGCAAGATAGGCTGCATATATAAGGGGTGTGCTTTAATCATGTTTTTGTGACATAGCTCAACTTTTAGAAAGTCCATACATTTGAAAGGTGAGTTGAACTTACTAAAAATTTGAACATTATAAAGCCAATAATATGTCACTGAGCTTCTAAAAGAAGGTACCAAGCAAATGCAGCACTATTGAAATCCTATGAAACAAACTGCCCATTGTACTTAAATATACATTAATAGTAATTGAATATACTATTACATATACATCTTAATAGTAATTGTCAGCTTAAATTTATATGGTATGCTAAAATGTTAAAAATAATCATCCACATCACTCTCATTTATTCTCACTACGATCTTTATTACATTGACAAGAAAGGTATTTTTTATCCTGTTTAGGAAGAAGGGATGTGGTTAAGTAATGTAACCAGTGTCATTCACTGAAGGAAATGGCAGAGCGAGAATTAGAATGCGATTCTGTGTCCCTCCGAGTGGACCACACTACATCGTAGCATTCCATTCTAAAAACGGCAACGAATTTTCCCCCAAATAAATTTTTGTCAAAAAGTTAACATTTATAAATCTAATTCCAGAGAAGACATTATCGCCTTAAACGCAGATAGAATGATTAGCTTCTTGGTCTCATCCTACATGAAATCAAGGAAAAGAAAGAAGAAAGCACTATGTTTAATCATTTAAAAAAGAGAATGCTCTGTGTCTGCTCATTTGCACATTTTTGATGATGAATCTTATTTAAGAAAATATATCACCTTTTCTGTCCATGGACGCCGCTGAGGAAGCATCGTTTAAAGTCTCCCCTCCCGAGCTCGTCATGTGTAAGTCAGTTTCCCAAAGAGCTGGAGCAGCTGTGGAAGCTCTTCATCGGAGCTTGGAGCTTTGAAACAACCGATGAGAGTCTGAGGAGCCATTCTGAGCAATGGGGAACACTCACAGACTGAGTGGTGATGAGAGACCCAAACAGCAAGCGCTCCAGAGGCTTCGGGTTTGTCTCCTATGCCACCGTGGAGGAGGTGGGTGCAGCCATGAAGGCAAGGCCACACAGGGTGGATGGAGGAGTTGTGGAACCAAAGAGGGCTGTCTCAGGAGAAGATTCTCAAAGACCTGGTGTGCACTTATCTGTGAAAAAGATGTTTGTGGGTGATATTAAAGAAGACACTGAAGAACATCACCTAAGAGATGATTTTGAACAGTATGGGGAAATTGAAGTGATGGAAATCATGACTGACCGAGGCAGTGGCAAGAAGAGAGGCTTTGGTTTTGTAGCCTTTGATGACCATGACTCTGCAGACAAGATTGTCATTCAGAAATACCATACGGTGAATGGCCACAACTGGGAAGTAAGGAAAGCCCTATCTAAGCAAGAGATGGCCAGTGCTTCATCCAGTCAAAGAGGTCGAAGTGGTTCTGGAAACTTCAGTGGTGGTTGAGGAGGTGGTTTTGGTGGGAATGACAACTTTGGTCGTGGAGGAAACTTCAGTGGTTGAGGTGCTTTGGTGGCAGTTGTGGTGGTGGAGGGTATGGTGGCAGTGGAGACGGCTATCATGGATTTGGTAATGATGGAAGCAATTTTGGAGGTGGCTGAAGCTACAACGATTTTGGCAATTACAACAATCAAGCTTCAAATTTTGGACCCATGAAAGAAATAAACTTTGGAGGCAGAGGCTCTGGCCCCTATGGTGGTGGAGGCCAATGCTTTACCAAGACACAAAACCAAGGTGGCTATGGTGGTTCCAGCAGCAGCAGTAGCTATGGCAGTGGCAGAAGGTATTAATTACTGCCAGAAAACAAAGCTTAGCAGGAGAGGAGAGCCAGAGAAGTGACAGGGAAGCTACAGGTTATGACAGATTTGTCAACTCAGCCAAGCACAGTGGTGGCAGGGCCTAGCTGCTACAAAGAAGACATGTTTTAGACAATACTCATGGGCAAAAAAACTTGAGGACTGTATTTGTGACTAATTGTATAATAGGTTATTTTAGTTTCCGTTCTGTGTAAAGCATTCCAACAAAGGGTTTTAATGTAGGTTTTCTTTTAAGGGGAACAGGACTTTATTGGGGAACAGTGTGTACTTCCAGGACATTTTTCCAAAGCCAAGTTGTTGTCCTTTCAATCTTAGTTGTGGAGGGCGCAGCTCAGCTCCAGGTCCAGTTGCCACTGCCACTTGCAGGGGGCGCAGCCCACCATCCCTTGCGGGACTCGAGGAATTGAACTGGCAACCTTGTGTTTGAGAGTCCACTGGCCCATGTGGGAATCGAACCGGCAGACTTTGGAGTTAGGAGCATGGAGCTCTAACCGCCTGAGCCACCGGGCCGGCCCATAGATTTTTGTGTTTTGCACCCATGCTATTGATTGCTAAATGTAATAGTCTGATCATTATGATGAATAAATGTGTCCTTAAAAAAAAAAAAAAAAAGAAAATATGCATATCAGATCTTACCTCTGGTTTGTTTAATAGAAGACAACCAAGTTCATCGCAAGCATATAGCTGAACATATGCTGACAATTAAGTTCATGAACTTGTTCCAATGATGTTGCTAACCTTTTTTGATATCAGAGAAATTATTCATTATGAATTTGTACCAACTGGACAAACAGTTAACCAAGTTTACTATTTGGAACTGCTGAAAAGGTTGCGTGAAAAAGTTAGATGAAAACAACCCAAACTTTTTGCCAACAATTCATGGCTCTTGCATCACGACAATGCACCAGCTCACACGACACTGTCTGTGAGGGAGTTTTTAGCCAGTAAACAAATAACTGTATTGGAACACCCTTTTTACTCACCTGATCTGGCCCCCAATGACTCCTTTCTTTACCCCAAGATAAAGGAAATATTGAAAGGAAGACATTTTGATGACATTCAGGATATCAAGGGTAGTACAATGACAGCTCTGATGGCCATTCCAGAAAAAGAGTTCCAAAATTGCTTTGAAGGGTGGACTAGGTGCTAGAATTGGTGCATAGCTTCCCGAGGAGAGTACTTCGAAGGTGACTGTAGTGATATTCTGCAGTGAGGTGTGTAGCACTTTTTCTAGGACTAGTTCACGAACTTAATTGTCCAACCTCATAACTTATTCTGATGACACAACTCATCCTTAACAGCTCACTGAAAGAACTGAAAGTAATACAAATGTCATTGGAATTAACTGATTTCTCTAATTAGGCTCCTTTTCCCACTTAAGGCTCATCACATCTTCAGGACACAAGAAGGGGGACTCATCTTATTTCTGTATTCTATATCAGATTTTCTCTTCTTTCTGCATCTTTCTTCCTTCCCATCCATTCTCATCCATTCTTAGAAGTCCTTTCCATGCTTCTCTGGTGAGCTTCTTCCAGAATATGCTACCCATCTGTCAGTCAAATTCATGCTACTTATTTTTCCAGTGACATTCCAGCCTCTACTGATTTTGTTGCAGAGAACACCTTTATCTGCATCTCAAAGTCTGAACATCCCACTTTATAATATTTAAAACAGAAAGCACACAAGCCAAGAACCATCTCTTGACATGTGTCTTGTCTGTATCTTGCTGATACTTAAGCCTATGATCTAAAAGAAGCTATTCAGAGCTCTGTAATAACTACTATGACCCCGTACTAAAATATTAATTTAAAATTATCATACAAGTACATCAACACTCTAGGAATTAAAGTCTAAAGTCTCCTATTATTGCATATAAACTCTTTCAAACAGTAATCAAAATAACACTGGGATATAATTAATAAACAAAAACAAAAAACTCAGAAAAGTCCCTCCAACTCTATTTGAAAGTAATGAGTGGTGCTTTTTCATATAATACGCACATAGACTACCCTAAGCCAACAGATTTCGAGGCCTCATTTCCAGTACTGCATCAGTTATCTGCAGTCATAGAGAGAGGAAAAGTGAGCACACACGCTGACACGCCAATTCATTTTTGTGTTTGTCTAACTAAGAGGCTTCATTCTGCTTTTTCAAAACTGTCTGCACCCTCATTTCCTCCTCTTCCAGGTTAGACTGTCATCTTTGATAAAAAACTAGTACCAGGAAAAAGAAGCCTGTATGTAAAGAAGTAAGAATCTGAAGTTACACTAAAAACTAGTATTAACCATCATCAGCTTCTAGGATTTGAGGAGACAATATTAATTAAAGTAGATAAGCTTACATTCCCATAGGAGGTTTGGTTGTTTAATGCTTTTTCATTTTTCTTATTCACAAGCATGTATCTATGTTCTCACATGTTATTTTTCTTAGCCATGACACCAACATTAACAGTTTACTGAAGAGCAACTTCTGAGTTTCCTAGACATTTGTGTATGGCACCAAGAAGCAAATAGTTTAATCCAATGACAGATGAACCATCCACTTTGTGGCAAGCTTAAAGAGAAATGAAAATACAAGGTGTGATCAAACAATACGGTGAATGTTTAAATAAAAAAATTTAATTACAGTAAAAGGCACATTGCCATTAATCCCGCTCAAAATATTCCCCCTTGCTTCAAACACAATTATCCCATTGTTCTTGCCACTTTCTGAAGCAGTTCTGGAAGTCCTCTTTTGTTATTGTCTTTAGTTGTGCTGTCGTGACTGCCTTGATGTCCTGAATCATTTTGATGAGTCAGAAGTTGCACGGCTCCAGATGCGGTGAATAAGGAGGATGAGGACACAACGTAATGTTTTTATTAGACAGAAATAGCTGTACAGCAGAAGCGATGTGTGACATGGAATATTGTCATGATGGAGGATGATTTATGCCACACTTTAAAAGACACCTTCTCTCAACCGTAGATCACACCGGACTAACTGCACCAAACAAGTTGAAACTTGTCACACACTGTTACTAAGGTTTGACGCACCACTTCCCATCCTGAGGATCCCTGCCTTTTTGTTGGATGGCACTCAGTAGCAACATCACCGTATTTTGTAATCACAACGGAAAGGCTCTGTGTCACACATCGGTTCTGGTACGGCAATTTCTATCAAATAAAAACATTACAGTGTGTCCTAATCCTCCTTATCCACTGGATCTGGCACCGTAGGACTTCTGGCTCTTCCCCAACATCAAAATTACTATGAAAGGTAAACATTTTGAATGAATTCAGGACATTGAGGCAACCGCAACAACACAACTAAAGACACTCACGAAAGCGGACTTCCAGAACTGCTTCAGAAAGTGGCAAGAATGATAGGATGAGAGTGTTTGAAGTGAGGGGGAGTATTTTGAGGGGGATTAATGGCATTGTGTCTTTTACTGTAATCAATTTTTAATTAAATTTTAATCGCATTTCTTGATCACACGGTGTAAGCTACAGAGCTATATGAAAATGGATACCCTGTGAGGATTGCAGTAAGGAGTGTGGAGATAAACGGTTTTCATCCGGATGGCTAATGGACTGCAGCTTAAGAACATCCAGGATGTACATATTGGTCACTGTTAATTGAATCGTATTTTAAATAATCAGTTAAGGGGATAGAATGACAGGAGGTGTTTCATTAAATCCAAATTCATTATTCCGGGACATAAGAAAATATTTAAAATAATGTTTGGATTTTTTAAAAAATTTACTTGAATTTTAAGTAAAAGCATCACTTGTATGGCTGTATACGGAGAATTCATCATTAGATCCAGAAAATGTACAGCCACCACTTGGGTTTCTTCAATTCTGACCTCTACAATTCTACATCACAAGGGCACTTATTTCTCTCAGGACACAGACAACCCTTTCGTCCACCAGGTGGCAGTACATCTTTAACTATCTCCTCATACACGGGCAAAAAGGCAAGAAACCCTCATAGCCGTATTAGAAATTAGCGGTACGTCTGCTATAAAACACGTAGTGTTGAAACACCTCGTGTTCCTCAGAATCACACTGTGAATAGAACAGGCTTAATAGGTAAAACAAGGTTGCAGCAGACTAATCAAAATCTATGCAACTTGGTAACCAAGGACTAACATTCCAAACAAAGATATTAACACAATGAAAAAGACATGTGAAATTCTTACTCTTTAAATTCCTAATAAATAAAATTATACATTTTAGAAAATAGAGGGGTAAGGTTGAGACTGTTTAGGGTAAAATGCACAAAAACAGGGAAAACCTTGCAATAAGCATTTCCAAGACAGAGCACGTGACCAAACCAGTCCAGCGGGGGAGATTGGGGAAGACGCGTGGTGCGTGGTGCCTATTACGGAAATGCCCCGAGATCTGCTGGGTCAGCGAACCCTGTATTTTGCTGCTATTTACTTGGCAGCACAAATCATTCATGGGTAATTTTATTTTAGTTGAGAAAATTGAGAAAGAACACAACTTCTGCATGCTCCCGCCCTCATCCTTGCATCTGCCCACACGTGTGCGCTAAATCATGGTAGAAGACGTGTACTCACCCGCAGTTAAATAGGCATAATAGCACTGGGACCACCTGGACTCATTTTTCAGCCTCTCAAAGGAATCAAATGCATCCTTGAAATTGAGCTCTATCATGCTGCACCAACCTGTGAGAGAAGTAGCCTTAGTATACAGGCCTCCAGTGCTGTGGTGAGCTTCACACCCCGTCTCTAAGCTACAGGTCTCTGATCCTGTATCTTTCTCTGTGAATATTGTATGTACAGTATGTGAAAACTTAAAAAAAATTTTCTCTCTATAACGTACTTTCAATGAGACATTTTGAGTAAGACAAGGCATTTCTGCTTTCACCACCAATTATTCAGTGTAGAAGAAAGGGATGTAAACATATCTATACATTCCATTTTGTCTCCTACAGTTGTTAGATTACCAAAAGCCCAGCAGTACTTCTCCAGAACAGGCATAGGCATAGAAAAAGCAATACCATTAGGTTACGTAGATACAGTGACTACCTCAAAAAGTCTTAAAGCACTCACTTGCTCATTAATGATTCTATTAATTCTCCAACTGTTATGAGAAGAAGACGGCAAGCCAGTTAGAAATTAAGTGCCTGCCCACCTAATAACTCTGTAGGTTAGTAGCAGAGCTGAGAAGGACCCCATCTTTTAGACTGTCATTCTGGTAAGGAGTAGCAACAACGAAATTCAAGGAATTTCATCCCTATTGTAACAGTATCTCCTGTTGACTGAACCTTTCTGTGTGGCCATGAAAAAAGTGCATGAAAAAGGCCGCCAAAGCTAGGTCTTTTAACTCAAGTTCTTTGCAACATATTCCATTCTACATTATGGCTACCAAACAGCTCCAGAGTAGTATAGATGACATAAAAATACATTTTCCACTGCACTATACTTCATTCCCACCCTAACCATAATGGGCATATAAAATATAATATTGCTTACTGGGTGGCTCCCAGTCTTTGAGTTTGCACTTTTCTCTAAAAAGATTCAGGAAGACAATTATGTCCACAGCGGGCCAGCAAGTGGCAGGCAACACCGGGCCCCACCTGACAGCTATCAACTGCCACCCCAGGGCTCTTCACGTGTTCTTCCATCTCAGTGCAGATCGCCTTTTGAGTCCCAATTCCCCTTTAATTCCCATCACGACCTCATCATGTTCCCTTTCTCTACCCCTTCTTCATTCCTCTTGTATGTGCTATACGATGTGACCTTGTAGTATTGGGCTGAAATTCTAAAAAGTATGAACCCTTATGAAAAATTTGTTGTTGTTGTTGCAAAAGCTGACATAAGCTGAGTGCATTAATAGATAAATTCGTAGTTATTTCATGACAAGAAGCTACACAGACATTTCATGTTTACCAATTTCATACAGACACACATGTTGGATTTCTCTCTGATCTACTGCGAGTTCCAAAGCCGTGTGGAAGGAAGCCAAGGCACTGTTGATCTGACACTAGGAAAAAGAGACAACAGAGTTACTGGCGAATCTGCTGTTAACACTGTAATATCATAATTCAGAAGCATCTTTTCCCTTAAGGGCTATTTAAAACCAATGAAGAAGTAAAGAAGAACGTGATTTAAAGATTTTTTATGGGAAACGCTCCAATTTGCCTCACACAGTGTGAGATGAACCTAAGCGCACGGGACTTCTTTCACTCAGGCAGGAGATTCCACCAGTAAAGGACTCAGCTCACGCCCACCTTCTCCCAGCCGCCTTCAATCCTGTACAATAGAACCGATTGATTCTATTATAAATTTGCTAATCTAGCTCCTTGCTACCAGATAAGTCGTATGAGGGTAGGGACTGTATTTTGTCTTCCTGTGTACACCCACCCCGGGCCCGGAAAGACTCAGTCAGTGCTGAGTGACTGCATGAAGACAGTCCATTAGTCCAGCCCTCAGCACTCTCTCCTTCTGCAACTCATTCTCCACCGTACAACTGAGAGAGTGATTCTATATCCCAGAATACTGCTCTCCGACTGCTTCTGGTCATCACATCTATCCCAACGCTTCAGAAATTCTCTGAGGATCCAGACTGTAGTTCTGACTTTTGCTTTCATCAAGACTGTCTAAAACCCAATACTCTCTCCAATGTCTGTTCTACTTATTCCTGGTTAAATACATTTAGAGTTTCCTTCCACTAAAGATCTCTCTCTGCGTCTGCCAACCTGATGCCACAAGCACCTGATCAGAGCACCTAAAAAGCATCACCAGCATCAAAAGGGTTAGATTAAATCCAAAACACAGCAATGGCAGGTGTTAAGTATCGAGAATCGATAATAAACGCAAATCCTAAATGCCAAAGATCTGCCAGTCTGCTCTCAGTGACGCACGCCTAGGAGCATTCCTTGTTGTTCCACTGCTGCCAGCACTGCTCTCCCTGCCCTGCACTCAGCCCTCCTCTCCGTGCCCCCTCTGCTGCTCTTCACCACTCCCTTCCCAAGGTCCCTCATGCTCTCTCCTCTCCCTGGCAGCTGGGGGAGGGGGGCGTGAAGTGTCTTGGGAGAGGGGTTGCCCTTAGAACCAGTCCCTACCATGTTCCTTGGCTCTGTTAGTGATTGATGCATGGTCACTGCAGCAGGCCCCTAGGACACAATACACCTCAGTGATGAGTCAGCCAGGAGATCTTGAGGACAGTCTGTGACTCAGGGACATTAGAAGCCAAATGACTCATTAATCAAGGACATGGCTGGCTCAGTAACTGCTCATGCTCCATTACTCTGTTGTCAGGAAGATCAGCCCATAGCGTTCAAGCCCTTCTCACTATCCATGAATGCTGACCAGGTAGCCATGGAATATACATGTCACTGTATCACTAATTACCGTTCTCAAGTAGCTTAGTCTCTCAAGCAGCTAGTTGGAGAAACCTCACGGAAATGTAGAAGAGACCCACAACTCTGAAGTTCGACATTCACAGTGACTGTAGGCACAAGGCCAAAATATGAATGAGGTGAAACATCAATCCATTGTTTATGAAGAACATACGTGTGTGGAGAGAGAGACCTGGACCCTCATGACAAACAGCTAACTTTTCCGTTTATGGATCAACAGTTCTTTTCCTGCGTCACACATGCAGTCGATTTAACATATTTACACAGAAACCAGTCTTAGGGATTCTGTTCTTCACGTATCTCCCCAGTTCACTAAGTTAATGACATTCAAATATCACACACAGGGTATTTCTGGATAAGCCATCACTACCAAGCTGTCCCCAGCTGGGTTTAGTGCGTGACAGTGCAATGTCACAATACCCTTCAGAGGACAGACAACTACTTGCTGAACATTTATTTATTGAGTAACGTCTACGTGCCTGGGATGGTAGTAGTTTCTGAAGATACACAGACTAGTCAAAACCAAGCTCTGAATGCAAGTAAAGCAAAAAGGAATAAAGTGATATTTGTATCAGCATCCAGTCTCTTAATTCTTTTAAAATCTCTCTGAGATAGTGATGTGTTAGTTCCATTTTCAGATGAAGAAACTGAAGTTCAAAGAGGTCAAGCAGGTTGGTCAAGGTCAACAAGCTAACAACTGACTAGTATTCAAACTCTGCTCCCATTTCCTCCAGAGTAGGGTTTATTTCAGGGGGAGTGTAAATGATTTCATCCCAGTGCAAATGATTTGACTTCTGGCCTCTAGAGTTATGAGAAATTAAATTTATGTCATTTTAAGCCACCAAATTTGTAGTAATTTGTTACACAGCCTTAGAAAACTAACATAATATATTTCTTTAGGCAGTAAACTGTGAAGAAAGTGTCATGGTCTTTCTGTTATAAGCACTCTAATTAAACTGGAAAGTACTTAGACCATTTATGGAGCTTAATGACATTATCTCAAGAGTAAGCATAACTCCAAAATTAATTCTAGTTTTGTTTGATCATTTATTGAGGAATTACAATGAACAGCCATGACAACAGTGGAAATATATTTCCCCTTGTTTTTCACCAAAATATTTTAAAATAAAAACGATCTGTGGGAGTTTTTATCAGTACCAATTAAAATATCCACGACACTGCAGAGAAAGGAGAATCATCCTCAATTCATACCTGTTTCTCAGTTTAGTTTTTAAAAGAAATACATACCTTGGCCTAAACAGAATATAGAAAATGGGCTAATATGAAACAGCCATGAAGCCAAGAATTAGACAGTTAGTACCGTATAGATATTTGTGTCCTGAATTATGTATGCATTTGTGTGCTGGGTCACAAAAACCACTTGAAGCTTCACTTTCCTCGCTGGTAAAATGAGAAAAGAAAATGTTGGCTGGTTTTATCTGCTTTCAGAAGAAACCCTAAAAAAACAAAAGGATAAATCTTTGCCAAATTAAATGGAGCATATTTATTGCCAAATTAAAACCAGCATATTTACAGCTACTGCATTGTTACTACAGAGATATAACATGTGTTTCCAATTATTCAGGACTTCTTTTTGATAGTTGTACTCGTAGGTATTTTACAAGACTATTGCAGTTGTAAAACGGATGTGTTACTCCATTTTATTCTCTAAGTGGATGTTCCTGGTGTGTAGGAAAACTTTTGATATTTGCTAATTGATTTTAAATGTCACATTTCTATACTCCTATGATTCTCATAATTGTTTTATTTTGGGGGGTTCCAGGAAGATATTCAAGTCATTTGCAAATAATGACAGTTATTTTACATTTTTTTCTACAATTTACAGTAGACTTAAATAATTGGCTAGGACAACCAGCTAAAATACTGAGTATTACCAAGAACAGCATGCATTTTTTCTTTATTTTCTCCTTTAATGAGGATATTCTAAAGTCACACCATTAAACAGTTTGCTGTACATTTTTAGCAGATGCCATTTTCACAAAAAGAGAGAATTTCCTTTCTATTTCTAGTTTGCTAATAGTTTTTGAAGGAAAGTTCACGATGGTGAAATAGGTAAATTGCTAAGCCTGCTGGCTCCCAGCATCACATTAAAATTACAACTAAATTATATATCAATCAACCTCAAGAATTATTTTGATAAGCTGAACAGAAGCCCTATAACTAAGGATATAAAGGGGAGACAACATCAAGACTGGTAGAAGGGACAGAGATGTGAAACAGGCTGACCCCACATCCACAGGTAGTGGATGAGTACTGGGAGGGACACCTCGGTGGTGGAGGTCTCCGCTGAACAGGGAGGGGTTTCAGCCCCACACTGGGCTCCCCAGCACAGTGGTCCTGTACTGGAAAGAAGAGTCTCCACCACATCTGGCAATGAAAATTAGCAAGGATTCCATCCATCCTTCCTGGTGAGACAGAAGGTGGCTGGAAACCCAGACACCCTCTTAAAGGGCCTGCTCACAGACTCACTCACTTGCAAGCACTCACCCTGGGTTCCGTCAGAGGGGCAGAAACTCAAGAAGTACAAGACACGTACAGGGAAAGACTGAGTTATGTGGCTTCAAGACGAGGGCTAGAGGGACAGCTGCCATTATCCCTGTGGGGAGACTGCCTCATGTGTAGCCTATAGGAGGTTACCACCTTTCCTGCTTTGAACTCACCACCACAGAGCCAAATCTGAGACCCCATTGGTCTGGTAAAATCCTTGCTCTTACCACCTTGGTGACTCCTTGGGACTTCGCTCTGCCCAGCTGGTGTGGCATCAACTGGGGCACTCTTGGCTCCTGGGAAGCCAGCCTGGCCCCACGATCTGCTGGAGGTTTGTACAGCAGTGGACAGACCCAGGGGCCCTGGGAAAGTTTCTGTGGCAGGAGGTCAGCCCAATTTGTGATGCAGTCTTTCTTGGGCAGCTCTCAAGGATCTGTGGTGTTCTCAGGGCATTTTTGTGGAGTGGCCACAGGCTCAGCACTGGTGCAAGAACTGAATCTGCATTAACTTTGTGCAAAACACCTGCCACACCCTGTGATTCTCTGGGACACTGCCCCACCCAACTTGGGTGGCATTGCCGGGGCACAGTCAACATCAGATCAATGAGACCAATCCATGAACCTAAGGAGTTTCTTTCAGTTGCTGAGCCTCATGGGGAGCTGACAGGTGGCAACAGGCCTGGGGTGCCCTGGGCTTTACTCTAAGTTGCCCCAGGCCCAATACTGGTGTCATCCAGCCTCAGTTCACAAAGGGGCAACTTCCACATGCTTCCAGGTCCAACACAGGCAGCAACTAATTGCATATAGATCTGTAGCTCTGACCAGGTAGCCCCGGGCCAGTCACAAGCAGGGCTGAAATTGGCCTTCATGGGAACCTCTCCCAAGGGCACCAGAAACAACATTAATGAGAGGCTAGCCTCACACCATGCCAGAGCACTACCTGATTAGCCCCACAAGTGGCACACCCAAAAGGTGGTCTAAACAGGCATAAGAGACAGCTGTGGCAAATTCCCCTCTGAGGAGTCATCCTCCACACAGCAGCCCATATGCTGTGGGCATAGCTGATCCTCACAGCCAGTCAGTGTGAAAGTCAATCCCACCCACTGACATGCCAAAAGCAATCAAGGCCCAACTACAACAGGAGAATACACACAACACACACAAAGTACACTCCTGGAATGCACTCACAGGTGATCAAGGAGACTATACCATGGGGCCACACAAAACATCTATTATATAAGGATATTGGCAAAGACTCAGAAACATAGGAAATCTATCTAATACATAGAAGCAAATAGAGAGAGGCAGCCAGAATGAGAAAACAAAGAAACATATCCCAAATAAAAGAACAGAAGAAAACTCCAGAAAAATAATGAAATGAAATGGAGGCAAACAACCTACCAGAGACAGTGATTAAAGCACTGGTTATAAGAATGCTAAAGTAACCTAGTGAGAACTTCAACAAAGAGATAGCAAGCCTAAAGAAGGGCATAGAAACCATAAAAAAGAGTCAGTCAGAAATAAAGACTACAATCACTAAAATTAAGAATATACCAGAAGTAATCAACAGCAGATTAGATGAAGGAGAGGATTGAATCAGTGATTCTGAAGACAAGGTAGCAGAAAACAATCAGAACAATAAAAAGAAAAAAGAATAAAAGAAAATGAAGATAGTTTAAGGGACCTCTGGGACATCAAATATAACAACACTTGTATCATAGGAGTACTAGAAGAAGAGAGGGAGCAAGGGATTGAGAACGTATTTGAGAGATAATTGTGACGAGCCAGCCGCCACGAGTCGAACAGTTCCTGACAAGGGGAGTGGGAATGAAAAAAGGCACTCACACATATGCTAATGCGGCCGGTCTTCAGTGGTCCTGAAGCACCAGGTTTATTTTCTCTGCTGAATTTATACCTTTTGAGTACGTGCAAGCTCACAATCACAAAAATGCATTACATCATTAACAGTTGATTTTTTAACTTTTTCACAGAAACTTTACTTAATCACTGAAACTCCCCAAAACGATTGTCCCATGACAGAATCCATCAATTATCCTGATTAGCATCACTATGTCTTGAAACTGGTTGTTCCCACTTCATACCTTAGCAGTTCGTAAGCACCTCCAGGTGCAGGCAAAGACAATGCCTCAGGAGCACAAACCGGTTATGCATTAGCAGAGCCATTAAGGCTTGCAATTAGCTTTAACCATGGCTCCCCACATCTCCCCCTTTTTTATTTATTGAGAGCAATTTCCATCCAGCCGGAATGGCGAGGAGACGGCGCCTGACTTAGGTGCCCCGGGAAGCCAACTTCAGAAGATTTTTCACTTAAGGGCCTAAACGTGGCCCTTCTGAAGTGGTGCCCAAGTACTTGCCCGTCTTTGGCTGACCCGTCCCTCGGAATGCTCAGGGAGGAACTGCTAAGGCTTTGTCTTGAGCTTTAGATGATGAATATCAGTACGCATGTCTAACATGCCATTAACAAAACACTTAACAAGGAGTGGGAACAGACACAGAGCCAAGCAAATACAAATACCCAAAGTGAGAAATAATGTAATCGAATGGGTAATTGTAGGCAAAGAAGGAAAAGCATTCTTCAAAACAGTAACAAAATTAGAGGCAGCCTGAGCAGCATCGAATTTCAAAGGCTCAGCTTCTCTCAAACTCTGAATCTCATCATGAAGTCTAAACATATCCAGAGATAAATTAGCGTTATGCCAAATACCCTGAAGATGCAGACGAACTCGATTCCAATCATACTGACTATTATTATATTCTTTGGAGGTAACACAAATCCAATGATATTCTGGATGACACTCTAGATGAGATTTGACCTTCATACCCTGAATAACATCCCCCATATACTGAACGGTATCATAAAGGGCATTCACCTTTTGCTCCAATTTCTCATCAATAGCCTCTTGGGTTCCCAAGGCTAAAGAAACATTCTTAGAAAGGGTATTTACATACTGAGCATTTTGGTGGTTTGGGAAAGAGCAACAGCCGCTGTAGCTGCAGTGGCAATTATTGTAACCAAAGCCATAATTCCTGCAATTAGAAGTCCAATAAACCGTTTTTGTCTACTCAAGGCATACTCAATTTCTTTAAAAATCTGTAAACTTCTTTCAGCATACCAGGGTCCAGAAATGTTAACAGGAAGCATTACAAACGAGGGCTGCTTTAAAATCATAACTTGGGTTCCGAGGGTACCCAGGAAACACAATTAGTCAGAATACAATTATTACAAGACACATTAAATTGACCTCCCACAAAATGTACACTAATATTTCCCATCAATAAAGCATAAGGGGAGGGAACACAAGCAGATATATTAACAGATTTAGTAACAGTATCCCAACTTTCAGTTCCATCTTCCAAAATCTTCATAGGCAGGGAGAGCCAGGTTTCAACTTTATCCATTGCTCCCAAAAGTCTCCATAATGAATTTTGCTGATACTGCGTATCAGAAGTCCATAGTCCAGAAATCAATTCACGGGTCCGTCCGGACCGGTTGTTTCTCGACCAGTCAATGATATATCTGCCTGTTCCAGGGATGTCATAACGAACAGGATCACTGCCAGGGCAAGCTCTCCATGGAACAGTCTCAACATTTAATTTCAACTGTTTAGCACAAGATGGACGTGATGGAGGGATGGGCAGTTTTACTTCCCCGGACCAGTCGCCTAGCATGTTAAGACGAACAGTCCATCCAATTAAAGAATCCTCAATATGCATAGTGACAGGGAACTACGCAAACACCCAGTCATGGAGCTATTTTTTGCAATACAAATAGGCAATCCCAGACCTATGCCATTGTAAGTGAAATTTTTTTCCAAATGCTGTCTCATATGTCCATTAGAAGGCAATCCTAAGGCATGAGTATCATTGACATATACTGGAATTTCCGGACCTTCCCAGATAGCAGGATGAAGAATAGGTGGATCGGGCACATAGGCCCAATACTCTGGTCAGGTTCCGCTGTCACTTGGCAAAGCATCAGCAACATCATCAATGGGCTGAGGGTCCACATGTCGCACCAATCTTTCTGGCAGCCACCGAGGGCCTTCTGCATCCTGTGGAAAAACACAAACATGTCCTCGGCCCCATACGAGGACTGGGTCTGGGCCATGCCAGGAGCCCATAAGTGGGTCTTTCCATTTAACCAAAGCCTGAGGGGCTGTAGAAGGATGCCAAAAGCGCTCTGCAGCACTCTTACCATGGGCATCCAAAGTCAAAAAATTTTGAATAAAGAGAGAATGAGACAAATAATTATGAGGTGTCAGGGGGTATAGCTCCCCCTTTTTTATTTTTTGTAAAGTGAGTTTTAATGTTTTATGAGTACGTTTCACAATCCCTTGTCCTTGGGGATTGTAAGGAATGCCAGTAACATGATCGATCGAAAATTGCTGACAAAATAGAGCAAATTTTTTGCTGGTATAACATGTGCCATTGTCTGTTTTAAGTTTTTTAGGAGTTCCAATCATGGCAAATGCAGCAAGGCAATGTCTAATTACATGCGATGTGGCTTCTCCTGCTTGGACGGAAGCCACAACATATCCAGAGAACGTATCGATGGAGACATGAACATATTTTAACTTTCCAAATTCAGGTATATGAGTTACATCCATTTGCCATAGATCATTAGGACGTAAGCCTCGGGGGTTAACTCCATAATGAGGCACAGGCAGAAGATGTGAACAATCTGGACACTGTTTTACTATTTGACGTGCTGCTTCTCTGGTTATTTTATACTGCAATCTTAGGCTCTGACTATTTAGATGGTGGAGGCTATGAGCCTTTTGTGCTTTTTCTACTCGAGTTAAGGCAACAAGCTGAGTAGCAGAGTCTGCAATTTGATTTTCTGAGGCCAAAGGGCCAGGAAGATTAGAATGAGCTCTAATATGGCCAATGTAAAATTTTTCACAGCGCAGCTGAATGGCCTGTTGTATCTGAAGAAATAGATCCTGAATAACAGGATTGCTGGTACTAATAAAGGGTACTGTTTTTAAATTTTGGATAGCACGAACTATATAATGGCTGTCAGAAAATAAATTAAATGACTGGGAAGCAAAGTCAAGCAATACCATATGAACTGCTCGAAGCTCAACTATTTGAGCTGAGGCTGGAGGTGTCTGCACTCTTTTGATGACCTTATCATTGAGTGCATAGACAGCTACACCATTACTAGATCCATCAGTAAAAATATTAAGTACAGCAGGAAGAGGAGCATGTGACACAACCGAAGGAAAAATAGGAGCATGATGCTGAAAAAATTGAAGCAATTTATGCTTGGGATAATGATTGTCCAATGTTCCTGTAAAACCAGCCAATGCAACAGGAAAGCTATCAGTAAACTGCATCAAACCTTGAATTTGGATTTTTGTAAAGGAAACAATAGAATCTGGCTCTTTTCCATAATATTTTCTAGCTTCTAAGCGACTTTCTTGAATTAAACTAGCCACAAATTCATAATAAGGAGTAAGATTTTTCTGAGCAGTCACAGGAAGATGTATCCATCTAAGTGGCCCTTGTTGCCACAAAACTGCGGTGGGTGTATGCTTAGTACTTAATACATACACATCCAAAGATTTATCATAATCAAGGAAGGAAACATGTTGTTCCTGAATAGCTTTCTCTACTTTAAGGAGCGCTTTTCGTGCAGGCTCAGTAAGAGACCTGGGAGAGGTTGGATCAGAATCCCCTTTTAAAATTTCAAACAATGGTTTAAGATCTCCAGTAGTTAGTCCCAAAGAAGGACGCAGCCAATTAATATCTCCCAACAGCTTTTGAAAATCATTAAGAGACTTAAGATGATTTTTTTTGAGTTCTATCTTTTGAGGGGAAAAATGTTGAGCAAATAACTGAAATCCCAAGTAAGAGTAAGGCTCACTTTTCTGTACTTTTTCAGGTGCAATAATAAGACCTGAAGCCAGAAGGTTTTTTTTCATATTTATAAAGCAGGCTAATAACATTTTTTCTTTCTTACAAGCCAACAGGATGTCATCCATATAATGAATGATATACACAGAAGGAAATTGTTGTCTGGTGTTATCAATTGCTTTACTAACAAACTTTTGACACAAGGTGGGGCTGTTTGCCATACCCTGGGGAAGAACCCGCCACTGATATCTCCTCATTGGCTCTTGAAAATTTGGACTAGGGACACTAAAAGCAAATCTCTTGCAATCTTGCGGATGAAGGGGAATAGTATAAAAACAATCCTTCAAATCCAAGACTATTTTATAAGTGTCTTTTGGTATGGCAGAGGGATGAGGTAATCCTGGTTGCAAAGCCCCATAACTTCCATAGTTTCATTCACTTTTCTTAAATCCTGCAACAATCTCCATTTCCTGATTTTTCTTAATTACAAAAATGGGTGAATTCAAGGAGAGGTTGATTCAGTTATGTTGTCTTGTTTAAGCTGTTTTTGTACTAGCGCTTGAGCGGCCAAGATTTTTTTTTTAGTAAGGGGCCATTGATCTATCCACACAGGCGTATCAGATTTTTAAGTTATTGTTTTTGTTGTTTTTTGGTGGAGTATAGGTAAATCTATGACCCCTGGGGAAAATACCCCAAACCTGTCCTCTGTAAATTGGGATTGGGCGATATAGGTTTTTGACGTCCTTGTTTTGTGTTTTTTAAGCCTTTCCCGGGAAGAAGCCCCTGATCAAACATCTGCTGAGTAACTTGAACACTCGGGCTGTAAAGATAAACTCCCATATTGTTTATAATATCACGTCCCCACAAATTTACCGGCAAACCGGGAATAATATAAGGCTGAAATGTTTTTTGATGACCATCATCATCCTGTCATGATAACAAATTATTACTTTGCCGTGGGGCGTGAGACTGACCGATACCTTGTAGGCTTGTACTCGGACTTTGTATTGGCCAATTAGATGGCCAATGTTGTGCAGATATGCAAGATACATCGGCTCCAGTATCTAAAAGCCCTTGAAAATCTTTCCCAGCAATCTTAAGCTGTAAAACAGGTCGATCTTTCTTTATCTCTTGAACCCAATATACATCCGAGGAACCAAAGCCTCGATCTCCTCGTTCTTGGTCTTGTCTATTTTTCCTATTTTCATCCTAGGCAAAATTATTAATTGAGCAATCCGAGTTCCAGAGGGAATATTGGAAATAGTCAGGGTGAATGAACCATAATCTTAATTTCTCCGGTAAAATCCTCATCAATAACTCCAAACTTGAATTCCTTCATGGTTGTGCTACTTCTCCCTAATAGAAGCCCAACGGTTTTTGGCGGCAGCGGCCCAAACACCCCTGTGGGTAGGGCTTGCATTCCCATTTCAGGAGTTAATACGATGTCGGCGGTGGAACACAAGTCCAATCCTGCGCTGCCTGAGGTGGCCCGGAATAAATCTGTGATGTATTTCTTTTCTGAGGTTCGTTCCCTTTCTGCTCGGGAACCTGCAGAGCCCCATAACATTGCTGATTCGGGGCCTGGGGCTGGCCCCTCACCCAGTTTCCCTGAATCAGTTTTCCATCTTTATCTGTCCTAGATTTACACTCATTAGCCCAATGTTTCCCTCTTCTGCATTTAGGGCAGACATCTGGAGGTTTTCTAGCAGGAGCAGCTGTATTCTCAGTTTCTCCCTTGTCTGGGCATTGGGCTGCTCGATGTCCCCTTTTCCCGCAAGTAAAACATGCTCCAGTACGATTCCCTGTATGAAGTCTTGCCTGTTGATTTAGCACTTCCCTCATAGGCTTTCCCTGAAGAGCAGCTGCTATCGCTATTCCCTGGGTAAAAGAGGGCCCCACATCAGTACACAGGCGAAGGTATTCAGATAAATCTCCTTTCTTCCTAATTGGCCTGATAACGGCTTGACATGCCGAATTGGCATTTTCATAGGCAAGCTGCGTTATAAAGGACTGGGTAGCCATTGACGCCCCAAAAATCCGTCCAGCCGCAGTGGTAAGGCGGGACACAAAATCTTGGAAGGGCTCGTCAGGTCTCTGTCTTATCTGAGATACATGCTCCTCTTTACGGAAGTGTCTGGCAGCTTACGCCAGGCTTCCTTTGCAGCGGAAGAAGTCTGAGCATAAGCTCCTACTGCAAAGCCCATTTGGTTTCTTATTTCAGTATAAATGCCTTCACCGGCCAACATCTCAAAAGTGATGGGAACTCGCCTTAAATTGTTCTGATGAGCTTTCTTTTTGCAGTTTTCATAAAACTCAGATCTCCATAAGAGATAATCGCCTCCCGAAAGGCAAGCATGAGCAAGAAGCTTCCAATCCTCTGGAGGGATGGCTTCAATAGCCAGAATATCCAAAATTGCCAGGGTGAAAGGGCAATAGGTCCATACTGCACACAAGCCTCTTTCAATTCTTTTATCTGCTTCCACTGGAAAGGCGTCCAATCCCTAACCCTACGCCCTGCCTGATCATACCTTTCAATAATAGGATATACACCAAACTGCTCTGTAGATTCCCCTTGCTTGTGGGCTTGTTCACAAGCCATTTGGAGCGGCGATTTTACATCAAAGGAATCAGATCCCGGTTTAACATAACCCGGTGGAGGCTGTGTGGGCATATCCCAGACAGGAGGCTGTAATGGAGGGTCCCTCATTCCAGTCTCATCGGGGGGCGGTGCTGAAGGATCAAATGGAGGATCCCTTCCCCCCGGATTCCAGGGATCTCTACAAGAGACTTGTGAGCCTCGAGGACCGTTTCCCTCATTTTTTGAAACCTTTAGTTCTATTAATTGTCCCTGAATCTTTTTAATCTGTTCTGACAGTGTAAGAAGAGCATCAGATGTCGGTCCCTCTTCTTGGGCCATAGCCACAACAGGGGGATATTTCTCCCTATCATACTTGGCAGCCTCATCCTCTAATTCTTCCTGATCTTTAGGGCTCAAATCTTCCCATATGTCGTCTGGAAACTCTTGAGCAACCGGCTCTTTGTTAACCTTAAGAACTCCTTCTAAAAACTTTGCGCCTCCTCCCTCCTCATCGCCGGCTTGTTTCACTTTCTCTAATTTACATTCCTCATTTTTAAGGTTCATACAGTCCCGGATCAAAGTCCACAGTCCAAATGTTTCAATCGGAACCTGCTGAGGCCCGTGGACAGTGTAAAAATCCTTTAATTGTTCTCCCACTTTCTGCCAGATTTCCAAGCTGACTGTTCCTTCCTCAGGAAACCACGGACAGACTTCTTTTATAAAGTCTATGAATTTATCTAACTGCTCTCGGCTTACACGACTACCACGAGCGGCAAGCAACTTCCTAAGTCCTCTAACATACAGGTCCTTGCTGGTTGCGAGACCCATCCCTTTTCCCTGACTCGGTCCTTCTTTCACACAGAAATCACCCAGGTGCCCGTCTGGCCGTGTCCCTAAATCTGTCTTAGCTAGAGGCGCTATAATTCCCGGACAGGTGGGTTGTAAAGCCCAGTCGCCGTTATGCCGTATGACAGAACCGGAACCGCAGATTGGGGCCCAATCAAGCTCCGTAACACAAAGTCGTGGAGCTATCACTCACTCACACACTCATTCGACCGAGGGACAGTGCCGTACTCACCACGCATCTACTGATAAGCTCCAATGAGCCGGGCCCTTCCCACGCGGTGTTCCTCACTATTACCCCTATATTCAGGTCCCTGTTCGGCGCCACTTGTGACGAGCCAGCCGCCACGAGTCGAACAGTTCCTGACAAGGGAGTGGGAATGAAAAAGGCACTCACACATATGCTAATGCGGCCGGTCTTCAGTGGTCCTGAAGCACCAGGTTTATTTTCTCTGCTGAATTTATACCTTTTGAGTACGTGCAAGCTCACAATCACAAAAATGCATTACATCATTAACAGTTGATTTTTTAACTTTTTCACAGAAACTTTACTTAATCACTGAAACTCCCCAAAACGATTGTCCCATGACAGAATCCATCAATTACCCTGATTAGCATCACTATGTCTTGAAACTGGTTGTTCCCACTTCATACCTTAGCAGTTCGTAAGCACCCTCCAGGTGCAGGCAAAGACAATGCCTCAGGAGCACAAACCGGTTATGCATTAGCAGAGCCATTAAGGCTTGCAATTAGCTTTAACCATGGCTCCCCACAGATAATGATGGAAAACTTCACCAATCTTTCAAAGGAAATATGCCTATATGTCTAGGAAGTGAAGCGTTCCAAACAAGATGAACCCAAAGAAGGCGACACGAATACACATTATAATTAAAATGGCAAAGGTTAAAGACAAAGAGAGAATCCTAAAAGAAACAAAAGAAAGACAACTAGTTACTTACAAGGGAGCTCCCATAAGACTATCAGCTGATTTCTCAACAGAAACTTTGAAGGCCAGAAGGGAGTGGCAGGAAATATTCTAAGTGATGAAAAGCAAGGGCCTATAACCACGACTACTCTACGCAGCCTGGCTATCATTTAAAACTTGAGGAGAGATAAAGAGCTTCACAAACAAGGAAAATGATAAAGGAATTTAGTACCACCAAGTCAGTATTACAAGAAATGTTAAAGGCACTTAAGAAGAAGAAGGGGAAAGCAAACAAATCAACAAAAGAAGATAAAAATAAATTGACTAATACAATAGCAATAACTATGTACCTGTTAATAATCACTTTAAATGTAAATGTATTAAATGCTCCAAACAAAAAACATAGGGTAACTGAATGGATAAGTGGATAAGAAAACAAGACTTATACATATGCTGTCTATAAGAGACCCACCTCAAATCAAAAGACACACTTATACTGGAAATAAAGGGATGGAATAAAATATTTCAGGTAAAATGGAAACCAAAAAAAATCCAGGGTGGCAATGTTTATATCAGACAAAATAGACTTTAAAACAAAGACTATAATAAGAGACAAAGAAGGACATTACATAATGATAAAGAGATCAATCCAACAAGAGGACATATCTCTAGTAAACATGTATGCACCCAACATAGGAGCACATAAATATATAAAACAATTATTGACCAACATAAAGGGAAAGACTAACAGTAACACAAATCATAGTAGGGGAGTTTAATACCCCATTGACACCAAGAGACAGATATCCCAGACAGAAAATCAACAGGAAACAGTGGCCTTAAATGACACACTATACCAGATGGATTTATTTGATATTTTAAGAGCATTTCACCCCAAAGCAAAAGAATATACATTCTTTTCAAGTGCACATAGAACATTTTCCAAGACAAACCATATGTTAGGCTACAAAACAAATCTCAGTAAATTTAAGAAGACTGAAATTATAGGAAGCATTTTCTCTGACCACAATAATATGAAACTAGAAATCAATAGCAAACAAACAAACAAAAACCAGAAAAACATATAAATGCATGGAGGCTAAATAACATGCTATTAGGCAATGAATGGATTAACAGTGAGATCAAGGAAGAACTCAAAAGATATCTTGAGATAAGTGAAAATGAAAACACAACAATCCAAAATCTATGGGACACAAGGAAAGCAGTCCTAAGAGGGAGATTCATAACAATGCAGGCCTACCTCTAGAAACAAGAAAAATCTCAAATAAATAATCTAACTTTATACCTAAGGGAACAGGAAAAAGAACAGCAAACAGAGCCCAAAGTGTGTAGAAGCAAGGAAATAATAAAGATCAAAGTGGAAATAAATTAAATAGAGGCTAAAAAATACAAAAGATCAATGAAACCAAGAGCTGGGTTTTTGAAAAGATAATATTAACAAACTTTTAACCAGACTCATCAAGAAAAAAAGAGAAATGACCTAAATAAATAATATCAGAAATAAAGAAGGAAAAGTGACAACAGACACCACAGAAATACATAAAATTTTAGGAAAATACTATGAGCAACTACACACCAACAAATTGGACAATCGGGAATAAATGGATAAATTCATAGGAGCATACACTCTTCCTCAAGGCTGAGTCAAGAAGAAACAGAAAATCTGAACTGACTGATTAATGAAATCAACTTTGTAATCAACAAGCTCCCAATAAACTAAAAGTCCTGGACCAGATGGCTTCATAGGTGAATTTTACCAAACATTCATAAAAGAGTTAACACCTATTTTCCTCAAACTATTCCAAAAAATCCAGAAGGAGGAACTGCTCCCAAGAACATGAGGCCACTATTACTCTGATCCCCAAACTAAAGACGTTACAAAAAATGAAAACTACAGGCTGATATCCCTAATGAACATAAATGCAAAAATCCTCAACGAAATATTAGCAAACTGAATTCAGCAATACATTAAAAATATCATACACCACGATCAAGTGAGATTCATTCCTGGTATGCAAGGTTGGTTCAATATCTGCAAATCAATTAATGTGATATACCACATTAACAAAATGAAAAATAAAAATCATGTGGTCATATCAATAGATGCAGAAAAAGCATTTGACAAAATCCAGCATTCATTTATGATAAAAACTCTTAACAAAGTGGGAATAAAGGGATCATATCTCAACACAATAAAGTCTATATATGATAAACCCACAGCTAACATCGTACTCAATGGGGAAAACCTAAAAACTATTCCCCTTAAGATCAGGAACACGACAAGTTTTTCCACTTTCACCACTTTTATTCAACATAGTTCTGGAAGTTATAGCCACAGCAATCATACAAGAAAAAGAAATAAAAGGCATCCAAATTGGAAAAGAGGAAGCAAAACAGTCATTATATGCAGATGACATGATACTATATATAGAGAACCCCAAAGACTGCACCAACAAACTATTAGAACTGATAAATAAATTTAACAAAGTAGCAGGATACAAAATTAATATTCAGAAATCAGTTGCATTTGTATAGACCAACAATAAGCTACCAGAAGGAGAAATTAAGAAAACAATCCCATTTACAATTGCATCAAAAAATAATATACTAAAGAATAAATTTAACCAAGGAAGTAAAAGACCTGTATTCAGAAAATTATAAGACATTGAAGAGAGAAATTAAAGAAGATACAAATAGATGGATAGGAAGAATTAACATAGTCCATAATACCCAAAGCAATCTATAGATTCATGCGACATCTATCAAAATATCAATGGCATTTTTCACAGAACTAGAAAAAATAATCCTAAAATTTATGTGAAACCATAAAAGATCCTGAATAGTCATGGAAATCCTGAGAGAGAAGAACAAAGTTGGAGGTGTCACAGTACCTGATATCAAACTATACTACGAGTTCATAGTAATCTAAACAGCATGGTAATGACATTAAAACAGACACAAAGATCAATGCAACAAAATAGAGAGATGAAAATAAACCCACACCTAGCATATGGTCAATTAATCTATGACAAAGGCAGCAAGAATATACAATGGGTGAAGACAGTCTATTCAATATATAGTGCTGGGAAAACTGGATAGATACATGCCAAAAAAAAAAAAGAAAGAAAAGAAACTGGACCACTTACTTACTCCACATATAAGAATAAACTCAAAATGGGTTAGAGACTTAAACATAAGACCCGAAACCATAAAACTCCTAGAAGAAAATATAGGTAATAAACTCTCAGTCAACACCTTTACTAATATTTTAAAGGTGGACAAGGGAAACAGAGGAACAAATAAACAAATGGGACCACATCAAACTAAAAAGTTTTTTCACAGCAAAGGAAACCATCAACAAAACAAAATGTCATTCTACTGAATCGGAGAAGATATTCACCGATGATACATCTCACAAGTGGTTAATATCCAAAATTTATAAAGAACTCATACAACTCAACACCAAAAAAGCAAACAGTCCAATTAAAAAATGGGCAGAGGACTTGAATAAACATTTCTCCAAAGAGGGCATACACATGGCCAATAGACATAGGAAAAGGTACTCAACGTCACTAACCATCAGAGAAATGCAAATAAAAACAACAATGAGCTATCACCTCACACCTGTCAGAACATCATCCACAAATCAACAAACGACAAGTGTTGACGAGGATTTGAAGAAAATGGAACACTTGTGCACTGTTGGTGGGATTAGAAATTGGTGCAGCCGCTCTTGAAAATAGCACGGAGTTTCCTCAAAAAGTTAAAAATGGAACTACTGTATGACCTAACAATTTCACTCCTGGGTATTTATCTAAAGAAATCCAAAACACTAATTCCAAAACAAATATGCACCCCTATGTTCACTGCAATGCTATTCACAATAAGATATGGAAACAACAAATGCCCATCAATAGACCATTGGCTAAAGAAATGGTGGTATACATGTACAATGGAATATTTGTCTGCATAAAAAGGAATAAAATCTTACCATTTGCAACAACATGGATGGACCTAGAGGGTATTGTGTTAAGTAAAATAAGTAAGACTGAGAAACACAAACAATATGATCTCACTTGTATGTGGAATCTAAAGAACAAAAGAAACAAATAAACAAAACAGAAGCAGATTCATACCCCCCAAAATAAGACCAAGTTTTATATTAATTTTTGCTCCAAAAGACGCATTAGGGCTTATGTTCAGGGGATGTCATCCTGAAAAATCATGCTAGGGCTTATTTTCTGGTTAGGTCTTATTTTCAGGGAAACACGGTAGACACAGAGAACTGATGGTTACTAGATGGGAGGGGGGTTGGGGCTGGGTGAGAAGGGTGAAAAGATTAAAAAGTACAAATTGTTAGTTACAAAAGAGTCACAGGGATGTAAAGTACAGTATGGGAATATAGTGAATAATATTGTAAAATTTACATAGTGTCAGATTGGTATTAGATTTATTGGGGGAATCACTTCATAAATTATATAAATCTCTAACCATTATGCTAAGCTAACATAAAATAATATTGAATGTCAACTATAATTAATAGTCATGGGGATATAAAGCACAGCATGGGGACTATAGTAAAAAATACTCTAATAAGTATGTATAGTGTCAGACGGGTAACAGATTTATCACTTTGTGAGGTATATAAATGCCAAATCAGTATGTTATTTTTGTACACCTGAAACTAATTTTAAAAAGGAGGGGAACAGTAAGTAGAGAAAGCTCCCACTAATGGTATGTGTTTTCTCTGAGGGTGGCTGGAAAAAGAAAGTGATAAAAAAGGATAAAAATTTAGACTATATCCTAAAGGCAATGGGAGAGGAAGCAGACTGGTGACATAAAGCATGTTTGGGTACTCCCCAGAGCCCAGCTAATGCTAGAAATCAAAGGGTGGTACCAGTTCATAAGGCTGTATAAATATCTCTAGCAGTGTTCTATACCCTAGCTGTAAGAATGGAGAAAAAGGATGGCTGGACTTTAACTGGAGGTGAGTTATAGGACAAATGAAGTAGAGAAACAAGAGAGAAAGGAGTTTGAGGGCACGTCAAGAAGGAAGAGAGGCAAGGGGGGCTCTAAGAAGAAAATGACACGGTCGGAGGCCTAGCAATTCCAATCAAGATGAAGAGCAGCTATAACCAGAGGGAGGGCTTGCTAGAATAATAGGGGTTTTCATCGGAGGGATTAATGGCACTATCATTACCAGACTCGAAACATCTAAGTTATCTTCAAGTTTATAGATGTAGTCCATTTCACTACAGTAATTTTTCTAAATGACGATCACGGTCATATTCTGTTTCAGTTGCTTCCCACCATTATCAAAAGTTCCAAATTCTCTGTGTGGTGACCAGGATTCTCATGATCTAGCCATGACCTAAATTTTCATTCATTTCTCACTACTGTCCTTCGTACATTTACTCCCTGATCAAATTTAGCCCCACATTTGTCAGTGACCTCGAGCTTTCTTACTTTCAGACTCAGGCTTGGGAAGTTCTCTTACCTAGAATTCTCGTGCCTGTATCTACTAGCACAATTCCACCATTCTGCAAGACCCCATTCAAGTGCAACTATAATTCCTCTGATAGATACTATATCTTCTCTCCTATTTCCTATAAAACTATGCTTGTCTTAGAGTGCTTACCATATTAACTTTATCATTATTTGTGTAGCTTGACTCTCCTATTAATCAGCAAAGACCCATATCTTACTTGTATTTTTGTATCCTAAGTACCTCGAATAAAACACACTTTAAAAAAAAAACACGCATTGACCTTGTGTGTGGTATCATTACACATTTTGGAACATTATGCTACATATGTGCTCTCTAAAAAGAAAAATTATTGATTCTTCACACACTTTGGAAATACCAACTCACAAAGAATTGCTTAAGCAGGGAAATACTACAAATTAGTGAAGCAGCAGGTACCCTTTCCCCCATAAATCTTGTCCATTCTCTTCGAACAGGTGGTTCCATCAAAGTCCTAATCCATACAATTAGGTACAGGACTGGCTTTACTTGGGCAGCTACTGGGACCAAAACTAATTTGCCTGACATTCACTAAAATGCAGACAAGTCAGGGTATTTGGCTAATCTACACATAAGTCTTAAACACATATGTTTAAAAAAAATTTTTTTTTGGTTTCTAGTTATCTTTAAAAAAAATAAAAAAAACCCACTCATAACTTGAATTTCACCCAAGAAAAGTAGGACATAAGGTGACATTGGTGATGAGTCTTACGGAAAATGGGTAATTTTGCTATACTAACATACTTATTTGGAATACTGTTTTATAAAGAAGAGGAACTGCTGGCGAACTAGAGAATATACATTCTATGGTGCTGCTGCCATATTTACTGAATGTTTATACCTAAATGTAACTTTAGCTTTATGAAACTATATCGTAATCCCAAATCCAGTTATTTTTGAATATTTTATGTGGTCAGTCTTGAATGTTTTAGATGTAACTTTGAAATTTAGAATTCTCCTATACAATGTTTATGTGCTCATATGCAGAGAAGGTTATGTCATTTTGTAAAGTCTACATCCGTAAGATGGCTTTTCTTATACTAATCTGTTTTACCCCTTCCCAACTCTAAAAAGAAAAAAAAAAGGCTGAATATTCAGAACAGATATTCCTGATTTGAAAATTCTAAAGAACTACGCAAATGATACACATTTTCAGTTTATTTTAGTGCTCTGTATTGACCTTTACAATTCTGTAATCAATGTCTAGACTATAAGAGATGTTTAATTGTACATGTTTGAATTGAAAATATGTATGAAAACCTAGCAATACACAAAAATGCCCTAGAAATAGATTTTAATCACCATCATCATTACATAACGGCAAACCTTTTTAAATGCTTCAACTTCCAGTGGCAAGTGCCACCAGAGAAATTAAGTTGCACTTATGTATTATAAATGTCAAACTATATAACATTTCAAGTTTGCAAAGCACCTGTGTACTTAAAATATGTATGGAGACCTACTGTACAAAAGCTTTGCCCCTTTAATTGGGGTACGTTAAGCTTATATCTATCCGCCCAACCCCAGCCTCAGATATTATTACCAGGGACCTTAGGGAGCTGCCAGTAAATTATTTTAATTGCTGTTTTGAAGTTCACAAGTGTTATAATGAAATAATCTACCTGATGCTAAATAAAGGCTTTAAGAATGTTGAAAAGAAGTGTGATTTCCTTGAAACTTTCAAATGTACTAACATTGCCACGTCATGCTATCCTAAATCATCAAGACTGTCTTTACAAAGAAGTCCTTGTGGTGCCACAGACCCCAGGGCCCAAGGGCCACCAGCTGCGTGGCTAGCACAGTGGTGAGTAGGCAGTCGGAGTGAGTAGTCTCTGGGGAAATACACACGGTGTTACAGCAAGGTGCTGCTCTTCATTGGGCGTGAATGCCAGATACATACACAATTATCGAGTGGGATGGGAATACCTGGCGAGAAAAGCTACACTGGGAATGGTTGGTTGTTTTTACAGTGTGTGCAACAACTGGAAAATGCTATTGTCACGAGTCTGAAAAGATTTAAGGGCTTTTTGTGTTGGGTTGTTTGTATACCTTCTAAATTACAAAATAAGCAAGAATGCAAGGTTTTCTGCTCGCGTGAAGTTTATTGATACATTACACTTAGTGGCAGACTCCACCTTGAAGGTCGATTCAAACAGCCTCATTTTCCGCATGTTAGGAATAACGTAAACAGCGAATTGTTTAAATTTAATCATGAAATAAAACATGTGAAACTAGTAGATCAGAAATGCAAGCTCTCCCCTCCTGCTCTCTGGCACTAGGCTCTTAACTAATCAGTTACCTGTGCGTTTGCACTAACCTATCCTAGCATTGAACGTATCCTAACATATCCTGAAAACAGCCATTTTGACAATTCCACTAAAAGTCTAAAAAGGGGGAGAAGAGTAAATGCACATGGCCTTAAGGTATTTTGATAACTAAGAGTTGTCACTTTAAACATAGTTACTGTAATACTTGAACCTGCCTGTGAATGAAATCCAGTTTTCGTCCATCAGATGTTCAGCTTGAAATCCCCACAAAATGCTTTAAGTAACTGAACTCGTCTATGTGTAGGTATTATATACTCTTAGCTCGTCTCCCCACTTCCTCTGATGACCTCCTCCTGACTGGTTTTCAGCCAGCAGGATGTACCCTTCATCTGGTTTCTCATTGAACTTTTATTCCAAATCTCCTTCCTTGGTATGCAGGGACCTGAAATTATGGTCCCCTCTTCACGTCTCCAACATCCTCCCATGTACTCGCGCCCAGCTCCTCCCAGCCAGTCTCACTTTGGCCGACTTGCAGTGTCTGGAACTCTAATGACCTTTCCTGCCCTAGGGCTCTGTCTGTGGGCTCTTTGCAAGGCTGGCTCCTTTTATTCACGTATCAGTTTACATCTGGGCCAAATAAAGGAGGGCCTGTATCAGTACCTTGGTTGTTTTCTTCATCACACTTAACAATTTCCTTTTTCTCAACCTCCCCCACTGAGTGTAGGCTCCATGTTTTGCTCACTGTCTGTAATGCAGGGACTCAGCTCCCGCTCCCCTCATAAGAACACAGGATAGGGTGAGGCCAAAAAGGAACAACAGTGGAGCCATAGATAGGGGAGTCATACCACTATATTCTCGATGGTGGCTGGTTGTGGGGACAGAGCCCCAGAGAGTAGTTTACAGGCTCTCGGCCTCACATGAAGGAGTACTGGCTCGGGTGGTGAATGGCCGTTGGCTGTGGCTGATTGGCTGTCGGCTGTGGCCGGTTAGCCAATTGGCCACTGGTATAACTGCTGCAGCTACGGAGCAGAGCCGAGCAGAGCTGAAGAGAGCGGAAGAGGAGGGCCGAGAGAGAGGAACAGAGGAGAGAGTGGAGGAGAGTCGTAGGTCGGTCGGTTGGCGGAAAAGCGGACGGCAGGTCGGCTTCCGGTGGGCCCAGCCTCCAGTGAGACCATAGTGGTATGGCTCCCCTGCCTGTGGCTCCGTGGGTGTTCCTTTTCGGCCTCACCATATCCTGCGTTCTTGTGTGGGGAGCGGGAGCAGAGACCCCGCAGGCCGCCCCGCCTAAAAGATGGCGCGGCGAGAAGGCCTCCGCGCACGACAAATGGCGCAGCGAGCAGGGTCTCCCGCACGACACTGGTCGACACACAAAAGCAAACATCTGCCCATACTCGAACGAGGGGTCTTCTTGCACCACAGTTTTGCTGGTGGCTGGGCAAGACACAGGAGGTAGGATCCACACAGTCCGCAATCAGCCCTCTGTGCCTGCTAACCCCACTTGCTAGCCGCAATCTGCCATCTGCTTCTCTGCCCACCAACCGACCCCCCTAGCATAGCCACCGCAGTTACATTAGTGGCTACTGTAAGAGACTGTTAGCATAAGAACTGCTACTTTAAGATAGGGTTAACAGCCCTGAGCTTAAAATAACCTAATGGCTTAATTGTTAATTCCAGGATGTGGGCATAGAGACCAGATGGCTGGTAGCTTCTCTCTCCTGTTCTCTGAAGCTATGGAGGCTTTTGTAGCCTATCTGTAAACTCTGAAACATAGACCAACGTGTACTCCTTAAGCATAGCTCAACCTGCACTCCCTAAGACTATGACAAATTACTAAATGCCTTAGCTATGTGAAAACTGTAGTTTAACTTGTACTCCCTAAAACTATGGAAAAGTACTGAGTGCCTTAGAAACGATATAAAAACCCTTAGCTTTAAGGGCTGGGGGTCCTTGTTAAAACCCGCTGCGTCGGGCAGAGACGGGGACCCCAGCTAGCTGGAAATAAACCTCGCTGTGTGACTTGCATTATCGTGTGTGTCCTCTGTCTGTCTGAGGGGGGACGATTCCAGGACTTAACTCTACTGATTAACTGGCAACAGCTGATGGCCACCCAGACACACCGGATGGCCATCTGATTACAGCTGATGTCCATCTAATAACTGAGCCAGCACCTTTCCACAAGAAGCCAAGAGCCTGGAAACTGCTCTCTGGGACTCTGTCCCCACACTGTTCTATACACAAGTGGAGGAGGAGGGGCTAGCACAGTATGTCACACTTGTGGAATGAAAAAATTTTTTTAATTGACTGAGTGATACAACTGTCTTATCGACAGTTAATTCCAATGGGCTCTTTAGCTCTTTACTGTGTTTCCAATCTGTCCATTCTATTGTAAATATTCACTCTAAGAGGGAAAACTCTTTACTACATTGATTGGATAATCTCTTGCTCTCCAGTTCCCTGCTCTTATTAAGTCTGGTTTCTGCTTTGCCCTACCTCTTCAACATGCCAACTAGATTGTAAATTCCTACTTTATGAGACGGGATAAGTAGCCTAGGAAATTGACCACGCTCTCCAGGATATAAAGAGGCACCTCACTGGTTACACAAGTAGCAACTGACTATATCTGAAACCTGCAGCTGGAGGAAAACAAGAGCGTTTCATCCAAAAAGGCTAATCCCTATGCCTGGGACCTGACCTTTAGCTAATTTCAATGTCATTATAATCTCATTTACATTGTGGTTACTACGACTCCCAGCATGCATTTGATGCCAGGACAGTTCTGGAGAAACCAAATAAGGAAGGAAAAAGCGGGTAACTGAGGAGCGACATCAATGAGATGTCACCAAGCCCTGCCCTGAGAGTATAAAAACTTTCAGTCAGGCCTTCCTCCTGGGGACTTGCTCAGAATTCGCCCACATTTTCCTCTCGTGTGTACTTTCATTTCAATAAACTCCCCGTGCTTTCCTACATCTGTCTCCCTCTTGAAGCCTTTCTTGCGTGGAGACCAGGACCTGGTCACCACTGCTCTGGGTTCAGTCCTCTCTTGGATATCCCCATGGGCCTCTGGCGACACTAAGAATGGTTTTCATTTTTTGTTAAATCCATCCGCCTTCAGCATCGTCCATGACTAGACACAGAAGGAGGTATTCAGAGGTGATTGGTTCCGGTCTGAGGCACCAGATCCTTGGAGTGAGTGATCACGGTGCAATGCACGGCTGTGCATTTATTAGGCGGTAAGGAAGCTGGAGACAATAACCTCAGCAAATTACAGGACACCCAACTCATTGCATATCTCGATTCAATTTAATTTTTTAAATATCTCAATCTCCAGGTCAACAAATCACAATGCTGAAAACTGCCACATATTATGGTATGGAAATTTACCTGCCAGTTTTAAGTTTCTGCTCTGCGAATATGGGCAGTAGTCACGGTTATTTCTCCAGCAATACCATAACTCCCAAAGGGAGTATGTTTGTCACCAGATCCTGAACCCTTTTTGGCTACACCCTCTACTGGGAAAGCAACAGAAAGAAAAGCTGGGCTTTGTGGCCTGGGGACATCTTGTCCACTTGTAGGAGGACTAACATTCTGGGGGTTTGGGGGGTATTTCTGGAATTTCTGATCTGCAGGAACTGCAATGGGTACTTGGACTGTAGCATATCTCTTCAAGGGATCTGCCTGGGAGACCACAGCATGTCCAGGAAGAGGTTTCCAGTCCTGCGCTTCCTGTACATTTGAGCCTACTAGAATGAAAGGTGGGGCCCCGGTCTTCGTGCTGTTGTCCATCATCACATAAGTTGGAGGAGTAACTTTCGGTGAATGCTCCAGAAACTGTGGATCCTTAGAATTAGGTAAATAGAGGGTTGCTTGGGGGAAAGGCCCAGTAGCAGGTGGTGGTGATGGGCGATTTTGTTGATTCATATCAGTTAGACAATAAAGGGTCCACATGTTAGAATATGGTGGTGCTTGTCCTGCTTCGCTTGTTGCTATTGCTATAAAAACAAAAATACAAGCATTAAAGTTTGGTCTCTGCATTAGGCACTATGCACAGAAATGTCTTTGCAAAATATTTTTTACATATAAACAAACAGCCATAGTAGTATGTGCCATAAAGCATGTTATAGAGAGGGCTAAGTAAATTGTGTTTGGTAATGCGAAATGAGATTCTCTACAGTTGGAAAATGAGAACAGTGCTGCGATAGAAACTCGCAAGGACACTAGAATTGTGGCTGAAGAAGCAATCTCATTCTAAGGTGCTTTTTCCAGGTACTTAAACTTTAGACAAGCTTTCTACAGGGTCTTTGAGAGAAAATGGAAACTCAGCAATATTGGCTTTACAAAAAAACAACAAAAAATCAATTGAAGAGGGTGTTAAGCCATTGAAAAAAAGTGTTAAGGCATCTGCGGTGATTTTTTTGTTTACTAGAGAAATCTGCACTATGTGTCATCTTTTGATCACATAATCAAATATCTTTGGCCCTTCAGGTACTGTATTATCTTTCATTAATTTGTTACCACACACAAAACATTACATAATCTAGGACTCAGAACCCCAGAGAACACCGCTTTTAGGAAAGGCTTAAATCGTAGGTCCTAGGTGGCAGTAAAAGGCTGGTTGGTCCCACAGGGTCCATTAAGAGATCGAGGCATTCCATCCATCTGCTTACACCAAGGACTCTACAATGTCAGCTTTGACTTTCTGAATGAAGATGGCACTGCCTTGGAGGACTGCGGCCTAGAAGATGGGACGGAGGAGAGAAGGTATCTGATGGAAGAGCTGAACTTTGCCCAATTGTGCTGAGTTCTGTTGAATGCTGGGCCCTCTGTCACTGCTGCAGCTTTGTCGCTTCCCCAGAAGAAACAACGCTATGCACACAATTAAGCTAGTATGTTTTCAATAGCACCTCGTTGGAAAGAACAGGCATACTTGTTGCCACATCCACCATTAAAACGTCAGACTGATCAGAATGAATAGATGAAACGTTACCTAACATCTGAGCAGCAAACTGAGCTGGGTCAGCTGGGACATAGGCCAACTCTGGTGAGACAGCTGCTGGACGTGGTGATGAAGGTGGGGTGGTGGTCTTGGGCATGGATGGTTTTGAAGGACCGCAGACTGGTTCGGATGTCTCCTCAGGCTCTGGGAGCAGCTCAGCATGAGCTGAAGGGCACTGAGTGGTTTTGTTGCTAACCAGTGGTCCAGCTATATCGTCCTCCCTTGTGTCCGTAGATTTTTCCATTCGTGTAGGTTCTTGGGAAACGGTAGGTATTTCTTTTGGTTCTTTTACACTTTTGGATATCTTCTCTTGTGCTGTTCCTTTTGTCCACTTCTCAACTAAAAAAAAAAAAAAAAAAAAAAAAGGCCAGATGATTAATAAGCATGTATCCCAGAAAGGACGAATTTTTAAAAAAGCAACAAGAGGTTGAGCATTCAAATGTCATATATATACACAAGTACAAAGGGTTTTGCTTTATTTTCTAATATCTGTGATTCCAAGTGTGTAAGGAAGTATTCCTGTCCTATGCATTCAAAAGACCTCAGTTCATCTCCTTAGAAATGAGGGACTCCAAGTAGCACAGTGACAAAATTAGTAACCAGATACCACTTCAGCATCAGGGGAAAGGTCCTAACTGCCTAGAAATAAGGAAGCTGAAAACCTCCATGCAAAAAGCTGCTGACCCAAACTTCCACACACAACTAAGGAAGCGGGGAAAAGACTTCAGCGTGGCCAATAAATGCCTAATCTTCAGCTGGTATAATAACAGTAATGAAACAAATGCTGTCATATTAATAAAGGCATTCCTCAATTTAAGGAAATTGTATGTTAATTTTATCTTCACGAATTGGAAAACTTGAGGATGATAGGGTATTTTTACATTAGGAAACATCACATTTTCAAACCTAAATATGGCAGCATCCACTGGCGCGGCATGATAATGCAGCCAAATTCCTGCTGCCTCAGACAGAGGGGCAGAAAAGTGACCTCTGGATCCATCAGTATGGACTCTGAATCCTCAGGCATGAGGAAAATTCCTTGGAAGTTTTGGGAGGTCAAGGCAGCTGATGACATAGGAACTCCTAGAGCTGGAAAACTGAAATCCTGTACTTGTCACCCATACTCCTGTGTAACTACCTTACCATTTTTCCCCTAAAATAAGACCTAGCCGGACAATCAGCTCTAATGTGTCTTTTGGAGCAAAAATTAACATAAATCCAGTCTTATTTTATTATAATATAAGATGGGAATATAATCCAATCCAAAATGATATAATATAGTATAATATAATATAATACAATAATATTATAATACCGGTCTTATATTAATTTTTGCTCCAGAAGACACAGTAGAGCTGATTGTCCGGTTAGGTTTTATTTTCTGGGAAACATGGTAGTTGTTACTCACTGAATGTTTTCATATCTGCTGACTTTACTGAGGATTTCTCTTGAGGATCATTCTCCTAATATCACAATGAAATCTGCAAGAAAAGTAGAATTTGCTTTACAAGAATGTGTTTGCTTCAAGTCAAAAAACGTGGTTTGGAGACATGTGCTCATATGTTCAGATACTTCCCAAAGACAGTGTCTCCTTCCACTGTAGCTGCTTATTTCTTGTAAATTCAAGTTAGGTGTCTCATTCTGGACTTGGATACAACACCAAATGATCATGTGGAGAAAAAGAAAAGGTACATCTAATCTTACCTTAGAGGTTATTGCTTAGAACAATAACCTAATTTTCCTAGCCATTCTCCTCTTTGGGACTCCCCTACCCACTTTTTAACAAAGCCCTTTATCCTCTAATACACTTGACTGAGTGCTTGTACTGTGTTAAGACACTGTAATAAGCACTGTTGAAGATATAAACATTATTAAGATGAGATCTTATAAAGCCTACATTCATTCAGTGGGGAGATAGCATAGATATACAAACACAGGTGAAAAAGTATAAGAACCTAATAATGGTCCTAATAAAGATCTATGGACATTCAGAGGAAGAAAAGAACAATTCTTGCTGGAGGAATAAGGGAAAATTTATTTAAATAAGTATGGCCTTACACATAACATATAGCAAGCTGCAAATTACCATTCCCATTATAATGAGGAAAAGCCAGATAAATGACAAAGTAACTTGTCTTGAGCCCATCAGAGAAGAGAGTCGCAAAGCAATCAAGTAACCTGATTTCCAAAGAGAAGAAAGGCCACAACTGTCTGATGTGTGGCAGGGCCCAGAAAGGAGAGGCCACCACCATACTAGCTGGTAAGTTGTCAGCTAAAATCTTAATGTACCGGTAAAGGCCAAATGTGGGCTAGGATGTCAGTGTGGAAAAGCCTGCGACTCCAGACCCAAGGAGAGTGCAACTCACTCACAAGCACTGTTCCATGGGCCTCACATGAAGGATGGAAGCAGGAGAGATGACCAAAGAGAAGGACTTATATCAACACCCAATAGTTTCCATTGGGGCAGGGGCAGGAAACACTGGCTTCAAGACTGACCCCAGAAGCAAGGCAGTTTGGTTGCCACAAGGATGAGCAGCAGGAACCCTGAGAAAGCCCCACCCCCATCTGAGCTCCGTGCTCAGCGCCAGCCTAGGCCAGAGAGGCCCCCTGCAGTGACCAGTAGCCCAGTACCAAGTAACAAGAAACAACAGGCTGCCCAGCCCTGGGTGCGGAACAAGACTGTGGGAAGAGATGCCCTCTGAGGGGCAGGTTGGTGGGGAAAGCTGAGGGTGAGGCCCAGGCATGAGACACAGGCTGGCAGCCCAGCCCCACCCTCAGCACAAGGTAACAGCAGCCCATTGCTAGAGGAATCTGAGGCCTGCAGTACAGTGAAGGTAATGAAAACCACCACAAATCCAAGCCCAACTTGTGACTAGACTTACTCACCCTTACACTAGTTCAAGGCCTCTATGACTCTGTTCTCCCCCACAAGGTCTTAAATTCCCCAATGATTTACTTACTGTGAGAGTTTTCCAGAATCCAATCAATGGAGGTATTGAATTACTCCAGTCTCTACATTGCCTGCCTGGGAACTCTCTGATACATCACTTACATGATACAGTTTCAGCAACGCTGGAAAGGCCCACCAACCCTATAAAAGTGTCTACCTCACAGGCTGTTGTACCGGTAATTCTATTTAGGAGATTAACCCTGGGGCTTAATATTTTTGTCTCTAGAAGTCTCCGATTAAACAACAACCATTCTAGAAAGGTAAAGCATTATGTAACTGTGAGTCATTAACTCATCAGGGAATTTATATTCTTTCTTTCCTGCAGCTTTTTCATAGTAAAAGCATATGTGAGAAGACCTGGGTTTCAGTCCTGTGATTTAATAGCTGCATGACCTTGAGATTATTGTTCGTGCAGAAAGCTATTTCTTAAAGTCGTAAATTAGGTTTGTTATAGGCTGATCTTATCAACCTTATGAAGATTAACCCAATGTGACTTCAGTGAACTGGTTCTACATAAAATAACAACAAAACTGCACAGACTCTCAGAATTAAGAGCACAATTAAAGGTCTTCCTTCCTGTAAAACGTGTTAAGTATTCTTTTTAAGTGTAATAAAGTGATTGATTAGAACTCATTGTAGAATCTCGGTATTGAAATTCCCTGGAACCAAAAAGGTTAGATAAGTTCCAAGCATACAGTATTTCTTCGAATAAGCAGAATTCATGTGGAGACTTGTGGTGCTGGGACACATAACTGCCGGGGAAGAATAAAGAAAAAGGCGTATTCTGGCACTAAAAAGAAGTCTGAACGGTGTCAAAGACAAAAGGAAAATAAGAAGTAGGACACAATAGGAAATAGGAGAGGTGATTAATAGAAGAGACAGGAAATATAGACTGGTGGTGGAAAACTCTGTGGAGTGCTTAAGGTCGAGAATTTGGAATATGTACCATACATATAACTTTTAAGAGTTTCAAACAGAAGAGAATTCCAACTATTGTGTGTTGAACTGATTGAAATAAGGAATACCAGAGAGTATATAAAGTAGGCAGTCTGTGTTTTTTCTCCCCTCCCCCTCTTCTATTCCTTCCCCAATCATGAACTTCTATGATGTGACGGACACTGAGGAATCAAAGATGATTAAGACCTCCTAGAGAGCACTGTCTGATTGCGGATAGAGGCACATAAACAGCTGGTTATATGACAGTGTGGTGGGTGCAGTGACTGAAATATGTATGGGGTACAATGGCTTTGAAGTCATCTTTGTTAGCTTTGAAAATGAGAAGGGGCAGGTGTGAAAGGGGCCCCACTTGATTGCCCCAACCTAGAAGCCAAGCAGTCCCCTGCAGGAAAATATAGGTCTAAACCAGCCTTACCCATTCTGATGTCCCTTACTAGAAACTTGATCAGACTCCCTAGCCCAGTGAGACAGAAGTGGAAGTCTGCTAGACTTCTTGGAAAGATTTTTCTTTCTTAATGAAGGGAACAAGTGTCATTGGTGCCACCACTTTCTCCTTCTTCCTGACTGAAACATGGACATAATGCCAAGAGCAGTGGCATGAGGGGCCAAGTAAAATATGCTAAGAATGATAGAACAGAGAGCCTAGATAACTGATGCTTTATCAGAATGTTAGCAGTGGAATGAACACTACTTCCAGATATCTTATTTTTTAAGTCACTGTTAATTGGTTTACTGTTACTTGCAGCTGAATGCTTCCCTAATTGATATGTAGCATACAGTAGAAATAGTAAAGAAACATGAAAGAGAGGGATTGTGGTATATGCTGCTTTTTAGATACCACATCTGTTTTTATTTGATGAATTCTGTAATATATTTTTCTCATTGGGTATTTGTTGAATTCACTATCTTAAGATTAGATAATACATCACTACTTCTTTAACTTATACTCCATAAAAATCTGCGCTGTGTCACATATACCCTCTCTTTTGTGGTATAATAAGACTGATTATCAAGATGATGATGCTTTTCAATTTCTTACATAACAATCATGTCATCTGTGAATAGTTTACTTCTTCCTTTCCAATATGTATCTTTTCTCCTACTTTTTTTCCTCTTTTGTTGTTCTTATTGCATTGACTAGAACCTACAGTACCAACGCTGAACAGTAATGGTAATTTTAGCCATTTCTGTCCTGGTTCCGATCTGAGGGGAAAGTAGTCAATATTCACCACTGAGTGTGTTAGTTCTAAGTTTGTATGCATAGACGTTATCAGATTTAGGAAGTTCCCTTTTATTCCTTGTTTGTTTGTAAACTTCTTTAGAAGTATTTCTTGTAAAGCAGATCTGATGACTGGATTCTCTCAGCATTTGTCTGCCTGAGAATATCTTTGTTTTGCTTTTTTTAAAAAAAATAATATATTCACTGGGTATATGTTCACTCTAGATTGGAAGTGTTTTGCTTTCAGTACTTTGGAGATGTCATTCCATTGTCTTTCGGCTTCTAGGGTTTCTGTTAAGTAATCAGCTATTTGTATTATTATTATTCCCCTGAAAGCAATGTACCTTTTTATTTTTACCTTCCCTGTTTTCATAATTTGTCATCATCTTTTTTAACAATGTGACCATGTGCTGAAATGTGGTTTACTTTGTATTTATCCTGCTTTGGGGTTCTCCAAACTTTTTGAGTATACAGATTGATATCTTTCAATTAGACTGGGATAATTCTAAGCCATTATTTTTTCAAAAAATACTTACTTTGCCATCTATTCTCTTTTCTCCTCCTGTGACTCCAGTTACACATTAGTCCTTTTGATCGTATCCCACATATATCTCTTACACTGTCCTGTTATTTTTCTCTTTGCTTCAATTTGTATATTTTCTATTGCCCGGTTTTTTAGTTTCCTAATTCTGTTTTCTGCTAGTGACACTATCCAATAAGTTTTCAGTTTGCTGTTATGAAATAACCATTTAGTTCTTATTTTTTAGGTTCTATCTCTGTTGAAGTTCTTCATATTTTCATCCATTCCCCCCCATCTTTTGAAAACATATTAAAAGTAGCTATTTTCATTCCTTATATAGTAATTCCAATATTTAAATCTTGTTTGGATCTGCTTCTTGTGAGTGTTTTATTATTTTATTTCTTCATTATTAGTCACTCCTTCCTTCTTCTTTGAATGTCTACTAATTTTTAGTGGTATGCTGGAAACTATAAATGACACTTTGTAGGAAATTATGGCACTTTTTCCTAAATGGTGTTGATCTTGTTCTAATAATTGTACATCTGATCCTCTTGAGACTTGGTTTTAGATTTTGTTCAAGTGGTTATATTTCAGCTTCGTTCTTATTCCTAGCACACTGTCTTTATTCCTATGGTATACCCTTTCTTGGGTCTCAACTGAATTGCCGGGGTTTCAAAAGTCTTTTCATTTTGGTCCGGCCCAAACTCCAAAGCCTCCCCAGCAGTGTGCCATTTCTGAAATCCCTGTTCAGCTTTCAATCTCCCAGCTCTTCTCTGCTAAGCCTCCTCCAGCCTTACTCTCCACATGAACAGATTAGGAGTTGGCCCAAAACAGAAAAGAAATATTTTTGCAGTTTTGGGATATCTTTCTTTGCAAATGCCTTCTCTGGGGTAATTTGTCACCCAAATCCCAACCACAAGAGTAGCCTCAAACTCTGTTTTTCTTTCTTCTTCCCAGAGAGACTCCCACTCTCTCTATTTGGCCTCTATTTCCCTGCACAAGAATTTGAAAAATGCCACGAGGGTGAATATAGGGCTCAGTTTCTGTAAATGCCTTCTTCCAAGAATCCAGGCACAGGACTTTATTTTATATAATTTCTCCAGGTTTTATGGTTATTTATAGTAGCAGGGTAAGTCCGATATTAGCAATTCCATCACAGCTGAAACTGAAATCTCTCTTCCTCCACTGAATATCACCTAGCACAGCATCTAGCAATGGGTAGGAATTTAAATATTTGTTAAATGAAATAATGAGTTGGATTTTAAGAATACATAGGATTTGAAAGGTAGAAAGGGGAGGGAAGGGAACTCCGAGAAGGAAAATTAGCATAAATCAAATCAAATGACTTGAAATTACTCCACATTTTCAGGTGATGGCGAGTAGTCTGTGTGGTGCATAAGGTCTATGAGGATATGAAATGAGATGATTGCAAAGGTTGGATAGATTCAGATCACAGAAATCTTGGCATGCCATGGTGTTATAAAGAGATCAAAATTTATATACTATGACTTAGACATGTTAGAAAGCATTACTTTACTTTCTCTAACTGATGTCAATTTGCATTAAAATGCTCATTTCCCGATGGCAAAATTGATCTCAAAAATATTTGTCCCTTCTAGTTTAAAAGCCTCTTTTGGTTAATTATTCAGTCTTTTGGGATAGTCCAATCTTTTATGAAAGGTCCACTCACTTCTACAGAGGACATCTGAATGCTACAATAAGCTCTGGCTCTGATCCACACGTCGCTCTTTTCAGCTGGTTCTCAGTTAACTCTGGCAGAGGCATAACTCTTATTGCCTGGGCTCTGGGTGCTAGTCTCTGACTCAGCTGTATTTACTACTCAAGCATTCTACTTTCTGGAAAATGTGGCCTGTTTGCTTATTTCACTCAAGGACTGGGAGAGCCCCTTCTTAATTTGGTCCTCTTTAGCAGAAGACCAATTTTTATTTATTCCCAGGTTGGACATTATGTGCTATCATACTCTGCTACCAGGATGAGTAAGTGTACTCCTTTCCATCCGGATTCCTCGCTATTCAGCACTATGGGACACATCTGGAACTACTAAAACCCACACACAGGACACAGGAAACCAGAAATATTATCTCAGCCCCATCTGAGAAGAATTCCCCATTATTCTTTTATTCAACAAATATTAACTGAATGTCTGATCACGATGATAATAGTGCAGGTATTGAACGTAGCATGTCATGCTAAATGCAGGGCCATGCTAACCACACAGCTACTCTGAGAGGCATGCGTTCTTCTAGACAGCACAGGGGAGAGCAAAAACCAAGCCTTCTGCCCAGATTGTACAGGATTTGATCAGAGATTCTACCTTCCTTCCTTGTCCATCATTTTAATGTCAGCTAGCACTTCTCATACACTACCCACAACCCAGCACCACAATCCCACTGCCAAGAAGGACCTTTCATTTCCCTTTCCTTTGCAGCAGGAAAAGACTTTATGTCCTATCTTTTTATTCCCCCCTCTGTGGCTTATACAAAGTAAAAACTTGATTCTGGTCTCTTTGGCTCTTAAATCAAAAATCAGCTCTGGAAATTCCAAGAAAATATTAACAAAAACAGGCTCCTGCAAAACTCCAAAGTTTTACTTTTCTTACTATGAACTTTGGAAATTCAATATTGAGCAATGACTTCCTTCCTCCAGGCTATATTTGCCTTTCCCTTAAAGCAAATGAATGCTTCAATGGGTAGAGATAAACAGAACAGGAACAATTAAGAGATTATCTGAATTCAATACACTAGTTTAACATTTTTGAAAAGTATCCTTACAACGTTGAAGAGTTTGGATTTTGTGAAATAAGGGGACCTACCAAAGCTTCTGGATAGCAGAGTGAGACGTTATAAGCACAAGATGTTCTTCTTTCACATACTGACTCTTGTCTCCTTGTGCTCCTGCTCTCATCTTGGCAACCTGGTTTCCCGTTCTAGCTTTCCTGGTTTGCCTTGTCTGCTTCCCACCCAGCCCCCTCCTCTCTTAATGCTGACCCTATGTTTCTGCCCCTAGTCTGACAATCTGACCCCAATTCTTGACTATACCATGCTCGATAATTTATTTGCTTTGTTTAGTATAGCCTGTTCCCCAACTGATTAATCTTACCAGAATGGGAAAGAACTAAGACCCACGAAGGACCTAAGACTTCCTCCCCAAAACATCACCAGATGATCATTCAAACCTTTTATAGCTTCATGAAATTATTACCATGGTAATAAAATTGTTTATGACCTCGCCTAGGCAAGTGAAAGACTCAAGAAACAAAAGGGTCATTTTGGCATAATACCTATCTCTGTGTTTAGGGAATCAGAATAGCCTTACTCGAAAAAATACCCAGAAAAGTGCAGAGTAGCACCAGAGCTTCACAAATTTACTATGGATCGTCCCAAAATAGTTATATTCCTTGTTTGTTTAGTAAGAGTGTATAGCCTAAAGTATGTGTAACCAACTAGAAAAATAATGCATAAAGACAGAATTTGGCATAAGAAAGTAAACACATTTATTACTAATACTTAATATGAATAAGTAACTCAGGACAATATCGAATGATATGCATAACTACTGTGGTGCTGCATAGGAATTGAAATTGGGCCCAAAGATCAGCAGCAGTTCCTGAGTATGATTGCTAGTATCTGGCCAAGCCAAGAATGTCCAGGATCAGTTAGAAAAGTCAACAATTGGGGATGCAGGTGGGCTAGGCCTTCTTGATTCTTCAAAGAGGTGGTTATTTTTACCTCTGCTGGAAGCCAAGACAGGGCTGACACTGGAAACTGGACTCAGTTAGGCTTAGGGGAATGGAAGGTGATAGTGGTGTTGAGATTCTCTGAAGGAGAAACCACTGCCCTTTTCACTGAGTGGTGAAAAGATCAGAATTAGCAGAATCCAGGCTACATGTTCCACACAAGAAGGGGACAAGGGAGGAAGAAGTGAAATAGTGGGAGATAATGGGGTAAAGGGAGCTGAAATTCCTCCCCCTTCATTCTTTCAGTTCAAGAATTTAAGATTATTACAGGGGGATTCTAGAACACTACTGACTCTATTGTGGAAAGAGAATGAGTAATGCTTCTAGGAAGATCAAAGTTTAGATCCTAACTCTACCAATTATTTAATATTTAGAAGCTTGTAAGTTATTTAATCATGCCCAAGCATTAGATTTCTCTTGAGTAAAATTGCAATGATGTCCCCAGACGCCATGCAGCAGCCTAACCATTTGTTTCCTTGTACCTGCCCCCAAAGAAAGGAGAATCTGTAAGATGGATCCTTTCAGGGACTTTGCTAAACCTTTGTGTTTGCACCTTATTCCTCCCTGTTTGGTCCCAGAAAGATGACTGGACAGTCAATGATGAGTAAGATTTCTCACAGAAGGAACAACTCAAGCCAGACGCAGCCGTGGGGACCAACAGGAGAACCCATGGGGTTCACAGAGGTGGGCACAGCCCCCCACCTTGCTCAGGCTAAGGAAAGCCTCAGCCTCTGTGGCTGCATTCCTTCCCTAAACCTGCAAGGAAAGTGATTCAATGAGGTGCTCTCCATCTATTCATATGCATATAGGTTTTGTCCCTTGGGGAAGTTGAGACTTTACAGTCCAGCTGCCTGCAAGCAAGGGTGATTGACTTAAATGGTTTCCTATTATGATGTATGGAATTCACAGATCTTGAGATTAACGAGCTATATTCACAGATCTTGAGATTAACGAGCTACAGCTCCTTTACTTCCCCACCAAACTAATAAAAGTTGATGCGAGGCCCAATTCGGGGCTTCCAGTCCTTGAGATTGGGGGTCCCTTTGTCTGCTTAAACTTTATTCATGGCAACTGTCTTTTCTTAACCCTGCGCCACCCTCCTCGCTCCCCACAACTCTTGTCACCTGGGACGTGACAGTCCCCTACCTTGTAATGTTGTCTTGATTGACAAAATGTATTGTAAGTACTTAGGACAAAACAGGTGCTCAATAAATTCCATTCCCTTCTTCCTCTTTTCCTAGCATATACTAAGTGGTGGGACTTAAGACACAACTCTTTCACCTTGAAATATCTCCTGACTTTCTAAAATCCCCCCAATGAATGATTTACTTGGATAATGAAGAAATTCTCCTGAGATGACTGAGAAATGGGGGAGTTTTAATTGATTGATATGGTCATGAGATCTGTTTAATTAAATTGCAGAAAAACAAGAGGGGGATCGAAGAACGTGTTTCATAGTATGAGCTGTTTTAAAAATGGACATATGTGGGTGAAATGCCACAATGAAGGCTCCAGTAGAGTCAGGGACCATCTTAAAGATCCTAGGCTCCGGAAAACGTGGGAAAAGATGAGAGACAGCAGAAAAGTGAGAAAAGTTTGCTCCCATGTCTGTTTCTTTTCCTCCTCCCTACTCCATCACCTGTCTCTGCATAAAATGTTGAAGGCACTGAGGAGATGGATAAACACTATCTGTCCTATGGTGAGGCCTACCAAGAATGGGGCTCCTTCTGAGAAAAATCCCAGGATGAAGTGTTTAGATCAAAGAAGTGATATGTGCAGGATATATTCATCCCCATGCTTTCCATGCATTGGGCAGCTTGGAGGTAGTGCTGCTAGGCAGCGAACTAACCAATAGGCAATAACTTTGGAGGATACAGCATCCCGCTGAACATTCTTATGAAACACACGTCTTTCATGCTCACATCTGGGAGATGAGTGAGGACAGTGCATTAGGGGTGGCAGTTAGCTCTTGCCCTCATGATCAAGTTCTAATACTTCCTGTTGAAGAGACTAAAAGACTAGAATAAGGGTCACTTGACTTAGTCCTCAAAGAATGGTTAATTTCCCCATACTGCGAGTCACCAAAAGCCTCGGAGAACCACAGTCCTCTGCACCAATAGAACATGTAGGGTATTGTAAGTGCCACCATCCATAGTTAATACTGGGACCCACTTAAGTTCTGTTTAGAGGAAGGAGAAGACGCCGCCTCTTAAACCCAATTTTTATTGTAGAGAACTGAACAACCATGCAGCCAAATTTACCCACAGCTCCCACAGGAATAGCAGTTGGGGAATTAAACCAGTCAGTGGGTTAGGAGGATGTCACTCGGGGGAGGAAATGCCCTGTACCAAGTGGGAACCTTATGGTGTCTGTTTATCCCCAGATAAACAGGCGCCATAGTGATGCTTTCCTGGATGTAGGTGGACTCATGCCGTCTCTATGGTAGGACCTGAGTTAATGGATCCAGTTTCTCCATTTAGGATGACAATAAAAGGCCAACAGAGAAATGAGCCTAACTGATATTAGACAGTAATGTTGAACTCTATATTTTCTGGTCATCCCTTCATATTACCTTCCCATCTGCTCGCTAAACTCAACAAACAGTGTTCGTTTCTAGTCTGCTGCCTAAAGAGCAATTTCCTTCTACAGCCACACTGTGAGCTGATTTTTAGGATTATCTGTACACTACATCAATTTCCTTGACATCTGTAGTTATTAGTAGAGAAAAGCAGCAGTATCGCCTGCCCCTTACCTCCATTGAAAGTATAACTGCTCCATTAATTCACTATGTTAATTTTGAACACTTGAGAGTCAAAGACATTAACCTAGCTGGACCAGAAACCACTTTAGTTTAGTCTACTTGCTAAGTGGAATGGTGGGTAAGTTGTTCAGTAAACAAATTCGCATCAAAGGCTACCAGTTAGTTACATTTCGTCATAAAGATTCACTGACTTCATCACCACTCTCAAACACAGTAAGCCTGCACACTCCCCTAGCTCTCAAACAGCTCCTGGTACAGAGGACACATGCCCAAAGGCCATAATCACCTTGACTGCTTGGGAAACCAGGCTTATGGGGATGGGGAGAGGATCAGTGTTCTAGCACTTGTCTGTACACCTTGCTGGTGGTAAGCAAATCCCAGAGCTGTTTCCCATGGTAAGCTGAGAATGCCATCAGGACCATGCAGGAGAGAAGCCAGACTGGGCAATAAAACATCCCTGAACCTCAGCGATTCACTCTCCTGCCCCTTCAAATGCTGACTCTGGTTATTCTTAATCTTGGTTTCTGTTATGGGTGTCCCGTTCATGCAGGTCCAAATGCTTATGATATTTAAGTTTTCCTAAGTCTTACTTCTGATTTCTCCCTATCTTGCCTATGTTATCTATTAACATCACCAAAGTGGCTATGTTGTTTATTAACACCACAAAGTGGCAGAGTTATCTTTGGGATATGACCAATTATACTCTTTTGCTTAAAGTGATTTTGCCAAATTTTCATTATGTGAACTTTTTCTCCCCCTTTGCTTTTTTCATTGCTCCTCTGTCCACTCAGTTTCATTTTGTCATGTTCACATAAGACAGACATTTACACATATACACATAAAACACAACAATTTTTCTAAGCAGTTATATAGCCCTATGTCAAAGAGCCTGGAAGGGATCACTTTCTGTGAAAAACTCCTCTCTTCACTACATAGAGAGACATACAGAATATGTGGTCAGTGACACCTCACTGATTTCCTGTCCTCCAACCTGGGCTGCAGTTAAACCATATCATGGGGAGAGAAAAAAGGCGTGGTAAACTTCTTTTAAAACAATCTTCTAAGGTGAAAGTTTATACAACTTTCCTAAGTAACGTATTTCATTATAACGAGTCTTTATTACTACAAAATCCAATTCTCTTCAAGTTCACTGTACTCCCTAAAGACAGGGCATATTGGAAAGGGTTTGAGTCACAATTTACCAACCCCGTTCTCGGTCTCATTGTACCAATCGGTTTGCAATAGATGTGTCCTATTTTTGCCTTTTTAAGATTTAGAATCCTCCAAAATGTCGGTCCCCAGATTTAAAAAAACACCTGATTCAATTAAAAATATAAAGCATCCGTTTGATTATTTAAACATAGTTTGATGTATGCTATTAATGATGCAATAGTTTATAATTAGTATTCTTATACTATGACTGCTTGTGGTACTTACCTTTAACCTGCTGAAACTGCTTAACCAGATCTTTTATATCCAGAGAAGAATTCCCTGAAGGAATAAATACAGGAAATCACATACAAGAAATCCCAACTTAAAATGCTTTCTTTTCCAGAGCAACAAATATACAATCTAAAGCAATAACAAACCTTCTCTAAACAGAATAAGTTCTTTAAAATAAACTGCTGCAAACTGGGTGATGTTTTGTGGGCTGGTTTTGAGGACGGCTCTGCTAACTCCCTCCAGCAGTGTCTTAAGCCCATAAGGTACGACAAGTTTGGGCTTTGAAGAAATCATTTTTGGCAGATGTCTCTAATCTCAACTATAAATGAAGAAAAACAAAGTCTTATAAATAGTGTGTTAGTTTTTTATTAAAATATTTATAAGTTAACTATAGTTTGTAAGAACAAATCTATCTTCTATGAAATTTATTAGCTTTACTTTTAATCTCTCAGTATTTATTCTAGTAAAATGGGCTAATTCTTGATGGTAGTTAAAAAAAAAATGATGTTACCAGTAGCTTTTTATGTGCAGGAGAGCAATCTATTACTATTAAAGAAATTCACTGGAAAAGATCTGCCAAGCTACAGGATGGCATTAAAAACAATAACAACAACAAACAAGCTACCAACCAAACAAAACCTGTTTCTGTAAAATTCAGTAAATATTTTGTGCAAGAAAATTTTAAGAAAAATAAATTAAGCTCATTTATCTGTGTCCAAACAAAATCCTTCCAAACCTCATGGGCACTGGTTTTTCCATACATTCATCCAATAGAGTTACAAAGTTGGGTTTCTGCAAGAAAATGTCTTTATTTTATTTTTTTACATTTTTTAAAATATATCCCTGGACACATTGATCATCTAAGTATACATTTTCAGCTTTATATTTAATTTTTTTAACATTAATCAGAATAGGAATAAGTTACATGTCGTATTGTACCATCTATGACCACGTGTACCTCTTTTCTTATATCCTCCCTTAACCTCTGCCCTAGTTTTCTATTTCTCCCGTGTCCCGACTTTCTGGATCTTAATTGGTACTATGGGTACTGCATAGTATAAACTGTAATTCTCAAAGAGTTGCAGAGGTTGCCACCCTAGACTGTGTGTGTGTCTCTGTGTGTGGGTGCATGTGTGCGTGTGTGTGTTCTGTTTTGTTCTAAAAACGATTTAAGAAGGCTTATAAATGACTGCAAAGTGCAAAATTAAATATTGAAACAACACAGTCCAGTGATAAAGGAAAAATTATGGTAGGAAAAATAGGATGAAGCTACAGGGAAGGTCAGTATTCCAATAAAAGCTCTAGGCCCTACACTTTGATAAGAGATGGGGTGTCACATCAGTCTCTGAGCTGCCAAGCAGCCATCATAAGAAAGGAAACAGGTGGTTAAGTGATTCACGTTTTCTGAGATAAAAGAAACAAATCAGTAGCTTAGGAGAATCACAAATATTCTGGACACTGAGACCCAGGAGAAATTCCTCCTGTGGGTCCTCATACAGAGGAGAATAGTGTGTGACATAATGTACCATGTCCTTCATAACAACCCTACAGTAAACAGTTGCATGGAGCTAAGAGGCAGTATAGTTACAGCAATTATACAAGGGGCCAAGTTTAATAAAATGCAACTAATGTGTCACAGCAAAATGCTGAATATTTGAAAGTACATTTCATCTTCAAAAAGGTCAGGAAAAACATGAAGCTGGATTGGCGAGAGCAAACACTTTGACAATATAACTAAGTGTATTGAATCCTTTAAGGAAATGATACTATCAGAGTATCATTCAAAAGGAGCTGTACTCAATTAAACCATCTTTAAAAAAAAATTTGTGAAAAAACCCCCCAAACAGTGTGCAGATTGGGCAGGCCCTCAAGCTAAATGTTAAGGGACATAGGCAGTAATTATATGCTACTGTGTTTCCCCAAAAATAAGACCTAGCCAGACAATCAGCTGTAATGCATCTTTTGGAGCAAAAATTAATATAAGACCCAGTCTTATTTTACTATAAGACCGGATCTTTAATTAATATAAATAAAAATAATGTAATGTAATATAATAATATAATACCAGGTTAATATAATACTGGGTCTTATATTAATTTTTGCTCCAAAAGATGCATTAGAGCTGATGGTCGGGCTAGGTCTTATTTTCGGGGAAACACGGTACATATACATACATACATATATGTATTTGTATCTATATAGCTATATCTCTATATATACATATATATATAATTTTTTAAAAAGTACATCCTTTGCACCCCAGTGTAAGTGCATGGGTCATGTTTTCAAAGTGCCTTATCAGTAGCCACGTGGGCACTAACAAAACACACTTTCTGCAGGCAGTTAGCAGTTGGTGCCACAAACTGGGGGGCAAGCAGCCATGAGGTGATCTTAACCTTCCTCAACACAGGCGGCGCTTCCAGCCCACCAGACTATCTGAACACGTGGGGACATTTAGTGCCCCAGGACCAGGAATGCTGAGCGTCCTACAACGCAATCCTGTACCAGGAATTGTGCTGAGCAACTTGAGAAATACTGGGACACCAAGCCTCACTACATCAAGGGGAAAAGTCACAAGTACAGACAGTGAGGGTTGTTTGAAAGTGAAAGCTTAATAACTGCTCCCACGTCTCTTCTTTAAAGAACGTTTTTGCAAAGCTAACAAATGTAGAACCCACATTCCGCGCGCCAAACTGTGAACCTCCTTTACCCACTGCCACAGGGTAACACCGTCCTGGGAAGCAGTGCCTTTGACTGAAGATGCGAGTGGGGGGCTTCGGAGCCACTCCAAACCTAACCCGCACTCCACGCCCTCCCTCAAGACCTGGGCCGGCTCTGCGGGACGCGCTGGATCTGGGCTGGTTTTGCCCTTTGGTTTGCTTGGTGGAGAGGGCAGTGAAAGGTGGGAGACCGGGCATCCTGATAAGCCAAGTGGTTCAGGAGAGGCAGGTAGCGGGTCCGCCACCCGCGGCCACAGTGGCGCTGGCCGGCTGTTGCCACACTCACCTGTGTGGCCGGCCCCTCCCTAGCGGCCCCCACTCCCACCCGGGCGGCCCTCCGCCTCTCCCGACACTGAGGAACCGTCCTAACTGCCTCCGGGGCGCAGAAGGGACCCGCCCCACCTCCTCCTTTCCGGCTACGTTCAAACAAGTTTCCGCGTTGCCTCCTTGCCGGCGGCTCCTAAAGGAGGGCGCCTCCCGCCCGGCCTTTTATACCTCTGGGGACGTCAGCACGTGACTCATAAAGCCCAAGCCCACGCAGCCGGCCAGGGACGGCCACGACAAGAGGCGGGGCCTCGGCGTCCCAGCCAATAGGGAGCCGAAAGGGACAAAGGCCGGAATTCCGCCGGCCTGGTGGCAGGCTGCGAGCTTTTCTGGCAGGACACCAAAGGGCAGAGGAAAACGGCCGTTTCCAAACCCGGGAGTCCAGGTGTAGGGCAAGGTGACAGCCTCTCCGCTTTGGGCGCTTAATCGAAGAGCTGATTTGGAAGAGGTTTATGCCTGTTCTGTCTTGCTGTCAACTCCTCTCTTCACACAACCCATCCTCCCATAATCCGTTACTCTCGAGTCACCGTGTCAAAGAGTAATTTTCGCCACGGTGTGCACATCAAACACCAATATAAAGACACTAATTTTACGCGACACAGTACTTTTCCCCCTGAGACACTGGCCCGTGGAAAGACAAATTTGGCATTATTTCTGCAGTTCCCAGTGTCTCGGTATTTCGGATTCTTACAATACCTCAGCCACAGTCTATCCTCCCCAAGTCATACCTTTGCCAGCAACAGGTTGCAAGTCTTAGAGTTGCATCTGTGTATCACATCAGCTCAGTTTTACCCAACGAAAGGAACGCTGACTCATTTAAAATACCCACTGTCTGCCCTTTCACCCCGTCAGGCTCACATATTTGCGCTGGGCATTAAATAACACCATAGACATGAGCATCGGATTCTAAGCAGCCTTCATTAGAATCGATGTTCAAAGGTTTAAAACGCAACAAGAATCTCTAGAAATCAACCAGTGAGTATCATCAGGGCATATATTTGACAACCACCACCACAACAAAAAACCCCCAAAAACTTTAATTCAGAGAAAAATTATGGCTTCCAGAGTACTACAATTCCACATTTAAGCTGCAGACAGCATTTTCTAGAGATATTAATTCATCTACTCAATAATTACTACCAAGCGCCTATTATGTGGCAACCTCTCTCATCACATTTTAAAAGTAAAGGAGAAATGCTCCTTTCTACTTTGATGTGATGATAGATCTGCAGATAGAACATTTTTTTGTCCATCGCTGTCCCCAGCCCCACTTTGGTAATGTAAATAAAAGTGACATGAATGAGGCTCTCATGATTTCTGATGGTTTGATTTACAATATGTTTAACTGGCAAAGGTGTAATAAAACTGAGCTACTAAAAACCCCAAGTACAAACACTTGGGACCCCACTGATGGTGTCTTTTGGATTCGAGACATTTATGCTTGTGTAGCCTAACTTGGTGGGTCATCTTGAACACCGACTAGGTGTTCGGTACTATGCAGAACACCTGTAACTCAAAAGGCAAGTTTTTCCCCACACTTCTTCAATGATGGTTTTGTCAAGTCCTTCTGGAATGCAAATTGTTAGTGAAATCATTTAACCCCAAAATTTCAAACCACTACTTGCTGCCTTGATTTCTAGAACTTTTAATGATTTGATGTGGTTTTACGATCTTCTTGTCCTTGTGTTCATCTCCCTTTGCAGTCACTAGGGATCTAACTAAAATGGGAATCCACTTTGTTATTCATTACTTCCTGTCCCCAGCCCCAAATCCTTCCTCTATAGAAGTCCATGGTCCTTGTTGTGACCTTGACTAACTCCCATCTCATATTACCAATTGCTCTCTACTTGACTCTCTAGAGATTGGTCCTGAACACACATGTCGTTTGTCCCCTTGTGATGACAAGAGTACCAGAGAACAGTTTCCAGGCTCTAGGCCATGCGTGGGGAGGTGCTGGCTCGGGTAGTGAATGACCATCAACTGTGATTGGTTGGTCATCAGCTGTAACCGGTTAGCGAACTGGCTACTGATACAACTGCAGGGCTGCGTTGATTGGTTGGTTGGTTGGCAGGCAGAGAGGTGAATGGCGGACTGCAGATCCTGTGGATCCTACTTCGTGTCTCGCCCGGCTGCCAGAGAGAATATAGTGGTATGACTCCCCTATCTATGGCTCCATGGGTGTTCCTTTTTTGGCCTAGCCATATCCTGCGTTCTTATGTGGGGAACGGGACCAGAGGCCCAGCAGGCTGCCTCACATGACACCTGCTATGCCTTAGTTCATTGGGTACAATGCCTGAGACATCCTTCTAGCCATGATTTTCACCTTGCATTCTTGTCCTTTAAAACTCAGCTCAGAAATCTCGTAACTTAGAAAGACAATGGTTAGAAGCATTTCCTCAGTGGCCCCATGATACACACTTTATGACTGAGCATAACCTGGCTACATATATGTTTGACTTTTATCTCAGATTTACTACTTACCAAAAGATGATAACATGGGGAAATTTTCCCCTAATTTAGACCACCCACATAAGATCATCCTAGGAGCTCGCCAAATATATAGTGATGGAAGGACAACTGACTCTGGGTGGTGAACAAACAAGGCAATGTACAGATGATGTATTTAAATGTACACTTGAAACCTATATAATTTTACTGACCAATGTCACCCCAATAAATTTAATATAAAAAAAATCAAGAAAGCTACCAGAGGGGTGGAAAATGCCTTCCTAAATCCTTCCTAGAACTTAACTGAATCACAATCTCAGAGAGGATTAATGTGTAAAACTAGAATTTGAGAACCACTGTCCTGGGGGAGGAGAAAGTGTACCCCAGAGCTCACCTGGGTTACGAGTATGTTGCTTCTATTTCATACCCCAGTCAACTAGGAGCTAGAGCTCAGGCCCCGTGCTAGTTTTCACAAGGAAGCTAATTACACTGTGCACTGGTTGATTTTTGCACACTTTACTGAAGAAGAGGCACATCTTTTATGGACCAACTTTCCATTCTCTTGCTCCCTTTGTCCTTTTCTCTTTCTGTACTTCCTCTTCTTATCTTCCAAGTCTCCTTCCTCTACTATGATCTTCCTGGGATGACCTGGGCTTAACATTTTTTTTTTTTTCCCTACAAAATATACAACTGGCAAGGTAAAAAAAAAAATGTAAGGAATACCAAGCAGTACATCATGACAGTGTGAATGTATGTCTTATAGGTACAGACCATATTTTAATACTTGCCACCACAATTTGCTTAAGGAAGCAATCAACTAGGAGAGTTTACGTACCAAAGGAATACACACACGTGTGTTGTTGTGTGTGTGTGTGTACATTTTAAAAATCAGGTATGCATTGTCATTTCATTTTAGTTGGCAGAAATATAAAAGTGCAAATTCTGTATACAGGTAACCCCCAAATAACACGGCACTTCTATAACACGGTTTTGCCTCTAACATGTTTCGAGAATTGGGGAAAATCCTCGTACAATACGGCATCCTAGAACACGGTTTCACTCTAACACGGTTTGAGAATTAGAGGAATTCCCTAACAACACAGACCGTAATAAGAGCTTTTAAGAGCAAAAAATATCTCATTCGAAATTAGGGAAATCCCCGAACAACACGGAATGTAATAAAAGCTTTTAGGAGCAAAAGATATCTCATTTGAAAATTTTCATTTGAGTGTGGATGTTGTATCAGATTTGACTGCAGAATTTTAAAATTTATTATAATTTTAAATCCATTTTGTTTGTGGAGTATTAAGTTCAGAGGATGAAGATATCTTGTCAAAAAGAAAATGCCCTTGGTTAATGGTGCATAGTAGTGATGACGAAGAAAACATTATTTAATACATATTTATGTTAAATTTTGGTGCAAATTGCTTTAATAAAGATATTTCTCTTAATTATAAAAATATAATACTATGTTTTTTAAAATTTTGGAAACTAACCGCCTTTTTTGTACTAGTTCTTTGTTTTGTATAACACGGATTGGCATAACATGGCATTTTAGGAACCTAACAACCGTGTTATACGGTGGTTACCTGTATAACTGACTTACACAATATGTAACAATATTCAAATTTGCTGTGACATCTGAAAGTAGTAATTCTTAACTCAAACACTTAGCTATCATGTGCTGAAATAAAAAAGATACCTAACCCAATAAAAGTAAAATCCTAAATCTACTAACCACAAAGGTTCATGTTACATTATCATTAGACCATGCTTTCAAGTGTCAGACTATAAATGTGTCCAGAGCACATCAAATATACATTAGACATTTCTCTCGTCATAGGCACAATCTAATACAAAAATATATTTGTCACTTATAAATTAGAAGATCCGCTTCAGAGCCTCCAAAATAGGAAAGCGGAAGAGTGAGTGATGCCAACATTAAGCACACATAGATGTAAACAGTTCTGCTTATATGATTATTTTCTTCACCAGCAAGGGGTAACGAGCAATTTACACCAAACTGTTTCTGGGCAGATCACGTAGTGCACAGGTTGGGTAAGTCATAGCACACAGGCCAGGTAACAGTTAGAATTACTCAACTAAAACAGTGTACTAGGATTTCAGTAATCTAATGGTACAGTGTACTTGCACTGTGCTTTTGTTAGAGTCTTTAGCATCACCATCTACCCCTCTCCATGCCCTACCGCCATGTTAGGGGCTATCCTGTACCAAACCGAGGAGAGACGGTTCATAAACAGACATGTTCTTTGACTAGTCAAAGAAAGCCTACGGGGTGGTGTCAAGTTGTCTATTCAGTTAAGTGAACTGAACACAAACTTATTTGAAATCCTGAAATCAATCTCTCTGGAGAAATAGAAAAATTTTAAAGCAGTTAACACAGGAACAATGCTTTAAAAAATTTTAAGGTACCAGTCTTTATGTAACCTTTGAAGGTTGAATAACTGTTCAGACAGTATTTGAACTGAAAACTAAAGTGTGAACTCTGAAGCAAGAACTTCAACATTCAGAAATGCTCCATAATCCTGAGAAGTTTGCACAAATACTGTAGTGAAGAAGACAACAAAATGGCAAGAGCCATTTTCTAAAGATTTGTAATGTTGTTTCTTTCAGTCTAGATGAAACCAGCTATCCAATATTTTTAGACACTAATTTTTCTCTTCAGAATGTACCTACTTGGCTTCTGGATGTACTCATTCACTGAGTGTAGAAATCTTTTCTTTCTGGCCACTACATAAAATTCATGCAGGATTCACACCACAAAGAAAGTCAATGTGAATAAACACTTTGTGGGGAAACATGAAGATCATATAGCCAAAATCAGTGAAGAATAATCGTTTTTTTCAAAGAAATTATCATTCCCTCAAAACCAGATTAAGTGGATTAAACCTACTCACATTCTAAGCTGCTCTACCCATGTTGTTTTGAGGAGACATTTTAAAGTGTTAACATTTCATGAGCTTGTACTTCAGCTAAAAGGATATGTAAATAAATGATACCCCAAGATGATACTCTTTACCTCAATATACACTTAAAAAATATCTAACCTTAGATTGTGCCAAGTTAGCCATACAATTATGGCAGAAACTCTTACATGACAGAGGTATTTTGATTCTTCAGAACCATAGGTGTACAGTACTGGACAAAGAGGTAAATTAAATGACAATAAAAATCAGCAACAAAGGATTAAAAATAACTTTGAACTTCTTTTATAGTAGCAAATAATCTGAGCTAAGGGGAAAATGATTAAATTCTGTAGAAGGTAGCCCAGGAAAATCCTTCACCAGCACATATTTGAGGCAAGAAACAAAACCAAACCTATGTTCATTCAAGAATTGACCTTTTCTTTTTTTTAAATTAATCTTTAATTTTTTAAATAAACTTTAATTAGGAAAAAAAAAAAAAAAAAGAATTGACCTTTTCAAGTAATATAAGATTTCCAAAAGTTGGTAATTACACAATTTATCAGTAGGGGAAGATCGTAAAATGTAGACATTATTTATCTAGTCCGTAGACTAGGCTTTCTAATAAATTAGCCAAACTGTTATTCCTTTTCTTAACTATCTTCTGTTTACTTCTACTTGGTTGACTTTCAAAGGTAAAATGTGTTCGTCAGTTGGAAACGTTTTGTAGAAAATCTGGAGATAAATACTTTTGATGACACAACTTCAGCTGAAGAGCAATTATTTTTTAATAAGGAAAACATGGAATTCTGGGTCATTAGCATATATTTTTTACAATAAAAGAATACTCCGTCCGCGGTCGGGAGATCAGCATTCTAGTCCTTGCTCCACTGATAACAGGAATAATTAGTTGGAATAACTTAATTAGCCTTTTGGTGCCTAAGTTTCATTGTCTGGACAATAGGGATAAAAATATCTCTGCTACATTATTCACAGGGATAGTTTGAGGATAGCACTTTTAGAAAGCACTTTTATTTTTTCAAAACACAATATAAATGCTGTCATGAAACTGTTAATAATTTTACATGTACCTCTTAGTGTTACCCAGTCAGATGTGTGCTTAAGATACGTATTCCTACAAGATCACAGGTTGAATATTTAGTTTGATTTTATTTTAAAAATAATAAATCACAAAACTAAATGTTTGAACAAGGTCACTTTAACCTTCTCCCCAGGTTGTTATTCATAATTACTATTATCGTCGTTGTTATTACTTTGGAGTGAAAGGCTAAAAGAGGAGATCTTTACTATGTCAGCCTAACTGGGAAAACGTGTCCTGGCACAGTTGGTTTTCAGAAGAAAAGCCGATCTTCATGTGAGCTGTGTCCTCTGCTTTTATTTGAAAGTGCAGAACCTAGGTGGGAAGGGATGGAGGGACACTCCAGGTCTGTCACTGAGGAACCAATTCCCTCAGAGAGGCCAGAGCGGCATGGATGCGGACATGCAATCTGTTTTCAAAGTCGTAGCCAGAGAAATCCTCCTGTAAAACCAAAGAAAGACGCTTATGGCCTCTATTAACCAAGCTTTCTGAACTACTGCAGTGTAAACCAACACTAAGCTTCCCAACGTAAAATCTCTCACACTCCCACTAAAGGCTTTACATCCACTTGACTTTCTTATTCTCCAAACCTCAAACTGTGTTCATTTTTAAAATCTCAACTGAAAGTCATTGAAAATTTCCCTCATGTTATTCCTGACACAGGAATCTTAAATTGTGCTCAATGTAAGTTGCTGTTAGAAATTCTTAATTCAAGAATGTAGTTACGAAATAGCAAAAGTTATTATTTTCCCACTGAAATAAGCAGAGTATTTCTAAAGCTGGATGAGCAATTTTATAGGAGTTTTTGATGATATTGGTAATTTCACTTAAAAATCAAGTGCTTGCTGATTCAATTATTATGATTTTTCCTTTCCAGAAATATCAATCAGAACAATCATTTCACAAAATTTCTTGAAATCAGACTTAAGTATATGTTACAGAGGATAAGAAGGCCACTGGAAAGAGGAAAATTCAGTATTTTTACCTTTGCTTGAAGAAGTAGAGTTCTGCCTCTTGCCACAGTCTATGAATGGAAGAAAAACATTATCTCTTAATGCCTATACTTATATACACTCAAGCAGAAAATGTTACAATAGGAAGAAATGTTAACTGAATCAATTTATAGTAGACATAGAGGTGAGTCAATTGCTCACTCAATTAAAATGACTCGATTTTTCCTTAATATAATGATGTTATTAATAAGTTTACATCAAGACATTACTTGATAAATAATTTTTCATAATCTTCACGGTAACTCTATAAAGGATAACAGCTTTTAAGTGTTATAGTTGTTTAGGTTAAGGTCTTACTAAACTACCTAAAATTGGTGATAGTTAAAAGGTGTATTTGAAGTCAGTAAGTTGTATCTCCTTTTGAAGGCATTACTGATTGAGGACATAATTTCACTTTTCAAGGAATAGATCAGTCTTGTTATAGTTTATGTATATATTTTAAGGCTGCATTAAGAATAAAAATTACCTTCAAATAAAGACTAGTGTTAGGAATTTCTATCAAAATTCATTAAATTCCATTTTCTCTTTTGGTAAAATTAGAATTTCAAATGGAAAGTCTTACCAATTAAAAGCCTATGTTTGGAAAGAAAGGCTGCTATAATCATATTTCTGTTGGCGTAGCTCAACTTTTAGAAAGTCCATAGATTTGAAAGATGAATTGAACTTACTAAAAATTATAACTTTATAAAGCCAATAATATATCACTGAGCTTTTAAAAGAAGGTACCAAGCAAATGCAGTACTATTGAAATCCTATGAAACAAACTGCCTCATTGTACTTAAATATACATCTTAATAGTAATTGTCAGCTTAAATTTATATGGTATGCTAAAATGTTAAAAATAATCATCCACATCACTCTCATTTATTCTCACTACAATCTTTATTACATTGACAAGAAAGGTATTTTTTATCCTGTTTTAAAGAGTAGGAAGAAGGGATGTGGTTAAGTAATGTAACCAGTGTCATTCACTGAAGGAAATGGCAGAGCGAGAATTAGAATGTGATTCTGTGTCCCTCCGAGTGGACCACACTACATCGTAGCATTCCATTCTAAAAACGGCAACGAATTTTCCCCCAAATAAATTTTTGTCAAAAAGTTAACATTTATAAATCTAATTCCAGAGAAGACATTATCGCCTTAAATGCAGATAGAATGAGTAGCTTCTTGGGCTCATCCTACATGAAATGAAGGAAAATGAAACTAATAATTTTTAAATGAAGGATGCTCTGTCCCTGCCCTCTTGCACATTTTTGGTGATGAATAGTATTTAAGAAAATATATCCGATCTTACCTCTGGTTTGTCTAATAGAAGACAGCCAAGTTCATAGCAAGCATACGGCTGGACATACAAGTTATTCTGACGACATAACTCATCCTTAACAGCTCGCTGAAAGAACTGAAAGTAATACAAATGTCATTGGAATTAACTGATTTCTCTAATTAGGCTCCTTTTCCCACTTAAGGCTCATCACATCTTCAGGACACAAGAAGGGGGACTCATCTTATTTCTGTATTCTATATCAGATTTTCTCTTCTTTCTGCATCTTTCTTCCTTCCCATCCTTCTCATCCATATCTTAAAAATCTTTTCCATGCTTGTCTGGTGAGTTTCTTCCAGAATATGCTACCCATCCGTCAGCCCAATTCATGCTACTTATTTTTCCAGTGACACTCCAGCCTCTACTGATTTTATTGCAGAGAACACCTTCATCTGCATCTCAAAGTCTGAACATCCCATTTTATAATATTTAAAATAGAAAGCACACAAGCCAAGAACCATCTGTTGACAGGTGTCTTGTCTGTATCTTGCTGATACTTAAGCCTATGATCTAAAACAAGCTATTCAGAGCTCTGTAATAACTATTATCTCTTCACACTGAAACATTAATTTAAAATGATTATACAAGTGCATCAATACTTTAGAATTGAAAAGCCAAGTCTCCTATTACAGTACATGAACTCTTTCAAAGAGTACTCAAAATAACACTGGGATATACTTAACAAAAAAACAAACAAACAAACAACCAAACAAAAAACTCAGAAAAGTCCCTCCAACTCTATTTGAAAGTAATGAGTGGTGCTTTTTCATTTTTCTTATTCACAAGCATATATGTATGTTCTCACAGTTTATTTTCCTTCGCCACGATACCAACATTAACCATTTACCTGAACAGCATCTTCTGAGTTCCCTAGACATTTGTGTATGGCACCAAGAAGCAAATACTTTAATCCAACGACAGATGAATCATCCACTTCATGGCAAGCTTAAAGAGAAGTGAAAATAGCAGCAAGGAAATACATTCACTGAATTCCTTAAATATCATCACAAGTATTTCATTGTTTAGACTAATTCAGTTCATGACTGTGCCCCTGAAACTCATACAGTTCCCCCTTCTCATCCATTAGTGACTATCCTTAGTCAAAGGAAGGCAAAGATACCAAACTTCACTGGGCCAAGAAGACTCCAACCTGCATCACGTTGTTACTCAGCTAAAGAAGCCAATCTGAAAAGGCTACATACTGTGTAATTCAAACTATATGACATTCTGAAAAAGGCAAAACTATGGAGACAGAAACAAGACTGGTAGTTGCCAGAGGTCCGGGGGGTAGGAAGGGATGAACAGGTCATTTTTAAGGCAGTGAACGTTCTGTATGATATTGTCCGGCTGTAAGGGTGGATACATGTCATTACACATTTGTCAAACCCTATAGAATGTACAAAACAAAGAGTGAACCTAATGTAAACTATGAATTTGGGGTGATGATGTACCAGTATTGGTTCGTCAGTTGTAACAAATATACCGTTCTGGTGGGGGAAGTTGCTGGTGGGGCAGGCAGTGTGCATGCGGGTGGGGTGGGGTATGTGGTATGCGCTCAGTTTTTCTGTGAAATTAAAACTGCTCTAAAGAATAAAGTCTATTGATATATTTTTAAAATTGTACATTAATTTCACAAGCCATGCAATGGGCACCATTACATGATTGCATGGGTGCTGCATTAGTCACTGAGAAGGCACCAGACCTGATCCCTCCACTTCAAGAAGCTTGCCATCTACTGTGGAAGATGGGCATACATGGCGAGGATGACAGGGAAGTTTTCCAAGGAAATAAAAGTTAGGAAATGAAAACAGAGTGGAGCTATTAAAGGAAGAGAAGAAGTACTTATTTCAATGGACCAATAAAGATATTGAGATTTGATAAAATTTGATAAACATATATACCACACACACACACACAAATGTGTGTGTGTGTGCATGTGTGAGTATGTGTGTATTAGAACAAGATATTGGAAGTTAATTAGAAAAGTTAGGTAGAGTAGCAAGAGGTAAATGTAAAGAATAGAATCTGAACCTATAGAAACAGGAGTTACCTCCAAAAACTAGGCTGGGAATACCTCCATATAAAAATAACTCAAATGACCTTAAGGCAGCAGTATTAAGGAAGGCGGAATGCAGTTCAAGCACTCACTCACTCACTCACTCACTCAATATTTACTGAGCACCTACTATGTCCTTGGCTGTTCTAGGTGCTTGGAATATGGCAGAAACAAAACAGAAAAAAATTTTCTGCTAACCGACATTTTGTGGAGGACAGAGACAATACAGAAGACAAATAGGTAAAAACAAAAAATGTATGTTAAAGAGGTGTGAGTACTAAGGTAAAAAAATAAAGCCAGGAAGGGGAATGAGGGCGTGTGTGTGTGTGTGTGTCAGAAAGGTACAGTTTATGCCTCCCTGAAAAGTTAACATTTAGTAAAGACCTGAAGGAAATGAGTGAAGAAGCCATGTGGATGTTTGGAAGAACATTTGCAGGCAGAATGAAGAGCTGGTGCAAAGGCACTGAGGCCAGCACATGCCTGTGTGTTCAGGAACAGTACGGAGGAGTGTGGCTGAAGCCTGGAGAGCGAGGAGGAAGAGTAGTGGTGAGAGGCAATGGCACTGGAGGAGGTAGCTGTGTGTGTGTGTGTGTGTGTGTGTGTGTACAGACTATAGGGCATTGTGGACCTCTGAGTAGATTTGGCTTTCACTTTGAACAAAGTGAGACCATAGATGGTTCTGAGCTGCAAAATGATACGATACGACTTAGTTTCTTCATAGGATCACTCTGGGTGCTGTGCGGAGAATACACAGAAGTATCTTTAAAATGCAGTGGAGATGGGAGGGTGGGTGGTGGAGGAATGAAACCACAAGACAAGGGTGTAAGAATCCAACTAGCTTTGCTGATGAAGGGAGTACAGATGGCGACTCTGATGAGCTAAATGCACAAAGCTATGTGGGCTTGATGAAAAAAGTTTAATAAACGCATATGATCACTATTCACCCACTACTTGTTTTATCTGAAATGTAAACTTTCTCTACAAAAATGTTCATATGGTTGAATTGACTTGGATCATTACTGCCTAACATGGGGGAATGATATAATCTAATCAATAGACTGTAAACCCAGGCTCACTTTTTAACAAAGACATTAAAGAATCATCTCATTTTTGCTTCAGAGCCAGCCTCCCTCTCTATGACCGCATCTTTGTTGTTTATTTGATACCTGGAAAGGGGTTCAAAGAGTATTTAATTACATTAAGTGATAATCGTTCTCGTGCCTGCCAATTACTGCCGGTTTTATATTTGTATTCGTGTTTGGATTCTCTCAAAATACATGGTCCTGTGCTTGTACACTCAGAAGAATACTTAAAATTCTTCATTGTTCTTTTGAATTAGACACTGGTAGATATTCTAGACTTCCATCAACAACTAGGGATGGGTTTAAAGTTATGCATAGCCTTTTAACATGATATCCTTTTATGAGCACGTAATGCCCGTACAGAAGGCTAGCACACTTATGCTGTACACGTATGTTTGTAGCAGTTTTACTCATGACAGCTAAAAGATCAGAGACAAAACAAATGCCTATTAACAGGGGAATGAATAAAGAAGTTGTGCTATAGGTAGAACCATACGATGGAGTACCACTCAGGAAACAAAAGGAACAAACTACTGACACAGGCTACAACGTGAATCAATCTCAGTTAGTAATAAACAAAAAAGCCAAGCACTATAAAGTACACACTGTCTGATCCCACTTATATGCAGTTCAAGGACAAGCAAAAGTAATCTGTGGAGAGAGAAATCAGAACAGTGGTTGCATTGGGGTGTGGACTGACTGAGAAGAGAGTCTTCGGGGTGGTGTAAATGTTCTATATCTTGATTGTGGTGTGGATGCCAAGGTGTATACGTTTGTCAAAACTAATTGAACCATACACTTAGTATCTGTGCATTTTAATAACTGTACATTAAACCTATAAGAAACACACTGGCTTTATTGGATAAAATATGCTTCCAGCACCTCTCACTGCTATAGAATTAGTAACGTCTACAATCATTGTGCATCACCCTACACTGCTGACAACGCAAGCATGTCTGCACATTTCTGTGCTTCCTGCTCCCATCACCTAAGTGACTGAGTTCCTTTCATCACTACACCATTTATCCAAGAATGACAGATATGTACTCACTGAATGAGAGAATACCAATGAGAAACTGTAGCTTGAAGCACCTAAGAAACAAGCTGATGTGTGTGGTTTTGCGTTTTGTTTTGTTATTTTTTACCTTGACTCATCCTCTGTAGGTTGGGGAAGGAACAGTTTGGAAGGGCTTTCCACAAGTACAACACTTCGATGGAGGCCAGCACACAAAGTACTCTGGTTGGTGTTTGTTTCCGAAATCTGTCAGCCTGCAAGTAGTTAGAATGATTAGGCTACATTTTTTTAAAAAACAAATTCAAATAAAAATATATACATCAGAGACATTTAAAAATGCACAGTTCATATTCCACACGAACAACCCCTCCTACAAATCTATAAATGCAAATTTTTCTCTATGAAAAATTTTTGCTTTCCAATTTTTAATATACTGGGGAGATAGACACACCACCCATTCATTATTCAACTCAATCTACTATTAAGATTTGGTGTATGTTCTGAAAACTGGGGGATGAATCTAGTTTTGTTTCAGTTTAAATCAAAGGAGCTTATAAAAGCTGGGGGACAAATAACTCAATGGGTTTATATGGAGGATGTAATACTAGATGCCTTTTAGTTATGGTTTTATCAAATTTTTTATTTTTCTCATGAGTCGCAATGCTCTCAGTGGCATTCCTCATTACAATCTACTTTATCTTCTAAGTCATCAAATGTTAATTCAACAAAACTTATAAAACTAAAATCAGAAAACTCAAGATACGAAAAGTTGTCATGTAACCCACAGTAATTCAGCTAAATTTTATTCTTAAAAGTGTAGAATAAATTGGGGATATTGTCCCTAGAGCCCTGGCATTTTTCTTTTCTTTCTTTCTTTTTTTTTGCTGGTATGTTTGATATATACTGTTTTATTTTTTTATTAGGTCAAAATGTGATGTGTTCATTATATTCAGAACCAACAGCCTGTATCTCTTGCCTAGGGTCTGCCTATTTGTAGAAAGTTCCTAACTTTAGACAGATGCTTTCACTCTCCAGATATGCTCATTAGCTCTACAGTCTGTCATATTTCTACTCAGTTAAAACAAAACAAACAAAACCCCAAACAAACTAATGATTTGCAGCAAAACAAGCACTTTCCTTTCAGAGCATAAGTAGGACCAGGGGAGTAAATTTCTTACCACAGTGGTAAATTGCATTCTGCACAGCAAGTAAGTTGCCAGCTTTGAATATGATTTTCTAAAACTTATGCTACGTAGTGTTGGTTAAAAGTGGCCATCATAAATAATATGCCCAATAAGTAGACTTCAACATACCTTTTTCACTGAGAACTGTTCAATCTGATTGTTTTTCCTTTTGAAGAGTTTCTGAACTTCTTTGAAGACAATCTGTGCCCCATCCACATCACCAGTGGCTCCCTGACAAACTGTAAGAAATCATCATTGTATTTCTTAAGTATTAGGGGGGAAATGCCACTCAAGGTTACCTAGGTTGATGGTACTTGGAAATGTTACCTAAGGAAAACAGGCAGCAAATATTTTAAGAGACTATTACATAAAGGACTACACCATCCTGCTGATTGTCGTTCCATTTATTCAACACCTAATTCTCCGGTGCTGGGTTCCTAGAGCTTTCGGGGGACATATGGGAATGCCATGGTCCCACTCTTCTTGGTGTGGAGGTAGTCTCGCACGCAACAAAATCCCCAGCGATTGTCTCAGTGTCCAGTCTAGTTAGAGTCCACATACTCAGAAAGTGGAATATAAAGGAATCTAGGCACAAACAATGAGGAGTCAAGAGGATCCTGAAAGCTTCGTGGTGGAAGGAGGCCATCCCTGTTCCTGGAAAGAAAGTCATGCAAGTCCTATACGTGTTCACTGGCCACCCACTACCAAAAGCCACCAGCCAGGATGTGAAGAAGAAACACATGCTTCTACCCTGAAGAAATGGCAATTTCAGCTGGAGGGTTAAGACACACACACACAGGGCCACAGCTACCGTGTACATAAGAGCGATTGGAGTAGGAGAACCAAAGTGCTTTGGGGAAAGTTCAGAAAGAAAAGGGATTGCTTCTCTTTGGAGTGATCATGGAAGCTTTGACGAGGAGCTAGGAGTTGAGCTGAGTCTTGGCGGATGGTAAGACTGTGACAGTCTGCACAACACCCTCATCCACCCCAAGCCCCAGGCAAAGCCTTAATCACACGCCCTTTGTGTCACCTGCTCTCTCTCTAAACTTCATACCTGGCTTCAGTCCCATCTCCTTCATGAAACTCTACCCACTCGTCTTTGTCCTCCTCTTCTTGATGCCTACGACACTGAAATCATTTCTGTTATTTTTTTTTGGTTAGATGTTATCTTCATTAGATGTCATTTTTCAGTCTCCAGTTGGAACGTATGTGGATTTGCTAGTTGTTCTTTCTATATTTGAGTACCCCTAAAACTAGCTGATTGTGTACTCCCATTTTGGGCTTGGCCACACAGAGCACAGGGTCATGGCATGTCAGACGGGAGCCTACTATCAGCAGGGCCAAAGAAACAGAAGCAGCAAGGGTTGGAGACAGCTGAGGATGTTGAGGTGATGGGAAAGGCAGTAGATTTCTACTGGGAGTAAAGGGATTCAAATATTCAAAGGGAGGGACTTCACCGTACATACAAATATCAAATCATTATTTTGTAGCCTGAAACTAATATAATGCCAATTGTATGTCAATTATACCTCAATAAAAAGATAATTCAAACAAACAACAAGGGGGGAACAACCCCAATCCTAGTTATAGGAGCAGCATTGGTCCAGATGTGGGGTTCTGAATCCATCCAGAACTCATCAGTTGCAGCTATAACACTTCAAAACCAGAAGGAAGCTCAGTTATTGGTTTGTAAAGCAACCCCTTCATGTTATGGATCAGAGGAAGTAGAGGAAAAATTAGGAACATCAGCAGGAAAGTTGACTTGCAAGGTCACACAGTAACCCAATAAAAAAGAGTAATTTCTGTTGCCTTAGCTTGAGGTCTTCCTCAGATAGTTGATAACATTCTTATAGTGTCACATAATATTAAAAAAAGAATGAGTGATCAAGCATAATGAGTCATAAACAGCAACAGTATCAGGATCCGAACCACCTTTTAAGTTCTATGACACTAATACCTGAGATCCTGAAGAATAACCACCACCTACTCCTCTCACAGTAGTTACGGACAGATGCTTTATGAGGTACAGATGACTGAAAGCATGAGAGTCTGACTCATACTAAATTTGAGACCTACGAGGTGTGATCAAAACATACGGTGAATGTTTAAACTAAAAAAAAAAAAGCATTACAGTGAGACAGATTACCATTAATCCCCCTCAAAATACTCCCCCTTACTTCAAATATACTTATTCCAACATTCTTGCCACTTTCTGAAGCAGTTCTGGAAGTCCTCTTTCATGAATGTCTTTAGTTGCGCTGTTGTGGCTGCTTCGATGTCCTGAATCGATTCAAAAGGTTTTCGTTTCATTGCCATTTTGACTTTGGGGAAGAAGTCGCACGGTGCCAGACCCAGTGAATAAGGAGGATGAGGACACAGTGGAACGTTTTTATTTGACAGAAATTGCTGTACCAGAAGCAATATGTGACATGGAACATTGTCATGATGGAGGATGAAGTAAAGACACTCACAAAAGAGATCTTCCAGAACTGCTTCAGAAAGTGGCAAGAAAGAAGGGAGAGTGTGTTAGAAGCAAGGGGGAGTATTCTAAGGGAGATGAATGGCAATGTGTCTTTTACTGTAATGCATTTTTTTAAAATTTAAACATTCACTGTATTTTTTTAATCATACCTCATATCTTACTGTCTGCACAAAGTTCCCCTTGCAGAAGCAGAGACTAGAATCTTCCATGCTTTATCATCTTCTACAATTTGAATAATCCTGAGATTTCCAATAGTTGGAGGATAAATGCTCTATATAGCATTTAGTTCTTCATGTTCTACTTTCAACAAACATGAAAAAAGAGAGCTGCCCACGACTGATTATTTGACCCATTACATGTTAACAATTGTTGGTTTGTTGTGCAGGTCTCTCTTTTTTGATTCATTCACTCTTCAACATGTTGGGCCCTCTGAGGCCGCTCAATAAATAGCTGCTGCTTTAATCTGAGATGGCTGCAAATTCTGTAAAACAATTCTTAAAGTGTGAGACAGGGTATACTAATCAGTATATTGAAAATAATCCTATTTAGACATAAGTTACAGAGCTATATGAAAAAGGATGCCCTGTGGGGATTGCAGCAAGGAGTGTGGAGATAAAGGGGTTTCATCCGGATGGCTAATGGACTGCAGCTTAGGAACATCCAGGATGTACATATCGGCCACTGTTAATTGCATTGATAGTTTAGTCAGTTAAGGGGATAGAATGACAGGAGGTGTTTCATTAAATCCAAACTCATTATTATTCAGAGACATAAGAAGACATTAAAATGATGTTTGGATTATTATTATTATTTTATTTACTTGAATTTTAAGTAAAAGCATCACTTGTATGGCTGTGTACAGAGAATTCATCATTAGAGCCAGAAAATGTACAGCCACCACTTGGGTTTCTTCAATTCTGACCTCTACAATTCTACATCACAAGGGCACTTATTTCTCTCAGGACACAGACAACCCTTTCGTCCACCAGGTGGCAGTACATCTTTAACTATCTCCTCATACACGGGCAAAAAGGCAAGAAACCCTCATAGCCGTTATTAGAAATTAGCGGTACGTCTGCTATAAAACACGCAGTGTTGAAACACCTCGTGTTCCTCAGAATCACACTGTGAATAAAACAGGCTTAATAGGTAAAACAAGGTTGCAGCAGACTAATCAAAATCTATGCAACTTGGTAACCAAGGACTAACAATCCAAACAAAGATATTAACACAATGAAAAAGACATGTGAAATTCTTACTCTTTAAATTCCTAATAAATAAAATTATACATTTTAGAAAATAGAGGGGTAAGGTTGAGACTGTTTAGGGTAAAATGCACAAAAACAGGGAGAAGCTTGCAATAAGCATTTCCAAGACAGAGCACGTGACCAAACCAGTCCAGCGGGGGAGGTTGGGGAAGACGCGTGGTGCGTGGTGCCTATTACTGAAATGCCCCGAGTTCTGCTGGGTCAGCGAACTCTGTATTTTGCTGCTATTTACTTGGCAGCACAAATCATTCATGGGGTAATTTTTTTAGCTGAGAAAATTGAGAGAGAACACAACTTCTGCATGCTCCCGCCCTCATCCTTGCATCTGCCCACACGTGTGCGCTAAATCATGGTAGAAGACGTGTACTCACCCGCAGTTAAATAGGCATAATAGCACTGGGACCACCTGGACTCATTTTTCAGCCTCTCAAAGGAATCAAATGCATCCTTGAAATTGAGCTCTATCATGCTGCACCAACCTGTGAGAGAAGTATCCTTAGTATACAGTCCTCCAGTGCTGTGGTGAGCTTCACACCCCGTCTCTAAGCTACAGGTCTCTGATCCTGTATCTTTCTCTGTGAGTGTTGTACATACAGTACGTGAAAACTTAAAAAAATTATCTTTTTTCTCTAAAATATATTCAATGTCACATTTTGAGTAAAACAAGGCACTTCTGATTTCACAACCAATTACGCAGTATAGAGAAAAGGGATGTAAAGATTTCTATAGAAATACTCCATTTTTGTCTCCTACAGCTGTGAGATTAACCCAAGCACAGCAGTACTTCTCCAAGAGCAGGCACAAGCACAGAAAAAGCAGCATCATTAGGTTTTTTATATATATATATAAAAAATATATATACATATATATATACTTTTAAAAATTGTCTATCTATCTATCTATCTATCTATCTATCTATCTATCTATCTATCTATCATCTATCTGTCTATCTATCTAGACTAAGTCTTCAAGCACTCACTTGCTCATTAATGATTCTATTAATTCTTTCACTGTTGTGAGAAGAAGACAGCAAGCCAGCCAGAAATTAAGTGCCTGCCCACCCTCCCTCTGTAGGCTGGTGGCAGAGCTGAGAAAGGACCCCATCTTTTCCAGATCTAAACGGAATTAGACTGTCATTCTGGTAAGGATTAGCAGCAACAAAAATGCAAAGAATTTTATCCCCACTCTTGTAATAGTATCTCCCATCCACTGAGCCCTTCTGTGTGGCCAAGCATGTGGCAGCCACGGGGTACAATTCTCTCTAATCCCACTATTGCCTTGCAAAGGTGGCTGGTGGTGTGCGCACTATACCAAGGAGAAAATCTAAGGCATGAAGAGGTCTTGTGACTTGCTCAAGGCCACACAGCTAAAAAGAGGGAAAAAAACTGAGGATCACAGGCCAATGCTCTTTCCTGCGTATGATACTGTCACCATAAAAAGACAATTCTGGTTATCAGGTACGTCATAAAGCAATTGTATCATCTTGGACTTGCCATCTGAACTATAGGGAGGAGGGGGATCCATACTGCCAGAAAAGTCAGTGTAAAATTCTATGGGATACGATATGAAGTTGGCATATTTTAGTGTAAAAAGTGGGGCTAATTATTTCTACCCTGTAACAGAAATCAGGGCAAGATTTGAACAAACTACAGGTAGGAGGTAACTCTGAACCTGAAAAAGAAGCCTGAGTTCTGAGTTTGCTACTTTTCTCCAGAGTTAAGCTTCTGAAGGCCTTAGTGTTGGGTTGGATGATTTCCAGACTTCCTTCTGCTCTGGCATTCTGTACTACCACAGGCCTTGAAACGGTGCCTGAAAAAATCACCAAAGCTGGGTTTATTTCACTCAAGTTCTTTGAAATGCATTCCATTCCAACTTATGGCTACCAAACAGAGCACTGGAAGAGTTTAGATGACATAAAAATACATTTTCCACTGCACTATGCTTCATTCCCACCCTAACCATAATGGGCATATAAAATATAATATTGCTTACTGGGTGGCTCCCAGTCTTTGAGTTTGCACTTTTCTCTAAAAAGATTCAGGAAGACAATTATGTCCACAGCAGGCAAGCCAGTGGCAGGCAACACCGGGCCCCACCTGACAGCTATCAACTGCCACCCCAGGGCTCTTCACGTGTTCTTCCATCTCTGTGCAGATCGCCTTTTGTGTCCCAATTCCCCTTTAATTCTCATCACGACCTCATCATGTTCCCTTTCTCTACCCCTTCTTCATTCTTCTTCTATGTGCTATACGATGTGACCTTGTAGTATTGGGCTGAAATTCTAAAAAGTATGAACCTTTATGAAACATTTGTTGTTGTTGCTTCAAGCCCAAAGTTGTACTTATGCTTGTCAGCAACTGAAACGTAAAAGGATTATGGCATTACTAATGTAACAGGACAGAATTTTAGTGCAGTCAAGAAAATAATCTTAGCAACAAATTTGGGGAAGGAGGAGGGACATCTTCAGCAAATAAATACTTCTGTTTATAAATTAATCTCCAGGCGGGTAGGAGCCAAAGGAGGCAGCTAACATGGCGAGGGCCGTCTGTGTGCCAGGCACCTGCCTGAGGCTCAGCCGGGTCATTTCTTCTGAACCTCACAACTACGACGAGGGGAGGCACCTTAACTTCAATGGCAACTGAGGACCTACGCACTTCTCCTAGGCCCCTGAGCTGGTGGGTAGAAGAGCTGGGACTGGAAGCCACACGCCCAGCTCGCTCCTATGCCATATTTTTCTCCTCAGGTAAATATTGGTGGGGGGAAGAGGAAATAGTTTTGTGCAGTCAAATAAGTTATTTACAAGCAGTTTTCAGTCAATTCATTTCATATTGATTAACACTGATCACACCTATTATACTAAATCCAAACTACTATATGAAATAAGGAGAATCATTGAGATAAGCTTCATTACTTCTGCTGAGATAACAAAGTCCTATTATTACAAATGGCAGCAAGCATTTTCTAAAGATACAAACTGCAAGTGTTAATAATGAAAAAGTGCACAAGAAGGAATTACTTGCATGACAGAAGCTGACATAAGCTGAGTGCATTAATAGATGCACTCATAGTTATTTCATGACAAGAAGCTACACAGACATTTCATATTTACCAATTTCATACAGACAGACATGTTGGATTTCTCTCTGATCTACTGCGAGTTCCAAAGCCGTGTGGAAGGAAGCCAAGGCACTGTTGATCTGACACTAGGAAAAAGAGACAACAGAGTTACTGGCGAATCTGCTGTTAACACTGTAATATGATAATTCAGAAGCATCTTTTCCCTTAAGGGCTATTTAAAACCAATGAAGAAGTAAAGAAGAAAGTGATTTAAAGATTTTTTATGGGAAACGCTCCAATTTGCCTCACACAGTGTGAGATGAACCTAAGTGCACGGGGCTTCTTTCACTCAGGCAGGAGATTCCACCAGTGAAGGACTCAGCTCACGCCCACCTTCTCCCAGCCGCCTTCAATCTTGTGCAACAGAACCGATTCTGTTATAAAATTTGCTAATCTAGCTCCTTGCTACCAGATAAGTTGTATGAGGGTAGGGACTGTATTTTGTCTTCCTGTGTACACCCACCCCGGGCCCGGAAAGACTCAGTCAGTGCTGAGTGACTGCATGAAGCCAGTCCATTAGTCCAGCCCTCAGCACTCTCTCCTTCTGCAACTCATTCTCCACCGTACAACTGAGAGTGATTCTATATCCCAGAATACTGCTCTCCGACTGCTTCTGGTCATCACATCTATCCCAACGCTTCAGAAATTCTCTGAGGATCCAGACTGTAGTTCTGACTTTTGCTTTCATCGAGCACTGTCTAAAACCCAATACTCTCTCCAATGTCTGTTCTACTTATTCCTGGTTAAATACATTTAGAGTTTCCTTCCACTAAAGATCTCTCTCCGCGTCTGCCAACTCGATGCCACAAGCACCTGATCAGAGCACCTAACAAGCATCACCAGGATCAGAAGGGTTAGATTGAATCCTAAACACAGCAATGGCAGGTGTTAAGTATCGAGCATCGGTAATGAACGCAAATCCTAAACGCCAAAGATCTGCCAGTCTGCTCTCAGTGATGCACGCCTAGGAGCATTTCTTGTTGTTCCACTGCTGTCAGCACTGCTCTCCCTGCCCTGCACTCAGCCCTCCTCCCCATACTCTCCTCTCTTGATCTTCACCACTCCCTTCCCAAGGTCCCTCATGCTCTCTCCTCTTCCTGGCAGCTGGGGTGGGGGCGGGGCGGGGCATGAAGTGTCTTGGGAGAGGGGTTGCCCTTAGAACCAGCCCCTACCATGTTCCTTGGCTCTGTTAGTGATTGATGCATGGTCACTGCAGCAGGCCCCTAGGACACAATACACCTCAGTGATGAGTCAGCCAGGAGATCTTGAGGACAGTCTGTGACTCAGGGACATTAGAAGTCAAATGACTCATTAACCAAGGACATGGCTGGCTCAGTAACTGCTCATGCTCCATTACTCTGTTGTCAGGAAGATCAGCCCATAGCGTTCAAGCCCTTCTCACTATCCACGAATGCTGACCAGGTAGCCACGGAAGACACATGTCAATGTATCACTAATTACCGTTCTCAAGTAGCTTAGTCTCTCAAGCAGCTAGTTGGAGAAACCTCACGGAAATGTAGAAGAGACCCGCAACTCTGAAGTTCGACACTCACAGTGACTGTAAGCTCAAGGCCAAAATATGAATGAGGTGAAACATCAATCCATTGTTTATGAAGAACATATGTGTGTGGAGAGAGAGACCTGGACCCTCATTACAAACAGCTAACTTTTCCGTTTATGGATCAACAGTTCTTTTCCTGCGTCACACATGCAGTCGATTTAACATATTTACACAGAAACCAGTCTTAGGGATTCTGTTCTTCACGTATCTCCCCAGTTCACTAAGTTAATGACATTCAAATATCACACACAGGGTATTTCTGGATAAGCCATCACTACCAAGCTGTCCCCAACTGGGTTTAGTGCATGACAGTGCAATGTCACAATACCCTTCAGAGGACAGACAACTACTTGCTGAACATTTATTTATTGGGTAACGTCTACGTGCCTGGGATGGTACCAGGCTCTGGAGATACACAGACTAGTCAAAACCAAGCTCTGAATGCAAGTAAAGCAAAAAGGAACAAAACAATATTTGTATCAGCATCCATTCTCTTAACTCTTTCAAAATCTCTCTGAGACAGTGATATGTTAGTTCCATTTTCAGATGAAGAAACTGAAGTTCAAAGAGGTCAAGCAGGTTGTTCAAGGTCAACAAGCTAACAACTGACTAGTATTCAAACTCTGCTCCCATTTCCTCCAGAATAGGCTTTTTTCAGGAAGAGTGTGTGCAAATGTGATTCAGAATCTTGCAATGAGGGACAATAGCTTGCATTATCCAGGTGTGTACTGAATGCAATCACAAGTGTCCGTATAAAAGGGAGGCAGAGAGAAAGAGTCGGTACACATAAAAGAGGAGGCAATGTGACCACAGAGGCACAGGTTGGAGTGATGTGGCCACAAGCCCCAGCCTGCAGGCAGCCAGCCACTAGTGGTTCCAAGAGGCAAGGAAAAGATTCTCCCCAGAGTCTCCAGAGGGAGCACTCACCTGCCAGCGCCTTGATTTCATCCCAGGCCAAATGATAGGACTTCTGGCCTCCAGAATTATGAGAAAGTTAAATTTGTATCATTTTAAACCATCAAATTTGTGGTAATTTGTTACAAGCCTTAGAAAATATAGTGTATTTCTTTAAAAATTAAACTGGGAAGAAAGCACCATGGTCTTTCTGTTATGAGCACTCTAAGAAAGCTGGAAAGTACTGAGACCATTTACGGAGCTTAATGACATTATCTCAAGAGTAAGCAAAACTCCAAAATTAATTCTAGTTCTATTCTGATCACTCACTGAGGAATTACAATGAACAGCCATTAAAACAGTGGAAGTATATTTCCCCTATTTTTCACCAAAATAATTTAAAATAAAAATGATCTGTGTGAGTTTTTATAATTACCAATTAAACTACCCATGACACTGCAGAGAAAGGAGAATTATCCTCAATTTGATACTTGTTTCTCAGTTTAGTTTTTAAAATAAATATACACACCCTGGCCTGAAGAGAATATAGAAAATAGGCTGGTATGAAAAAGCCATGAAGCCAAGAATTACACAGCAGTACCATATAGATTTTTGTCTCGTGAATTACACATTGGCATGCTGTGTTACAAAAATGAAGCTTTAGTTTCCTTGGTGGTAAAATGAGAAAAGAAATGTTGGCTAGTTATATCTGATTTCAGAGGAGACCCTAATGAACAAATACACAAATTTTTGCCAAATTAAGTGGAGTATATTTATGGCCAAATTAAAACCAGCACCTTTTATAGGTATTGCATTATTATTATAGAGATATAGCGTATTTTTTTCAATTATTCAAGGCTTCCTTCTTGACAGGTGTACTCCTAAGTTATAATATTTGTGGCAACTGTAAAAGGGATTTGTTCCTCCATTTTATTCTCTAAGTGGATGTTGCTGGTGTGTAGGAAAACTCAGGATTTTTGCTAATTGATTTTGCACGTCACATTATTATACTCTTATCAATTCTCATAATTCTTTGTGGGCAGATGTTTTCAGAGAGATATTCAAATCATTTGCAAATAATGAGTTATTTTATAATCTTTTTTTTTTTTTTTTTTTTTTTTTTACCACGTACAATAGACATATAATTAGCTAGAACCACCAGCTAAAATACTGCGTATTAGCAAGCAGGGCATGCATTCTTGTTTCTTTCCCTCCTTTCATGAGGACAGTCTAAAGTAGTACTGGTAAACAGCTTGTACATTTTTAGTAGATGCTATTTTCACCAAATAGAGAGATTTCCTTTCTAGTTCTAATTTTCTAACAGCTTTTATTTTTAAAGTACATTTTATTAAATAAAATTTGGGCATCTTTGATAGGATTGTATGGTTTTATCAATTACTTCCATAATGAAGAGAATAATAGAAAAACATTTCCTGAGGTTGAACCATGCTTGCCTTTTTGGAGTAATCCCTACTAGGTCGTAATATGGCATTTAAAAAGTACATTATTAGATGTGATTTGCTAATATTTATTTAGAATGTACATATTCAGAATCATGTTGACTTAGTTTTTTGTGTAGTGCTCTCCCCTGTGAAGTTTGGTATTAGGATAATGCCAGAACTTGCTGACTTGTAGAAAATATTTCCATATTTTCTATGCTCTATGTAAATAACTAGTTTACTATAGAGCCATCTCTTTCAATGAAATAATTCTTTAAAAATGTTTCAATTACCATAATTTAATTTTTTTTCTTTTACTGGGAACACAATGTAGCAAAGAATATTAAATTTTAGGCAATAGGACCATATTTCAGTGCCATCCTTCATAACCAACACAATTGTGGACCTTACGAAATAATGTGTTTTGTTTAAATTTGGCAGATGAGCAGGAAGTAACAAAAGGGATGGAGGAGTGGCCAATGAGCCTGGAGGAAAAGCAGGAGCATACAAAATCGCTGAAGGCAAGGAGAGGGAAGAGGGAATGAGCAACACTGAACAGAAATCCAACTGCAGGAAATTAGTTCCCGTAGAAACATGGTTGATGAGGGCTGTATTTAAAGAGATAATGTGGAGCAAGTGGATATAAAAAGGATACAAAAAGAGGATATAAGGATATTAGAAGAGTCCTCTGAAATTCCTAATTAATAAAATACTATATATAAGAAAGGGACCACCCAAGGTGAATAACAGAAGACATGAAAGAGCCTTAGCAAATAAAAGATGGTGGTGACCTTGAAACACATTTCTAGGAAATATGACAGAGGACTGCAGTGAGTCCCTAAGAACAGGATCACAATAAATACGATGTGTTACTGCTGATTGCACATAGATGATCGATTAGTAAAATATACATAGATTTCTATACCACAGGGATGATCTGTGAATCTCCATTTGTCCTTTCATGGTCTGCACAAATTTCTGACATAAGAACTCCTACAGAGCTATTGTGAATGACTGTTGAGAAGATATAGATCTATAGCTGGTAATTATAGTCAATACTATCTAGCAAAAGGTAAATACTAGTTATTACTGGAATGTAAGATTTTTATCTGCTCTTTGTACTTTGTATTTTACCATGTTCCCAAATGAATATGCATTATTTAGACATAACAAGGTAGCTGAAAATGTATGTTCTGATGTTGAGCCTTTAAAGAAGGCTGCCTTAACAAGCCTGTTCTGGTCTTTTCATCATCGCCATCAAAGCTAACGTGTGGTGCTCTCATGTCGCGGGCAAGATGGCCAACAGTTTTGGTAGCTCAATGAGACAATCTGTGTGCTTTGTTAGAGGTAGAGCCGCTGAAACTGAACCTGTTTGTTCAGACTCCAGGGCCAACACTCCTCACCTCCATGTTCCACTGCCTCCTCATTCTACAGACAGTCTCCCCTCCCTCAGGTCCCACCTCCTCCATCCCCACTTCCCCAGTCATCCCCACCCACAAGGGTCACCCATTCATTTGTCACTTTCCTTTTACTGCCTTTTCATGCGTTCACATTGCTATGTTCGTAATTAGATTTTAAGATTCTTTTTGGGGCAGGGCCTTTTTCTATTTCTCTCTGCATCCCCCAGAAGGCCTTTTACATCATAGGCAACACATCTCTGATTATGTACAAATAATGGCATATAGTGGTTATGTTTTCAGCACCTCCAAAAGAATGGACAGCAATCCCCTTGAAAAGTGAGTTATGTAACCAAATGCACCACTAATGGTAGAGGAACTGAATAATGCACCAGTTATAAGATTTCCTTGGTCTCTCAACAGTTATGCACACTATTTTGACAAAATCTGTGATGGAAAGTGCTTTACAGTGTGGATTTACAACCTAGACACATTCTGTCTAAATAGGAAAAACCTTGACCAAGTACCATATGCTTAGTACTTTACCGTATCCATATTACATTATTTAAGGCAGACAGGGAAGTTACTGCCTTATTTATTTATTTGTTTGACAAGACACAGGCTAAGAAAGCTCAAGCAGCCAGTAAGTGAGCCCATTTTGAGCTGAGCTCATGCTTTTTCAGCTGTAACATGCTGCCTTTTAAAATTACAGAAAAATGCAGTAAATTTAAAATAAATGTGTTAAAGATGCTATCAAAGAATTAAAAAAACATTGAAGAAGATAATGCAAAGAACTAACTCGGAAAAACAAAGACGACAGAAATATAGAATACACTAATATACAACAGTCACACTACTCAAAAGAAGACAGTAATTCAAGATAAACAGACAAACCTAGAAAATAGATGGAGATGATCTAATATGCATAGAGACTTGTATGAGAGAAACAAATAGAAGCCATACTCAGGAAAGCGATTTTGAAAAGCTTTCCTAGAACTGAATGGCGTTCTGTTCTCTATAAAGGATATCAAAGGGCAAGCTGCTACTTGGGTTTTTTTCAAAGAGGAATTAAAGACAAGTTGAAGAAAGCAGAAATAATACAGGTACCAAGTTTCCCCGAAAATAAGACCTAGACAGACCATCAGCTCTAATGTGTTTTTTGGAGCAAAAAGTAATGTAAGACCCGGTATTACATATTATATTATATTCCTGGTCTTATATTAAAATAAGACTGGATCTTATATTAATTTTTGCTCCAAAAGATGCATTAGAGATGATGGTCCAGCTAGGTTTTATTTTCAGGGAAACACGGTAGTTCTCAAGATTAAAGAACCATAAAAATGTACAACAGCTTTGCTGAGATACATTCCACACACAGGCATACATCGGAGATACTGTGGGTTTGGTTGTAGACCAGCACAATAAAGTGAGTCACGCGAAGTTTTTTGGTTTCCCAGTGCATATTGCAGTCTGTTAAGTGTGCAATAGCATTATGTTTAAAAAAACCAATGTAGATACCTTAATTAAAAATATTGCTAAAAAATGCTAACCATCATCTGAGATGTTACAATAACATCAAAGGTCATTGGTCACAGATCACCATAACAAATGTCAAAATGAAAAACATTTGAAATACTTTGAGAATTACCAAAAGGTGACATAGACACACGAAGTGAGCAAACGCTGTTGGAAAAATGACACCAAAAGACTTGCTCAACACAGGCTGCCACAAACCTTTAATTTGTAAAAAATGTAGTATCTGTGAAGCGCAATAAAACAGAGTATTCCTGTAGCAGGAAGTTCGTACTTTTAGTATACAATTAAGTGGCTTTTAGTACATTCACAGAACCATAAAATTGGAACGCTGGAAGAAGTCTTAAAAATTATGTTGCCTAGTGTTTCTGAAAGTGTGTTCTATCGAACCCTTCTATTTTTACAGGCTACTGTATGAAAAAGAATTTTTCTGATCAAATAAATTGGGTAAACACGGCACACATATCTGCATATTTTACCTCCCTCATGTTGCAAAATAAAGTCTCTGAGAAACCCCAGGATACCCTGATTGACCTGACAGAGAACCTCTCCTTGTGGAACACGTACAAACTAGTCATCAAAGCAACTGCTCAGGGTGGATGATGTTTCAGAAAACACCGATTTATTCCAAACCCCTAATTTTCCAGGTAAAAACAACAGTGCCATGGAAGGTTGGCTGGCTTGACTGAGGTCTCACAGCTCTCTCCAATGTGTGAGCAACCAAATGGAAGCAGAGAGTGTTCTTACTGTTAATGATAGGGCTGAAACCAGATCCCCAGATTTTGAATCCAGTACTCTTTCTCCAATGCTACACATCAAAACCTGAAGCTCTGAAGCAATACGACAACAAATTCCCAGAGCAAACAAGTCCTCTACAAGAAACCACAGAGAAATGAAGACTGGTACACTGAAGAAAGAAACTCACAGATGTAAGAAACCAGTGTGCCACACATTAAGAGTCCAAAATCATAAAGGAAACCAGAAAAGGTCAATATACTATGAGAAAATATAAAATTTCATAGAAGAGCTCTAGAAGAGTAGTACCTACCCCTAGACAAGGGGTAGGTTTCTTAAAACTAGGCTTTGTGTCACCCCTCAGTGGGAGTTTACTATACATTTATTAGCATTAGAAGAGTGAGAAACACAGAAGAATTGGAATGCTGACTGCATGAATAGGTAAACCCGTGTTTAAAATAGGAGAAAAACAAATGGTCATGTTTCCAATCTGATATGAAGGGACAATCTACCCCCCAAATACGAGGTAGAAGTGAAAACAAACAAGAACAATAAACACAACCCTGAAGGGCAAAGAAACAATACACATGCATCCCATACACTGTGTATCCTATACAGTCCATTCACTTTGAACAAGAAACTCCTCTCTGAGAAAGGAGATTTGCATTGAGAAACAAAATTCAATGCTCTGTTGATTCCCAGGTCATCCCTCTTCCACCTGCCTCTGTCCACCAAATGCTCTATTCCCACTGAGACTGGATCTCCCAGAGTCTTGCCTTTTCTGGGTACTGGGCTTGACTGCAAGCTCATCTTCCATGCTGTTACCTCTACTGCAAATTCCTACTAATCCCCGAGAGCCAGCCCAAATACCCCCACTTCTGGGCCGTCTTTCCCAGCTGTGAGGGTTGCACTATGGGTGAGTCATACCATAATTTACCCTCCTGTTTCTCAAAGCCTGGCCATGTCTGCGTCTGCTTACACGCCTACCTGCCATTTGGTCCTTATCTCCCAGTGCATGAGCTCTGCAGTTGTCACCATTAGTACCACGGCCCTAACAGCAGCCACAGTGGTGCCACCATCATTACAGCCAACAACTGGCACTCACTCAGAGCTCCATCGGCAGCACAGGCCTCCCAGATTACCACCTCACTGAATCCTAACAGCAAATTGTGCCTCACGTACCTCTAGGGTCCCCATTCACTGAGGAGGGAAGGCTTAAAGCGATCAAGGGTCTCATCAAAGGGCCCTTGGCGAGAGTGAGGAGCCAGGACTCAGCCCAGGCAGTTGGCCTCTATAGCTGAGCCCTTAGGCTCCTTCCAGGCAGAGGACGAGGGTCACACACAGCCTCAACAAGGCTCCAGACTGAGCAAGCCTCACCACACAATTTACTGAATGACACGACTATGATTAAGCACACCACCAAAAAAACGCTGGCAATGAGTATCTAATAACACTAAGCCTTTAGATAGCTGATGGGGTTTCAAGGCAGGCCACTCCAAAATGTGCCACTTTGGCATACTGATTATTTTGAACTAAAGTTACTTGAAAAACAGTTGGTACAAGAAGGACACCGTGACCCCTCTCTGTCTCCCTGAAAGCAGGAAATAAATTTCTCGCGTGAAAGGTACCCCCTCTGCACAAGGAGACAGAGAGACATCCTTATCACCAGAGACGGGGAACTCAGAGCTGAGAACGCTGTATAAAGAAACTCCTCTTAGTTTCTTCACTATTTAGTCCCCTGCCTAAGTTTCTTTGTCTCCTCATTTATTCACAAATGTATTATTTCTTTGTCTAAAGGGATAAACAGCCTGCTCTGGTCATTTCTTAGGTCCCTTATCTATGGGATCTCCGTTAAGTATGAAGTTAACGTATATATATATGTATATATGTCATATATAATATGTAACTTATTAGCAAATAAAAGCTAAACACACATAACTGTGGAATTGCTGGGTTATATGGTAGATCTATGTTTAATGTTTTGAGGAACTGCCAAACTGTTTCCCAAAGTGGCTGCAGTATTTTACATTTCCACCAGCAATGAATAAGGGTCCCAATTTCTCTACATGCTTGCCTACACCTGTTATTGGCTGTCTTCATTATAGTTAGCCTGGTGGATGTGAAATAGCATCTTGCTTGGTTTTGATTTGCATTTCTTCATAATGACTTATGATGTCAGGCATCTTTTTATGCGCTTATTGGTTACTTACATATCTTTGAAGAAACGTCTCATCAAATACTTTGCCTATTTTTTAAATTGGGTTATTTGTCTTTCAATAATCAAGCGTTAGAGTTCTTTACATATTCTGAATATAAATCCTTATCAGATCTATAACTTGCAAATATTTTCTCCTATTCTGTGCGTTGTCTTTTCACTTTCTTGATGGTATTCTTTGCAGCACAAAGGTTTTAAATTTCGATATAGTTAAATTTACCTATTTTTTCTTCTGTTGTGCTTTCATGTCACATCTAAGAAATGACTGCGTCATCCAAGAGTTGATAGTTTTAGCTTTTACATTTAGGTCTATGATCCATGTAGCATTAATTCTTGTTTATGGTGTGAGGCAGTGGGTCCAACTTCATTCTTTATTATTATTTTTTAGCAGTACAGAGGTCTTTTATTTTTTTTACACTTATCATACCATGAATTCATAGGGAATGGGTTCCAGCAGCTCAGGATCCTTCCTGTTGGTTCTCACAGCGTGTGCCTCTCTGGGTGGAGCAGGCTGGCGCTTCAGTCGAACCCAGGTACCTTTCTCTTTGGCTTCCTTCTCTTTTTGATTATTTTCCTTCATGAGCTTCAGGAAGTGAAACTTGACTCAGAGTGCTTCATATGCTCAATATGTACATTCATTCCCTTGGCAAGAATCTTTCCCTTGTTTGTTTACCACAATGCCAATCGTATGCTGGGCAACACTGCAGACTCTTCTAGTTTTGCCATGGGAACATCTGCGGGGCATTCCGTTTTGAAAAGTGCCCATTCCCTTGACATCTACAATATCACTTTTCTTTTAGATTCATATGTTTGTGGCCAAAAACTCTTATATTTTCCAGAAGGCCTAGAGAACATATAGCAGGGGCCTCTCTTCTTCCCCTTTGTGTTAGTCATTTTGGTGAATTACTGGAACATGGTGGTTCCGGCTGAAAGGCCCAATTTCATTCTTTTCATGTGAGTATTCAGTTGCCCTAACACCTTTACATTTGTTGAAAAGACTATTCTTGGCCCATCGTCTTGTCTTGGTGCCCTTGTCAAAAGTCAATTGACCCATAAATGTAAAGGTTTATTTCTGGACTCTTACTGATCTAGATGTCTATTCTTATGCCAGTACCACCTGTCTTGATTACTGTGTAGTAAGTTCTGAGCTTAGGAAACATGAATCTTCCAACTTTGTTCTTCCTTTTCAGGAATATTTTGTCTATTTTGGGTGTCTGCAGTTTATCAGTTTGTCAATTTCTGCAAAAAAGCAAGCTGTGGTTTTGATAGGAACTGAACTGAATCTGTAGCTTAAGTAAGAAATATTGCAATCTTAATGAGTCTCTGATACATGAACACAAGAGGTCGCATCAGTAATATTTTAAGAACCGTCTTTACAATACTTTAATTTCCATCATATGGAAATAAAAAATAAATTAAAAGAACACTATACCATGCACAAAATAATGAATGACTCGACTCTGGCCTACTATTTGTTTGAGTATAATCGCTCATCATTTAGCAAGAGTTACAGAGCTTGCCATACTCTTTTGATTCTAATAATGACATCACTAAAGCTATCACCCAAGGAAATAATTCAAGGGAAAAAATAAGAAAAAATATGCTAAGATATTTATTGCAGTAGTTGCTATCACAGTGAAATACTGGGAAATAACAAGGAAACGGTCAAATAGCCCAACAATTTTCCAACAGGGAAATATCGAATTATTAACACAATGGAAATCTAAATGGTCTGCATACCAGTTATTTATAAAATGTTAAAACATGTAAACATTAGATTTATAAACAAAACTGAACAAAGTCTCATAAAGCACATTAAAGATCACAAAACAATTTGAAGTGAAACCGAATTTAATTATAACCGGACTATTTTTATGAAGTTGCTTAATGTCTTAAAATAAACTATGTGTTTTAAAATGAAAGGCCCTCCTTGTCACATGTTGTGGGACACGCAGAAGGACATGTTGTGACAACCCACTTACTTACATGTGATTCAGCATTCATGCTGCTGTGTAGCAGAATCAGGTTAGCAGAACAGCTATCACGGCCACCTAACAGCAGATTATGCATTTAACCCCTACCCTTCGGACCAGGGCTAATATAGGAAAGGAAAGCTCATCCTCTTATGCACAGTTAGCAGCTCCAGGGTATAAATCCATATTAACCTTCTACTTGCTTTTCAACCCAACAGCCTGTAAAGACAGAGTTAAACTCTAGCAATAGCACATGTATTTAACTTACTAGCAATTTTACTATTATCTTCTTATTTCAGTGAACCAAGTCATTAAACCACACAATATGCATTTATCTCATTGGGAAGTGAAGGCAAATACTTCCTTCATCTCTCCTCAATCTCTCATTCTGTGTACTTCTAAGAATAAATGGCAACCCAATTTTTGTGTGCCTGAAGTAATAAGGAGAACCACGTAGGACGGAGGAAGACAAGACTACACTTAGTAGAACTTCTGGGAATTATTTCTCTTCCTGCATTGTCTTTTTCCTGATCCTATAAATAACAACATTACATCGTGCTGGCCAGGCATGTTGCTCAAACACAGAGGGCAGACTTGCTTGTCAACAGATGCAAAGAAGCACTGCTACCAAATGTTAACATGCCCCAGAGACAGGCGCACGGGCCCAGGCCCTCCTCTGTATTTGGCGCTTCTGCCCTGGACCCTACTCTCCATGACCCCCTAGCCCCACAGGGTCTTCTGTCTCTTTTTCTGTCTGATAAATTAATCACCAGAGGGATCAACCTCCACTTTTCTGTTCCTGCCACAATCGTGAACTCATGGGCTAAAAAAGCCACACAGCCTTCCCACTTATTCTGGGAGCACCAATGAAAAATGTAATTTTATCTTAAAGAAAGTCTATAGAAAGAAAGCACTACAGCCAGTTTTTAAAAGGTACCTCAGACCACTGAAGACACCTGAAATAAAGATGGAATGAGCTCCAGAGACAGGACACACACATGCTGGGATAGAAGAAGTATAAATAAATGCCTTTCACACAGAACCTCATAGGTAATAGAAAATAGGGATAAAACCCCCCACCCTCCTGGAAGGAAACGGGACGTGAATATGTCGAAGTGGTTCCCGCAGATGCTGCTCAGCAGATGCTGCTCATGAAGAATAGAAACCACATCCTACCATATACCTGTCTCAGCAGGACAGGGATGGAGGGAAGGAAACTCAAAGCAGAGGAGCAGACTGTGGAGTGAGAAAGCTGTATTTCTCAGAAAGGACAAAGAAGGCAGCTTCAAATGAGAGATGGTATGATAAGGGCACACATACACATAAAGGTGAAGTTCATTATAACTGCTCAGTGTGGCCTCTAGGCCTCGTGCAAACTTCCATTTTGTCCTTGTGAAGTAGTACTGTAGTTGTAATTATTTGAGAGGCAGTTATAGCAAAGTGACTACCAGGCTGCATCTGTGGAGTACAGGGGCTCATGTCTTCTCATCTTGGCACTTCCAGCATGGGGCACAGATGTCATTTAAATCCAATTGCTTTTGATTTCATTTAAATGTATTTAATTCATTTCTGTAGAGTCATACTTCTTTAGCCAGCACATCAGAATCTAAACATCTGATTTGGTACGCTCCTTAGGAGGCCATCCTCTTTATTCTCACTGTCAAGACATTTTGGCACCCTCCTCAGAATTGGCTTTAGAAAATGGTTTGTGTGTCACACGAGAATAGTAGACAGTTCTTAATAACCAATTTCCTTCCTTAACAAAGAAATAATGTCACTCACACTGATCAATGGATTTCCTTCCAATAGACTCATACACTCTCACTCAACAAACATACATTGATGGTCAGTCTCATGCTAGCCCCAGACTTCTGAGTTTTAAAATGCCAACATGCAGGATATTCAAAAAGTATGGGTCCAAGCTCAGAAGATAGTTTCAAAATAGGAGCTCTCAAAGTGCTTGCATAATAGCAACTTCATTAGAATATGTTTATCAACTTTCATTCATTCAAATATTTGAGCACTTATTATAAATACAGATACAGATAGACTAATATTAAAAATTAGTTTTATCACTAGCTGTACCATATAAAGTATATATACAAAACTATGTATATACATAAAACCAAATACATGTATCTATATATTACATACTACGTAGATTGTTAAAACTGAAGGGGAGGAAAGTCATGCAAAGCTGTATTGTTTAGAGAAAAAAGAGGATAAGAGAAATAAAAAGTTTATTAAAATGTAGGCTTGTCCCTAACACTTTTTAAACAATCAAGAAACACACTCAATCACTCGTTTATGAATGGACTTAGCACTACCATAGTCTTAACAGAATGCAGTGGGGAGAAGCAAAGGCAGTAACGGAAGAGAATTCTTTCTGCAGCCTGGCTAAGAATCAGTCACAAAGAGCAGAGGTGCTCTCCATCCTGAGGTACAAGTGGACTCCACGCATCACCAAAGGTGTAGAAGTTACTACTGTGTCAAGTTAGGCTGTAACAGCAGAAAATAATGAAGCCACTATACAACAAGGGCGATGCAAGTGGCAGGATAGGGGTGGGTATGTTAAAGACAAACTTCCCATGAGGACTCCAAATTATCCGAAAACATGTAAAAAGTTGTTAATGGTATTAGAAAATGCACATAATGTGAAAATAACGAGTATAGGAAAATGAAAACTAACCAGCACATATTGAGCTCATCACCCTGTATGATAGTAAGCTTACATAAAAGCAGCTATTAAATAATTTTGCAGATTCAGAGTCACTGAAGAAACTAAATCAGTGTCACATGATGCAACTGCCTAAATCAGAGCCCCGACCATGTTCTGTGTTTGTTGATAAAAAGATCTCAAGGGGCCCTATCTCAAACGCTCACTGAGAAGAAAAAGATTCGTTGCAAATTCATCGACTGAGCCCTGGGTTTTCATAAACTGAGTTGGAACTTTACAGGCCTTACAAAGCCTTTGACAAGAGCCATATACAGCCTCTCCGGGCAGAGTTCCTCATCTGCAAACGAAGGATGTCACCATCTGATAGCTTCCTACAGGGTTACTTGGGAAGATTAATGAAATACTGGTGTCTGGGCACCCTGAGGATAATATCAATAATATTTCAAGTTCGCCATAAAATCCTTTTATCCTCTGCACCTATGAGAAGGGCCACACAGAAACACTCTTCACTGGGCCCTCAGGCTACAGCTCACTAAACCATCAGTAACCGATCTTTTAGTCTTTTTTTCTTTAAACAAAGTATCAGTTGGGTAAGCAAGCTGCTCACAGTGGAGTTCTAGCATCTACTACTTTATTCAGATCACAAATATCTCCCCTAAAAGAGACTAAATGCCTGCTAAGAGCTATAATGTTGACTGTGTGCCGCCCAAACCGTATTTATAAGAATACTTTGATGGCACTTATGGCTTCCTCATTTCTAGACCCAACTCAGCAACAATGAATGACCCCTTACTTATTGCACTCACTCAGTCCCTAATAAGAATGAATTGTGGCATAAACTAAAACCACACCAAATTAAGTATTTTTATGGGGGGAAAAAGTTATCACTTTAGCTAAAAATTAAGCATTTTTGTTGTAAAATGAAAAATAAACTAAAATGACTAGCATAACAAATCTTGACTTTTACATTTCTATTTAACAGCTTCAAAACCCAGTTTAGAGCATTCACTGAGCAGTGGAGTACAGAGTCCTAATAAGTGCCTGAGGCTATGGTACCTTACTGCTGGGTTGCACACACTTCTAAACTTCAGGCTCTCATTCCCGGTCAGCAAATCTCTGATGAACAACTAAACCTAATATCATGTTCAGTTACTCAAAATGTATGAGGCTTACCCTTTAAGAAATTTACATCTAAGAAAGCACTTACCCTGTACCCAACTTTCATTTCAGAAATGGTCACTGAAGTGGAAAGGCTTAGTCAATTTAAAATTTCCTTTTACAGTGCTATTTCCTCCTGCACAAACCCAGGAGACTAGAGAAACTTTAATAGCCTGAATAGCCTTCCCTACGTGTAGGACCATAACCTGAGCTTGAAAGAAAAGAACACAAACATGTAGACCAGACTGCACAAAAGATTGATCAGAACTGTATTTTTAAGATAGCAAGAGAAAAAAGGGAGAAAAATAACTGAAGGCTCACGAGTTTCACAGAAAATTTGTTTCAAGAAAAGGGGAAGAGGAGGAACTCGGACGTGGGTTTACAATAATTTCGATCCTACTGAGTTTTCTGTTCTGTTTCAATAATAAATTATTAGTATAATTTCAAAAATACAACTTCCATATATGAAGGTGAAGAGTCCTCAGATTTAAGGAGCACTTCATGAAGGAAATAAATTACTGGGGAACTAATATACACTCCACTGCCAACCCCCCAAAATTAGTGAACAAAACACCACCGTGCTCATGAAAGCATTCCTAGGCCAAAATCTTCAAAAGCACTCATGGAGTTTGCTGGGGGCTGACTTCTAGTTCTGACTGTGCTAGCCTGGTTAACTGGAGGACAGAGGTTGTTAAAACCTCACACTGATTCACTACCAGCTGTTGGTGAGAATATGGGTGGTGCACCTAGCATACAGCCACCTTCTTTCCTTTGTATGATTTCTTATAAATATTTTCATTTTTCTTCAAATCCTGATGTCCTCAAGTGAGCAAAGAAAAAACAAGGCACAAAAGAGAAATAAAGTACCTGCTCCCTCCCCCCGCTCCCACCCTCCCCACCCCACACAAGGACAGGGCACATTCTGTTTCTGGAATGAGACAGCCTGGCCTCACTTGCTGGGTGAGCTTGAAAGTCACTTAAAGCCCTCTTGGATCCCTGTTCTTTTCTATGAAACGCCGATGACAATTTTGTATCTATGTCATAATGTTGTTCTGGGGATTAAATGGGATAGCAAGTGTAATGCTCCTGGCACAATAGCTAGCCAAATGAAGCACACACACAAAAATAACAAAAGCTACTACAATTTCAAAGTTGATGCTTTCAAAGTTATTGCATTTAAGCAATAACTTGTGCATAAATCAACTGTTAGCCAAGATGAAAATTTAGAAATAGATTGTCAGTAATTCCAAAGAAGAGAAACACTGTATTTTGTGTTCTTCAACTTAGAACAACTAATACTCCTCTGCCTCCAGCTTAGAGCACACCGAACTCGTCTCATTACAGACGCGGACTCTCATCCTGCTTCGCCCACGTCTCCTGAACAGAAGGTAACTGAATAACATCCTGGATTCCTGGAAGAGTCTTTCATAGCACTCGTAAAATGAAAGAAAGGCACAAGAACAAACTATTCCTTGGCCTTAGGACATTCAGGCTCATAGCGATACTAGTCCTCAAGCAAGAATTATACATGTGATCAACAGAGGCTTTAAAAAGTTGGGGAAGGCACAGTACCTCTAATCGTTGTATGCGTCCCTTGAAAAACATGAAGAGGGAAGAATTGGGATAAGCAGCTTCTTTTTTGAGAAGAATTTCCTTTGCTTCATCCAGGCCTGCTTTGTTATCACTGCCATCCAAGGCGAAAAACGGGCGGACTACAGTATGATACCAGAGCAGAGCTAATCTAAAGGAAAAGGGAGAGAAACATTGAGCAAAAGACTTTTCTTATGGAGCTTCTACTTTTCAGAACACCAGTATGTGCTCGTCCAATGTACACTCCTTCCAAAGGCAGTCTCTGAAGTAAAACCAGAGTATCTTTCCCCCTTTTAATTTTATCAATATTTGGAAAACTGCAACTTTGACACAACATATAAACCAGCATACTCCCTTCCACCAGGTGAGAAGAGAATCAGATGATAGAAGCATTTAGCTCCTCTGAGGCTTCTAGATGAATCTCTGACATAAATCTCTGAATTCTACATTTTATTCATCAGTGCATAAATTAGAAACAATAACTAGTTACCGTGAATTTACTGTCCTCTCATAATAAAAGCATTACCTTTTACAAATGGAAAAATGTTTTCTCCTGTGTTCACAAAAGTTATACTAAGCCTCAGAATCTGAATTTAAATACAGGAGCCACAGACAAAATTTATGCTTCATTGGGTTATAATAAATGAGAGTACCACATAAAAGGCTCTTTCTCTGGCCTTTGAGGATGCTCAATTTAAAAAAACAAATAACTAAATCAGTCACTTCAAACTCACCCGTTTCAAGAAAAATGCCATGTTAAAATAGGTAAACAAAATACACTCATTGGGATCTGCTTTAATGAATAGACAAAAACGTTTTAACCAACGCAACACAGATTTTTACCTAAATGCGTTTCAAGCATGCTCATAAATTTAGTTCTTGTCTGGAGATCAGGTTAATTTATATTATTAATTTAATTCATTCCTTTCTCAGAAAATAAAAAGATATAAATAGACAAATTATCACAAGTTAAAAATCTGTTAAGTCAAATTGATAAGGACCACTGTTTGTGTAATTTAATGAGTCTGGGGAGGAACAAATATCTTTGAAATAAAAATTAATGATCTTCTTAATAGCTACCAAGTAATTAAGAGTTAACATCCAAAGTTCTCAATACTGACATGAGTAGAACTAAAGCTCACTAAGATTCTCTGTGATATCAACATTTTTTGGAAAAATTTTGATAAGTGGTAAATGTCAAAGGATATCTAGTATCTGGTAAAATTACACAAATTGCAAATGGTAGATATTTACCAGATTGGAAAAAAACATCATGTCATTTTTAACTGATGGAGAAATGGGCGAATCCTTGCTGTGGACAGAACAGTCTTCTGTTTAAATAACTGTCATTTAAGTTTAGACTGAACAACTTAGTACAACTCGATTTAGTTGAATAGCACAAAATATCCAAGCCACATGAAAGAGACCAATGGACTAACCAGATTCATCAAGGAAAACTATCCAATATGAAGATAAAAGAATAAAAATTTCAGAATCAGAAAAAAGTCTGATCAATGTTGGTATCCCTTAAGTCCAAAAATCAGAATCATGCATCTCAGTGATCATGGTAAAGGTCACAAAAACTGCTTATAAAATCATTTCAGCTTGAAGAATAGGATCATATTTACCAGTTTAAAACACAGGACTCATGAGACTTAAGAACAGTGCCTTGTTCTCCAAAGGCAGCTCATAAACACCACCAAAAACACAGTCCTTGACATGACAGTAAAAGACGTAAGTCATGGCATCATGTCAACCAACCAGGCATTTTACCTGAAGTCTCCTTTAAAGGTTTTGATTGTTGTTCACTTACTTTCAACACTATATTATCTACCAAAGCATTGCAATATAGCTACTCACGTAGCTAAAGGGGCCTTCATGTCCTTACTTTCGCTTGCATACATCAGTGAAGAAAGCCCCTGTAGGCGGTCTCCAGGAAAACCCAGCAGGTTGATGATTTTGAGCAGGTTTGGGGGCACCATGGATATGCAAAGGTGAAAAAGGCCATATCCAAAGCTAACAGCACCTTTCAGTCTGTTTAGAGACTCCTCAGACACCCCTTCAGTCACAATGTGATTATCATTTGCAGCATCAGAAGTCAAGGGCTCTTCAGTTAGCTTCTTCTGATACAGTTCCTGGAGGGCATTGATGTCCAGATAGCATTTATTGTAAATCTTCCAGGCTTTCCTAAGGATCCACCCACCTTTTATATACGCTATAAGAGAAAGGGAGAAAAGCATGAAAAAAATAAGCATTCAAAATAATTTTCCTGTATTAGTAATAAGGGATAGTGAAGAACCACCTGAAACTCAAGCAAAATTTTAAAAAACAAAATAAAAATTATCACCTATCATTGCATCTGGTTCTTCACAGGGCTTAAATTCTTTACTTGTTGTCTGTTTCCCTTTACTACACTGGATGACCCCTTGGCAAAAACCATGCATTATTTTGTTCACTATTGTACCAAGCCCCCCACACATTAGCTAGGTCATAATATATAATGTATACTGAATGAAAGAATGACGAATGATGACGAGCATGCAAGTATCACTTGAATCTGACTTTTTCCCCATGCATTCTGTGACACATAAACCTCCACTGCATCTCTGAACGTCCAAAGTGCTTTCCTGATAACCCTCTTTTATTAACTCTTCCATTTGTCTACCCTGTGTTTCATTCCCCCTCGAGAGCAAGCTCTAAGTCTAATTCACTACTAAATTTATACCCAGGCACCAAACATGGAGACTTGCCCCCAAAATAAAACAAGCAAACAAAAACAATATTTATTGGGTGAAGAAATGGCCAGTTTAATTAATAAAAAAGTCATAGTGTTAAACGCAGAAATGCAAAGAATCCCCAATTCATCTCCATCTAATGTCTACTAGTGGCTTAACCACCCCTTATTAGGATGGCTGTATTTGGTGTATGACAGCGACTCTCACACAGAGGGGGAAAATCGGTTATTTTTAAAGCTGCGTCCATTAGTTCCCTGAGGGCAATTTTCTTAAAAGACCCTTCCTGGGAACATGTGCCACAAAGAACATGTGCCACAGAGAGAAGACCTGGGAATCAACCCACTCTATGCCCGCGGCCCCTCTCAGATAAGCCCTCAGGTCCCATCCCAACCTTTCCTCCTGCAAACGTTTTTCTCTTCTGATGAGGAAGGGAAGGGGGAGCTGATTTATTTATGTTTATCTGAGGGCATCATCACCCCATTTTTAAGAAAAAGGTCTTCTGCAGGGATTTTTCTGTAAAAGTATTCTCTCGTAAGTGCAGAAGAGAGCGTATCCACTTGGCACTGTTACCAATATGGCACCAACACTCTGACCTCAACGTACAAACAGAAGACAGCATGAACCAATCCTACATTTCCAGGACCTTTAGAACAACAGGAAAAGAAGTTTTGAAAGAGTTATTTTTAAATTACAGAAAATGTGTAACATAAAATCTGATATCTAAGGGTCCAATCGCTGAACTGAAAGGGATCTAAGAATACATGGTACGTGCAGAAAAGAGTTAACACAGCAGGCTTACTGCTATCCTTTGAAAGACCTGCTTACATTGTTGGTCCTCGGCTGATATCTGGGAACTTGGATTTGGGAGGGTTCCCACCATTCACAGAACTGATAAGAGTGGCTCGCTGTGCCTATACTGTTGGTACAAACAATGTCTTTTATGTTGAACACCTGCTTTCCTTCTGGCAGTCTGGAATTTGGGTACATGCAAAGCACAGGGTGCCTACATGGAAGCGTCCCATAAAAATTCTGGACCCTGAGTCTCTAATGAGCTTCTAAGTCGGTAACATTTCACCTGTGTTGTCACACTCATTGCTTTGGGAATTAAGCACATCCTCTGCAACTCTACTGGGAGAGGACCCTGGGAAGCTTGTGCCTGATTTTTCCTGGACTTCTCCCCCTGCACTATTTTGTTTGCTGATTTTGCTTTGTATCCTTTGCTGTTAAAGATCAAAGCCATGAGCAGGATTATAGGCTGAGTCCTCCAAGCAAATCATTGAACCTGAGGGTCTTGAGGACCCCCAATCCATGGAATCAAGCTATTATTCGACTTAAATGTATTAATTTTCTGACAAATAATGACCGTATCTCCTATGAGATCACAATTCAAAACATAATCATTCTACAAGTTCCAGATTCTTAATGTCCTATAGCCTAAGTGCAGTGAAAAGAATGCTATAAGACAGGATGAACGAGCAAACCAAATCACTCTATAAAAGCTTTTTTAGAAAGAGAACTATTTTTATAACTTTGTAATTATAAAATACATGTTTGAAACAATGTATTTACATTCAGTTCAATTTAACAAAAACATTTACTGAGCACATACTACATTTCAGGCACTGAACAAGAAATGACACAAATCCTGCCTTCAGGAGTCTCAGTGACTTTTCCCCTCCTAAATAGAAATATTGTGGGAAAGGAAAGGTTTGAGAAAACTCTGGAGCGTCTCTGTATGCTAGCAAAGTGTTTCGGTCATTCAAATATGTGCACAAACATGAAAGATGACTCTCAGTTATGATCCAAAAAGCCAAAAACTGAATAGGAAAATGTAAAAAGAAAACAATGGGAAACTAACATATATTCTTGAAATAGGAAACTAGCACACATACTTGAGAACACAAAAGCAACTGGGATCTAACTGAAGTGAAATAAACATTGGCTATGAATTTTAAAAAATGAAGGAAAACTTGCAAAACCTTAAAAATATTAATCAGCTATTAAGTTCCCATTTTGGTTTAGGACTGTGCTTGGCACCTGAGGAACACAAAAGAACTATAAGGTACAAATAATATCAGCCCTCCAAATGCCCACAATAAAATTAGAAAATAAAACAAATAAGAAAATAAGTGTGTATGATAGGACTATATTTATGTATATGCTCCACTGGGTAATACACAGAAAAATGAAAACAGTGTTGACATTATGAATAATTTTTTTTTTTAATTTCTGTTTTCTCACTCGATTGTTTTCTATGTAATAAATACATAAATTAGAAAGCACAAATTAAGTATTGCAAGATTTTAGAAGGAAACTTGACGCCCTTCTATCCCCATGCCTAACTGGAAATTTAGAGGGGAAAATGTAACTCCATTTTTCATCCTGCATTTTCCAGGCTACTGTAGTGTTATTAAGGAAGTGAAGCTGCCATTAAGGGGAAGGCAGGATTCCAGGCGAGAGAAACAGGAATGTGGGTATGGAGGCACAGACGGACAAGTTGTTTACAGGCAGAGCCAAAAGGGGCACTGGGACAAAAGGGTGTAGGGATGGCGTGCTCTGATGATGGCGGCCCCTGCTGTCCAGCTGAGGAAGGACACCTGCACAGAAAAGCAGGGAATTTGTACAACTGGGGTTGAAGGGACTAGTGCTAGGGAAACCATCCAGATCTCAGGTGAAGAGTTACAGAAAAGGATGGTAGCAATAGAAACAAATATAAAAATCCACCAATGCCAACTTCACAGAACTCAGTTAATGAAACAAAACAACGTGATAAAAACTCCATTTTTATATGAAATGAAATGAATTCAACATGTCTTTGATTGTTTGCCTAAGAGAGGCGTTTAGGCGCCCATTGTTTAAAAGGACATGTTAAAATTTATAGTAACAAGTACCAATGCCTTTAATTTGAGCCAAGTAAATAGAGCCCAAAGCTTTGACTAAGTCAAAGATTAGAAACTGAAATATGTGCAAAACGAACTGAATGCACATGTAGAGGGAGATTTTGTTTTTACAACTTTGTAAGTTCACTTTGGCACTGAGACAGGTATCCCAGGACTTGTTCTACTACTCCCAGTCCTAAATACTGTGACTAAAACGTCTGAGGACAGACAGACCCTGAGTGGATGAGCAAAGGCTGAGTGAGGGTCAGGGCAGGGCGGGCAGCATACAGCACCTCAGCTCCTGCAGGAGGGACTCTTAGCTCAATGGCCTATCAATGTGGTCTGTAAGCACACATCTTCCCAACAAGCAGAGAAAGCAGTAGTCAAGAGCCTACACTCTGCACAGCCTTCCATATGACTCTTTGGAAAGGTCAAATATAAATCATTCAGCCAGTATTATCTGTGCCTGTGGAGGAAGACACAGAGAGCAGAAAACCAAAGACCATTTGCGATCCCCTACTGGTGCCAGCTTTAATCAGCTGGGACATGTAGGGGAGAGAGGAAACCCTGTCCCCATGAACGGGCAGGGGTGAAGTGAGGGGGTTCTTCCTGGGAAAGGGCAAGAGTTGTCTGGTAGATGAAAATATCAAGTTATCCCAAAGTGAGTTTGGAAAAAAATTTGTAGATGTTTCAGCAGAGATTGTATCTGGTGAGAGTGCGCCTACCATAGCATTCTGTTTGTTCACTTGTTCTAGATGAGGCTGGTTATCCCTAAAAGGGAAGGTAAATTGAGGCTTGCCTTTTCTATTATCCACATAATAGACTTTGAAAGGGAAAACAGATGATTTAGTTTGAACTAGGTATTATTATCTTTACCCTGTCAACAGACTTCCAATAGACTCACTTCTCCAATCCCAGGTATTTTGGGGGCTCCTTAGGGTTCAATACCATGCATCTCTTTCCTGAATGGCATCACCCTTCCTGTAATTCACATATTACAAACCCCACATGTGCTAGGCAAGGGCACTATATCAGGTGCCAGGGACACAGGGAAGAAAATGGACTTCCATTCCTTATAAGCCTGCTCAGGGACAGAATCAGGGATCCTTGATCTCCCCAGGCCAGGGATTAGGAACTGCTCATACCCTGTGCAACCTCTATGACTAACTTACATGTCTACGGGTTAAAGTACCGAGGAAAGAGTAAGGATTTGGAATATATAAGATGGAGTCATTTTAACCAAGCTGTTAAAATATTGCCATTACAAATATTGAAGCATGAGGAAATACTCCATTCTTGTTCTAACTAGCCTGGGAACTTAATTTTTTTTTAACTTTCCAGTCTTACATCAATGCCTGGATATACATCTGGACCTCCAGGTAACTTTCTAATTACCCACTGAAGGACTCACATATTCAGGCCACCTGGTTACCCCCTGAGGACTCATGTATCCAGACCTGATTGCACCCATCTTCAAATCACCTGGCATCCATCATCCTGACGGCCTGACATCTGAGCGATAACCATCCTGTACCAATCCTAGGGCTAAGAATGCAGGGCTGATCATTCTCAAGAATGTACTTTTTACTATAAGAACTTTTAACTTTTCTTTCTTCTTTGGAATACTTCTGGATTTTTGCCAAGCTGGGTATTTCTAGCAAAGCCTCCAGACTCTCTTTAAGTTTGTTGCACAGTTATCACTGTGAATTATAATGTTTTTACTCCTCTTTTTTCCCTTCTAAACCATCAGTTCCCTCAGGGAAAGAGCTACATCTCCCTCATCTCTAGACTATTAGCACCTATCACCTTGCAGTGTCTGACACATAGTAAGTGCTCAATAAATATGAGGAAAGAGACTGCAGGTAGACACAAGTCCCTCCCCTCAAGGAGTTTACAGCCTAATACTGTGGCAGACATGTAAATAAAATTTGTATTGCTGTGCTATGAATGCTCTGACTGGCTATGTACAGGGTACATGCAGAGCAACAAAGGTCTGATGATGAAGTCAGCGAGGAAGGAGTCCATGAAGTAAGTTGGTCTGGGCTCACCTGGATGGGCAAGAGAGAAGCATAAACGGGCTGGGGGAGTTCCAAGCTGAGGGTAGTCTGCACAAAGACATGAGGCAGCAAAGGGCATTCAGGGCACTGCAAGGAGCTCTGCTTAACTAGATGCGGTGGCGAGAAGGCAGGGAGGCTGGGAAGGGAGCCAGGTCCCTACATGCCTCCTGAGGAAGGAATTTAGACTTTACCTTGTAGGTAACGCAGAACAGCTAAGTGTTTAAAGCACACATGTATCAACTTTTAGAAAGATGGCTCCAATGGCCACATACAGAATGTGGCCTGGAGAAGCATGTGAGTCAACAGCAGGCAGTTATACGACTCCAGGGGCTACTTCCTTAGGGCCTGGGGAGAAAGTAGGCATGGGCCGTGAGGGAGAAGGCCTGAGAAACTCCGGCTTCTCAGCCACTTGGAGGGTGGTGGCTCAGGTAACCAAACCTAGGTGTTGGGAAAATGGTGAGAACACTAGGAATTCAGATGTGACATGGCTCAGTTGCTGGTTCTGTCATCATTAACAAGCTGTGAAAATCGTTCACCCTCAACCGAATCATTCAGCCTCAACTGCCTTACCTGTAAAATAAGGCAAACAATTTGAGGAAAATTTATTGTTCATATATTATGCCAAACAAAAAGTCAGACATGGGGCCTGTCATGCAGGGTGTCATGCAGGGTCTCTGGTCCTGCTCCCCACATAAGAACGCAGGATATGGTGAGGCCAAAAAGGAACACCCATGGAGCCACAGACAGGGGAGTCATACCACTATAGTCTCGCTGGCGCCTGGGTTGGAGACACAGGAAGCAGGATCCACACGATCCACAACCTGCCGTCTGCTTCTCTCTGTCAACCAACCCCACTTGCTAGCTGCAATCTGCCATGCTAACTGCAATCCACTTTTGCTACCATCTTCTTCCTAGCCCCTATTTTCTGCTAGTGTAGCTACGGGAGTTATATTAGTGGCCAATGGCTCACTGGTTACAGCTGATGGCCATCCAGTCACAGTTGGTGGCCATTTACTACCTTAGCCAGCACCTTTCCACATGAGGGTGAGAGCTGCACTCCTGCCTCTGTCCCCACAGGGCCTATCTTCAAGTTCACAAGGAAATAAAAGAAACATAAAAGAAGGTGGCAAGTGCCATAATATAGGTTTTAAAAATAATTTCTTTTTATTACAAAAGTAATTAATATATGTTCACTGAAACAAAAGGCCCTGAATATTAAAAAGATACTTACAAAGTAGTATGGGAAAATGAAGAGAGATGGAGCAATTCATTATAAAGAAGATCAAATGAGGTAAAGGACAAGAACTGTAATAAAAGTGTGAAGCATGACAAAATTCACACACACTCATGTCTACCTGGAGCTCAGGTAAGCGTGTGCACCCCCACCCACTCTGTGCTACCCACTCAAGGGGTAGGGGAGGGGCACCTATAACAAACATCCCAAGAAGGAGTTTCTCCCCCAAGAAAATTATCCATCAAAAATGTTTTCTAAGAAATGGACCCCAGCGAAGAAGTGCATAAATATTTTATAGTTTAATAAACCAGTGTGTTTCTGAAAGGCAAATAAAACCCACTTTTGGTTATGTTTGTTTGAAACAAATACTGAGCTATTCATAAAGCAAATGACTACTATTTACATTTATTAGAAACTGAGGTTCTCATGCATGTCAGAATTTTTATTTCAATATCAATATTACATTCAATAAACACTATGGCTTCAGGAAGAACCAAGAGCACTGCTAAAAATCTATGATAAACAGGATTAAATAATTAATTAGCATCAACCTACTGGGAGAATGCATAAAGGCCATTTTACAAGGTAATTTGTTAAAGAAATACAGTTTATGGATGAAATATAAAAATAGGTTTGAAATGAGAAACAAAAACTCATAGACACAGACAATAGTTTAGTGGTTACCAGAGGGTAAGGGGGAGGGGAGTGGGAGATGAGGGTAAGGGGGATCAAATATATGGTGATGGAAGGAGAACTGACTCTGGGTGATGAACACACAATGGGATTTATAGATGATGTAATACAGAATTGTACACCTGAAATCTATGTAATTTTACTAACAACTGTCACCCCAATAAACTTAAAAAAAAATTAAAAACAAAAAAAAAATAGCTTTGGCTTCACTAATAACAAAAACAAACAAAAAAAGCAGAGAATATCTGAATATCTGAGATGAATTATTAAATAAATTACAGAATGTTCATATGATAAACCAATATGCTATTTGTTAAAATTATATTTTGAAACTGAGTTACAGGGGAAATATGTAAAATATAAACTAGGAGGGAAACGTAGGATACAAAACACTATAGATTCGATTTTGGAAAAGAAATACAAAAAAACATAAAACAGATTATTACAGATCAATAAAGAGAGTGATTTTTCTCCAAGTGGTGAGATTAGTGATGACTTGCTTTCTTTCTTATTTTTCTCTATTTTCCAAATTCTCTTTAACAATATAGAGGGTATCAAAAAAATGTATACACATTTTAAGAAAGGAAAAAACTTTATTAAAATTGTAACTCTCAATATATACCGATAACAAAAGATGAATACAAGTCATACGTACACATTTTTTGGCACCCCCGGTATTTAGTAATTTTATAATCCGAATAATTTAAAAATAAATACTAACTGGTGATACTAAATTTCATGAGGGCAGGGACCATGGCCTCTGTTTGCTCATGTAACACAGTGCCTAACACACTGTATGTACTCAATAATTATTTGTTGAATGGACCAATGAATAAACAAATGAAGGTCAGATACACCCTCTTAAAATTTTTGTATACTTTCAGACTGATAGAAGAGTTGCAAGATTAATACAAAGAATTCCCAGATACCCTTTCCTCTGATTCCCCAAATATTTTACTACATTTGATTTAACCTTCTCTCTTAACAGATTTTTTCTTAATGGCTAAAATTAGCTCCTTAAAAAGGTCCTTGAGTATCAGGAAAAAATACAAAATCACAGATCACACCAGAGCTCCTGTCTTAGCACAAGAGGTCCAGAAAGTTCTGTTACTCTTTTACATATATGTCAGTATGGAGCTCCAATGGGGACCTTAATATTATTACATTATAGAAAATTCACATGAGCTATAAGCCCTCGACCATATAAATAAGTTATTGGGAGAATCCTGAGAATTAAAGAGAAAAAAAAGATTAAACCAAAGCAAAGGCCAAAGTACAATCATAGAACATATTTAAAGAAAAGGATAGATTCTAGGAAGTCCAAAATTTGGAAAAATAATAGTTAGATTCCACTTTTAACCTGAGCCAAATAAAAACAAAGCATCCTCAAGTATGAGATAGAGAGAAAAGAATTGAAGAGAACTAGTTTCTGGGAGTCTAGTAAGGAACGTGTGTATTATAACTTAGCAGCAATATACCCTTCTTAATTCAAGGGTTGGAAGAAAATGCTTTTCTGATTGTGAATTTTAATTGATTTCCATTTTGAATTTTCATTTTCCCCCCAAGTATTCTATCTACCAAAGTGGCAGATTTCCACTGTCAGTATCAGAGAGGCACACAGCCACATAAGCAGAAGAATTAGTGTCAATGTCAGGCAGTCTTACAGCGAGCTATTAGAAAGTCACTGTGAGTCTATATTACTCAAGACACTAAAGCTAGAAAACTGGGAAAAACATTTTCCTTGAACAAATTAATTAAGAAATTAGTTTATATCCCTTTCTAAAGGTTGTTCAAATGTAGATCATTCAAGTGTATATTAGGAAATCTTTAGTATGTGCTCAGGTCTTCAATAACAATTTCCAGAAAAATTTAAATTTAAACTAGTTATATTTAGGTGTAAAGGTTATTATCACAACTTTATTCCCACCAGAAAAATCTATCTAAAAATCAATCCATCCATCCATCCATCCATCCATCCATCCATCCATCCATCCATCCATCCATAGTAATTTCCATCCATCTACTGGTAATTTCTCTAAGTATGACAACTATCTTGAGACAAGAGGATGAAACAGACTTTGGTACTAAAAGTACCAAACACTAAACACACCTTAAGCAACTGTGGTTTCAATTTTCCAAGTAATAAATCAGTATCGTGACCCAAAAGGTGCCACACATTTTCAAAGACTGAGATATGAGGCGTTCTAAAGAAAGATTATTACCCATTGTGTTCACTGAATAGTGAAAGCCGTTAAAAACAATGCTTCAGCATACCTGACAATTCTTGTTTTACAAACGAGAGCACAGCCAGGTAAACTTGACAGTCGGCTATGATTATCTGCCTCTGAAGCCGATCAACCATAGAAGGGGTAGATTTTCGGACATCAACCTGTTTGGTGGGAAGAAAGCACACACTGATTAAGTCACGCACAAAAACAATACTCCTTCCATACAATCTTTAGTTTATTGTGCAAAATAATTTCACTGAAACAAGGCAGTTACTGAAAGCCAAGACCAAACTGATACCATGAGCCTGGTAGTTCTATATTCCCATTTGGTCTAGCTTTGCTTTGATAACAATATAATGCTGAAAAGCATTATAACTGAAAGACATATTCTAAATGATAAAAACTAAGCTCATGGAAAACATAAAAGCCAACAGAGAACTTCAGAGTTTTACCTTTTTTAAAACAATGTAAGTTGTTACTTATCCAAAATAAAAATCACTAAAGATATAAAACATTCCCCAAAGTAGATAACCTGAAAAGCCACTTTGAGGCCATCTACCTTCAGGAAAGATTGATATTAGGGTTCATTTCTCACTGGGATGTGAGGGTTAGAAACTGATTACATTTTAAGTTGGGAGAAGACACCCTGGAATTAAAAATTAGCTTTGAATTAATCAGATGCCGAACTTGAAATTTAAGTCATAACCTCTAAGCTGACTACCTCTATAAAATACTAGTTTATAGCCCTCACTAATGGTTGCTAAAATGTAGGTCATTTAAGTATTTTAGGAAATTCTCCATTTTAGGTCTTCAAAAATAAATAAAATAAGCAAAAAAAACCCAAAACCCTATTTTTTATAAGTTATTAGTCTTTATTGTAAAGACTGTTTCTAAATGAAGAAACATCATTCTGAAATAGAACACTGCATTCTTAATACAAAGTAAATAAGCAAAATAGCTTTCATACGCTTTCACAATGATATAAAAAATGAGAGGATTTTTGCAAATATGACCATAGTATACACAACAAAATGATCAGTTTGCCTTTTTTCTAGGTTAGCATAATTTATCATGGTCACAGGTGTTCATGATTTAGTCCCAGTACTCATTGCTTTGTTTGCTTAGGTAAAAGTCAATCTATTGATGCTTTGGTTTCTTTGCTTGTAATAAGACCTACTCTGCAGGGTTGTTGGAAGGGCTAATAAGATACTGCATGTGACAATGCTTTTTAAATTGCAAGGACCCATTACAAATGTTAAATATTAACATATATGCTAGGCATGATACTAGATACTGAGGACAGACATGTAAATAAAGGTACAGTTGAATGAGGGAAGGTTGATCTTATTACCATGTAATGTGTAGTAAGCGCTCTGAAGGACAATGTGTAAGGACCTATGAGAACCCATAGGAGACACAACAAGGTTTGGGGGCTCAGGCAAGAGTCCTTGGAGAAAATGACATTTCAGATGAAGTAAAGAATGAGTATGAAGCAGGTCAAGAGGGAGGGGAGTGTCCTAAGCAGAGGAAAAGTAAGTGCCAAGGCAGTCACATTAAGGAGCTTGGACTTATTGCAATGGCAATGGTGGGGGACAGGGACACTGAAAATGAAGCCAGCAACAGATTATTTGCATTTTAGTGACTGTATTATGGAGAATGAATTAGATAGCCATAAGATAAGAGGAAGAAATGCCAGTGAGGGCTATCTTATGAAAGTAGAGTTGGTGGCTGACTTAGGGAAGTGGCAGGAGGATGGGGAGAAGTAGATGAATTCAGGCGGTATTTAAGAGAGTCAACAGGACTTGCACATTGATTAGATGCAAGGTTTGTAGAGAGTGCAATCAAGAGAAACTCTGGCCTTTCTGGAGCATTAGGACACAGCACTCTCGGCCCATCAGTGGCTTTTTCATGGTGGACATCATAAACAAGAGCAGAGGTGAAGCAACCTGGACTGATATGAAGGAGCAGAAAAGACAGGTGGCTTTTGATGACTATAACCAACAGTCTGATTTGTGAGCTAAATAAGTGACATACGTGAGACCCCTGGGTACTCCAGAAATATCAGGGGTAGGAGGCTACCTCTCCAAAGCCTAGAACTTTAGCGCTGAAAAATCAAGAAAAGTGGATTATGGTTATTATTGTGACTTTATTTGTAACCAAAGGCTGGTGAGGCCTGGGAAAGGTAGGTAAACAGCTGAATTCCTGAATTATGCCAAAATGTACTGTATATGAATTGCATATATGAAAGCCTGATTTCAAAGCCCTTGCTACGTGGCCCATTATGGAAGACGATAATGTTAAGATACCTTAAGAACGTGCACTGAATGGCTCTAATGACTGAAGGGGGCTTCTCTTGTTTTAAGAAATACATTTTACATGATCAAAAGCCATAAGAAACACTTGGTGCTTTCAGCTATATTCTAAATACCAAAAACTAAGGAAATGAGCAATGTTTTAAATAAGTGGCACACAGTTTGTAACCTAAGGGTATGGTACTTACATTCTTCTTAATTTTATTCTTGATTGTTTCAAGTACTCCAGCCTCTTCACTTTCGCACAGCTTTTCTGTAGTTTTTAAGTCATCACATGCCAACTGCATCTTTTCTTCCTCAAATGTCATCATGGCATTCTTCCAAGAAAGAAATAAGGAAGGAATGAATGAATCAGTAAGTGTGTGAAAATTTAGACCAATTTATTAGGAAACATCAGTTAGTAGGTGTTCTTTGAAAAATCAGTCTTTTCAGGGGCCATTGCAATGGGTTCACTTACAAAGAACTCACTTTATAGCAACTACAGTGAAAAATTCCACTGACAGCTTGTTTCCATGCACCTGATCCTGGTAGATTTTTTCAGGTCACACTTGACTGGGTAGGGGCAATCCCTTCTCTGTTGAAAACCTGCTACTTTCACCAAGTAGGACTGAGTTTTCTGAGATGATGGGCTACAGGGGCACAGCCAGTCCACAAGGGTCTTGGAAGGCCCTAATGAACTCACTGGATGTAGCTGTCCATTGCCTACCACGTTCAGCCAATCGCTCCGGGGCACTCTAGGCCTCCTCAGCAGGACTCTAACCTACTTTTCCACTCTAGCCAAACCAAACCACAGATACCTTTGCCCACGTCTCCCCACCATATTCTTTTTCCTAAGCAAATCTCAACCCTGCCACAGTCCCCCTCCCCACCCACCTCTTCCACCCAGCCAAACCTCTGGTTGTGTCGCACTGATGTTACAATACTCACCCACCCAGTACCATTTTCCTTAAGGTAGGAAACTATATTTTCTTGTAAACAGTAGGCCTTAAAAATTTTAAGGAAATAAATAGCTTGAATGAAAATCCATGTCAGCAGAAGCTGGTCTGGTGCCTGAGGCTGGGAGCTGCCAGGCTGTGCACACCACACCCATTTACTGATTTCTTTCTAAATTTGGGATCTACATGCTTTTTTCATTTTACTTCTCTGGGTCTCTACTCATAACTTTTTTTTTTTTGGTTACTATATAATTCTATGATTTTTTTTAAAATTATGTGTTTGAAAGTAGTTTATGTGATGTGTTTCTGAAAAATAAAAAGCATGCAATTTTTCACATTGCCCAATTTACTTTAAAACCTAACTGCAACCTATTCCTTCAACTCATAAATAAATTACATTTTAAAATGCAATAGTAACTGACAAACTTTAGCTTCACTAATTTAACTTGTCTTCCAGTCCACATTTATTCAATAATTTTAGAGCAAATGTTTATTATCCAAAGTCTGACTTTTTAAGACTCTAACACAGTTTTAATTTTTTGGAAAGATCTTTCAATTGTATTTTTATTTAAAATGATTTTGGTTGGGAAAAAACAGAATACTTTACAAGGTATAAGCACTTCATTTTTAAAATTGGGAAAGAGGATATCTTATAGGTGATGATTAATAGCAAAAACTTTATTCCAGTTTTAAACTCTAAAAGATCTTTCAGAATAGTATATCTATACAGCCAGTAGCCACTAAAAGAATACATTATATACTCATTTCCTTCATTCCAATACCTCTCCCCATATCAACTTACCAAAAAACTCACAAAGCTGGCTCCAAAACTCATTAATGGGCTATGATTTCTGTTAAGGAAACAAAATAAAATTATTTTTATTCTAAACTTTTATTTTAAAAACATTTGATATATCAGGATCATGATATATTACTAACAATTGGATAAAAGAATTTAAGGTCTTCAAGCAGATTAAATTGCCCTAAGAAAAAAGTTAGAGGCATATATATCTGCTAAGACAGAATCTGCCCCTGCTTCTTCAAAGCTAGGCAAACAATAAAGTCAAATTATAAGAGAGACTGCCTTAATGAAACAATCCAACATCTGCAAAACACATGGCCAAAGAAAGGTTAATAATAATTTTAAACATGCAAAACATATTCAAAACTTTACATATGTTTCATTTTAAGAGCAGACCAAAGGGTTTTTACCGCTTAGCCACACCTTGTAAATCCACTTATCCCATCCCAGTAACTTTCAGAATGCCTCCCTAATACCACATCACACCTGTCATATGGCGATCATCAATAAGACAAATCACAACACGTGTTGGAGAGGTTGTGGAGAAAAAGGCACCCTCAGACACTGCTGGTGGGAATGTAAACTGGTACACATGCTACGGAAAACAGTATGAAGGTTCCTCAAAAAATTAAGACTAGAACTACCACATGACCCAGCAATCCTTCTTCTGGGTATTTACCCCAAAAATCTGAAAACATTTATCTATAAAGATGTATGTACCCCCATGTTCATTGCAGCATTATTCACGGTGGCCAAGACATCGAAACAACCGAAGTGTCCTTCAATAGATGAATGGATAAAGAAGACATACATATATACAATGGAATATTACTGGGCCATAAGAAAAGATGAAATGCTGCCATTTGTGACCATATGGATTGATCTTGAGATTTTGTGCTAAGTGAAATAAGTCAGATGGAAAAAAATGAGAACCATATGATTTCACTCATATATGGGATGTAAAACTGAAAGCAACAAACAAACAAAAACTCACAGATACAGATAACAGTTTAGAGGTTACCAGAGGATAAGGGGAAAGGATAGGAGTTAAAAGAGGGTAAAAGAGGGTCAAACATATGGTGCCTGAAGGAAATTTGACTTTGGGTGGTACATACAATACAATATATAGGTGATGTATTATAAAACTGTACACCTGAAACCTATATAATTTTGTTAACCCAATAAATTTAATAAATAAAAAACAAGAGTGCCTCTCTAGAGTCAGTCACTCCCCCACTGTAATGCAGTCATTATCCAATTTTACACGTAAGCCAAATATGAAACAAAATCAAACTAATACCAATTCAAAGAACATAAACTTTCTGCTTCAAATTCACAGCCAGTACAAAATCTAAATCTCTATAAATTGCACTAAAGGGGAAAGCAAGTTACAATTGCCTTGTTAAAGAAAAACAATTTTACCATTTTTTAATTATGTAAATAATACACGGTCATAAAAAGAACACAAGAACAATGTATTTAGTCAATCCTCTACTGAAAATTTAGTTTGTGTCCAAATTGAGGGTGTGTTTGGGGCATGGGGAGTGGGTATAGGAGGGGAACATGCACGTTTATATGTATATACATATATGTATACATACATATATACCCCATTGTCGGGTGGGAGACCCTGCTTACTGCGCATGTGTCACTCGGAGTGGCATGCGTGGTCTCAGTTCTCGCTCCCCACATAAGAATGCAGGACATGGTGAAGCCAAAAAGGAACACCCACGGAGCCATAGATAGGGGAGTCATACCACTACAGTCTCGCTGGAAGCTGGGTTGGAGACACAGGAAGCAGGATCCACACCATCTGCAACCTGCTGTCCACTTCTCTGCCAACCAACCAACCTCACTTGTTAGCTGCAACCTGCCATGCTAACTGCAATCCGCTCTTGCTAGCTCAGCCACCATGTTCTTGCTAGCCCCCATTTTTCTGCTAGCGTAGCCACAGCTGTTATATTGGTGGCCAATGGCTCACTGGTTACAGCTGATGGCCAACTAGCCACAGCTGATGGCCATGCAATCACAGTTGATGGCCATTTACTACCTGAGCCAGCACCTTTCCATGTGAGGCCGAGAGCCTGGAAACTGCACTCCTGGCTCTGTCCCCACACCCATGATCAGATGAACATCTTTGTATATGTATCTTTGCAAGCAAGTCCAAATATATTCTTGGGATAAACTGCTAGAGATATAGCATTGCTGAGTCAAATAGCATGCACATCTGTTTTCCAACTAGAGTGTGATACGTGTGTGGTGGTGGGGAGAGGGAGGGAGGAAGAAGGATCAGGAACTCAATTTATGTGCAATGTTAACCTGGTGAAATTTCTTCCCCATCTATAATACTTGATACCCACTCAAATTCTACAGCGAATATCTGTAGAATTTTAATAGGGTACTAAAAGCTACAAGAAAAAAATTAGAAAGGTCAACTCACTTGTGCAGCACTCCCCGCTAGCACTCATACCCACAGAACTAGCTCAAAGAGCACCTCTAACAGCAGAGTGAAGTCTCTGTCATCTCTACCCTCTGCACCAGAACAGCTGTTAGTTCTCTCATTCCACAGCTTTGCACAGATATAGCATTATAGGCTCCCACCCCACTATGTTATAATTTGGTTTGCCTGTCAGTGTCCCCTGTAGAATGCTATTTTCTGTCTCAATTCTCATCACCATCATGCCTTACATATAGCAGGCATTCAACACACATGAATCAGTCAAGGAATGAAATGACATAGATTCTGCCTTTCAGGAACAGACACTTCTCAATTGAGTGATTATTATGGTTTTCCCTTCCCTTGCTTGCATGTAACACTTTGCCACTTGAGAAATCAAAGAAGCTGAAACTAGGACCTACTGTTCCTACAGATGCTTCTTGTTCTTGACTAAAATTAGTTTTGACAGCCATGGCTATTGATTATTCATGGTACCCTAGCTTAGCCCTTAGTACCTCACACACCATCTTATCATTTAAGTGACAGAGCAGCCCAATGTAAACATTTGTTCCTCCTTGAAGCACCGTCTTTGTAAACCTCACAGCACCTGGGTATATTAGACACTCAATAACCATCTGATCAATAAGCAAGTAATCCCTCACACACTGCACGTTAACCTGGTGTTACAGAGCTTTCTCCAACAACGCTCACTTGTTTCGTCCACTTGGATTACTTTTAACTCAATATACTTCAAGTGATCTTATGTTAATGTACCTCATCTTAATCAGTTCTGGCCCACATGTTTCTACATAAAAGTTAATCATTTGGGGGATCTGGAAATGTTCTCACAAAGAGTACAAGAATCATTACTTCGAAACTTAGGCTCCAGGAGAAGGAAGAGACTCTTCGCTCATTTCAGTATGTTCATATTAGGAACCAATAAACAGTGACCAAAACCACGGGAGGGAGTGTATTATGTAAAGGTAAGCATTAGAACCAAAATACAAACCTTTCTAAATACCAGATGATATACAAAAGACGAAGTGAGGGTAAGTGAAATAGACCACGTAGTGAAAATCTCACTTAATAAAAAGAAGGGAGGATATATACATACAGATTTCCTAATATTGAAAAAAAAAAAAAAACAATGGCAAGATAACCCATAAATTAATAAAACAAAAAAACAGATATCTACAAGGTGAGGGACAGAATAGGGAAAAAGAAACAAGGATAGAAACAAAGCTTCTTTATAAATATTTTGTTTTGTAGAGTTGATTTTGGAACCATGTAAATATCATACATGATAATAAATTAAATTTTAATAATGCAATCCCTAAAAATAAAAAGTAAAATAAATTAAATGTACCTAAATGAAAATCCAACTGGTAAAATAACGACACAGAGCACTAACTATTCCAAGAGACTTTTAAAAAACAGTAATCTGACAGCAAATGCCTATTATGAAATATTCTTAAAAACAGACCCAAAAGATGGCAAATATTTTTAAAATTTGTCATCAGTAATCACAGTCTTACCAGTTAAGTTGGAATTGTTGTTCTATAAGGTTGCTGGGTATGTAGTTTGTGATAAAGCAATGTGTAGGTATGTTGGTATTTGTTGAGACCCAGAATTTTGTGAACAGGAAAAGAATGCAGTTAATTAAAAATCTTATAGTCCAGAATATGAACTGGAAAATCAATGCTCATTGTAATTTTTTTATCTTTAAAAAATACACATCTTCTAGCTCTGTCTACTGAAAAAGTCTAGAAACAATGACCACTCAGTAGTACCGAGCATGCCTAGCTCTTGAAATACATTAAGTAAAGGAAACCATGGCTCCTTGAAGAAATGGCTGATTCCAGGTCAGGGTCAAGAAATGTTTAAGAAATAGCCTAGAGTATCTTGTTACAGCAGAAAGGACGGGAGTTTAAAATATATATTAGAATCTTGAAGAGGTTCCCTCCAGCCAAACATGGAACAATTTGATCAACGAGGGTAAAAACAGTAATAGATTGAAATACCAAATAAGTTCAAACCGTAAGCTCACAATACTTTTAGTTTAAAAAAACAAACAAACAAACAAAAATCACCTCACGGGTTGCCTATGGAGGATGCTAGGGAATCAACTCATTGTTTTGAAAACTGATTTAAAAATGAAGGACTAAGCACATACCCTGCCTTCTCTCTGTGGATTCAGAGTAACTATAATAGTTGGGTGGCAGGGAGGAAGGCCTCTTTTTACAAAAATATCCTGGGCTTGTAAATGAAAAACAAATGATAGAATCAGACTATCTCATTTTGCAGCTTCTAGTGAATTAATGGACACAGGCAATGATCATAAAGACAGGGGAACCTATTAAACACCGCCATGCTGATATGACTGGCAAAATCTAAGCCGTGGGAAATTCTACAGGAAAAAGCATCCTAGTTTCTTCAACAACAATAAAAAAGCATATGGGGCAAAAAGAGACTAAAATAATCTCTAAAATAAAAGGCATATAAAACAACAGACACATAAAGACATATGTAAGAGACGTAAAACAGTAACAAATATATATTCATACAAAATGTAAACACATACATAAACACATACATATACACACTAGCAACAATTAGAAAATAAAACTTAAAAATCATTCACAATAGCACCAAAATATTAATTATCTAAGGATAAATCTAACAAAGATGTACAATATTGCTACACTGAAACCTCAAAACATTACTTAGAAAAAAAAAAGACCTAATTTAGGGTTTCTCAACAGTGGCATTCTTAACATTTTGGGCCCGATAAATTTTTGTTGTGAGGGCTGTCCTATGCATTGTAGAATATTGAATAGTATCCTCACCCTTGACTTACAAAATACCAGTAGCATACAGCCACCCCTCCCCCCCAAAATGATGTGACAACCAGAAATTCTCCAGACATAGTTAAATGTCCTCTGATGGCAAAATCAGTTCTGGCTGTGAACCACTAACCTAAATAAAGAGATACTAATTCTTATGGACTGAAAGGCTCAATATTGCTGAAATGTTAATTTCTCTTAAATTGAACTATAACTTTGATGCAATCCTAAGTAAAATTCCTGTGTGCATGCGTGTGTGTGTGTGTGTGTCTGTGTTTTGAAAAATGGATTCTAAAGTTTATATGGAAAAGCAAGATACTTAGAAATGGCCAAATCAAATATGAAGAACAAAAAAGCTAGGGACCTACATTACCTGATATCAAAACTTGAAGTTAAGAATTTCTGTTCACTCATTAAAAGATTGTAAGAGGCAGATCACAGACTGGGAGAAGATTTTTGCAATACACATCTAACAAAGTGATCATCTTCAGAATATGTACAGAACTCCCATGATTGAGTAAAAAATGACTGACAACCCAGTAAAAAAAATGGGCAAAAGTCTTAGACACTTCACAAAAGAGTCAATAAGCATATTAAAAAGTCCTGAAAAGCATTAATTATCAAGGAAATGCAAATTAAAACCAAAATGAGATACCACTATACATACTCTCATCATATTGGCCATGCTTATTACGTATGGGCTGACAATACCAAGTGTTACTGAGAATGTGGAGCAACTGGAACTCTCATACATTCTTTAGCAGTATCTACTAAAGCTAAATATATGCCTCCTCTATGACCCAGTAATTTCATTCCTGAGTATGTGTGTGTGTGTGTGTATGTGTGTGTGTGCGCGCGCGCACGTAAACAACAAAATTGAATTATTATGCCCCCAAAACACATGTATGGTTTGTTAATAGTAGTATTATTCATAGTAGTTTCATACTAATCCATCAATAGTAGAATGGATCAAATAATGGTAGCATATTCATTCAATGGAATAATTCACAACTATGAAAAAGAAAAAAATGACTGCTAAAGGCAAAAAACATGAATTAATCTCATGGACATGATGCTGAAAGAAGATAAACATAAAAGAGTACATACTGAGTGTTCCATTTATTTGAAGTTCAAAACTACTATTTTAACCTCTAATGATGAAAGAGGTCAGAACAGTGATACTTTGGGGGATGCTGACTGAGAAGGAGCCCATGGGAGGATGCTGGAATGCTAGAAATACCCTATTACTTTACCTTGATGTAAGTAGTTACACAGTCATGTTTACATATGTATACATTCTTTACTATATGTTTTTCCTTACCAAAAATAAAAAAGTTAAAGAGAAAAAAAATAAATGATCAGTGATGGATATTTGATGTATTAGTGAATTACTAGTAAAATCTGGCAATAGTATTATGGCTACATTTTAAGGAATCTTTTTTTAGAGGTATTTATGAAAGTATCTACAGATGAATAATATGATGGACTGGGATTTGTTTCAAATATAATTTGAGGTAAGAGAATTAAAAGTAAGCAGAAATTTAGATAGACTAAGATTGGCCATGACTTGATAATTATTGAAACTTGCTGACTGGAACATGGGAATTGATTAAACTATTTTATGTACTTTGGCAGATGTAGACTATTTTCCAAAATAAAAAGTTAAATAAAAACAAACTTATAAATAAAAACCCTCTGCAAAAGATGTCTTTTGCAGAGATCAATTCCTTTGATGAGAATTGATGAGGATTCCTTCGATGAGAAGACTTCTATTGGTCACTGCCATAATTTTCTTTTTAAATATGAACCATCAGTAATAAAATAGCTCTAAATTTTTATTTCTGTATAATGAGTTTCCCAAGGGTAGAAAAACTGTTGAGAATACAAAGAAGCAACTGATCCTCTATTTCTATATTTACTAACATTGCCATGGATTTTTAAAAAAACAAACTTTCTCCAGGATATTAAAAACTGGACAGATAAAGATATTGTTTCCTGAAATACAGTGAAAGGGAATGGATACATTTGATTCAAAAGGAATATTTTTCCATTAAATAAATGGGCATAATTACTATAAGACTGTGCCTAACTGAAAATGTTTCTTCAAATGTAATTTTGTCCCCTAAACACAGTGGCAAATGGCTAGAATTTAAGCCTTCCCTTGATTTTTCTGAAACTTCTATATTTATATAATTTTGAGTTCTCCAAAATGACTTTTCTCCTCTTCAAATGTGTGGGGAGACTGGACTTCGTATCACAAAGGAAATCCAGGGCCACCTGAACCTAATTGGCCCACGGCAGTAATCCTCATCTTTCACTGCAGCCGGGAGAACCCAGATCTGAGGGTTGAAGAAAAAATTGCTCAAATTCACCCCCACCCCTCTGCTGCTCTTAAGGGGGCTTTGCCTTTTCTGTGACACATGCTGTATTGAAAATCACAGTCCCAGGGGACCACGGGAGTTAACTTCATACAATCATCAATCAAGGCATTACTGAATGCTTCTCTAGACGCTTCTTACCTTGTCTTCAGAAACACAACTTTTGCTAACAGGACAAGTGCTATCCTCTGCTCAGCACAGTAACTCAAACAATGGTCTTTAAGGGGACAATATGAGTTCAGTACTTCATTTTCTTTCTGAAAGTAAATAATGCCAACAGAAGGAAAAAGCTAAGTGCATGAACCACTCACTGCAACATTATCCAGAATAGGGAAAACCTGGATTTAAAAAAAAAAAAAAACTACATCGAGGGAAAGCTTTATGACACTGAATCGGCAATGATTTCTTTGATATGACACCAAAAACACAGGCAACAAAAGTAAAAATACATAAACTGGACTACATATAAAAATTAAAAAACAGTCTGTGCATCAAAGGACATAATAGTGAAAAGGCAACCTGTAGAATGTGAGAGAATATTTGCAAATCATACATCTGATAATGGATTAATATCCAGACTATGTAAAGAACTCCTACAACTCAACAACAACAAAAAGAAACAACCCAATCAAAAAGTGGGCAAAGGACATGAACTGACATTTCTCCAAAGAAGATACATACACATAGCCAATAAGCACATGAAAAGATGCTCCACTTCACTATTAGGGAAATGCACATAAAAACCATAATGAGATACTACCTCACACCCATTAGGATGACTACACCAAAATAACAGAAAATAACAAGTGTTGGGGAGAATGTGGAGAAAAGGTACCCTTGCACAGTTGGTGGGAATGTAAAATGGTGCAGTCACTATGGAAAACAGTATGGTGGGTCCTCAAAAAATTAGCATTATAGTTATCCCTTGGCATTTGCAGGGGATTGATTCCAGGCCCCCCCACAAGTACCAAAATCCACGGATGCTCAAATCCCTTATATAAAATGGCATAGTATTTGCATATAACCTATGCATCCTTCCATGTATTTTAAATCATTTCCAGGTTACTTATGATGCCGAATACAACATAAATGTTATGTAACTAGTTGTTATACAGCGTTGTTTAGGAAATAATGACAAAAAATATCTCTAAATGTTCAGTACAGATGCAACCATCATAGGCCGGACTACCTCATACACGTCTACAACAATGTTAACATTTTTTCCCCAAATATGTTTGATCTGCCATTGGTTGAAATCATGGATGTTGAACCCATGGATATGCAGGACTTGGCTGTACCTTAAGATCCAGAAATTTCACTTATGCGTATATACCCCAAAGAACTGAAATCAGGAACTCAAACAGATGTTTGTACATCCATATTCTAGCAGCATTATTCACAATAACCAAAAGGTGGAAGCAACCCAAGTGTCTGTAGATGGACAAATGGATAAACAAACTGTGGTATATCCATTGAATGGAACATTACTCAGCCTTAAAAAGGAAAGAAATTCTGACACATCCTGCAATGTGGATGAAACTTGAGGACGTTATACTAAGTGAAATAATCCAGTTACAAAATGATAAATACTGTATGATTCCACTTATACGAAGGACCTCAAGTAGTCAAATTTAGAGAGACAGGAAATAGAATAGTGGTTGCCACAGCTTGGGGGAGGAGAGAATGAGGAGTTATTGCTTAATGGGTATAAGTTCAGTTTTGGAAGATTTTTAAGAGTTCTGGAGATGGGATGTACAACGATGTGAATGCACTTAGCAATACTGAACTGTACTCTTAAAAATAGTTGAGGGTAAACTTTATGTTATACATATTTTACAATTTAAAATTTTTGAAAATGGAAGAGTCTACAAAAAAATAAATGCCCATAACATCTTCAGATGGAATAGTATGACCTAGAAAAATGCCTGACCAAATTTAATGTAAAAACAAAAGTTCTGTGTGTACTTTATTCCAACACGTATGAACAAAAAATGAGTATTTGTCGTGAGGTGCAATAAGATTAAAAGTGATTTTTTTTCAGGAAATGCGTATCTGTGGGGAGATAAATAGTCACGACTAAAACTGCAGTAATCATCATCTGTTTCAATAATGTCACCATAGACATTCTCCTTACTTTCAGACACCTTTTAGAGAGAAACACACATCATTTAAGTCAATTACTTGCTCTAAATACTCCCTGTGATTCAGTTCTTGCTTTGATACAATTTCTCAACAGACTATATCATCCAGCCAAACAAACAGAATAATGGGGCGATTCAATAGCAAATAGCCAAAGCCTGCTATGTGGGAGTGAGTTGACTTAGTGACAAGCTAAGGTCTCTGCCCAGCTGTGGCCCAGGGTACCATTAACACAAGGATAATAAATTGTCCCCAAAGAAGAGAGAAACACTTATATGAAGTTAAGTCCCCCAAACAGTCTCTGATTGTTTTTCAGAAACAGATGCAAATGATTTGGGCATTATTTTTCACATTATCTGTATAAATAGTACAAATAAGATTTTAAATGCATCCCTATCAAAATTAAAGGGGGAAAAAAGGTAGTAGGACATCAAACAGAACCACATATTGTCTTGCTATTTGAACTAATTATTTTACTAAAATTTTTTTTTCAGTTTTAATACTGCAATCTTCCCTCTACCTCCCTGATTCCTCACCACACTAAGAAAAATAATAATAAATAAAAAGCCTTATAATAAGGAGTTTAATGAAAGCTGGGTTAAAAACTAAAACATGCCCAAGTCAGTACTGAGTAGATAAAACCTTGAAATGTTTAAATTTCACAGGACACTGACCACCTGAATGGAGCCCTCCCTTAACTTGTACTTGTGCTTCCTGGGTGACTGGCTCAATTTTTACTGCCTTGTATTTCAACTTTGAGGACACTCTGTTACACCATCAATAGATAAGATTAACTCGATTCTTCGGCAACAAACTATGTTTTCCAAATATACTGAACTTACTTTTTAATACCACTCAGAAATGGGAAACTATTATGGTGAGCTATTTGGAAGCCTTGATAGGAAGGATGTTTGGCCTTTCAGTGCCAAAGAGCATATAAGTTTTTATCACTAACTGACTAAAGAGACTGAAAGATTTATCTCTACTCTTACTGTGAAAGCAAGAAAGAACAGCAATGTTTTCAGTACAGTGTCCTTGCAGCATTCATTCAACAAACATTTTTTTAAAGAGAGCATCTGCCATATGCAGAAAAGGAAGAGGTTCCTACGAAGTGATGAAGGAAAAACTCTAGACCACAGCTCTAGGAACAAAAGTGCCTTATCGCTTAGAGGGTGGCCAAGGAAAATAAAATGTGAAAAAGGTTTGTTTAAAGGGTGTTTCTTGACATGATTTATAATAGTTGTTAAGAATAGTTTTCAAAAGGAAAAATCTAATTATTCTGAAAGCATCTTAGTGAAAAAGTACTACAAATGCTTCTTTTATGTATCACATATAGCATCCTTAGGGGCTCATATGTGATTGGAAAGCATCAGTAGAATGTTCCTTTTGAAGCTTGTTACGAATCAGATTAAAATATAAAATTCATTATCTGTGGTCTTCTAGAAAGCTAAATCACTTCCATAGGAAGCCCAGGTGGATGTATCCCATTCACTAAGTATCATCTTCCCTGCAAGCCTGAGAATTAGGTACCTGGGTCCATGCACCCCATTGCCCCACATCTTCTAATTCTCCTTGATAAATTTCCAGTTTTAAAGCATCTTCCCATAGTGCACAGCCAACTCTGAGCCTGCTCAGTGACAGACTAAAGTGTCACCCCTATCGAAGCCTAACAATTAAGAGAGTGATGAAGAAATCAGGCCCAAAACAAACAATGCAATTTACTATCAAAGTCAAAGAACTCACGGGTGGTTTTCCACATTGCCCCTTGTCTCCATCAACTGTTATCTAAGAGAAAACTATAAACTTAAAAAACAAAACAAAATAGATGTTTAATTTTAAAATCACATATGCAAGTCATAATCAGATAACATTCTACAGTTTAGAAGAAAGTAAATGAAAGTTCTATACATGGGATTATAAGGAAAATTCTAATAAATCTAGTTTTCTTTCATTCATCCATTCAAAATATATTTGTTGAATACCAAGTATACAGCAGGCACTGTGCTACGTACTGGAGATACAAACACAAACGAGAACATTTGTTTTCTTGACAGAGCCTACAAAGTCTAGTTTGGCTGCTAGAAAGAAACATTCCAATAATAATAAATGATGATGGAAAGTGGGTAGAGATGCTTCTTTATTTTACTCACAAAGTCACCTTCTAACACCATACAAGTATTTAATGAAGTCTCAAAAAGTCTGCTTACCAACTTTGATTTCCTCTTTTCTATGGTTTTTTTTTAAAGAGAATACGAGGTGTGATTGAAAAATACAGTAAATGTTTACATAAAAAATGTATTACAGTAAAAGACATATTGCCATTAATCCCCCTCAACATATGCCCCCATGCTTCAAACACACTTATTTCATTGTCCTTGCCACTTTCTGAAGCAGTTCTGGAAGTCCTCTTTCGTGAGTGTCTTTATTTCATCCTCCATCATGACAATGATCCATATCACACATAGCTTCTGGTATAGCAACTTCTGTCAAATAAAAACATTATGGTGTATCTACATTCACCTTATTCATCGGATCTGGCACCGTGCAACTTCTGGCTCTTCCCCAAAGTCAAAATAATTCAGGACATCAAGGCAGCCATGACTGTGTAAAGATACTCACGAAAGAGGACTTCCAGAACTGTTTTAGAAAGTGGCGAGACCAATGGGATAAGTGTGTTCAAAACGAGGGGGATTAATGACAATGTGTCTTTTATTATAGTACATGTTTTTAATTTAAATATTCACCATACTTTTTATCACATCTCGTATATTAATAAGCCTCTAATCACTGTCTATTGTATCTCTGTATGTTAATTTTCTACAGAGCACTTACTATTATTTGCTATCTATCTCACTTGTTTGTTTGAATAAAAGAAGTTCCCTGTGAGTGGGAACCCCATCTCTGCCATGTGCCGCTGTCCTGACCACATTGGACACAGCCTGGCATGTAGCAAGTCACTGATACATATTTGTTTAATAAACCAACCAATCATCTCCTACAAAATCCTCACTTCATGGTATTTCAATGGATGGACCTTCCTCCATAGGTCAAAAAAAAAATTACCAGATAGAAGACCATCATCAACCTGAGCCCATAAAAACTGCTTTCCTTAAGGAAAATAAGTGTGCTTGTTTTCTTTATCCGAAGACAACAGTGGGGAATTTCATAGAAAGGCTCTATTCTTACTTTTCAGACACAACTTAAAGCATGATCCTTGGGGAACTTTTTATCTAAAGGACAGCATGTCCCTAAAAACACTGATTGTCATAGACATTTAGTTTATAATTGTTTCATTTATGAGTGTTTTTGGAATAGGTCCAGGCTTCTGCTCAGACTTTTGTTTATGTGTGCCCACCCTTCCTGGGATTTGAGAGTGCTTAGCGTACCACCGGCTGGCCCCAAGGGCACCCCTCTTCAGGTCAGGGGCACCCCTGAGCCAGGAGGGACACCAGTCCCCAGGGAGCAGTGGCTCCTGTGTATGCAGCGATGTTTGCATTCACAGCCACTGGAGTGTCTTACTATTTACTTTAACTGCTTGTGATATGGCCTTATATCTTATCAGAAATTGACCTTGTAATTCACCATCTGGTGCCAAGGAGCCATGAAAGACTTTCGCCGGAAGCAGTGAAGCCATCAGCTTGCAGCAGAGCGTGGGAGGACCTCTGGGGGCAGGCTGAGATTCTGGGTCCCTTCCCCACATAGGGACAGAATAAGCAAGAGCCTTGATGGTCTGTATGTTCCTTGAAGTCGTTAATTATTTACAGGCAGATAATTAATGAGCCACTCTACACAACACTCTGAAAAAAGTCACTAGGCCCTTGATTCTTACTTCCAATGGACAATTGTTCTAATCGATGTAGTTCTAGGATGCACATATATTAAGATGCATCCCCTGCATACGGTAAAATACCCCTCAAAGCCACCTTGGTAATTTAAAATACAGACGAGTTCTACAACTGCATGGCAAAAACAGAATTTCACCTTTTAGGCTTGTCTCTGGTGTCCTGCAAAGGAAAAGCTAGCAGATTCAGGGCTATGACTTAGGACTTGGGGTGGAGGAAGACTTGGGGAACAACTACGAAAGAGAAATGGTGAACAGGACAGAGGACACGGAGGGCTTGGCCTGGAGTGGGAGCTGGGGAGTCTCCTGGAGGGCTGAGTGCTACCCCTCAATGTCCCAAATGGTGGCCCAGCACCTAGTCACCAGGCCTGTGAGGAGGGAGATGAGAAAAGACTGAGCAAAATGAAAGCCAGGAAAAACTTTGGTCCCCAGTTCCTATCTTTTAACTTCCAAATGATTTGCATTAGAATTCACTGGTCTAATTAATATGGTGGACTATTTAGTAAGTTGATATTTAAGATATAAAATATCTACATAAAAATTAAGTTTGTCTTGAGACAAAAACAGCGAAAATATATAAAATGTTTCCATTGTATTTCCCTCTCCATTACTTTATCCTGTAAAATTTCCAAATCAAGATGAAAACAATCAGAAGGGAATATCATGTTCTCATGCCTCGGGCTTTGGCACACAGGGTGTCCCTGCCTCTTTCCTCACCAGCTCCTGCTCATCCTCCAGGTCTCAGTACAAAAGGTGCTGGTTTCGAACCACCCCTTCTGGTCCCTCAGGTCAGAGTGGAGCCCTCCTCTGGGCTGCTCCTCACCCTTCACCCTTCGTAACACTACTCACATACTACCATGTTTCCCCGAAAATAAGACCTAACTGGAAACTAATCTCTAGCATGATTTTTCTGGATGACATCTGAACATAAGCCCTAACGCGTCTTTTGGAGCAAACCTTAATATAAAACCTGGTCTTATTTTCGGGGAAACAGGGTAATACTGCTTTTCCCACCAGAATGGTGCCTAGCACAGTGCCCGGCATCCAGAATACCCTCAATGAGTACTTGCTGAATAAATGAATGAATGAGTGAATGAATGAATGGAGTGAGTGAATAAATGAATGAGTGAATGAGTGTCCTGACAAACAAATGAGCAAAAAGAATAACAGAAGGAAGACAGAGTGATAGCTATATGTGTATGCTGAGTAGTAAGGGTGGCTATATGATCAGTGAAATTGTTTCTATTTCATTTCTTGTTGTAAAGCTGTTGGACTGAGTATAGAAATTCACTAAAGTAGTGCCTGGCATATAGTAGGTAAAACATAAGTATTTACTAAATAAAGCTAACAAATAATGAATTGGCCTAAGTAAAGAAAAAATCTTTTCCATGTCTAAAACGCTGCTTCTTAATATAGGATTAATACTTGCATAGTCCCTTGAGCATGCCAAATACTTAAAATGATTGCCTGCATTTATTGTTAGCTCTCCTTAAAATATCACTCTACAGTATATTTCTTAAACTGTTCACCTGCAGCACTCTGAAAAATATTTATGCTGACATTATAAAGACAGCTTCTTAAACTAGGACTTCTTTTCTGATATGATTATAAAAATTTCTCTTGAGTTGGCAAACATCTTAAGAACCACATAATCTTGTATTCATATGTTCATTTCATAATCGTATTTTAAAATTCTAATAATTTAAAATTTAAATAATTACATGGGGTTTTCACAAAGAATATATTCTACAACAGAGAATAACATCAATTTTTACCCACAGACTTATAGTCAACCCCAGCCTAAAATGAACTCCCTGCATTTGAAAAGCTCACTTAAGAAAAAACAAACTAGAGGCTTCGGGTCAAGATGATGGGGGTCAAGAACTGTGCTTGCCCCCTCCCATGACCACATCAAAATTACAACTAAAGGACAACCATCATTGAGAATCGCTTGGAATCTAGAACAGAAGTCCTATAACTAAAGACATACAGAAGAAGCCACTTTGAGACTGGTACTGAGGGCAGAGATGTGAAATGGCCTGGTCCCACACCCACGTGTGGAGGTTAAAAATCAAAAGGGATATCTCAGCTATGTCCCCTCTGAGGAGAGAAGGGTCCCAGCCACACGCCAGACTCCCCAGCTCAGAGTTCCAGTGCTGGGAAGAGAAGTCCTCATAACTTCTGGCGATAAAAACCAGCAGACATTGTGGTTGAGTGAGAGGGAAGGCTGCTGGAGTCCCAGGCATTGCTCTTAAAGGATGAGGGCATGGACTTAGCTGACAGACAAATGTGCTCTGAGCTCCAGCGATGAGGCAGCAGCTAGAAAAATGCCAAGGACATAGGGGAAGGAGCTAAATTATCTGGCTTCAGAGCAAGGGCTGGAGGGGCAGCTTTCTTGCAGACAAAAGTGCTGGCAGAAGCCACTGTTCCTTTGTTGAGCCTCCCTCACTGCCACCCTCACCGCCACCCCCCACGTAGGCAGGCACCATATCTGAGTCTCCATCAACCTGGCTAACACCATTCTCCCCACTCTGGTGATTGCCTGAGATCTCAGCCCACTCAACTTTCAGGCCCACCCCAGCCACTTCAAGTGGCTTTTCCATACAAACAGCCTGTCTTTGACTTTCCTAAAACATCTCAAAGGTTCCAAAACCTCAAACAAGCAGCATCTGGCCTCAGCATGCCCCATACGTCTTGCTAAGCAGCCCCAAGCCTGGCACTAGTGGCAGCCAGCCTCAGTTCGCTGCTTAGAATCTCCCAGGTACCTCCAAGCCCAGCACAAGTGGCAACCATCTGCAGATCACTTTGCAGCTCATACCAAGTGGTCCAGACAGGGCACAGGCAGCAAATAACCTTAGTCTGCCAGAGCCCCTCTCTGAAGCTACTGTGGCCAGCTTCAGACCATGCCAGAGCACCATTCAACCACCTTCACAAACGACACACCCAAAGGCAGAGTCAGAAGGCACCAGAGCTCCAACAAAGTGAATTCTGCTCTGAAGGGTCAGCCTCTGCACAACAGCTCCTCCACTGTAGTCATGGACAGTCCTCACAACCAGTCTTCCTGAGGGTCAATCCCTTCCACTTAGGTGCAAACAGCAATCAAGGCTCAACTACAACAAGAGGGCAAAACACTGGTTATAAGGATGCTCAGTGAGAACTTCAACAAAGATATAGGAACTATAAAAATGGAGATAGAAAACAAAAAAGAACCAATCATAAACAAAGAATACTATAACTGAAATGAAGAATACAATATTGGGAATCAACAGACTAGATGAAGCAAAGGATCAAATCAGTGGTTTGGAAGATAAGGTAGCAGAAAATAGCCAATCAGAACAGCAAAAATAAAAAAGAACCCAAAAATATGAGAATAGTTTAAGGGGCCTCTGAGACAACATCAAGTGTACCAACATTAGCATCATTGGGGTACCAAAAGGAGAAGAGTGAGCACAATGAGCTAAACACCTATTTGAAGAAATAATGACTGAAAACTTCCCTAACCTGGTAAAGCAAGTAGACTTAAAGCCCAGGAAGCACAGAGAGTCCCAAGTAAGATGAACCCAAACAGCCCACGCCAAGACACATTAAAATGGCAAAGGTTAAACACAAAGAGAGAATCCTAAAAGCAGCAAAAGAAAGGCGAGTACTTACTTACTTACAAGGGAGCTCCCATAAGACTATCAGCTGATTTCTCAACAGAAACTTCACAGGCCACAAGGGATTGGCACAAAATATTCAAAGTGATGAAAAGCAAGGGCCTACAACGAAGATTACTCTATCCAGCAAAGCTATCATTTAGAATTAAAGGAGAGATAAAGAACTTCCCAGACAAGAAAAAGCTAAAGGAGTTCATCACCACCAAACCAGTATGAAAAGAAATGTTAAAGGGGCTATTTAAGAAAAAGAAAAAAGATTAAATATATGAATAATAAAATGGCAATAACAACATATGTATCAATAATTAGTTTAAATATGAATGGATTAAATGTTCCAATCCTAAGACATAGGATTGGCTGAATGAATAAGGAAACAAGACCCTTACATATGCTGCCTACAAGAGACTCACTTCAGACTGGAAGACACACAGAAACTGAAAGTAAAGGGATGGAAAAAGATATTTCATGAAAATGGAAATGGGGGGGAGGAAAGCTAGGGTAGCAACACTTAAACCAGAAAAAATATATTTTAAAACAAAAGCTATAACAAGAAGGACCCAGCAATTCCACTTCTGGGTATTTATCTGAAGAAACCCAAAACATGAATTCAAAAAGACATATGCATCCATATGTTCATTGCAGCATTATTTACAATAGCCAAGACACAGAAGCAACCTAAGTGTCCATCAATAGATGAATAGACAAAAAGAAGTGGTATGTATATGCAATGGAATATTACTCGGCCATAAAAAAGAATGAAATCTTGCCATCTGCAACAACATGGATGGAACTAGAGGGTATTATGCTAAGTGAAATAAGTCAGACTGAGAAAGACAAATACCATATATCACTAACAACTTACCTTTAATTAAAATGCTTATCACACCATTATTTTTCAAATAATAAGCAATTAAAATCAAAATGGCAAAGGCCTTTAATTTCCTACTCATACTGGCACAACTGCCTTCAGACTATGTGCAGCCTTGCATAAATGGAAAAAGGCAGCAAGTAAAAACACCTCATTTATTTAAGGAAGTCAGAAATAGGGTACTTGATTGAATTTAACAATATCAATTATTTTCACAAGCCCTTAACTGCTTATGCAACTATCTAGTAATGTTTTGCTTATAGCTTATGAAATATTTCGAAATTGCAAAACTCTATAACATATTTTGGAAAGTACATGGATGTGTTTGTTTTCCAAATTCACTGGTTTATTAGTCTCAGACAAATTATTAAACTACAATGGTATATTTTTAAATTTCTGTTATAGTAGAGGTATTATCAGACCACAAATTCATACATGTAAGTAACAGATAAAACCTATCTACAATAGATCCTGTTGAATGACAGACTTAAGTTTTCTTTTGACAGATAAAAATGCTGTGATGATATCTGGGAAAGCTACATGACAGAAAAAATAGACAATATACCAAATAAATATGGCTAAATGAGTAAGATGGTGTTCTCCCTTCACATACTTTCATTATTTTCCTCTACTGGTCCTGTCTCCAGTATAAAGCTGTTATATTTTATAATGAGCTGTTATGATTCCAAACATGAACATTAGGAGATATTTTCTACTTCAATAGTTTTATTAAAATATCAAATAAATCTACATACAAGTTAAGGGTTTGTTTGGTTGTTTTTGCTGTTGTTATAACACACACAGCCTTTCCTCTCGGTATAACATCTGACTTTCTACTGTAAAAAGAAATAAAGAAGGAAGGGAGGGAAGGAGTGAAGACGAGAGGGCTGGAGAAAGGAAAAAAAAATGCTATGCTCTAATCTAAGAGTGATATAAATGTCATTGTTTTTGAGAAGAAAAAAGTGACATTAAATACATATTAGAGTTGAATAACTTGTATAACATAAAAGACTCAATGTATGAGAAGAATTCTAAGCTTAAAATATATAAATGAGTGTGAATGTACATCTTCTTAAACTGTGGACTTCATTAAACTAAGGTTTTGAATAGGGCAACATGAATGTCATGCTAAAATTCTATATAATATAGACACTGACTAAGACAGCTAAATATTTCAGTAAAAATATTCATTACATTTTGTGATATAAAAGTTAAAATTTTTAAAACAAAAAAATAAATTCAAATGGATTTTTTTCTGAAGAAGCTTGGTTTACATATTATTTTGCCCATATACATTCAAATATACAACATAACATTTACTGTGATGGGAACGAAAGCTGGTGCAAACCTTTTGGTAAGTTCTATATCTATTTTTCTATCAAAAGACTTAAAATATTTCTAAGAATGTACCCTAACAACAATGAAATGCAGAAAAATATTTCTACACAAGACGTTCGTTGTATTATGCATAGCATCAAGAAATACGAATACTAGACTGCTGAAAAATAGACTGTTAGACAAATTATGATATATTCACCTAGCAAAATATATTTTTACCCAATAAAAGATGTGATAACTAAGGAAGGGCTTACTCCAGTATATTTGAAAAAGCATGGGCTATAGAAAATGGCCCTGAGTGAAAATCTCAACTTTATCACACACTGGCTATGTGAGCACAGCAAGATATACAAACTGTCAGCCTGTTTCCTCATTTGAAAATTTGATGTAAATTATACTGCCTTATATGGATGTAGTAAGTAAATAAGAGAAGTGTCTAAAATGCCTAGTTTGAAGCTTGGTGCATAGTAATCATGCAATAAACCAGTTACTCTGTCATGATAAATGAAAAAGCAGAATACCAAGTATATGTGCAGTGAAACAAACTATGTGAAAACATTCACAAAAGGAAATATCTTAAAATTTTATCTATGAGTAATGGGAGTAAAGAGTGATTTTTCTTTTTTCTACTTTTCTTTCTTTTCCAAATTAGCAATAAATAAGCATTTATCTTCTTCACAATCTGAAGAGTTTTCAATTTAATCAGCATAAGGCACAGTTTTGAAATGTGCACATAAAAGTAATTTAAAATACTAGTATCTAATTTTTACACATTTATTTATTCAAAATATCACATACATCTTTTGAGCACCTATATATGCCAAGCACTGTTCCAGGCACTGAAATAAGACCCCTTCGATGGAGCTGATATTCTAGAGTGGAAAGACTGACAGCAAACAAAAACATATTTATCACTAAATCATTAATTCTATAACTGATTCCATATGCACTTTTAAAATGGTATTCCTGGCATTTATTACAGTGCTGCAGAAAACAAAACTTAACATATCATAAAAAAGTGTTTAAGTTACATTTTTTAAAAGTCACAAGAAGACAGTGTGTTGGAGCAGTGCTTCACATACTTTAGAATGCATTCAAATGCCCCCTTGTTAAAATCGGGTGATCTGGGGTGAGGCTGGGGATTCTCCACTCTCACCATCCCCTCAAAGACGCTGATGCTGCTGGGCCCCAAACCACACTTTAAATAGCAAAGTCTTAGAGGCACTGTTAGAATTTTTGTTTCAAAACAGTGGTAAGTTAATAACACTGGCAGACCGAGTTCTGCTAACTACAATAGTCTATATTCTAATATAAACCTTTCACTAATATTTTTTCCTCCTGAAATAAAGAATTCTTACATTTACTAAGGCCCACTTTGTTGAACCAAATTTAAGATCCCACTCCCAAAAGCATTTCTCAGTCTTTCCATATGACCACTAGCACCTCATCTCTCACAGGCCTTTGGGAGCTGAGGGGCCTGTGTTTCCCTTGTTCTTTCCCTCCCCTGCTCCCTTCACACCAGCCTCCATTTGGGCCTCACCTCTCATTCCAAGCTACACCAAACAGCCACAAAAGCAGTGTTCCCTGGGACACTTTTCAGTGTTGCCATCTGTCCTTGACCTGTTGCCTCTTTCCACTGCGCATCAGAACAAACTACTGCCACTGCTGGATGTTTAAGGTCCCCCAACAACCTGGCCCTCACTAGCTTTACTTCTCATTTGTTCTAAGTAGGCTCTGCGCTCCAGCTGCACAGATCTCCAAGCCCTGAAACACCCCACACTGCTGATCTTTTCCTCTCAGCCTTTGACGTTCTCCCCTCTCCTCTTCACACCCCGATTCAAATTCTGAAAAAAATCCAACTTTTCCTGTGGTGCTTCTCTGTGACATGTACCCATGCTGTGTCCACAAAAGAAATCAGAGTTCCTGGATTTACACCATGGTTCCAGCAAAACTGGTTATTAAACACACACACACACACACATACACATACACACACACAACTATTCTTTCTGCCAACCTCCATTACAGCATAGAATTTTCACTCTGATAGCTACAAAATCCAGTAGCTGGAGGTAAAGAGACTTTGGGCAAGGATTTAATGTCGTTGCCCTGACTTGTGATATGTTAAAAGTTAGAGGCAATGGAAACAATGTGCTAGGTAAGAATTCCTAGCAATACTTTCCAGATGCAAACACACTTCTTCAATCCCAAGCCTGTTGTGAGCCCCTTAATGCCAAACACCTCAGATTTTTCTCCTACCCTGAGAACTCCCCTGGGAGCACACTGTATCTGTGTGCGCCTTGCTCAGAGTCGTCTATGGGACTAAGGGGCAGCTGCTGCGCAAGACCAGAATTCAGTAAGCTCTGAGTGTGAGATGGCATGAAGCATACGATTCAACGCTAAGCATGGGACAGCGGGTGAAAAGCTCCTCCCCCCCCATGGCTTTGTGTTGAGCAGCCACAGTCCCAAGCGGCACACTGCACGTGTCTGGGACACATCTACAAGTGCCTGGATTCCAACCCAGCACCTAACCCCAGAGTCTCGGGCCCAGTACATGCTCAGAAGGCTCTGGTTTTTTTCTATCCACTTATTTTTCAGTGTGTTGACTAATAACTACTTCTCTAATAACTATTTCTCTAAATATTTAGGTTTAAGCTGGGAAAAAAGGGGTAGGAAAAAAAAAGTGGGATTACCAAATAGTTTCTGATTTCACTCTTTTCCACATATACTATTTCCATTTAATTTTCAAGCTATTTCTACAAATTATATTTTCTACTACTCTTAGTTTGCTCCATAAATGTGTACCTTTCATATTTATATATTATATAATCCCAGCGAGACTCTAAATTTCTTGAGGACAGAGACCATGCCTTATTTTGTCAACATAATTTCATTTATTTTATCACTGACATGTACTACTCTGCAGGCACCGCACACAAGAATTTTTATGAGAGGCACAGAACCGGCTCTCAAATACTTCGCAGAAGCTCCCACATGTCTCAGTACACAGGGTGTGTTCAATACATGACTGGCTAAATGGGAAATCCTTGAGACTCTAAATGTCATTAGGCACACCCGTTATTTAACCAGTATACAGAGTATATTTATTTTGCTTTTTAAAGTTTTTTATGTCTTAAAGTTAAATTTTCTTTCATATAGGAGAGGAGAGGCAGTTAAAGAGAAATCTGTAAGCCCTGTAAAGCCCCTGGGAGGGAGATTTGGCAATATATAGTAACACTGATCCTTCAACCAAACAATTCTACATCTAGAGATATACCCAGGTAACATTTTGCATGTGTGTGTAAGGTATGTATAAAGATACTGCACTGTTAGGAACCCTAAGGAAAGAGAACTCACCTAAACAGTTGTTGGTAGAGTAATGCACAAGTAAGTCATTTATGTATGATGAGACATTATGCTGAACAGTTAAAATTATTACACTTGATTTACATATATCAACATGGGGTAGACTTTATTTATTTATTTTTTAATTTATTTTTTAAATTTATTGGGGTGACAATTGTTAGTAAAATTACATAGATTTCAGGTGTACAATTCTGTATTACATCATCTATAAATCCCATTGTGTGTTCACCACTCAGAGTCAGTTCTCATTCCATCACCATATATTTGATCGCATGGGGTAGACTTTAAAAACAAAAAATTGGGTGAAAATGCAAACTGCAAAGAATACTCAATATATACATTAAAAAAACAAACCTCTATGTTGTTTATGGAGAGAAACATGCAATAAAGATGTAAATATGGACAGAAAAGATACCAACTTGAAGACAGTAGCTGGCTCTCAGGAGGGAAAGAGGGAAACTGCAATTGCACTGGAATACAAAGGGGGTCTTAACTGTCTATGATGTTTTATTTCTCTAAAAAAATCTGAAGCAAATATGGCAAATACTAAAATTTATTAATTCTGAGTATGAAGGACTTCTATGTTTTTATAACATGCTGTGTGTTTTTGTATGCTTAAAATATTTAACAATTTTAAAGAAACAGTGGTATTATACTACCATTAAAATTATTAAAAGCTTCAATTTTATCCATTGTTTAACTAAAGCAAAACAGATGAGAGGAAAGAGGTCACTAGGATATTTCATGATTATTAGCTATTCCTGACCTAATGACAATATTCCTGCTGGACCATACATCAGAGACTTGTTGCATCTTACATTTGCTTGGTCTCTTTTGAGCTGGCAGATCCCTAGCACTCCTGGGCCTTCTCCTGCACTGTTAACACACCACTGAGCCACTGGCTGGGCGTGTTCTCCACTGCTTAGCTACCCACCAGAACTCCATCAAACATAGGCTCTCTGCAAGGTAGAGCCAAGTGTTCTCAAAGACAAACAGCATTCTCTTCCAGTGCTAGCTAATCAATGCTAATCCAGTCATCAATGGAAAATAACTGAGTTTCTGCTACAATAGACTACATGTGCAGGCCGTTTTAGAAACTACAATTAGCATGCTTTTAGCATTCCTAGAAAGTAAGCAGGCTCAATTTGAAGCAATGATCATTTTAACTGATGGCATTAGGAATCTAAGAAGTCATAAATGATGAAATAACATAAATCTGACTCTCAAACGGAAATCCTTCTACTCATTTCTCTAGTAAATTCAACAATCCCTTGGATCCCCCTTTTTTTCCTTGAACTCAATCAATTTCATTTCATTACTGTATCTAATGAGAAATTCCATTAACAACAGTTTTACTTTAAACTGTTATTGCGTAACGCTTCCTACAATATACATTTCCTCTTTGTAACTGCTCCAAGTATAATCAGAAATTTAGAATGCAGCCCAGAAAGACATGGTACTACCACTTCAAACTGAAGTCTACAATTGTCCCTTGTTTTATATACACAATAGAAACTCAACCAATATCCAATCACTTACATCTCCAGATTAACCAGTATGAGAGGGAGAGAAGTAGATGCCTTTTGCCTATTGACACTCAAGTTACTGGGCTTTTCTGGGCTTACTGCGAGTCCCTGTTGACTTTATTATTGCAATTGTATAATTCATTGTTTATTATGTAAAATAGATGAAATAAGGGCAGGAAAAGTATGATATAGATGAAAAATAATAAAGTCCTTCAAAAAGATTTATAAAGGCATTATGAAGTTAAAGGATCCTTTAGGATTAGTGAGCGTGAGATAACTGTAAAAACTTATAAAACCAAGGAGCTTCCACCCAGATTGCTTCGTAAATGACTTCAATCTCTAGCTGTACTTTAAAGACCCGGGTATTGAAAATCACAGGACTGCATGACAGGTGTGGTATAGGCAAAAAAGCCAATTTGAAAATCCATCAGCAAACTCATAAAGGAAAGGGCTTTGGTCCTACATCAAAAGTCAAAACAGAATGCTCACTAGATGATCTTTTGTTGTTATAATCCCAAACTAAACAATCACTAGTGATCTGACCATGCTGAGTAAGAGGACGCCAGTATACTCAACCAGCTACACCGAGTCCTTTCTTAGTATTCAATACCACCACATACACTTCTTTCCCAAGAGAATTAAAAGACTTGGGGTAACATTTCTCAACTGATGACAAATCAGTAAAGAAATTGTTACGTTACTTAATCCTTCTAATGTGTTCCTCTTTCTGTAGTCTCTCTCTCTCTCAATGGCAGCACCATCTAGCTAGTGGCCCAGAACATCCTCAATTCCTATCCCCAACAACCAAACAACAAATCAAAACCAACAATCCTGTTGATTCTATTTCCTAAAAGCCTTTTACATGTATCGCCCCTGCCTTGGCAGCCCCCATGTGGGCTGTAACTGCTACCTAACGTGTTCTCTGACCTCCAGATTTACCGTGCATTGCCTCCAGAATTACCTTTCTAAAACAAAAATTGCATGTCACTCCTCTGCTCAAAAACTGCAACTGACTTCCCATTGCCCAAGGGGCAAGGCTGAAAATCCATGGTTCTCCATAGAACATGGACCCACCTACTTTAGCAGCTTCAACCTCCATCATTGCTTTTAATACATCTCTCTATATGCAACCAGTAGGGAGCCTGCCCCTGAATACAACACATGCCAGTCAGAGGCTGCTCCTCTCCACCTTGACCACCCGAGGCTACCTCCCTATTCATCCCCAAGGCACCTCCTTTAACACCTCCTAATTCCAGGGCCCAGGATTCAAGTCCTGACTCTGCCAAGTGGACTTGAAAAACAATTTAAGGAAATCCAAGATAGTGGAGTAGATAAACATTGTGCCTGCTTCCTTCTGTGAACAAATTAAAATTGCAACTAGATTACAGAACAATCAACCTGGAGAACCATCTGAAGTCTGGCTGAACAGAAGTTTTATAACTAAGGATATAAAGAAGAAGCCACATAGAGACTGGTAGGAGAGGCGAAGACATGGAACAGGCCCCAAACCTCCATGTGGTGGCTGAGAATCAGGAGGGATATCTCAGCCGCAGAGATTCCCCTGGAAGAGCAAGGAACCCCAGCCCCACACCAGGCTCTTCAGCCCAGAGTACTGGTGCTGGGAACAGGAGCCTTCACAACATCTGGCTGTGAAAAATGGGGATTCCGACCATCTAGGTGGGACAAAAGGCTGTGGGAAACCCAGACATTTTCTTAAAGGGCCTGTGCACAGCCTCCCTCACTCACAGGCACTCACCCTGGGCTCTGGCAGAGGGATGGTGACTTAGGGGGTGGGGTTCTGGAGACATATGGGAGGAGGTTGAGGGCAGACTGAGGTGTATGTCTTCAGGATGATGGCTAGAGGACAGCTGTCATTTTCCCTGTGTGGGGAACTTCTCCCATGCAGCCAGCAGGCAGGCACCATCTTTCCTGTGTTGAGCCCTCCTTCACATGGCCAAATCTGAATTGGTCTGGTGAGCTCCACTGAGACCCAGCCCTACCCAACTCCCTCAAATTGGGAGGCACTTTCTTGGCAAGCAGCACCCATACTGCACTCTTTCTTGGAAAACCACTGGAGTCCACAGGCCCCAGGCAGGCGGTAACTGGCCTCAGTGTGCTCTGAGATTTTGCTGAGTAGTTCTAGGTTCAGCACTGGCCACCAAAACAGAGTCTATATTAATTTGGTGAACACAACTCTTCCTACTCTAGTGACTCCGAGACCCTGCCTCATCCAATTTGCATACTGCATGAGGCTTTATCAGTGGCTGAACCTTAAGAAAGCTGGCAGGTGGCAGCAGGCCTCAGGGTGTCCTGGCTTTTTGCAGAGCTATCCTAGGCACAGTACCGGTGACAGCTGTCCTCAGTTCACAGTGTGGCCTCTATCATGTATCTCCAGGTTTAGCACAGGCAGCGAACAACAGTGAATTGCTTTGTAGCTCCTACCAGGTAGTACCTGGTCAGTCACAGGCAGTGGGTGATGTGGGCCTGCACTGGAGCCCCTCCCAAGAGGCCCCGGAACGAACATACTTAGAAGTTGGCTTCAGACCACAGTAGAGCACCACCCAATTAGCCCCACAAGCTGCACACACAAAGGGTGGTCTCAACAGGCATCAGATTCCCTGGGGTGAATTCCACTCAGTGGGATAAGCCCCCGGCAGGGTAGCTAATCAGCCTGAGGATCAATCCTACCCACTGACATGCCAACAGCAATCAAGGCTCAACTATAACAGAAGGGCACACAAAGGACAATCCTGCAGCACCTGAAACAGGTGACCAGGAAGACTGTGCCAGGGCCCTGCAGAGCAGCTACTACATAAGGCCACTTGGCCAAGACTGGGAGACATAGCATCTTTACCTAATACATAGAAACAAACACAGAGAGGCAGCCAAAATGAGAAAACAAAGAAATATATCCCAAATGAAAGAACAGGCGAAAACTCCAGAAATAGAACTAAACAAAATGGAGGCAAGCAACCTACCAGATACAGAGTTCAAAACGGTGTTTATAAGGATGCTCAAGGAGCTTAATGAGAACTTCAAAAAAGAGATAGCAAACATTAAAAAAAGGACATAGAAACCATAAAAAAGAACCAGTCAGAAGCGAAGAATACAATAACTGAAATGAAGACTGCACTAGAAGGAAGCACCAGCAGATTAGATGAAGCAGAAAATCAAATCAGCAATTTGGAAGACAAGGTAGCAAAATACACCCAACTGAACAGCAAAAAGAAAAACTAATCCAAAAGTGAGGATAGTTTAAGAGTCCTCTGGGACAACATCAAGTGTAACAACATTTGCATCATACGGGTGGCAGAAGAAGAGAGAAAACAAGGGACTGAGAACCTATTTGAAGAAATAATGACTGAAAACTTTCTTATCCTGGTGAAGGAATTAAACATGCAAGTCCAGGGAGCACAGAGTCCCAAACAAGATGAACCCAAAGAGGCCCACACCAAGATACATCATAATTAGCGTTTCCAGGCTTGAATTCCCTCCCGTTCTCAGGAATTTTTTTCACTTTCCTGTTTCCAAATCCCGAGATATAAACTGTTTTCTGTTCTCCACGACGAATCGTTTTCACAAAATGGCCGATACTACCAACCACCTGGGTTCAAGGAGCCGATTTTCCTGATTTCCCGACCAACTTTTCTCGGGATTCAGGAACGGAAAAGCAAAAAAAAATTCCCAAGAACGGGCAGGAATGGCCAACCAGAAACCCTAGTGATATAAATAGGGAAAAAGTCTAAGAGAAACACTGTGAGTAGTATGTTTATTTCCCATTGTGGGTATTAATGGGTTCAAGGAATCGATTTTCCCAATTTGCCAACCAACTTTTCTCAGGATTCGGGAACGGGAAAGCGAAAAAAATTGAGAATAGGAGGGAATTCTCGTTTGGAAACCCTAACCATAATTAAAATGGCAAAGGTTAAAGACAAAGAGAGAATCCTAAAAGCAGCAAGAGAAAGGCAACTAGTAACTTATAAGGGAGCTCCCATAAGACTGTCAGCTGATCAGGGTGGCTCGTTAGCTCAGTTGGTTAGAGCATGGTGCTAATAACACCAAGGTTGCCGGTTGGATCCCCGCATGGGCCACTGTGAGATGCACCCTCCTTAAAAAAAATAAAAAAAGACTGTCAGCTGATTTCTCAACAGAAAACTTTGCAGGCCAGAAGAGAGTGGCAAGAAACATTCAACATGAAGAAAAGCCAGGAACTACAACCAAGGCTATTCTATCCAGCAAGCCTATCATTTAGAATTGAAGGAGAGAAAAAGAGCTTCCCAGACAAGCAAAAGCTAAAGGAGTTCATCATCATCAAACCAGTATTACATGGAATGTTAGAAGAACTTCTTTAAAATGGAATATAAAGATCAAAATTATGAATCATAGAATGGCAATAGCTACATATCTATCAACAATTACTTTCAATGTAAATGGACTAAGTGCTCCAATCAAAAGACATAGGAGGGTTCAATGGATAAGAAAACAAAACCATTACAAATGCTGCCAACAGGAGACTCATTTCAGATTGAAAGAAACACAAAGGCTAAAAATGAGGGGATGGAAAAAGTTATTTCATGAAAGTGGAAACCAAAAGAAAACAAAATAATCTGGGGTAGTAATAGTTATACCAGACAAAATAGACTTTAAAACAAATGCTATAACAAGAGACAAAAAAGGACACAGTCAGTAATCCCACTCCTGGGTATTTATCTGAAGAAACCCAAAACACTACTTCAAGGGGATGTGTGAGCCATATGTTTACAATGGCCAAGATGTGGAGGCAGCCTGGGTGTGTGTCAATGGATCAATGGATAAAGAGGAGGTGGTACATATATACAATCTTTCAAAGTGATAATAATACTTAAACTTGGGGCTGTTGAGAGAATTGGAATTAAGGATGAAATGCACACGACATAGTAGGTGTTAAAAGTAAGCATTGAGGGGGCCTGCCCAGTGGCTCGGGCGATTAGAGTTCTGTGCTCCTAACTCCGAAGGCTGCTGGATAAAAAGGAGGTGGTACATATATACAATGGAATATTGCTCAGCCATGAAGGGAATGGGTTCTTGCCATCTGTGGCAGCAAGGATAGACCTGGAGGGTACTGTGCTGAGTGGAATGTCAGAGAAAGACAGATGTAATGTGATTTTGCTTATATGTGGACTCTAAAGAACAAAATAAACAAACGAAACAGAAACAAACTCATAATACAGAGAACATTCTGAAGGTTGCCAAATGGAAGGGGGCTTGGATGTATGTGTGAAAAAAAGGGGAAGGAATTAAGAAGTACAAATTGATAGTTACAAAACAGTAGTGGGGATATAAAACAAAGCATAGGGAATATAGTCAGTGATAAGGTAATAACTACGTATAGTGCCAGGTAGTTACTAGTCAGGGATATCACTTCTTAAATTACATAAATGTCTAGCTACTATGCTGTACACCTGAAATTAATATGAATGTCAACTGTACTTGAAAAATTAAAAAAGGGGAGGGAGGTGATGGGGAATAAGAGGCCCAAAATACCAGGTATAAAACTAGTAAGTCATGGGGATGTAATGTACAGCATAGGGAATATAGTCAATAATATTGTGATATAATAGTATGCTGTCAGATGGTTACTGGACTTACCATGGTGATCATTTCTTAGGTATATATAAATGTTGAATAACTATGGTGCACTCCTGAAACTAATATTGTATAGTAGTTATATTTTTAACAAAAATCTTACAATAAAAAAATAAAGTTCAGATTTCAATGGCAAAAAAACCCAAAAGAATGTAACTATTCTGAGCCTCAGTTTCCTCATCTGTAAAATAGGGAGAAATGGTAATATCTACCTACCTTGCAGGGTCATAGGGAGGATGAATAAGAATAAGCAGCCCAGTGCCTGGCACACTCTAAGTCTCAAAAGGTTTAGTGTCCTTGTGCTATGGACTGAATTGTGTTCCGCCAGATTCATATGTTGAAGTCCTAACCTTCTGATGTGACTATATTTGGAGATAGGACTTTTAGGAGGTAACCAAGGTTAAATGAAGTAATGAGGGTCGGGTCCTATTCTGATGGGACTAGTGGCTTTACAATAAGAGAAAGAGAGAGCTCTCCCTCTCTCTACACGTGTACTTGGCCATATAAGGACACAGTGAGAAGGTGGCAGTCTGCAAGTCAGCAAGAGAACTCTGACCAGAACCTGACCATGTGGTACCCTGATCTCGGACTTCCAGACTTCAGAACTGAGAGAAATCAAATTCCTATGGTTTAATCCACCAAGTCCATGGAATTTTGTTACAGCAGCCCATGTTGACTAATACACCTGTTCTTGTTTCTATTCTCATGATGTGACTCCATTTAAATTAGATGCTGTGTGGATCTTCCTCACCAAACTGATACCTCTTTCAGGGCAAAGAATGGGTCTTATTCAGCTTTGCTTTTTCTTCGCACCTACCATGGTGATTTGAAAACAGTAGGCAGTCAATAAATATCTAGTTTACTAATGAAAATACGTAATGAGAATTTGATTTTAATCAAACATTCCCCTTCCATAGAACTTGGTATTGAATTGTAACAACTAAATATCATCACCAGACATGCATTTGACTATTCAGAAAACAATGATGCATAGTATAGCAAGTGTCCTTTTTTTGGTTGTACTTTTTACTGACCCCAACCTGCAGGGAAGTCTCAATATGTAGCCTGAAGAATGAAAAGAAGTAAAATGTCTTTTCTCTTGACCTGATGCACAGTACCTGCCATCCACAGCTCCATATCAATGCAAAATGCCACAGTCCCTTCACAATCTCCTTGAAGCACTCTGAGTTCACAATGGCCACCCAGCCACCAACTATACTGTTTCAGTACATTTGTACTGAATGTTGTACTGCAAAAGGGATCATATACAGTGTCTAAATGCTAAATGGAAAATGCCAAAGAGTTACAATAACCAATGAACACTACACAGAGTGTCTAATACATGCAAGCCTTAAAACAAGTGGGAGAAACCAATTCACAATCTTATCCAGTCCTCCTAGTGATTCAGTTTACCTGAGACCTGCAACACTACCTTCCAATATCCCAGCCAAATCTATCACAAGGGATCCACACCTTTGAAGGACAAGGGATGAATGACACATACAGTGGGACCCCAGTAAAACTCATGTTTGAAAGCAAGGATGACTCATGCCTCATTTACTGAGTACCTACTACATGCCAGACATAAGGCTAGGTACGGGGGATACAACAGTGAGCTAATCATACAACGTTCTTAATCTCAAGGAGCATAGTCTAGTGGGGGGAAGTGATGTGTTAGGGAATGAAGCCAGCCGGCAGTGCTTGCTTTACACAGTAGTGCAGGATCTCAAAAAGAACCACGAAAACGAAAACCACACAAAGTGATCTTAATAATAAATGGGAAAGTTACAATTGTCCCACGATCTTTAAAGTTGTTTTTTATAATCAAAACATTAAATGCACTGCGAACATCATAATTAATGGTGAAAGACTGAAAGCTTTTCCTCTGAGAACAGGAACAAGATAAGGGTGACTACTCTCACCATTTCTATATAACATAGCACTGGAAGGTGTCCAAAATTGAAAGGAAGTAGTAAAACTATCTCTTTTCGCAGATGACATGATCTTATATGTAGTAAACCCTAAGAATACCGCAAGAAATGTTAGAACTAAAAAACAAATCCAGCAAAGTTGCAAGACAGAAAATCACCACATAAATATCAGTTGCACACCTATACACCAATAATGAACAATCTGAAAAGAAAATTAAGAAAACAATTCCATTTACAAAGCATCAGGGAGAATAAAATACTTAGGAATAAACTTAACCAAGGAGGCAAAAACTTGTAGTATACTGAAAACTACAAAATACTGCTGAAAAAAATTAAACAAGACATCAATTAATGGAAAGGCATCCTGTGGTCATGAATTGGAAGACTTACTCTTGTTAAGATGTCAACACTACCCAAAGCTATCTACAGTCAATGTAATTGCTATCAAAATTCCAACAACTTTTTTTTTTGAAGGAGAAAAGTCCATCTTAAAATTCATATGGAATCTCAGTGCACCCCTTATAGAAAAAAGTTGGAGATCTCACACTTCTTGATTTCAAAACTTACTACAAAGCCAGAGTAATCAAAAAAGTGTGGGACTGGCCCAATTACGTATAGACCAATGGAATAGAATCGAGGACCCAGAAATAAATCCTCACATATATGGTCAAATGATTTCTGACAAGAGTGCCAAGACCATTCAATCAGAAAGCGACAGTCTTTTCAACAAATGTGCTGGGAAAAACTGGGTATTGATATACAAAAGAATGAAGTTGAACACTTAACCTACACCACGCACAAGAAATGGATCAAGGACCTAAACGTAAGAGATAAAACTATAAAACTCTTAGAAGAAAACACAGGAAGAAAGCTTTTCACGTCATTCGATTTGGCAATGATTTCTTGGATGTGACACCAAAAGCACAGGCAGCAACAAAAAAAGGGTAGATAAATCGGACTACATCAAAATTAAAAACTTTCTGCATCAAAGGAAAATATCAACAGAGTGAAAAGGCAACTGCAACCCAAGAAATGGGAGGAAACATTTGCAAATCATATTATTTGATAAGGGGTAATATCCAGAATAAAGAACTCCTACAACTCAACAAAAACAAACAGATTCAAAAAATGGGCAAAGGACTTGAATAGACATTTCTGCGAAGAAGATACACAACTGACCAACAAGCATGTGAAAAGATGCTCAATATCACTAATCATTAGAAAAATATAAATGAAAGCTACCATGAGGTACCACCTCACATCCCTTAACATGGCTATTATCAAAGAGAAAGAGACAGAGACAGAGACAGAGACAGAGACAGAGAGACAGAGAGAGAGAGAGAGAGAGAGAAACAAGTGTTGGTGAGGATGTGGAGAAATTGGAACCCTTATGAACTGTTGGTGGGAATGCAAAATGGTGCAGCCACTATGGAAAACAGTATGCTAGTTCCTCAAAAAATTAGAAGTATAATTATCATATGACCCAGCAATTTCTCTTCTAGGTATATACCCAAAGGAAAGAATTGAGAACTCAAACAGATGCTTATACCCATATGCTAGCAGCATTATTCAAAATAGTCAAAAGGTGGAAGCAACCAGAGTGTCCATCAACAGATGAACGGATAAACAAAACACAATATATGTTTAAACAAAAAGTGGTATATACATACAATGGAATATTATTCAGGCTTAAAAAGGAAGGAAATTCTGACATAGGCACCACATGGATGAACCTTGAAGGCGTGCGAAGAGAAATAAGCCAGACACAAAAGGCCAAATACTGTATGATTCCACTTATATGAGGTAACCAGAGTAGTCAAATTCAGGGAGACAAGAAGTAAAATGGTGGTTGCCAGGGGCTGAAGAGTGGGAGGAATGGGGGGCTAGTGTTTAACAGGTACAAAGTTTCAGTTTGGATGATTAAAAAAGTTCTGGAGGTGGATGGTGGTGACAGTTGCACAACAATGTAATTGTATTTAATGCCACTGAACTGTAGAGTTAAAAATGCTTAAAATGGTAAATTTTTCCTTATATTTTAAGTAAAAATAATTTTAAAACATTAAAAACTTACCGTCAGTTATAAATATATAAGAAATGAAAAAACTGTAAAACTAATATTTATTCAGTGGGCTGTATAATTTAAAATATTAGAAACATCAACATTAAAGTGCTTGACTTCTTTGTAAAACACTTATGAAAAATACTTGAACAGTGTTTGCCTTCACATCTTGTAAATTATGATGCAGAGTGAGCATTTTTGCTATGATTTGGTCAACTGTCATACTTCCTACTAAGTTTGGATCAGCTTCCAACATTTTAGCCTCTGTGCTTTCAATGTTTTGAAATAGCTCCGAGAGTTTCTTTACTGTGAAGCTTTTTGCCTGCATCGCCAGCTCTGGGACAGCTTCATCTTTTTTCTTACAACTACCATTCTCCTTTGTGTCCATAAGCTTGCCGTCACTGGGCACTCGTGGCTGCACATGTGATCTCTTATACGGTGGCAGGGACAACATGCCAGATTGGCTACTCCAGTTATATTTGATTCAAATATCACTTCCAGCATTATCACTTTTTCTGTGCTGCACTCATCTTTGTGGGCCAATTCCCTCTTTCAATTATCCATTTTTGTAAGATGTCATGTGGGTCTATCACTACAAGACAAGGAGGCAACACAAAGAGAAACTGGAACCTGTCTGTGTGGGAGATGAGTAAGAGATGCGCCATGACCAATCACAGACTCTGAAAGAAGCGATGTGATTGGTCACTGATCATGATTGACATCTGTGGTGATTTGTGGGCTGAAGAGCTAGAAGCTTGTGTATACAGTTACAGTTTATACACAGAGGTAACTGAAATTTGAACCGTGTTATTGGGGAACTGGTTATTTAACCTCTGGTAACTGAAATCCATGCATATTAGAGTCAAACAAAGCAAGTGTTATCTGTGTATAATTACAGACTGAGGTAAGAAATCCAAAGGAAAGGAACATGATTCTTAGAGAATCTTCAAGAATCTGAAAGAAGACCATGGTGGCTAGAGGTCAAAGAGTAAGGGACGGGCACAGCAACTGACAACTGGCCAATAATAAGGCTCCAGTGTAACTGGGCGAAGTGTTTATATTTTCAATGAAGGTTAATACTGATTCTAAAGCTCATTCAAAACCCAAATCATTAATTAAGATATTTCACTTTTCCATTTTTATATAGACCCCCATAAGAAAAGAGGGGCTATGAGCGTATTTTACAGCATCTTATTACTTGGCTTTGTACAGCCCAGCCTAGGTGGACCACAAGGAAATTATTTTAAACTATAAGGGAAAAAAAGATAAAGAAGTCCATGGTCAAGGGGCAAACCCAGCAGGGCCAAGCCACACTGCAGAGATACTATTAGCGATTCTGGCCCTAATTCTGACAGCAGGGGGAGGCTGTATTAATTTCCTGTGGCTGCTGTAATAAATTAGTACAAACTTGGTGGCTTAAAACAATAGAAATTGATTCTCTCCTAGTTCTGGAGGCCAGAAGGCTGGAAGCAGTGTCATCAGGCTGAAATCAAGATGTGGGCCGGGCCCTGCTCCCTCGGGAGGCCCTTAGGGAGAATCCCCTCCCTGACTGGCCCAGCTGCTGGTGGCTGCCTACAGTCCTGGCCTTGTGGATGCCATCACTCCAATCTTCAGGGCCACCATGTCAAATCTTACTTGTGGCTCCATTTTCATCTTGCTTTCTCCTCTATGTGTGTAAACTTTCCCTCTGCCTCCCTCTCATAAGAATACATGTGATTGTATCTATCTAATGTGGGCGGAGTGGATATCCACTCAGATAATCTTCCCATCTTAAAATCTTTAACTTAACCACATCTGCAAAGGCCCCTTTTTCACCATATATGGTAAAGAGGTTCCCGGGAGTAAGATGTGGATATCTTTTGGAGGGCCGTTTTTCAGCCTACCACAGAGGACACGAAAGGGCTCTCAGCAGAGAGGCAATAGAATTAGACTCACATGTTGAAAAGATCACTGTGGTGGGAGTGGAGAAGGGACAGAGGATATGAGGAAGCCAGCTGGGTGGGCTCCTGCAACTGTCCAAGTGACAGGTGGTTTGGAGTAGGTGGAGGTAGTGGAGATGAAGGCAAGTGAACAAAGATACTCAGGAGGGAACACAGCAAGTTGGGAGGGAGGTGCCAAGAGGACCTTCTAGACTTCGGATGTGTATAGCCCTGTGCCAAGTGGTGCAATCCACTGAGCTTGGGAGCACCAGGAGCAGACCAGATGTGCCAGAGAAGATCAGGCTAAACAAGTGATGTGCAGTATTGCTGGGTAATACCGCACAGTGAAACAACAGGGTTCCTTCAGAGGAAGCAGAGGAAATGGCATACTCTAGGGCTGGGGCCAGATACTCCACTCATAATCTTTCAAAGTGATAATAATACTTAAACTCAGGGCTGTTGAGAGAATTGGGATTAAGGATGAAATGCACACAATATAGTACGTGCTAAAAGTAAGCATTGAGGGGGGCCTGTCCAGTGGCTCAGGTGATTGGAGCTCCGTGCTCCTAACTCTGAAGGCTGCTGGTTCGATTCCGACATGGGCCAGTGGACTCTGAACCACAAGGCTGACGGTTCAACTCCTGAGTCATGCAAGGGATGGTGGGCTCTGCCCCCTGCAACTAAGACTGAACACGGCACCTTGAGCTGAGCTGCTGCTGAGCTCCCGGATGGCTCAGTTGGTTGGAGCGTGTCCTCTCAATCGGCAGCTCGACTCCCGCAGGGGATGGTGGGCTGTGTCCCCTGCAACTAGCAATGGCAACTGGCCCTGGAGCTGAGTTGCGCCCTCCACAACTAAGATTGAAAGGACAACAACTTGCCTTGGAAAAAAGTCCTGGACGTACACACTGTTCCCCAATAAAGTCTTATTCTCCCTCCCCAATTAAATCTTAAAAAAAAAAAAGTAAGCATTGATTACCCACTTGATTACCATTCACTGTCATTCTCTGCCTGTGCAGTAATGCAAGCAAAGACCAAAACTGTTATATGATTACAAGATTATAATACTTCTAATTTTATTCTGATTTCTTCTCTAGCTTTGCTAATTCATATTCATTTACTGCTAAGGCCTGATGCTCATTTAGAGTTACTGATATGTTCAAAAAATAACTCACTGTTCAGGCTAAAGTCAATTTTTTTTATAGTTTTCCTAATTTTGTCCTTATTGTATATAAAATGTATCCCTAATTCATCAGCATTAGTTCCTTCTCTATCTCAAGTCATACAAATAATCAACTCAATTATTTCCATTATATGCCAATAGCAGATGGAGCCTGCATTGTAAGCAATTTACAAAGAGATCATCCAAACCACATTTTATCAACTACCTAAAGAGCCTTTCCAATCCAATCAATCCTTCAACAAGGGTGATTTTATAAGTAACAAAATCGATCAACATATTTTAATTATTTTCTCAACAAGTTATAATAGGGTTCCTTTATTATGTGTGGCAATAACCCACAAATTGCACAAATACTTTATCTGAGGCTTAAACACACTCAGCTGTTTATACAAGCAATTCAAACACTAATTTATTTTAGATAATCATTTAGAAATTTTAGATTTCTCTATTGTTATCAGTTCAAAGGCATGTTGACATGAAACTAGAGACTTATTGTGAGTAAAATTTTACTGAACAAGTTCTTAGTAAACAACTCTGAACTTCATACAGAAGTGTCTGTCTCTCACTGAGCCACCCGCATTCTCCTTCAGTTTTTAGTACAGAATAGGTCAAAAAATGTCATTTGTGTTTACTTCATTATTCATAAGCTTCCTTCACTATAAATTTAGATTTGAACACAATAGCAGAGGTTTTGTGTTGTTTTACTTTGAGATAAAACTCGACATTCTTCTATCAAGAGAAAAGCTCCCAATTTCAAGGTAGTTTCAACTGCTCTCCCTTCTAAGCCAAGCCTAGATCTGAGACACTACACAAGGGCTAAAGAAAAACACAAACCATTCTGTCATTTCTTGCCATTTGTACATTGGCAATTCCTCCAGAACAAGAATCTCTAAGAATTTCACCATAGCAGGTCCTGATGTTTGGCTAAACTACTTCAGACAGCTGTTTCCTCTCTCCCATGCCTTCCCCTAATTTTCTGTGCTATTTCAAGAGGCATAATTTCTAGCTCCATTTGTAGTTTTGATAATCTAAAGTAATGAGTGTCTCATCAATCATCAATACAGAAATGATCAAAAAACATTCAGATCCATATAGTTGATAGCTGAAGCCAAAGGCCTTCCAGGTATAAACAAAACTCATCTGAGCAATCAAAGTGCTGCAAACCTTGCTGTAACACAGAGGAACTATTCTAACAACCGCAGGCCTACAAAAGCCATTCTCACCATGGATGGTTCAAAAGGCACAACGTCAGACAAGTATGCAGTGGATGAATTCAACTTTAACATGCTTCTTTATTTCAGATCTAAATAAGGAAGAGGGTGAGCATGTTTTACACGACACAAAAATACCAAGTTTTCTTGCTCCAGAGATCAGTTGACAATACATAACCTGACATTTTGCAATTCACTGCTCAAAACGAGGGTGAGGGGAAAGCACTTAAAAGCCTTGACAGTGACTCATTATACTGCAAACAATCCTAACCAGGCCACACAGCATGGATTTTAGTTTAATCCAACTGCTTCTCAAAACCCAAATCTCCATCATTAAGCAAATACAACTTGAATTTGGATACAAAATGTCATTTTCCCCTCAAGTTGTCCCGTTAGAACAGTACCAAAAATTTTACTTGTGATAGAGATAAAATGATGTAAACATTTAAAAGTCTGTCAACCTGGTTGAGGGTTACTTTAGTGGCTGAATATTTTACATGAAGTATTCGGGTGGTGCAAAAGTAACTGCGGTTTTTGCAATTATTTTTACCCTTTTAGACTACAATCACTTTTGCAGTCAACCTAATAAAACCTGAAGGAGGGCTGCTGCAGAGACGAGGCCACAAAGTGCAGTTACAATGCAGAAGGATCTACCTAGACCAAGGGTGTCCAAACTTTTTTCAACGGTTTTCACCAAGGGCCATATGCGGTAAAATACACAAACAGCCGACCACTCACTTGAGGTGAAGTACGTATTGCCTCACCTGGTTTAAGTAAACTAAATATATTTTTGGAATTTGCTGCGGGCCAATAAAAAGTGGATCATGGGCCACAGTTGGCCCGCGGGCTGCAATTTGGACACCCCTGACCTAGACAGAAAGAAGGCCAAAGTGGGAAGAGCAGCAAATAATGCTCATTAACCACAGGAATTCAGAGAGCTAGCTGCATCACGCTCAGACTCACATTTCCTAGAAAAGCCCCACCTGGCAAGGAAGAGGATGGCGCGGTCAGCATGGAAAAACAGGTTGGGCTAACATGTATTACGGAATGCAGTTGATGTCATGGTCGGGCATGGGCCCAGGGAAAGCTCTGTATAGCCGGGGATGGAAGCACCCTTTCAGAGAGTCACCATTGTGCACGTGGATGTTTCCAACTAGCTGCTTCTAAGTACAACAGAACAGCAAACCATCAGGAAGCATTCTGCCCTATTTTCTCCCAGTAAAGAAGAATCACTTTTGTGGTCTCCTTGGCTATGTAATTTCAGGGCAACAACCATCCTTAGTCCTGGGGATTTGGCTTCTTTTGTGTGTGTGAGTAAAGCCTACTCACTTCTTGGGAAGGATGTGGACCAGTTTATTCCCTGAGAGTCAAAGGTAGAAAGACCTGAGAGGGGGACAGGGCAAGGAGACTAGGCGTCTGTAATCAAGTCACCTGAAGCTGGAAAGACACGAGTCCTGAAAGCTAGCTTCACACCGAGGATGAAGAAGGGAAGGGGCCCCAGTGGTTTTCCATCCACATGCAAGGGACAGAAGAACTGGTGCTGACAGCCCTTCCTGGAACTGTTTGGGCCCTAGAAGCTGCCATGTGTGTAGCCTGGAAAAACTGGTGTTTAGGAGCAGTAACCCATGGGGCCCAACACTGGAGAAACCCTACCCTAGAGCTCTGCCCTGGCACCAGTGGTCACAGATGCAATGGAGGCCCTGCAGTCTTCAGCAGCAGCCATGCCAGCCTCTTCCCTTCCTTTCTGCAGGGAGCTCCCACCCTGTGCTGTTCCTAGCAGCCCCCAGATTTCAGCGTCAGAGATCAAACTTGTCTTAAGCTTATGCCCTGCCCAAGCTTACTGCCTCTCAGTAGAGGCATCTGGAAATCTATTGGGCTGTTTTGGGATGACACAATGACAGTAGTGGAACAGACCTCAGACGCAAGACATCCTGCAGTGTGCAAGACAGGCCGGGGCTCTGTCTCATGTCCTGCGCAATTTCTGAACATCTGGAAATTCACATGGATAAAACACTGTCTATCCTTACTTAGTTCTAAAACGTACCTCCATTGACACAGAAACACAAAGCCATTTGGACACCTTTCTCAAGATTTATTCACAATTTTAGAAAATCGTGTCACCAACAGCAACACTGCTTATGGCATCTGAGTAGCCAACACACCACAGCTACACTTGTCTGCACTTGTAGTTCACATGCCAAAATTTAACAGGGATATTCAAAGCTCCTTTAAATATACAAGGGTGCCAAAAAAAATGTATACAAGTGGACACTGTGGTCAACGTTGCTCAAGCAGTAGTTTGCCATAATCAGAAGTGTCTGGACTCTGATGGTAACCACTTTGAGCACCTTTTGTAATTGCACAAGTCAAAGGTGGTTTGTGTTCATCTTTTGTTATCAGTATACATCAACTAGTACAATGTTAAGTTTTCCTTTTTTAAAATGTGTATACATTTTTTTGGCACCCTCTGTATATAAAGCCAAATAAATTATTAAAGATCCATGAAATTCTGGATACCAATGATCTTCATTAATAAATTTTTTACCATTCAATATTAGGAATTTGTGGCATAGTGAAATTTATATCATGAAATTTACATATTTATTTTAGGTTTCTTATTTTTCTACCTTACTCTGACGTGGTCCTCGGGTCACGCCGCAGCCCACGCCCCCACTGCTCCAACTTCCCCATACCTTTTTTTTTTTCCTTTAAGGCTAGACATCTATTAAAGGCTTTGGTCTCCGAAGTAGTTGGTTTGGGGAGGGATTTAAAGATGGGCGATCTGTGTTCTAAGGTACTTTGTCAGTACACATCCTGTGTCTAATGAAGGGAATTAGTTATTCTGACATTACCCTGAAATAGGCAGCCTGGCTCATTGCAAAAATGTCACGTTCCTCATTTCCTCCACTCCAACGGTGTTTTGTCATAGTATCCCTACTGCAAAAAGGGGGCTTCCCTGCCTTCTCTTAACACATACAGATAAGTTTGGTCTGTTCTTTCATTTTAAAAAGCATCCTCCTCTCTCTCCTATGGAATGGCTTCTGATCTTAAATCCAAAGTTATCTGTTATACACAGATGCAAGCATCTAATTACTTCATCTTTGGATGAAGGTGTGCTGAGCATTTACATTTTGAAATACATGTAGTTTTTATAACGAATCTCTTTTCACTTCTTTACTATTTGGGCGTTCTATTGACTTTAAGACATTGTATGTATGGGCAGGTCATTTCATCTATCGATTTAATTTTAGAATCATAAAAGGGGAATTACAAAATATTTGTTATAAAAAGAGGGCGTCAGATCTGATAGAGTCAAGAGCTGGTCCTCTAGAAAGCGTCCCCTCCCAGCCACCAACTTCTTCCAGAGTCCTGTTCTTCCTGAAACTCAGGATAGGGATTTTGGAGTCAGGGAACTAGATTTCTGCCTCATCATGCCAGAGAAGAAAATAATACCAGGCCATGTCATGCCACTGCCATGCAGGGGTTGCCCAGACGCCCATGGGTGGGTGAAGAGAGAAGTGCAAAGGCCAGCCAGTTAGGATAGGCCTTTTCTTGAACGGATACAACACTGAGCAGAGGACAGCTCACTCAAAGAGCTCTGGTGCCCAGAGTTCCAACTGAGCATGCCAGGCACAGCTGAGACCCACGGCCACTTCAGAAGCAGGCGACTTCATCAGAGCGCTCAGCTTTCCCTTTGATGGCACCTGTCAAGACGAGCCCATGCGCAGTGGTGGCTCTGCTCCCCGTCTCCCCACACTAAGCACTGGACAGCCTGGATGTACCGCCGGGAAGAGGCTGGTGGGCCAGACAGGAGTCCTGTTACTTGCTTATGACAAGCACAGTGTCAATCCAAGGAGCACTCTGGAGCACCTCCCCTGGGTCAAGAGACATGCCACTCCTCAATATGGGGTTGGGGAGGGGCAGGGTGAGGAATCAAGGCTTTCAGAGCTCCCAAAGGGCACTGCGCCCAGGCTGCACTTGCTGACTGGCAAAAAGAAGGGGGGGCAGGTATGCCTATAAAACCTCTTGGACCCCACATTATTCCAGCAACCTCAGGAAGGCCACGGACACCTGACAGGGAAGTCCATCCATCTCTACGACTATCTCAGCCCTCTCATGCAGACAGGTAGCCAGGTAAACAATGTCCACACATCACCAGTGCTGGGAAAAGGGGTGGAAGGACGCTGCAGGAGTACTGAGGACTCACTTCACCTTCTCATGGAAATCTGAGCTGCATCTTGAATGACAAGTAAGAAGTAGTTCGATGCTGCACAATACTCCCGCATGACTAGAGAGGAAGGGACAGGGGAAGAGGCAGGAGGGAGGCTAGGAAGCACAGAGCAGATCACAGGACATCCTACGCCAAGCCAGGACCTTGGACTTATCCAGTAGAAGACGGAGCCACAAAGGGTCTAAAGCTCGGGGTGACACGTTCCCTGAGGAGAGACCTCTCTGGTGGTTTACGGAGTAGCCTCTGGTGTTAACAGTGTAGTTTGCCCATTTCTGTGGAGTCACCCCCACCTTTAGTAGCACACAGGTAAACTTCTCTTATCATACAAGTTACAGAAGAGAGGTAGTGTAGCGGTTAAACATATAGACTCTGGAGCTGCAAAGCTTGGATTCAAACCAACCCTCCCACTTACTCTGAAACCTTGGACATGCCATTCAATGTCACCGGGCTTCCCCTTCTCCCCCTACACAGAGGGAGGTAACAAGAGGTGCCCTCTCAAAACTGGGAGGATTACATGAGAATTAACAGACAGGGATAACTGGTGTGTGGCCTGGCATAGAGTAAGCACCATTATGTTTATTTCGATGTGTGTTAGGAAAAGTAAGTCACCTAAACCAGTGATTTCACAAATATTACAGCTTTGGAAAAAACTAAGTGTCCAAGTGACTCTTTGTGAGGTAGATTTAAAGGTATTGAGTAAGCAGTACCTCCTTGAAGGAAGGACCTGCTTCTCATGTGTGTGTCCTGCACAGAGCAGACACCCTCTAGGGGCTTTCCCTGCAATAACCGACTATTTTTCTGTAAGACAGGAGTAACTACCTGTTATATATATACATACGGTTTCTTGTGTTCTGAAATTCTTGAGCAAGAAGGAAGAGATGGAGAAAGCAGCCTCAGCTGGGGAAAACGGCTGAGATGGCGAACTATTAACCATCTCTACATGTGAAGAAAAGCCCCTATTCTCAACCTTCAAATCAAATTCCAGGAAGTCATAACTATCTCTTCTTACACTGCAAGTTTCTGAATAGTTTTATATAAAAACATGTTTTTCTAACTATGTATGGTGATGGATGTTAACTAACTATGGTGATCATTTCACAATACATATAAATACTGAATCATTACTATTGTATACCTAAAATTAAGTATCAATTATACCTCAATTTAAAAAAAACAAAACACAAACATGCATGCAAAGTCATTTGTTCAGAAATTGGAATGAATTCCCCCTATAACAAAAAGGCTTTAAGTGGTGACTAGAGCCCCAGGTCAGCCCACAACGGCCATATCTGATCCCAAATTGTACCTATGTTACTGGTTGAACAGCATACCATGAATTTAGGGAATGGAGTAAGTGGTGGAAGAGGCATAAGACAGAGATGAGTTCCTCCCCAGACAGCCCCAACCCCTCTCATGGGGGAAGAGCTGGCGCTAAACAAAGTTTTTAAATTACTCTTTTATATTCTCTTCGCCTTGAGTCCTTCTCAGCATCAGTCTCCTCAGTCCCACTGCTGCTGCTAAGTGGGAAGGTTACTCTGGCCAAAGAGACTGGAGTGCAAAAAATGGTATTTTAGGACCTAAAACAGTCTGTACAGAAGGTCTAGAACCCTGAAATCTGATGTGTTTCGGGATCTACAAGTGGTTTTGTGTAACTGGAATAGAAAGCGCTCCATGCTTCAGTATTACTTCTCTCTGCCTTTTTTGTCTCATCCTCCCTGCTTCAGCAAAATTTCACCCAGTAGAGCTACTCTTGACGAGAGTAAGGGAAGGCGGTAATCTCATCAAGCTGCTTGTTAGCACAGCATGTGTGACTCAGAGCACAGAGTCTTTTAAGGGTTCACATCTTTAACGTCACATCTGTACACATCCACACACTCATCTCAGTACAAGTATTCACTTTTTTCTGATAATTTCCTATATAAACTCTATTATTCTCCAGGCAGTTGCATTTTTAAAAGAATCCCAATTAAGCCAAATTAATCTTTCATGAATATTTAATTGGAACCTTTTCAGACAGTGCAATAGTTGGAAAAAAATGAGCCTTTTTACAAACACACCACTGAGTTGAGGAGGATGGAAAAAGCAACAAATGAGTTTCCTGTCTCTCCTGCCTTACACCATTTCTGCTTCTCATCGCTTCTCCTTTTCTTGCATTTCTGCATCTATGGACTCTCCATAGACTCTGGCAACAAGAGCAGCCTGCAAGCTTTTCCTGTCCTCCAAAGTATGTGGCATGGTTTGGGACCAGAAGCAGCTCAGACGCCTACTGGCCTAGGTCTCTCACATGGGCCTTTTGAGTTTTTCCAGGGAGAACTAACTTTTTCTCTAAAGGGTCAAAGAGTAACTGTGTTAAGCTTTGTAACCCCTATGGTCTCTGTCACAGCCATTTCTGCTGCTGTACTGCACAAGCAGCCACAGAAAATACACAACTACATGAGCGTGGCTGGGTCCCAGTAAAAACTTCATTTACAAAAAATAGAAAAAGCAGACAACAGGCCATAGTTTGCAATGCCTGGTTTGTACTGAGCCATCGCTACGGTAAGTCTGGCTTCATAATCCAGACACTCACAAATAGGGCCACATGTCACATGGCTCTGTCGCATGTGCCATAAACTGTGCTCAACAGTTTAGGATCCATTATTCATTATAAATATACACATATTACCATGAGATTTTCTTGCTTTTTGTTTTTAATACATTTTTTGCCATTTTGTAATTTAAAACAAAGTGGCAAAGAAAAATATCACAATATGTAACACCAACTCCGTACTAATCCTGTATCATATTCGTGCAATTCGTCCTCAGTGAACATTCCTTATAACCATTATATGCGTGCTTTAGCTGACAATGACAAAATATAATTTTATTAATAATATCTACAGGCACAATTTGGTGGTAGCGTTGGCGAGGGTAAAAATTATAGATCCTTTAACATTAGAAAGAACGCCAGGAGTTGAAGCAGGAGATGGAGATGGTGGCCTCAAGGGGAGGAGGGGCAGTAATGTCACGCCTGTGGAAGGAAGAACTTCAAAGCTCATTTCGGCCAGGCCCTCCAAATGTCCCTGCCTTCCTCATAGCTCAGTGTGCCTCATCTCTTCTGCTAGTCCTCAGATTAAAAAACAAAGTAATATCTCAAGTCAATAAGAGATGATGACATTAGGACCCTGAGCCCCAAAGAGCCAGGAGTTACTGATGGACATGACGGCCACACTGCGAAGGACAAAGTCATCAGCGGACCAGCCACCTAGCAGCACTGCCTCCCAGGAAACACGGACCAACTGGTGGATCTGAGAAGAAAATAAGTACAGAATGAGCCACCAAATGTGACAACCTAATGATATCGATCAACTGATCAAGTCTCATCCCTCTTCTCCAGGTGCCATTTCACATATCCGCGTGGATGTTTCACTGTTTCCTCTCCTCGATTTCCTTTTCCACCTCCCTACCTTTCAGATTCTTCTCCCCACCTCACCATTCCTCCCAACTCCTTCTAATTAAACTCACTCACTTCAACCCTATTATGATGCTCAGGCCTCATTTCCTCCACAAAATTTTCCTTCAAGCTGGACTGTAAGTTCCTTCTCTCCACTCCTACAGAATACAGAACAGGCCATGGGTATTTCTCGCAGTCTCCCTACGCCGTAACACCTAAAAATCTAGTGCCTGTCTGAGCACATAACCACAGCCTATCTTATCCTGTGCTTGATTACCTAAAGGTCTGAGTGTGTCACACATGCGAACGTCAGTTAAGTGTTATGTGTGTAGGAGGAGGGGTGAACATTGCTGGATTATAGCACTGAGCTCTAAGATCAAGATTAGGAATTTGGTTTCAGGTTCAGTATCATGAACTTATCCAGGTATGTCCTTGGGCTCAAAGTGGAAAGGCCTCAAAGCAACACCAATGTAAGCCAACCTCGGGAAATACATCTCCCACTGTATGATGGTGGCTGAGCACCAATAATAGGGCAGCTTGTTAGATTACTGCTATAGTTAAAATGGAAGTGGCAGCTACATTTTGAAATCCCAACTATGGCATGTCTTACATCTCAAAAGGCTCTATTATGCATACATTTCTAATTCCTATAGGTACAATGTCTGAATTGTACAATCCAGACCTCCCGCTAATACAGAATGGCCTTCATGATAATCTGTTTCTACAAAGTAACCATTTCTCGTTATGTAGCTGATGGTGCAACTTATTATCCTAGTAATGTGGCTTGAGAAAATGACCTTGCTTTAATAAAAATGTTCTTGTTACGCTAGATACAAAATATGTTTCTACTGTTAAATTGTAACATTACTATTATGGAAGGCTGGGAAGGGTGGTCTTCTGTGACAAAACAATCCTAAGAAAAGAGATAACCAATTTCTCTTCTGCAAACTGAGCTAGAAGTGATCCTCAAACACTTCTGGTGAAGTTCCTCCCTGCTGAGTTTTCCAGCAGCGCCATTCAATTTTGGAACAGGAAGACAAGTTTCTAATGCATAATAGGATCTAAATCTTTCAACTGCAATATGTGAGGCTAACTGTAAATATAAAAGTAACCCTCATACAGGACGTTTTCTCTTCGACTCAAACTATGTTATCAAGCTGAAAGCATAATATTTGTGAGGAAGGCATCGAGTACAAAAGTTGGCTAGTGTTTACTGAGTGCTTAACATGGTGGCAGCTACCATGGAGTATTTCTTTTCATTCCAACCACACTATGTGTGCTACTCCCATTCTATAGGCAAGGAAGCAAATTCTGAGAAACCCAAGTCAGCAGCTACAAAAGTGGCAAAACAAGGGTTACAAGCCTGATTGTAGGAAAGCTGATACGATAATGTTATCACTGTCCAACCCTAGAAAAGTTTAAGTTGCTGGAGAACAAGGTCACGGGGCAAATTACAAAATATAATCAATTTAGTGAGAAAGGTAAATTGGTATAATGAAAAGAGCCCTTGATTTAGAACTACAGTGCTAAATACTGAGACTTGAGTCCCTTGTTATAAACTTGCCATGATAAAATACTAGTGACACTAGGGTTGTCACTAGAATACTGAGAATACAAGAAAACATGCCTAGCACTGCCCTTGGCAGAGAACAGATACTACGATATTTTGTTTCCTTCTTTATCTTCAGTCCCCATTTCAAAATACAAGCAGATAAGTACAGCATAAGGGGATATAGTCAATAATATTGGAACAACTACGGGTACTAGACTTATGGGGTGATCACTTTGTGAGGTACTATATAAGCATCTAATCACTATGTTGTACAACTGAAACCATTATTGTATGTCAACTGTAATTGAAAAAAATATACAAGCAGATAGCTCCTATCCAGATAATGTAAATCCTCCCTGGACACGTCCCCCCCTTTCTCACTCCTAACAGGCTCACCCATAGAGACACACCTTTCAAGGTGCATTTCTCTGCTGTTAACGTGAACAAAGAGTTTTCCTATCACTCAAAATCTGCCTCTACTATCATTGCATAAAATTCTCTAGATAAAATATAACAGCAAAAACACTGCTATTTCATGCATTCAATATATAGGAACCAGGAGGCAGTAATTAAGTACTACACCAAGACAGTTTCGAAGGAAAAATGATCATTAAAATAAGTAACATAGAACATTTCCAAGCAGGTAGTATGGAGACATGCAAGCACCATTATCTTGATCAGCAACTAAAGAGGAGTAAACTGGATTCTAAGACCTTCTCCACCCCTCTTTCATACAACACAGCCTGGCAGTCTAAAAAAAAAAAAGTCAGAGCACAGTACATGAAACATTCAGATGTTATCCTTGTTTTCATGACATACATTCTCAGAAGGCTAAATAAATCAACTAGACAAGAGAGACCGTGGGTCAAGTAAATCTAAATCCAGTCTCCATGAACAGCCTTGATAAAACTCTGGGTTGAAATCAGATGCATGTTTTAAAAAGAAAATGTTCTGATAAAGTTTTCATTTTCAGGTGAGAAAAACTGATTTAAAAGCAAAACGTCTTTAGTGAAAAGTTTACAGCTGTGAAATATTTGCTTTGCAATTGAGAATGCAGAAGCTCCAACCGGTAGAAACCACCATTCTCTGAGGTCTGAAAACCTGCGTCTGTATCTCAATCACCTTGTCACCCGCTCTCCTCTCCTGTTCTTACAGACTGTGTCCCTCAATCACAGCTGCACAGCTTTCCTCTCTCCTACCGGTACCAAACCACTAGGTCTAAAAAAGTGTGAAGCAGATGACCCTTGACCATTTACAGGGAAGCTGCTGATCAACATAACGAGTCTTGTCAACATTCAACCGGCAAATCACAAATTTGCTTCTTAAATCAGAAAGCAGATGCTTCTCCTCCCTAATGAATCTGACGGCTCCTCCTATACTCATAGAAAGCTACCAGGTTTCAGTTTTCCTTCATGTTTTAAAAGACGAATACAAATAATTAACTGAACACGCGTGTTCTTCCTTCCACTCTCACATATACTTAAAATCCTTCCGTTTTCTTCTTCCTCTAAGTTAGAGAAATCCAGAATAAATAGGCTCGCTTGAAAGGCATTAGGAACTCATTTTGAGAACTGAGTTTTAGAAGACAAGCAGAAGAGGTGAGGCAGCAGAGTTCGGTTTAGTTCCCCCCCCCCTTCAATTCCTGCATGCCAAGGCAATTGTGCATATCTGTTTGCAAACAACAAAAGCGTTTAGAATGCACAGCGATGCAAAGTGACGCGAGGCACAAGACACAGCACCACGCAGCCGGTGTGCTCCGTGCCATGAAGGCTGCTCGGGCACCACGCGAGCCGGAGTCACAACACTGCAAGTCCAAGGCTCACTGCTGACTCAAATCGCATCCGGTCCCATGTCCCAAAGCCAACGGGCTCCGCCGGAGGACGACCCCGCGACAGAGAAGCAGACAAAACACCGGGAGCCCCTCTCGGAGGACAAGGCCGGGAATAAAGTGAGGGGAGAGATGGCGGGAGCGCGGGGAGAGAAAGGACAACTGGGTGGGGGTGTAAAGGGGCGATGTGGCAAAGGCGCAGAAGCCCCGGCTGCAGATCAGGCCGAGGGAAGCCACGAAGGGACCGGGGCCAGAGATGAGTGAGCAATGGGAGGGGGAAAGCCAGGCGCAGATTCAAGCGCGTGAGCGGGACCCGAGGCGCGCGTGGCCTGGCCAGGGGAGCAGGGCGCGTCGGTCACCTGTATTGTTTGAAAAGCTGGTCCGACTCCCTAAAGCCGTTATTAAGCAGCATGTTGATGCCCGCCAGGGCCAGCTCCGCGTCCTGTAGGGGCGCCGCCGCCGTCGCCGACGAATCTCCGTCGTCCCGCCGCCGCGGCCGCTGCTGCTCGGAGCCGGCCATGGGAGCGCAAGGCTCTGCGCAGAGCCCAGGCGAGGTGGGGTGGGGCGGCAGCTGCTGCGGCCCCCGCGCGCGCCCGGAGCCCGGCTCTACCTGCCCGAAGCGCAGCGGAGCCGGGCGGCGGGGCGGGGCGCGGCGCGGCGCGGAGGGGAGGGAGGGGCCGTCCTCGCTGCAGCGCGGCGGGGAACGTGGGCGCCCAGGCCGCCGCCTCCCGCCGCCGCGGGGGATTACTCAGCAGCCGCCCGCCCGCGCCTCCTGCTCCCTTAGAGACGCGGGCTCGCGCGGGCACCGAAGCCGAATCCGTTTCCGGGTATCTTTAACCCTGCAGCGCCGGGGTCGGAGCGGCCTCCTTCCGCGCTTCCTGCAGCCCCCGTGTGCCCACGGGTCCACACACAGCGCCCTTCGCCCAGCCGTCCCGGGCCGACGCGCTGAGCCTGCTCGGAAACACGGAGGCCCCGAGGCCCGGACCTTGACTCGCTCCTCCGGGCTCTCTGGGAAGCGAGAAAGGGCAAGCGGGTTTGAAAAGGGGACGGAGAGCTCCGCCTGGGTCGCAGCGAGGGCGCGCGCCGCAGGAGACCAGCAGGCTGAAGCCAGCGCGCGGCGATTTTGGCCGTAGCACCTGAAACCCCACGCCGCCAGCGCCAGAGACCCCCAACTTCACCCCGCTCCTGGGGCCGCCCACCAGCCCGTGACAGCCAATCCCCAAGGAGGTGGGCGGCGGGGGCGGCGCCACTGAGCACCTGCCGGACAGCTGCCCAGAGCGCAGTACTTAGACACTGACAGGCAGAGCTCCTGTATCCAGGCACCCACCCTCTGGCCCGACACTACCATTTGTGCGCTGGGGCAAGAGGACAAAATGGAGGCCCATATGTCATATATTTAAAAGTTGTAAAATAAGCTGCTCAAGTGTGTTCTACTCTCATCCTGACAATTATACTTTCGTATCAATGAAACAGTAAAATAAGTGTGAAGCTATGGTTTTCACAAGACCGAATGTCAAAGATGACTGAATTTAGTTATTATTGTATATGTTCTGATGATGACCTGATTATGTCTCGGTGGGTAGTAATTCATAAATCATATTTGTTTTTCCATTAATTCATTTTTCTCACCTTTATTTTAGCAAAACACTAAATATGTTGTTATAATCAAGATGATATTCTTAACGTCAAATTAAGCCATCTTAAATCATAGTTCTTAGTGTACTTAGTGTACACTTAGTTCTTAGTGAAGTTTATTAATTTCAATTTGGAGAAACTTTGTTGAAGCATTTACCACTGATTTTGTTTTTAAAAATTAAAGCGATATTCAGGTTTTGAGATAACCCATGAATTTTAAATATCACGTCCAGCATTATAAGAGGATCAATAAATTACCACAGACAATATTACAAAATAATATAATTTTAGTATCTAAGTTACTATCATTTATTTTGTGACTTGTGCCATCTCTTACACAAATATCTAAATCCATACAGCATTCCCAACATTAATAGACACACATTTAAGAGTAATGTGAATTGCTATCACTCCTTAGCTGTCAGGTGTAACTGTTATGAAACCAGACTAATTCTTGAGCATATCTGCAGCCACAAATTGGAATACCAAAATAAGCAAGAAAGTGGACAATTTTCACCCGTGGGAAACAGCACTTTGTAACGCAGGAATCATTACATTCATGCAATCTGAGAAGGATTTGACAAGTTGACCAATTTTTTTTAAATCTACTCAGTCTTGGATTTAAATAGTGTTCCTCTCACACATCAGCAGTGTCACAGACCTGCATGGCATTCAGAGGCTGTAACTAGGATATTTAGCAAGGGATGAGTACTGTTTCCCTGGGGTCTGATCAATGTTAATGATGAGAATGGATATTAAGGGTTATAGGGTCCGCGGAGCCAGCACCGAGTGCCAGATCCTGGGTGACAAATGTGCCCATGTGTTCTTTACTAAATGTATGTGTGTGCACGTTTGGATGGGCAGGGCTGTCTAATGCAGGTACTATACTGGCCATGGGGCTCACATGGGGCTCTTGCCAGAGAGGGTGCCCTCGTCACACGTTGCCATTGGTAATAGAAACTGACAACGTGCCCAGCACTTACAAGCTGCCTGAACTTTGGATTTGTGGAATCATCCGCCCCCCAAATTCCTGAAACAATTTAGTCAGCAAGGGAGGGAAGTAAGAGAGCAACACCAAACTGAACAGAAGTCTGTACTCCCCCAACTGGAGAAGGCAGCCAAGCACAGTTCTCCATGTTCCTATTACTGAGGCCAGCAAAGAATAAAGTCAAGGAATTGATATCACCATGGGCATTGTAAACAAGTTGTGTGTACCTGGGGCCCTGTAGCTAACAATAGTGGGAGGAGTAAGCAAAATCAAAGCAGTCTTTGTGGTGCTAGTTCTGTCTCAAGAACCCAGCACAGTCGGCTTTGCTTATGCACACAGTGAAATTGAACTGTTGAGTGATTGGGGCAAGGTCTAGTGCAGCTGCCCAGCACCCCATATGTAGGTGGCAGTAGGAGGGCAGTGATATGGATAGAGGCAACTGCCATATACTATGCACCAGATAAGTGCCAACTTGGACTTAACCAGATACCAAAACAATTACATTAGCAACAGCATCATGGACACTTTCAAATATTTGCTCTGTGATAAGGGATACAAAGACAATTGAAAATGGGGCCCCACAATCCTGAAGAGAGACAACACATGAACCAGTAATCATATTCGTGGCAGCTGTAATTGGCACTGACACCTGCCCAAGGTTCACCTAGCAGGTGGGGAATTAAGGCTGATGATGTTTTCTTCACCAGATAATGACGGATATTTAAGAGGTCATGGTGTATATTACCTACAAAAGGAAGGCTGTTTCTCCACCAGGATGGATGCCTTTGACAGGGCTCTCATGCCACCCTAGCCATGACCATGGAGCAGGAAACCATCCCCTTTGCAGGGGATACTCCACATCTGCCTTTCCCCAAACCACATACCCAGTGGACAGAATGTGGGTTTAAGCAGGTGCTTACTAGAGTTTAGATCACTATTCTGCTGCTGTATAGATTCTGGGGCAAGACTAAGGAGCTGGCATTACGTCCCTCCTCCAGCTGTTTTCCTCCCCTGGGTAGCTCAAGCAGTGAGGCCTTTGGCCTAGTCCTTAACTGGCGTGTGTCTTTGAGTGAGAATATGGGTCCTTTCCTGGTCTTCAAAGGGTTTCTCTCTCTCTTTCACTCTCCTCTCTCTCTGCACATTCCTTTTGCCTTCCTTCCTACATCCCTTCCCTTTAACCTGTCTCCTTGCTTTTCATTGATTTGCTCTTCCCCAGATCTAGCAATTCTCCCTCCTCCTTACAGAGATAACTAAGTCTTCTCTCTTGGTCCCTTCTCACGATTTACACACTTTACAGCCTCTGGTGAATGTCCATGACTTCTCTGTCCACAGAGGGAGAGGCTGTCTCTGGTTTCAAGGTCTGGGTCTGCTGAGTCCCTGGGGAGAGAAGCTGATGAGCTCTTGTCCTGTAGATGGAGCGGGGGAGGGGTGTCACGGAATGTTCCGTCCAGTGCAGTGGTGGCTTTTCTCCTGGAGTATCGAAAACCAAATATATCTTGCCACTATGATTAATTTCTATCTGGGATCCCCATTTTTATCTAAATAAGAAAATTATTTTCCTTCTATTCATGTACCTTTACCTTATTTCTTCCTAACAGTCCTGGTCTTCTTAGGTTAAGATATTATTAATCCTTTCCAACATTAACAACAAACAGCACATCTTACTTCTTCTCTAACCACTAGGCTTCTCCCCTGACTGTAGGAGGAAGGAGGAGATTCCTTTCTGTTCACCTAACCACCTCTGTGAACCCCTTTGGGGTGGAAGTAGCAGCAGCCTTGGCATTTGCTTCTCAGAGTGGATTTGTTTCCAAACCTTAAAGTGGACTCAGGTTCCCTAGGACTGTCTAGTGACGCAGTAGACGCTCAATACCAGTTTGTAAGTTATATGGTGAGGGCGAGCTCTCAAGGGGATGAGGTGGGAGTGCGGGAGGAGGGAGGTTGGGCCAGGCGTCTGAATCATAGATTATGATTCTGGTTCTGCAATGCATTAACTTTGTGAGCTGAGGCAATTTTACCTAACCTCTTTCAGCCCCCGTTTCCCCATTTATAGTATGAAAAAAAATCGGTACTTTCAAGGCAAGTAAATGAAAGAGTGGGCACGTGCAAGTGCTTTGTAAGGACCAAGTACCAAGATATCTGAATCCATACAATTAGTTTTCTAATATTAATTAAAGCCATTGGATCCTTCTGTTCATGTCTTTGTCAAAGGTACCACCTTGAAATATCCAGCTATAAGAAAATCTGTGCAATGAAACAACTAGATGCATTATATGGAGATTGATTAATTTAAACCATTTATAATATAAACAATACATATTTGCTATTATCACTGCAGCCTGAGGAAAAAGTGCAGATTTTTTTCACAATGTCTAAAAATATAAAGCAAAAATGTCTAGGTTTTAGAGTTCTCTATTTGGTTCTGAGTTATTTCTGCTTTAATAGTCCATTAATGTGTTTTGAAACTACTTCAAGGGTTGGATAAGGAAATCGATAACGTTTGGTATGAAGATTTTTAAAACACATCTTTTGTGTCCTGTGTGTATAACATGTTTTGCAGTCAGCTCTTGTTTATCTTTGTAAGGAGAGATGCATTGCTAATATAAAATAATGCCTTGTTCATAAGTCACTTGTGTTTTGCTCTGGGGTTAAGTTAGCAATCCACACGTCATATCCCAGATCACAGCACCCAGCACCTCTGAATTCCACACGGTAACTTAACTAGTTGAAGGAAAGTTTTCTGTCACTGCGGTGATCCACACAGGTATTACCTGGGCTAAGTCATGGACATCCTGGAGCTGAGTGTCCTGACACTCTCGCTTTTCACACTGAGTGTTGCCACTATATCAGAACAGGTGTAAGTGCTGGCAGTATTTAGACAAATATTACAAGATCTCTCATGACTGCAGCTGAGACATGTAGCCAGATACATGTTCATAGTATAATATGGTAAGTATCAAGGCCATGTGACCTTGGTTCAAAGTTTTTCAGAATCCATTTAATTCTTGGATTTACTCCTTAAGTGATTACAACAAAAGTATACCTTATGAACTGATATTCACTGATTTTCTATTAATTTGTTGATTCTTTACACCTTCTGAGTTAGCATATAGGCTGTACCAGAACACCTGTCTCACTAATTTACGGCTAGGCCTTGATTTTTTGAGCCCCCAAATAGTATTAACCAGTTTGAGTTCCCCCATTAGTAACTGAAGGGAGCTAATTACTATTTTTGAGCACTTACACATCTATCTTCAAAAAATCCATCACAACTGAAAATATTTAAACCAATGTGAATAAAATTTTGAAGACAATTCCAGAAAAAGATTTGGAAAGATGAAAAAAAAAAACCTTAATAAAGAAAGCATTTTTGTAGTCTCCCGAGGTATGTAAAGGAAAAATATCCACTATGGTGAATAATATTGTTTATTTGTTTTAACAGATTCTATAAAACAGCTCACTTCCCTAAGGAGGGCATACACACACATTTACACACAGATATTAAAAACTCATTTTGAAAATGTTCTAAAATTCAATAGTGTCGATGGTTGCATAACTCTGTAAATATACTAAAAACCATTGGCATGTACGATGTAAATGGTGAATTTTTCAGTATGTAAATCATACCTCAATAAAGCTGTTCATTTAAAATAAAAAGAATCATTTTAAACCATAGGGTGCAGAATAGTGGGAGGAGGGAGTTCGTGGTTTGATTTTTTGATTTCATATATCTGGGGCAGAAAACAAATAGTTTATTATGAAAAAAAAAATCTCATCTTGAAGAGTGCCCATAAATCAGGAATGGCTGGTGGCTGCCATCACTACCTGCCTGGTGCCGGGTTAAGACTGCACAGGTTGTTCCATTTAATTCTCACAGTAACCCTGTGAGGTAGGCTTTATCCCAAGTTTACAGATATGAAAATAAATCCGAAGAAGTTGGATAATTTTCACAAGGCCATGCATCCAGTAAGGGTTAAAACACACTTTAAACCTGTGTCTGTCTCATTGACCACAGTGGGTGAGTCCTACTTGTTAAAGTAACACCTAGAGGCCTGACTGAGGGGGTCCACACACACACCCTTATGAGTTTCATGGGAGCATCATCATCTCTTCCTGAAAAGCAAGAATATCACTTACATTTAGAAGGTAATTTGAAGATAGGCAAATACATTGTCACGCAGGGTGTCATGCGGGGTCTCTGGTCCCACTCCCCACATAAGAACGCAGTACATGGAGAGGCCAAAAAGGAACACCCACGGAGCCATAGGTAGGGGAGTCATACCACTGTAATCTCGCTGGCAGCTGGGTTGGAGACACAGGAAGCAGGAGCCACACTATCCGCAACCTGCCGTCCGCTTCCCTGCCAACCAACCAACCCCTTGCTAACTGCAATGCCCACTTGCTAGATCAGCCACGGCAGTTATATTAGTGGCTAATGGCTAACCAATAACAGCTGATGGCCAACTAGTCACAGCTGCTGACCATCTACTACCTGAGCCAACACTTTTCCACGCGAGGCCGAGAGCCTGGAAACTGCTCTCTGGGGCTCTGTCCCCACATACATGATCTCATATGTGATCTGATAAACTAAAACTGGGAATACAGGCATCTATAGTTTACTGAGAACCTCAGGTGAGTCTAATTCAGCAAACCTCAGACAACCCTATGAGAAAGAGTTGGCTATACGGCAGCTTCTGGAAAGCAGAGCGGCTATTGTTCATCTTTGTGTACAGTGGTCTGATTTCTTACCCTGAGTATATTTTCAGAAATATTGCATGAATAAATGAGTGGAAGAATAACTTACTGTACGATTTTGATGGCAAATCATGTCTACAACCTTGGATATGAACTGTGTTATTACACTGAGGCTAAAGGTGTATATTTAGACATTTAAAACAAAAGCATCTCTTGTAATATCTTAAAAAATTGTATGCAATCAAAGCTAGTGATTTATATATCTGGAGGTGAAAGAAACACTCTATAGAGGGTTAACCAGTCAAAACAAGTCAGGGCCCCATTAAGGAGGGAAGTGGATGTGGACACTAAGAAATCACTTAAATCCTCACCCTTGACATTTATTTTTAAATGTGGTTGTAAAAGAAGGCTGAGAACATTCAGCTATGTCATGGCTAAAAATATACATTTCTTCACTCCTCCTTACCCGCTTCACCCTGCCATTTCCTCTGAGACAAAAACAGTGAAAACGGGGATGCTGTGAGATGATGAAGGGAAAATGAGAGTGCAGTTTATGTCCACAGATACAGAGTTGGATGCCCAGATACCACAGGGATTCGTTTCTTCATTCCCCAACCAGGCCAAAGAAAAACAAGGGCTCAGGAGCAATGCTGTTTCCTTCACCTTTCTGAAAAGGTACCTACCACCAGTGGGTGGGTCCCTCACCTCTGCTTACAAGCAATGTTTCTGTGCCCCTACCCCTCATACTTGCCTGGGGAACAAAGAGGGAACAGAAAGGGCCTTATGTAAATAAAAAATGCTTTCCTTCCTCCAGACTTAAAATAGATATTATTGTCCTTTGTTTAATTAAGTAATTCAAGCAAAATTATTTGCTTGTAAAAAGTTCTTTTTCATACAAGTGTCATAACAGATAGTCACAGGTACACGCGTGGTTCACTCCAAGAATGATACATTATATAAATTGCAGGTTATGTCAGATGTTGTCCAAGATGACTTAGTTATGGGATACAACAGAAAGATTATCATTGTTAACTATATAAGGGCCAATTCAGTCCAATCGTATCTTCTTCAAGGATGTACGATGTGCCATCCGCTGCATGCTAGGTGCTGTGGGAGACAAGTTGAAGAAGATACAACCCCTGAATCTGAGAATCTTCTAGTCTAGTGGGTAAGACAGACACACCAACAGATAATCTAGTATAAAATGGTCATAAGATACAGGTAGATGCTGTGTGCTCTGGGAGCACCGAGGAGGGGCATTAGTTTACCTGGGGGCTCATAGAAGGATCTGTGAGGGATTAGATGACAGAGTTGAGTCTGGAAGAAAGAAGGAGAAAGTGTATTCCAGGTAGAGAGACCAGCATGAGCAATAACATGGGCATATGAAAGAGCAGAAATCTTCAAGCAATGCAGTTGTTCTAGAGGGTAGAGTATGAGGCAGGAAGTGGCAAGGGATGAGGCTGGGGACAGGGGGGAGGAGTCAGGCCTTGAAGACTTTCTATGCTTGCTAAGGAGTGTGCAGACAACAAGGAGCCGGTAAGGAATTTAGTCATGGAAAAGACATGGTCAGATTGGTGAGTAGATGGAAGACTCACCTGATTTAACATCAAGGGCTAATTTAATGTGAAGACTAGAGACTTATGAGAGGCAAGTACAGAAAACCAGAGCATTTTTCCTCCCCAGTATGAAATTGTCAGATCTCTTTCTGTGGCGAGTGACCAAACCCAACTCAAACAGCTTAAATGGAAAAAGTGCAGCCTGAGGGCGGATCACAGGAATGTGCGGGCCTGGACACGGGTGTTCACTCAGTGACACCAGGACTCTGATTCTCTTTACAGTTTGGCCTTTTCCTCTGCTGCAGTGGGAGAGCACATAATAGGACAATTTTTCATTCTGAAGGACTGTCTTGTACATTGAATAGTCTAGCTTTCCTGCCTCCCAATGCTAAAAGCATCTCCCAAGCATTGCAATAACTCAGAAACCCACATATATTAAAAAAAGAAGGGAAAGACCTGAGAGTGGTACTATCCCCTATCTAGAATCATTGTCCTAGGGTATGAGCAATTCAAGGCGCTTCTTTGCCAGATTTGAGTCTTCACAAATACCACCAGCCCATGTAACTCTAAATGGATGCTGGTCAGTTCAAACTCTATTGATTCTATGAGCTAGTAATCAACATTAGAGATCTTGTCAAGTTGTACTCTCTAAATCTAGGTCCTACTCCCCACTTTTAGTTTTTCTCATGAGCATTTGTCTCCATGCTTGCCCATTTCTACCTTAAGTGAGACTTTTCCTCTCCAGTGTCCATATACTTGTTGTCCAGGATAATTCTGATTGGTGCTGCTTGCATCACATGGCAATCCCTGACACAATCACTGGAGGATAGAATGCTCTGATTGGCCAGCCTAAGTCATATGGGGAGGCAGCGAGGAGGGTAGAGCACCTGGCTAATAGCCCTACTAGACCCACACAGAATGGGGTGGGAGAAAGGAATTCCTAAGGAAGGAATGTAGACACACAACTTATGTCTACCTCAGAGGATGAATAAGCAACAACAAAACCTAATTACTGCACACCTCATTCTCCAGTGTTCCATTCTGTAGTAAAGAAAAAAATTTTAAACCCCAAAACCTCTTCCAAAAATTTTGGTGGATTTGGAAAATGATCTGTTTGTGTGGAACCCAAAAGTAAATTAAGCACAACATTATTAAATGTTTCTGTAGGACACTGATGATGTAGCTGACTTGAGAATCTTCAGGATGTATTGGTGATGCTGGCGGCAGAGCTATGAAGAACTGAGAAATTATAAGAAAACTGGTGGAACAGGGGCTGAGGGAAAAGGTAGGAAAAATCAAAGGGAGCAGGACCATTGGCCTGATGGAAGAGCATCAGTAAATCAAGGACAGAAGAGAGAGGACAGAGGAGGGAGAGATGGGGAAAGTCCATAATACACAGATTAGAAGAGTTGGTTTATCCCAGGAAAGCCAAGAGGCTGAATATCTAGAGGAGGTTAATTGATTCCTGAAGTTATTTTTCAAGGTCCTTGGCCAAGGGCACAACCCAGTGGCCTGAGGTCAGCAGTTTCTATCTGAACCCAAGCCAGGTGGACCTGGGACCCAGGCAGGCAACAACTCTGCTTCTCCAGAGATACAGTGCCTAATAGAAACACAGATAAAAGTAGACTAGAGAAGACCAGCCAGCAAAAAAAGACAATATCGCCAGTTGAGGCTGGTGGAGGAACTTCTTAACTAGGAAGCCAGGGACATCAAGGGTCTTTCAGAAGACAATGAGCCTGGTTTCACATGTGAAACGTCAGTCAAGATGACTGAATGTAAGCAAGAAAACTGTGTAATGGTTTCACCTCTAAATTCTCTCACTTTTTAAATGAGTTCTAAAGTTTACAGAATCTCAAAACTGCATGGAACACAAAAGTCATTGCATCAGAAACCTCAGCTGTTGATCCAACTCTGGGTAGTTTTGTTGACCTTGATCAAGTTGCTTAACTGCTTTCAGCTTCAGTCATCGTCAATAAGCACAAATAATGACAAAGTCCCTGTTTACCTCACAGGATTGTTGTGATAACTAGGTGACAGGACCAGCCTCATAATTTGTGGGGCCCCGTGCAAAATGAAAATATGGGGCTCCTTGTTTAAAAAAGCATTAAGAATTTCAAGATGGCAACAGCAGAGCATTAAACCAAGTGCAGGTACTTCTGAGAGCAGAGCCCTGCCTGACTAGACAGGTCTCCTGCCACGAAGTCCGCCCTGCCCGATGGGATAATGCACATCAAAGAGCTTTAGCAATCTACAAAGAGTTCAACAAACTGGTGAAGACTTTCTTCTGTTTTTCTCTTCTTGGCTCTCCAGCATTATATTAGTTTGCTAGGGCTGCCATAAACAAGCACCACAAACTGTGTAGCTTACACAACAGAAGTCTATTATCTCTCACTTCTGGAAGCCAGAAATCTAAAATCAAGGTGTTGGCGGGGTTGATTCCTCTTAAGGGCTGTGTGGGAAGGATCGGCTCCAGGCCTCTCTTGGCTTCTCTTCTCCTCATGTCTCTTTACGTTGTCTTCCCTCTATGCACGTCTCCGTGTCCAAATTTCCTCTTCTTATAAGGACACCAGTCATATTGGACGAGGGCCCACTCTAATGACCTCATTTCAACTTGATTATCACTGCGAAGACCCTGTCTCCAAGTAAAGTTACATTTTGAGGGACTGGGGATGGTTAGGACTTCAACATATGAATTTGGGAAGGAGGGGACATAATTCAAGCCACAATAAGCACCAACCCCCCTCTACTATTTTGGAGGTATGTCCAATGGTGTTTAGTCTCATATGGAGGCAGTAATGTGGGGCTGTGCTAGAGGGAGGGTTCTGCCCTGTGACAGGGGTATGTGGGCCACAGTTTCTGCTGCCTGGTGATGCAGCTTTCATTGCTTATTCTGTAAGACCTGTTTTTCAGTCTCTGAAAGATCTTATATGTTCATCCAGTAAGTTCCTTTCTGGCTTAAGAAAGCTAGAGTGTGTGCCTGTGGCTTGTGACCAAGCACCCTGACTGATACTCAAATATTACACTGGAATTGGAAAGGGTATTGTATTGGACCCGAGTTCTGTGCCTCCCCAGATTTGCTTGGCCCCATCTTCCCACTGCTTGTCAGGGAGAGCCCCAGCTTCCCACTGTGGTCTTATCTCTGCCACCATCTGTAGACACAGCCTCCTCTGGTGTGTAGGCCAAGGACCAGCTCTAGCACAGTTTCTACTGTGTCCACTGCATGGGAGCCGCAGTGGCTTTGCAGTCCAGCTCATGTCTCTGAGGAGACCTGCAGAGGCACTGGCTTTTCCCACCACTTGCAGATTCACAGGAAGCACCTTGCCACCTTGCTGGGGGCATAGAAGATGGCTGCCCACAGCTTCTTGAAGGGCCCAGCTGACAACTCAAATTGAGGGAGAGCTGAATCCTTGTGGAACCAACTCTGATCAATGTGAGTCAGGAGACAGAGGAAAACCAGCAGATAAATTTCTCTTCTGCCTCCCCATGACCAACAATGTCAGGAAGTGGAATTTCCATTTGGCCTACCCAGAGAGTCCTGCTGGCATGACTTTTGTGTCACGTGGCCAGTGCCGTCACATATCACTGTGCATTTGCTCTCACTCTGTCCTTGACTCACTTCTCTTTTCCTCTCTCTCTTCCACTCTGGGATAGAGCCTTACACCGTAAGCTTTCCCTTGGGCTCTGTTTTGTATTTGTTTTGTCCCCAAAGGCAGGGGCCTTAGAAAAAGTCTTCTGTTTGAAACTGGGAAGTGAAAGGAGGAAACCATTTCATCATATGCCTACTTCCATAGCTCTCAACTTACCTGAGGCTCAAAGACATAAAATGGCAGGCAACCAGGAATGCTAAACAAAGAGACTGGATATATTATGAGAACATCAATTACGGTTGAAGCTACTCAGAGATCTGAGGCAATCATCCAAGATGATTCAGAATGTCAGCTGGAAAACAAAAGAGCTTTCACCTGAATTAGCCATGTAAAGGAGGCTGTGTAAATGGAGGCCTGGGGCCGCAAGAGTATATTTAAAGGGTGTGGTTTATTCTCCCATAATTACAGGTTCCTGAGTAGCAGGATGGAAATAATTTGTAACATTGTACAGTAGTTTATCACTTCAGTGCTCCCGAGAGCTTCACTCTGTTTAGAACCAGCTTGACCTTTACAGTTCAAATCGCAGCGCTACACCAGAAGAAAAATTGAAAATGCAACTTCAGCATAGCATTTATTCTAGTGTACAAATGGTGACCGATTGGGCTATTCAGGGCGATGTAAATATAAATTCTTATAGCTCCTTTTTAAAAAATGAGTTTCAAGTAGGTCTTTAAAAAAAACAAAAAAACTAGAGTTTGGGTCAACCAAGGACAAAAATAAGTAGGAATTCCAGAAGAAAAAACAGCTCTGTTGTCTACTAGCTTTATGATCTTGGGCAAATGACCAGACCACTGCGAACCTCAGTTTCCTCTTCTACGAAATTGAGAATACAATAACCTCTCTCTAAGTTGTTATAAAAATTAAGGGAGCTAGTGTGTGGGAGAAGCCTAGTCCATAATTAGAACTCTACAAATATTAATTATTGTTGTGACCATTATTGATTTCTACACATCATTACTTCTCAACACAGAGGTATGATTATTCGTGAGAACTGCTTCTAGAAGACCAGTTTGGAAGTAGGCAAATACACTACCCTAGCTCTCTCTGTTGCCCACGTCTCTGAAGAGAACACAAGTTTCTATACCCCAAATTGGCTCAAGAAACCAATTTCTTAATAGAAGGGCATCTACTTGTGCCCTGAAGACAAGCTGCAGCAGACACTCTTCCAGCCCTGTGGTGAGTGTATGCAAACAACCTGAGCTCCTGGAAAACATTGTAGTTCCCTCCCTTGGACTGCAGGCATTTTGAATTGGCCAGTCCTGCCCAGACAGGCCTTATTTTAAGGTTAGCACAGGTGCAACAACTTAAGTTTAGAGTCTACCATGTAGAGAAGTTATAAGAAGGCAGTGCTTCCCAAACTTGGCTGCATATGAGAACTTTTAAAATAATCACCCCCGCCCCTCACTGCCATGACCAAATCCAATTAGAAAATGGCCAAAAGATATAAAGAGACACTTCATTGAAGAGGATACACAGATAGCAAATAGGCACATGAAGAGATATTCAACGTCACTAGCAACGAAGGAAAGGAAAATTAAACCACTAGGAGATACCACAATATACCTACCTATCAAAATGGCTAAAATAAAACTTAGTGATGATACCAAATGCTGGAAAGAATGTATTAAAATTGGATCTCTCATACATCACTGATGAGAATGTAAAATGGGACAGCTACTCTGGAAAATAGTTTGGCAGTTTCTTACAAAAACTAAACATATACTTGACATATGACCTAGCAACTGTGCTCCTGGCGTTTGTTCCAGAGAAATGAAACCTCATGTTCACAGAAAAACCTTTCTACAGATGTTCATGGCAGCTTTATTTGTAATAGCTCCAAGCTGTACACCACCAAAATATCCTACAGCAGGTGAATGTTAAACAAACTGTGGTAATCCATGTCATGGAATATTACTTAGCAATAAGAAGGAATGAACTATTGATACATACAACAACTGAGTGAAAAAGCCAATCTCAAAAGATTGCATACTGGATAATTCCATTAATATAACATTCTTGAAATGACAAAAGTATAGAGGTGGAGAACAGATTAGTGTCTGTCGGAATGTTAGGGAGGTGGGTAGGTGATACCATAAAGGAGTACAAGGGTGATTTTTACAATGATGGAATAGTTCTGTGTCTTCATTACACTAGTGATTAGAACATGTGAATAGAAAACTACACAGAATTATGCACAAACATTGTACCAATGTCAATTTCCTGGTTTTTAATATTGTAACTTCAGTTACGTAAGATGTAACCATTAGGGGAAACTTTGCAGTTATGTAAGATGTAACCATTAGGGGAAACTACTGATCCTGTGAATCAGTAGTTAATTTAAAAAGAGAAAGAAAAAAGAAAACCCCGATGCCCAGGCTGCTCCCCAAACCAATAAAATCAGAATGGGGGAGAGGCAGTCCAGGCATGAGCATGTTACACAGATCCCAGGGGATGGTTAAGTGCAGCCACGGTGGAGATCTATAGTAATACGTCCTTTCATAGCTTCTGCTGCCACTATGTTGTCATCTGCAGAGCATCAGTCAGTAGAAACAGTCATCAAATGTACAGCAGGGCTATGAGTGCCGGCATTGCTTGCATAGTGATGAGGCTTTTTTTTTTTTTTTTTTTTAAAGCCTTCAAACTGGGCTGGTGGATGATATTTCCTGCGTAGTGTAGTACCTACCATTAAATCCGTGTGTGGGGATAAGCCCAGCAATACAGAGTGCATGGACGTGGGGTGGGGTGGGGGACACATGGTGTTAAATTAGGCTAAGGAAGACCCTGGGTTTCATTTTTCTTTGTTTCTGCAGATTCCTGGACAAATACAAAAGCTCTTTTGGGTTTCTCTTTGAAGTTCATAACAGATTCCCTAAGTATTTGCAAAACATCTGCCAACCACAGGCTCTCTCACAAAGATTTTAGAGCTGCAGGCTGGTTTCCTTTGGTGACTACAATTAGTTTCATCTCCATAATTTTCTTCTCTAATACCTGTTGTAAACAAACGAAAACCACGGCACAAAACAAAGTTCTTGAGGAAGACATATTTATTTCTCCTTTTGTATCTTCAGCCAAAATATCTAAGGACTGATCATGAAAATAATAGAATACTTTTTGCCCTGATTGTTTCCCTGTTTTTTTGCCTTTTTATTTTCTGCTATTTTATTCCCATAGCTTCATATTGTTTCAGAGCTTCATGTGCCAGGTAGTTTTAAATGCTTTCCAAATGAATTTCTCCAGCTGCATCTCAGATGTGAAAGCTTTGTTAATTGTAACAGTTCATTTAAGATTAATATGAAGCTTTTTGGTTGATCGTTGGTGATGTCACATGAAACACCAAACCCTCTAATGTCATACTGGTTCCTTTCCCATTGTATTTTCCAAGATAATTAAACTGGTGTATATATTGTTTTTTCCCAAACTGATATTTGGTTTCTAATGTGTTGTGCCTTTAAATAATTATCCAGAATGGTATTTCTAATTGTGACATTACTTAAATATTTATGAAAAGTGAACTTTGATTTGCCATTTCACTCAAAGATCGTGGAGGACAAGGTCCAAACCTCACAGCTGGAGGACTGCATTTTGCTCTTTATACAACTTTAACTGAAATTCATGGTGACTTTTTGTGTCATTTTATATACTGGGAGTGCCAAAAAAAGTGTATACTTTGGTCAACGTTGCTCAAGCAGTAGTTTGCTGTAATCAGAAGTGTCTGGATGCTGATGGTAACCACTTTGAGCACCTCTTGTCATTGCAGAAGTTAAATGTGACTTGTATTCATCTTTTGTTATGGTATATATTGAGTATTACAATTTTAATAGTTTTCCTTTCTTAAAATGTATATACATTTCTTTGACACCCTCTGTATTCTCAACCAAGTAAAAGCACAAGACCTTTAAGTGGGGGGTCTACTAAATTATTTGATGTCGAAAGGGGCCACATACTTCATAACAATAGAGTCCATACCAATGCAGTGGGCATTTACTGATAGATACATTACACTCTAATACGTGTAGACATTATATGACCATATGTATTTTCTGCTAACCTGATGTTAAAGCATGTCTTTCCCCACTGAGTCTCCATAGAATACCATAGAACTGTTTATGATCTGGTTTTTGTTCAAATATTAGCAGAGATTTTTAAGAATGGTGTTGAAAAAGTCTCGTCCCATCTTATGATATGCATCTGGAAGCATTTCTTTCCACTATACTTCTTGTCCATTTCATACTGAAAGGCCTTTTATCATGTCCTCAATTTACACCCGTGATATTTTAGCATCCAAGATGAGCTTAATTCGTGCAATGAGATGCATGATAAAACCATAAAATGCTATAACAGTTTGATTCTTCTTGTCCTTCATGCTGTCTCATTAATCACCTACCACAAGAGAAACTTGGGATTTCTAGGAGAAAGACTGGAGAACTCTTAGGACTCAGCCTTTCTGAGCTAGTGGCAGGATGGTTCTTCCCATTGACACAGTGGCTGCAGCTGCGTGGGGGACCAGATATTCAGGAGAGACAAGAAAGGAACCTGAAAATAAATTCAGACTTCTGCCCCTCTTATAGCAAACTCCCCTTTCTCTCCCCAGTTTTGCTCAGAACAGGCATACGCAATTGTGGTTCACCTATATGTGTAAATGGGATTAAATAAAAACACTGACACAGCTTGGGCAGGCTTTTCTGTACTGCATACCCAGGAGCCCAGCCTTTTCTGCCTGAAGTGCACGGCTGCGGCTCTGGCTCTGTGTGTGGCACGTCGGTCTGTCCTGCCTGCCAATTACTCAATAGCTCTGCTGAGGGAGAAGCAAGCCATGCTTGTTAAGCAGGTTGCTGCACTCCAAGCACAGAAATGTCAAGTGCACATAATTACTATTAATTTGAAAACACAGAAAACCTGCTACAATTAGTGAGCAGTGGGGCAATGCCTTTCTTGTTTCTGGAAAGAACTAACATTGCAGCAGGGCAGTACATTGTACTTTCCCTGCCACCTATTATGCACACATCTTTCAATTTACTGCCATGCGTAATTACATATTTATATATAATTATATATTTATTTTGGGGTCTAAGCTCTCCCCGTCGGCTTCATGAGGACAGAGTACATCTGTCCATTCTGTTTACTACTGCACACACCCATGACAATGTAGGAACTCAGTAACTATTTATTTAATGAATGATGAGCATAGAATTTCATTGGTAGGGAAGAACTTCCAAATACATTTCTCCCAGTTATTGTGACCTTATTCAACCAAGTTAACTGAACACTCAGCATAACCTCCAGATTGTTCATGTTAAATTACTGGGCCAGACATGGGGGAAATGACATAGGGACCTATGAATATTTTATGTAAGGCACGACAGCCATGAAAGCTTCATTATAAAAAGTCATAGACAAGGAGGCACCTTAGCTGGTAATCTTTTCCATTTCTTTGTCTCTTGAAAGATCTGCATGTTGCTCATTCTGTATAGGCATTTTCTGTATCTAGATGATAAAGACTTCTTGGAAAGAAGATTTCATCGCCTTCTACAATTTATTCTAATGCTTAACAGCATTGGAGATGATTACCACACTGTTGACACATAACAGATGTTAAATAAATATTATTATAGTTTTTGTGAATTGAACTCAGCAATAAAAATGAAAATTGTAGCGACTAAATATTTGGTGTGAGCAGCTCTCTTTAATCTCCACTTTGAGTTCATCTGTGTTTGCATGAGTTAAATTGCTTTCCTTCTAGTACCCAATTTACATGCAGCTTTTCCACCAGAGGCGAGCTTTTTCCCAGCCATTTTGATTTTGTCCTGCTCAGCATTTTGAGGTAAATGGCTCCCGGCATAAGTCAGGTTCTGAGTCACTGGCTGAATCATTGCTCTAGGATCCTTTGCAGTGAGGGCCTCACAAAGTCATTCAGAGGTTTTCTTCTGTGTATTTGAAAGAAATACATGCTCTCGCCGTGTGCAGTGTGCTTCACAGATATCGCCTCTTAAATAAAACTTACTGGAAAATCAAATTTTTGCAGTACCTTACTTTATAGACCCATATAACTACTAGACATAAAGTATTATTGTGACACACATATTAAGCACTTCCTATGAGCCAAGGGCTAGGACTACAGCTATTGTTTTGATGAAAGCATTTGCTCACCACTTGGCTTACCACCAGAAGGCAAGGAGATGTTGCCTTCTTTGCAAAAAGTTATGTATGAGAAATCATCTTGTCCAAGGTCGAGGGCTAAATGTTAGGAGCATTATTTGTGGATAATTTTTATCTTAAACTTTAAAAAAATATAAAGTCTGATTGAGGTATAATTGATATGCAACATACTGCACACTGTAAAAATGTACTATTTGATAAGGTTTGACATATGTATAAACCAGTGAAACCATCACCACAAATCAAGGCAGTGAACATATCCATTACTCTAAAAAGTTTCCTCCTGCCCTTTTGTCATCCTTGCCCTTCACCCTTCCATGCCCCAACACATCTCCAGTCCACCATTTATCTTTTTTCTGTCACTATAGTTTACATTTTCTAGAATTTCATATAAACTGAATCTTATAGTACATACCCTTTGTCTGGCTTCTTTCATTCAGCCCACTTGTGTTGAGATTCATCCAAATTGTAGCATATATTAATAGTTTGTTCCTTTTTGTTGTTGAGTAGTATCCCATTGTATGAAAATAATAGTTGATCAATTCATCTGTGGATGAAAATTTGGGTTTGTTCTAGTTTTTCTTTTACAAATAAAGCTGTTTGACCATTCATGCATATGTCCTTGGATGGATTATATAGTATTTCCCTTCTTCTTGGATAAACACCTAGAAGTGGAATAGTTTGCTCATGATAGGAGTATGTTCAGCTTTTAAAGACTCTATCAAGTGTCTTCCAAAATGTCTGTATCATTTTTCCATTCCCAAACACAGTATATGAGAGTTTCAGTTCTTCTCATCCTCACCTACACTTGGCACAGTCATCTCATTGTGATTTTAATTTGTATTTCCCTAATGGACAATAATGTTGAACATTTTTTCATGTACTTATTAGTCATCAGTCTATATTGTTTGCTGAAGTGTCTGTTTAAATTTTTGGTCTAAGTTTCTATTGGATTTATTTTCTTATAGTTTTGAAAGTTCTTTACATATTCTTCCTACAATTCCCTCATTAGATATATGATTTGCAAATATATTTTTCTTAGTCTGTGACCTGTCTGTTCAACCTGTGGTAGATCAGAAGTTTATAATTTTGATGAAGTCCCACTTAATTTATTCTTTTTTTGGATTGTGCTTGGTGTTATATATATGAAATCTCTGTCTAACCAAAGGTCAAAAGATTATTTTCTTATGTTTTCTTAAAGAAGTTGTATACTGTTAGGTTTCATATTTAGTTCTATGACCAATGTTGAGGGTTTTTTTTTGTGTGTAGTATAAATAAAGCCTATTTTATTTTGCATGTTAATATCCAATAGTTCTAGCAGAGACTAATTTTTTTCTCCACTGCATTGCCTTTATCAAAAATCAGTTTCCCAGATACACATAGGTCTATTTCTGGATTCTCTCTTTTGTTCATTGCTCTATTTGTCTATCTTTATGACAATACCACCTATCTATTATTAGAGCTTTATAATAAGTCTTGAAATGAGGTAGTGTTAGTCTTCTAAATTTGCTCTTTTTTTCCCAAAGTTGTTTAGACTATTCTAAATCCCTTACATTTTAGAATCAACATCAATTTCTACAAAAACACAGCCTTCTGATATTTTGATTGTCAGTGAGTTGAATCTATAGATCAACCTGGGGAGAATGAACATCTTAATTTTGATTCTTCTGACCCATAAACATGCTACATTACTTCATTTATTTAAGTCTTATATAATTCCTGTTGACAATGTCTTACCGTTTTTAGTGTAGAAGACTTTCATATCTGGTGTCAGATTTATCTCTAAGTATTTCATATATTTGATGCTATTGTAAATGGTGTTTTTTAAATTTAAGTTTCCAATTGTTCATTGCTAATACATAGAAATACAGTTGATATTTATATATTTATCCTATATCCCATGACATTGCTAAACTCATTTATTCTAGTATCATTTTGGTAGATCGCATCACATTGACTACATAAACATATTGTCTGTGAATAAATGGAACAGACTTTATGAGCAATATTGGTCTGTTTTCTTGTCATTTCTTTGTTAGGTTTTGGTATCAGGGTAATGCTTGCCTCATCAAATGATTTTTCAGTACTTTTCATTATCTTCTCACTTGCATTGTTTCCAGTAAAAAAAAAAAAAAAAATCTGCTGTAGTCCTTGTCTTTGTTCTTCTGTATGTAGTGTGTGCACGCGTGCGTGCGTGCGTGTGTGTGTGTGTGTGTGTGTGTGTGTGTTTCCATCTGGCTGGTTTTAAGCTTTTTCTCTTTATCATTGTTTAATCATAATATGCCTTGATGTTGCCTTATTTATGTTTATTGCATTTGGAATTCACTGAGCTTATTGGATATGTGGGTTTATAGTTTTCACCAAATTTGGAAAAATTTCAGCCATTATTTCTTCATGTATATATTTTTTTCTAAACCCCTGTCCTTGTTCTCTTTCAGGGACTCCAACTGTACATGTACTATCCCAACTGAAATTTTCCCACAGCTCATCAACGCTCTGTTCATTAAAAAAAAAACCTCCTTTCTCTCTGTTTCATTTTGGATAGCTGCTATTTCTATGCCTTCAAGGTCACTAATCTTTTTATATACAATATCTAATCTACCATTAATACCATTCAGTGTACTGTATACCTCATACATTATAGTTTTCAGCTCTAGAAGATTGATTTGGATGTTTTTTATATCTTCCACACATCTATTTTTTTTTAACATATAGAATACAGTTATAACTATTATAATGTCCTTGTCTGCTAATTCCAACATTGGTGTCAGTTTTGAGTCAGTTTCAATGAATTGATTTTTCTCCTCATCATCAACTCCATTTTTCTGCTGCTTTGCATGCCTGGTAATTTTTTTTATTGAATTCCAGACATTGCGAATTTTCTCTTTTTGGATGCTGGACATTTCTGTATCCCTGTAAATATTATCAAGCCTTATTCTCGAATGCAAAGAAATTATATGAAAACAAATTGATCCTTTCAGGTCTTGCTTTTAAGATTTGTTAGATGGGTCTGAAGCAGTGCTCAGTCGAAAGCTAATCATTATTACTCGCTACTCAGTTCTCTTGTACTCTACCAACAGCCTGGGAATCACAAGGTTTACTGGCTGGCGGAAACAGAGGCTATTCCTGAATCGGTTTGAGCAATGAGCACTGTTACCTCTCATCTTTTTTAGTACTCTTTCCTAGTTGCCTCACATTCATACACTGGTCAGTACTCAGCTGAATACTTGAGGAGGATCCTCTTCAGATTGTTGGAATTTTGTCTACCTGGGTTTCTCCTCACTGTACTGTGCCCTGGAAACTCTCTCAGGGCACTCCCCTATGCTCACCTCATTCATTTGCTCTCGCTCAGCAACCACAATTCTTTACTTTCACCTGTTTCATATGTTTTGTTTGTCTCAGGTATGTCAGCAAATCCAGTCCTTATAACTTCATTTTGATCAGAAACCGTCTTAAAATTTTAGAGTCTCTAAACTTTAAGCTTAAATGGGTAATTTTGTCTTAGCCTTTAAAATGCTGTTTTCCTAAACTTACTGATATGATACCTGGACTTTTTTTTTGGACTGCATTTTTTAGAAAAGTTCAGATTACTGTTATGCTATTTATTACGGATGCTGTTCAAAATAGAGGTGGGTAATAGTAATGTTAATTGGTAAAATATAGTTATTTAAGATAATAGCAAATGTTAGCATTATTATTAAATAGTCATTTTAAAATTTTTAAGTCATCTTATTTTATTTATTGATTTAACCATAACCAACTAACAGTTGTAAATATTGTTAAAATTGGATGCAAAAAATAAACTCTTTAAAGATGATGTCAAGAAAACTATGTTGTCCTTTTCTTTGGCTTCCTGAACTCGAGTGCTAACTCAGTGCACAATATTTACTAAAATGTATAATATTTACTACATTTACTAAAGTGTTGCTTTAAATCTGATCATACAAGATTGGAAATCTTTGTGATTATTCATTTGCAAATCATTCAATGATGATGCATCATGTGTCAAGGCAGAATTTAGAAAAAGAAGAAATGTTAGGCCAAAACATCAATGTTTCAATTTTCCAGGAATTTCAGTGTATATCTGCTCATATGAAGTTTACTGCCTCAAACATATTTCCCTATCAGTGGAAAGTTTTCATTTTATTTTATTTATCTGAAGACCTTTTTATTTATTTTTCCTTTTAAAATTACATTTATTGGCGTGACATTCGTTAATAAACCATCAACAAAACAAAAAGGCAACCAACTGAATGAGAGAAAATACTTGAAAATGATACCTCCAATAAGGGGCAAATATTCAAAATATATAAAAAACTCGTAGAACTCAACAACAAAGAAACAAAAATCCAAGTTAAAAATGGGCAGAGGACCTGAACAGAGTATTATCCAAGAAACATACAGGTGACCAATCAACGTGTTTAAAAATGCTCAACATCCGTAGGTACAAGGGAAATGCAAATAAAAACTACAATGAGATACCACCTCACACCTGTTAGAATGATTATTATTGATAAGACAGGAATTGTATTGTAGAGAGTATGGAGAAAAGGGAATTGCTGGTGGGAATGTAAATTAGTACAGCCTCTATGGAAAGCAGTATGGCGGTTTCTCAAAAAATTAAGAATAGGGCTACCATATGACCCAGCAATTCCTCTTCTGGGTATCTAACCCCAAAATTTGAAAACACTTATTTTAAAGATATATGTACCCCTATGTTCATTGTAGCATTATTCATAATACCCAAGACATGGAGACAATGTAAGTGTCCTTTGATGGATGATAGGAAAAAGAAGACGTGGTACCTACATATATACTACTACTCAGTACGTACTATATATGACTATTACTTAGCCATTAAAAAGATGAAATATTGCCATTTGGACAACATGGATGAACTTTTAGAGTATTATGTTAAATGAAATAAATCAGATGAAAAAGGACAAGAACTGTATTTCACTCGTATGTGGGATATAAAATAAAAAGCAATAAATGAACAAGCAAAACAAAACAAAAAAATCCCCACAGACTCATAGATACAGAAAACAGGAGGGGAAGGAAAATGGAGGAGGACAAAGAAGGTAAAGGGGATCAAATATATGGTGCCAGAAGGAGAGTAGACTTCAAGTGGTGGACACACAGAGTATAAAGATGTTGTTTATAATATGTACACCTGAAACATGTATAATGTTATTATTAACCAATAGTCATCCTTTTAATACATATTTCTCGAGCCCCCACTATAAGCTAGGGATTCTGCTAGACTGAAGATACACTAATGAGTAAACATCCTCCCTGCCTGCAAGGAGCTGGTGCTCTAATGAGGGAGCAGATGGGTAAGTAGACAGAGTGACCAGAAAGTGTGAGGGCCCCGCGCTGAGAGAAAGCATGGCACCTTTCAGAAAGAGTGACTGGTTTGTCATAATTCACAATCTGAGACAGAAAGATACTCTTGAAAAACAACATCCCCAAAGAGTGTGAGCCCCATGGTGGTAGGATTTGATGATTATAATAGCAGCTAATGTTTATTGAGCAGTCATAACATGTCAGTCAATGCTTTATGTGTTTTCTCACTGAATCATCAAAACAACTTATATTTACACCTTATACTCTAAAGGTGTAAGTATGTTGTTACCCCCTTTTTATAATTGCGGAAACTGAGACACAGAGAAGTTAAGTAATAAGCCTAAGGCCATATTCATTGCTCTGGTTAAAGGGCAAACTCATTTAAACTCATTCTTCGACCACACATTCAATAACCATATTTCTTTTTATGGTAGTCAGTCATTCATCGACAGCAAACCATTCCTGCAAACCAATTAACCTGAACCTGAAAACTCAGTCCACAATCTTTTTTCTTCCTAGAATGTCTTCTGGCAAAAGATAAATTCTCATAGATGTTTCTAGTTTTATTCCACTTTCCTGTTCTCTGTGTTAAAGCAAAGGCTACCCTTTATACTTTCATTTAGCTGTTGCTCATCTAATCTCCTTCTCTAGCTATCTTGCTAGAATAACCACTGGCTTTCTCTTTCCCTCTCAGAATTTTCCCTTCAGTATCCTGGCTCTGCTCTGAAGAATGCGAGTCTAAGTTTTAACAAATGGGGAGGTTTGCAAACCTTCAGAACTTTATTTAGTGCTTGACTTCCTTTCTTATTTTTATTTTTTAAATTTATTGGGGTGACAATTGTTAGTAAAATTACATAGATTTCAGGTGTACATTCATTTGGAGAATGCAGTTCATTTCAAAAGACTTGTGGTTTCTTTATTCATGCAACATTTTTTATTGAGTACCTAGTATGTGCCAGGTGCTAATAGTACAGCATATTATTATCTCTATTAGCATAGGGCACAAAACAACAAATAAATCATGCCCATATGGAGCTTAATTTCTGCTGTGTGAGAGGGAGAGGGTGTACAGGCTATAAATAAATAATTAAAATATAGTAGGCAAATGAAAAGTATGCAAAACAAAGACAAAACAGAATGTAACTAATGTACAAAAAACGTGTGCTTGTGCACATAGCATCTTCATATACGCCTATCACTGTCTCATTGCAACAAACAGGCATAAGTTAATTAGGGGTTCTCCAGGTCTCAGATCTGGTTTAGGTGATCTGAAGAAGAAAAGTTGAGAAATCTGTTTTTGGTAATGTTTTATATTTTATTTACCTTAATATTCTTACTTACCTTGAAATGTTTTGTTATAAACTTTTCGAGTCTTTTTCCTAAGTTTCCACAATCAGTCTGAAATTCAGTATTTGCTTTACAGATATGTAATTGACGAGAAATTGCCCATAGCTCCAGGATATTTTTGCCTATATCTGATGAGTCACTTCAATAGCATTAATTTTCAAGTCATAATTCAGTTGAGGGTAGCTAAATGTTTACTTTGAATATGTTCCCTTCTTGAAGATTAAGACTAGACAAATGAAAGGGTTATAAACAGGAACTGTTCTCAACCATCCACTTTGTCTACTCGAAGACTGAGTCTTCTTGGTTTAAACCAATCAGCAACTTGAGGTTAGCCATCTAAAGAAATTAGTATATATTCCATTGATACTTGTACTGTTTCAGAAAATGACATAAATAAAATATTCACTCCTGGACAGAGGAGGGAATCTGAAAAAGTGAACTTAGTGGTTGGTGGTTTGTCTTTGGTACCCTCTTCCTCATCTCTCTCTCCCTCCACGCCCAGGGCTGCTATCTGCACCCATGAAATGAGTGGGCATCTGTGGTGTGACTGCAGGAAAAAGGAGGATTTGGAACTTTGTGCCTTGCCTATCAGTGACTGATGCTCCACATGCCCCTTTATTGAATCTCTGATATGTAGATACTGAGAATTCAAGTAATAGCAAGAATACTGGTAGCTGATACTCACATGTGGTATGTGGTAGGTAACCAGTCTAAGTATTTCACGTATGTTAACCCTTTTAATCACCACTATATCCTATGAGGTAGGTACTATTATCATCTCCATTTTACAGAGGAGAAAACTGAGGCACAATTAGCTCCTAAGTGGTAAAATTTGGATTTTTACCCAGGCAGTCTGGCTGCAGAGTCCTACCTCAACTAGGCTATATTGGCTTTCAGACTGAAAGGTAAATAAGACACCACTTCTGTTTTGAGGTGCTCTGGTCCAGTAGAAGAAACAGATGCATCATTCACTCATTTGTTCCTTCCTTCCTTCAATGTTCATTAAGTACCTGCTCTACACTGAAAACTACATATCTCGGAGCTTGGCATATTTTTCAGCCCCATGAAACTGACAGGCAAACAATCTATTATAAAATGTGGCACATGCAAGATGGAGACATTAGACATTACAGGGTATTATGGGGGCCCCAACTAGAAGCAATTAACACGGTCACTAGGGGGTAGGGAGAACTTGCTATAGAAGGTGATAGTTTAGCTTCATTTTTAAGGATAGAGTTTATATCTCCTGCTTAAAACGCAGCTGCTGGGAGACTTAATGTTTTAAGTTGGATCAGTCATTTTACAACTGTTTGAATGAGTTCTTCCTTCCTGATGAGCAGAGAGTGAAGAAAGCAGGTGTGCAGTAGGTGAGAGAGGGCCATTATTAGCATTGGCAGCTGGGGCCAGGGCTACGGGTCCCAGTGGATGGAGGAGGAGAGGCAGAAAGCTCTGAAAGAGACTTCTTTTGCTTCTCAATTTCCCATTACCAACTCCTTCCATAGCTGTCCTCCAGAGATCCAGTGCTGTCCACAGGCTTACCTGCCCTGAGAATGGCTAGAATTCCAGAGTGACTGGAATTCCAAAAGTTCCTTGCTCTTTTTTTTTGGTTAAATTTTAAGTTCCTGATGGAGAAACCCACTCTTTTGAATCTTTATGTGTTTTTGACAAATTAATTTTTAATACTGTGTTCTGAGGATATGATCATCCATTTGAAATCATATATATATACATATATATGTATATATATACACATATATATATACACATATATATACACATATATCTTATCTATCTATCTATCTATCTATCTATCTATCTATCTATCTATCTATCTATTCGCAGTTCTTATTGTTAAAAGGCAGAAGTTACTTAAGACACCAGTTGTATGTAACTCCAAGCTGCCCATGGTTTGGGGACCTAGGCTGGCAGGAAAACTGTTGTTTTCTCATGAGAGGGACACAAACGTGGGAGGCATCTGCCTGCATAATGTGTGTGATCTCTCTCTTCTGAGAGAGGACAGGAAAGATGGTTTTCTCTCTTGTACAAAAAAGCATGTGGGTTAAAATATATAATTGTGTATTTTTTATATTCCAAAGGGGATACAACAGACTTTAATAACATATGAGCATTTGATATAAAATGAGGTAGCTACTAAGTGTAAGGAAGGAAAATAAGCGTATTCATAACTATTACAGTAAATAACATCCTTACCAACAAAGGGCAAGAAAATGCAGATGGACGGAAATTTTAGGTGGTGTAGTTGGGGAAGCCCTTTCTGAGGAGGACCATTTAAGCAGATCCCTGCATGATGTAAGAGAGCAAAGCCAGCCATTACCTAGACGTAAGTGGGGGGCGGAGGGAAGAATCAGGACAGGCCAGAGGGGAGCTGGGCTTGATGTGCGCCCTTTGCTGTGCAAACCGTGGGGACAATATTAGAGTAAACCACGTTTTATGTACCTTCTTAGCTGGTTGCCACTACTATTTAATCTATCCATCACTACTCTGCTGTCAGCAGGCAGACATCAGGGCACAGAGAACAAATCTCGAGACACAGGACAGCCTGACTTGGATAAGGAGGCTAGGTGGAAAGTGGGACCTAACCTCACTCAACGTTGCCACAGTGATGGACCCTAGGAGGGTTCCAAACATGGTCCAAGAAGATGGAAAGGCAACAAAGACGAGCTACTTCAAGATTTTATTCCAGATTCTGGCATAGAGCCTCTCTCCCCTTCCCTTCTCCCTCTCTCTGTCCACTTCTTTTACCATCTTTCCCTTAGGCACACAAAATTATACAAACCCTAACCCCTCTTCATGGCACTCTCTCAGGACTGGTGTCTGCAGTGTTTTAGAACTGAGCATTTTAAAGCCTTGGCTGTACTCTGCTTCTTGCCTTGCTCTGGAATCGGCTGCCAGCTTTCGACCTTCAGTTACCTGAAGCTGACAGTGAGGCATGGAATCTAGCTGCCTGTGGCCTGCCTGGTGACTGTGGATGGGGGAGCCGGGATAGGGCATTTATGTTTCCTTATCATCTAATTCCATGCAGACCTAAGTCTCCTTTGAACAACCTTTTACTGTTAGAGCTCACACTTTGCAAAGATCCACTGTACTGAATTGTGGGAGGAAATGTGGGTTGCTGCAGTGAAGCAGGCTTGGCCATGTCAGGGGCTCCCCTGCAGCAGCTTTTTCAGTCCCTAGTGCTGAGCAGCTGTCAGTCAGAGTGAGCCCTGCAGACAGCTGCCCACACGCCACCCGCCCCGGGGACTCAATTGCAAGAGTCCCGTGTCACAGAAGCATTAGAGCAAAGCCTCAAGAGCTATTTATAGAAATCTCTCTTTTACAGCAGATATATGAGTACGTACACAAGAGAATTTCTGAGCCAGAACTAGATTTCCTGTCACTTACAGCTTCCAGTAGCCCTTTGTTATCAATCCTTCTGAAGCAAGTGACCTGTACCCTTTTAGACTGTAGCAGGGTAACAAGTGGTTATTGGAAAAGAAACGTGAAGGGGCGCAGAGCTCAGGGCTCAGTGGTGCAGTGAAAGGCTCTTGCATGGTCTCCACCACCAGATCTGCCCAAATCTCTTGGAATTCATGCTGCTGTGTAAATGTTGTACAACTCTCTCATATGAGCTAGAATACCTTTAAAGATACACTAACATGCTCTTGAGAATTTGAAAATAGAAGCACAGTGAATAACTAAACCATTAGGTATGGCATAGACTTATGAGGTCTGACAATGAAGTTCGCGAACTTGTTGCAACGATGTTGCTAACCTTTTTTGATATCAGCGGGATTATTCGTTATGAATTTGTACCAACTGGACAAACAGTTAACCAAGTTTACTATTTGGAAGTGCTGAAAAGGCTGCACGAAAAAGTTAGACGACCTGAACTTTTCTCCAACAATTCATGGCTCTTGCATCACAACAACGCACCAGCTCACAAGGCACTGTCTGTGAGGGAGTTTTTAGCCAGTAAACATATAACTGTATTGGAACACCCTCCCTACTCACCTGATCTGGCCCCCAATGACTTCTTTCTTTACACGAAGATGAGAGAAATATTGAAAGGAAGACATTTTGATGACATTCAGGACATCAAGGGTAATATGATGACAGCTCTGATGGCCATTCCGGAAAAAGAGTTCCAAAGTTGCTTTGAAGGGTGGAGTAGGAGCTGGCAGTGGTGCACAGCTTCCCAAGGGGAGTACTTTGAAGGTGACTATAGTGATATTCAGCAATGAGGTATGTAGCACTTTTTCTAGGATGAGTCCGCGAACTTAATTGTCCGACCTCATATGTAATGGGCCCTGCAAAACTCCCTATGCAGGATGCTTTTGATGATAGTGTTCTTTCTAATATATGTGATATTACAAGAGATGACTTAGGTAATATTATTTCCTGAACAGTATCAGTTTAATAAAGGTAGCATTGGATTCCTTTCAAATAGCATAAATCATGGTTACAACATTTAGAAATAATCAATTAAATATATAATTTAAAATGACCGCATAATTCTTAAATTACCAGAAACCAAGAGCATGTAAGTTATTCATTTGAAAACGGTATAGGTTTATTACAACTTCCAAATTTGCCTAGAAGCCTGGAGTTTCAAGAATCTTAGCTGGCCCCTGAATCAATTCCAGAATCATAGAAGACTAGGTATAGGGGTGCAGTAGGGAGGGGAATATGAGAACTACAAAGGTGAGTAACAAATGTGTCCATTATCTTAGTTTGGGTGTCCTATTAAATAATACTGAGACAAGGACTATAGGTAATTATTATCCTGGGAAATAGGAGTTAGGGGGTGAGGAGAGAGAGAAGAAGGAACAACCTATGTAAGCACATATTTTTAAGAAGATGTGGTATATGTTATCAGTTGTAGTTTGTGGTTAACTGTAAGTTACCACAAACGTAGTGGTTTATCACAACACACAATAACACAGTATTATCTTATGGTTCTGCAGAGCAGAAGTAAAACTCGGGTCTCCCTGTGCTAAAATCAAGGTCTCAGAAAGGTTGCGTTCCTCTCCAGAAGCTCTAGGGGACAATTCTTTTCCCTTCCTTTCGGTTCTAGAGCTGCCTGACTTCCTTTGCCGGTGACCCTTTCCTCCATCTTCAGAGCTGGCAGCATCACATCTCTCTGACCCTTTTCCTGTCATCACAGCTCCTCCTGACCACAGTTGGGAAGATTCTGTGCTTTTAAAGACCCATGTGATCAGATTCAGTCCACCTGGATAGTTCAGGATACTCTCCCCAACTCAAGATCCTTCAATTCATCCCATCTGCAAACTCCTTTTTGCTAGAAAAGGTAACACACACAGGTTCTGGGGTTAGGATATGGACGTCTCTGAAGGCCATTAATCTGTCTACAAGAGCAGACAATGGACAACAGGCAGTGGAGGAACGTTCTCTTCCACTGGTACACTGAGGAGCATATAGAATGCCAGAATTATCCACTTGAAGTACAGAGGCTACAGAATTCATCTACCAGCTCCCATGTCCATTGCTCAAGGGATCCTTCTAGAGATAACTCGCCTGTACCTCCAGGCTGCAGCTGTACATGGCAAGTGGACTCTGAGGGGTTGGGACCCTGTCAGCACAAAGCGAGAACAGCTTACAAGGAAGGGTCTCCCAAGCTGCTCTGAGAACTGAGCTGGCAGAGCAGATGCAAAACAGGCAGCTGGCAGCTGCTACATCCATGGAATGATGACACTTGGTGACTTACGAATCATTTAGGAACTTGAATAATGGAGCTCAAACCAAGCTCCACTACTCACTGTGAAGCCTTCACAAGTGGTTCAACCTTTCCTAAGCCTCAGTTTTCCCATTTGTTACGTGGAGTGACTACTATGGACCACACGGAGCAGTTATGAGTATTAAATGCACCAACTTATGCAAAGCAGCTGATGTGTAGTGACTGGTAGAAAATGGCAGCAGGAATGTTTACTTATTGATTCACAGAGACATCTATTGGTTGCCAGGCACTGGGGATACATCTGTGAACAAGACCAATGAAGTCCCCATCCTCATGGAGCTTCTCTTCCAGTGGGAGAGACAGGTGATAGACAAGCAAATAATAAATATACAAGGCCTTCCCAATTACAGTTTCTGCAATAAAGTACATGAATAGGGTGACCGGATAGAAAATAAACACAAGGATGTGGCAGAAACTGTCCAGGGGCCCTCCACTCTCCCCCTTTCCTTTCTCTCAGAACCTAGTGCATTCAGTTGGCATATGGGGATTCCTTGATTGTGAGAGGGTAGCCTCTACCCCAACCCCAGGGGTGAATCATGGCTAGTTTAAATCATTTATGGCAATCTCATTCCCCTTGGCAAGCAACTGGCATAAAAAGACACTAGACCCAATGGGATTCAAGGGGCCTGTCTGCTGCTTGGTGAGGCCTCTGTCCTGCATTATGAGGAGAAAGCCTATTGCCTTTCCCCCCATTTTTTTGCTTCAAACTAAATAAATGAGCCATCTGGACTGGCAAGAGCCTTTTTGAGATCATAAAACAGCAAGCATGAAGACAGTCGGACAGAGCAGAACTCTCTGAAGGGCTGAGTTTTTGCTGATGTCGTGGAGTAGCTGAACCAATTTTTCATGTAAGAGAAATGAACCTCCATTTTTTTTTTTTTTAAATTCTACAGTTAGTCTGGTTTTTTGTTGCTTGTCGTTGAACACATTCTTAGTTGATATAGTCAGTCCAGACGTGACGTTCAGTATGAACCCTGAAGGGTCACGTATGAAAAGAGCCAGGGCAGAGCATTCAGGCAGAAGGAAGAAGTGGAGTGTGTGAGGACAAAGGAGGTTGGGCGCCTGGAGGGTGAGCTGGGTGAGGGGTGAGGGGCTGGGGAGGTGGCCAGAGGGCACCCTTCCGGGGCTTTGACTTCAGGATGAGTAATTTTAGAAACAAAGTGAAACTACACAGTGGTTTTAACACCCATATAGGAATTGTAAATCCCATATTCTTTAATGTAGAAATGGAAAACTCTAAAACCTATCATTTTGATAGGGTTATTAAAATAGTTATTAAAAATTATGCGGAAGCCAGAAACTACAGGCCTCTAATAAGCAGTTGTTAGCAAAGAAGCTCGGGAAGGTAGGAAACTGATGAATCAGTTGTCTTGGGGAGACAAGCCCTGAGCTATAAACCTTTTACAGCTAATTGTTAAGGAGAGAGGCTAGCGATATTTATAGGCCTTGGACTTGGAGAGCCTTAGACTATAAATCCTAACTCATGTTGGGTGAAGGCCCCATTGTGTCAGATTGATTTGTTTTCTATTTGTTGTCATGAAAATGTGCTGGCTGGTTTGTAAGAATGATTCTAGAGACGTCAAAGCTCTAAAAGTCTAATATCACCTTCTTTAGAATGAAACCATCAATCCTAAAGCAACATATTAATTGACTGGCATAGAAAATTGCACTCAGCTCACTATTTGTAATTCCTAAGGGACTTATAATTTCTTTCTTTTTTTAAATTTTTATTTTCCTAAGAAAGTATCAAGTCGTTGGCTTTCTCCCTTTAGGCCTGATTGAAATAAATGACTCTAACACATTCATTGTAATAAGTATCTCAAACATTTGTTTCTTAATAAAGAATTCTTTTGACAGGGGTGATCTGTCTGATGCATTAAAAAAAGAAAATCACTCTGGCTGCAATGTGAAGAATGATTTACAAGGAGCAGAGCTGACGAAGGGAGCAGTTAGGTGGCCCAGGAGTAAGACTGACAACCTGATAATGGGGGGTGGGGGTGGGGCGGGGGTGTGTGAAGTCACAAACATGTGGACAGATTTGAGATGCACGTAGGAGGTAGAACTGAAAGGACTGGATGGAGGAACCAAAGATGACTCATAGGGTTTTGGCCTGAGCAACAAGGTAGACAGTGATGCAATTTACTGAAACGGAGACATTCGGAAGATGAATAGCTTTAGATGGATAAACAATTTAGATTCAGGCATATTTGACTCAAAGTGCCTCATTGATACCCAAGTGGAACTACAAAGGAGGCAGTTGGGTGTAGTTAAATCTGGGGTTCAGCACAGAAGAAGGCCCTGGGACTCTCTAATTTTACAGAGTAACACCACCCCCATTCACAGATAAGCAGTAATTTGTTACCAAAAAGAATAATGCCAACCAATTTTTCTGGTCTACTATGCTCTGTCCTCTTTTGAATGCCTACAAATGCAAAATTTTGTTTGGGTGTACCCTATTGTAGAAATTGCCACTCTATAATTCTCAAAAGACGCTCTATCAATTATGTGGGTTCAAATAATGGGAGCTTCTGCTGACAGTGGCTACCCGGTGTCAACCATGGACAATAGCCAAGCCCTATTAACAGTGTGACTCAGATTGTTGAAAGCTGGCTCTACCTTGGGTGACTAAGAGTCCTTTGAAAAGCATGCCTTTGAAAGAAGATGTGGGGGTTTGGATGGTGTTATAGTGCTTGGATTTTAGAGTGTTATGTGGTATTTTTCTGTTCATGTACGGAAGTCACATCAAGCAAGAGAGGATGAGCAGGATCAGGGCTGTGCTGGACCATTAAGCTCACCTGTGTGTTCATTGCTTTTCATAGATGTGGTGTTAGGGTGACAAACGGATCCAGGAAATCCACAGTTCTATGTGTGTCAGCCCAGAGGAGTGTGTGTGTGCGTGTGTGTGTGTGTGTGTGTGTGTGTGTGTGTGTGTGTTTGGGGGTGGGCTGGGGGTGGAAACAGGCTGAATAAAGTTATTTTGGTGATTAATTACTATTTTCAACTGAAGTCTTTGGCTTAATTATCTGTTATAAGTATGCTAATTTGGTCAGCTGTCTCTAGGTAGCTAATTTTACCCCTAATTTAAAAGCATCCATCTATGATGGAAGAACACTTTCTGGAGGAAGTATGAATGTCCACCTTCCAGAGGGGAAGTAAGACTTTATTTTTGTCTGGTGTTCACAACCTTTTCTAGCCCCCTTTCAATGAATGTGCAGATCAAATTCCCCCAGATATCCTGACACTCTCCTTCCCATCAACACAATGCCATCAAAACTGAGTAGGAAACGGATGGAAGCTGTCTGGGTCTCAGAGAGGATGAGTGGGTTAGACCAGCTGTCCTTTTTCTTCATGCCCGTGGAATATAGTCTTGAGGCCTTATTTTGTCTTTAGCACATCAACATTAATAATAAATAAGATGTGATGTTTCCCTCTTGAGGTTCTACTTTCTTGATTCAGGTTAGTGCAGGGCCAATCCTGGATGTATGTATTAAAATGTAGGTCTTCTTATTATTCAGGTGACACCAGCAGCAGATCAGGAGACAATTGCTATTGAAAAGATAGCTTGCTATACTCACAGATCCCAACGAGGGCTGGGAGGAACATGGCAGAAACATCTGGGTAGGTCAGGAGGCAGAGAGAGGGGAAAAATGGAGGTGATGTTTGATGGTGGTGTCTGTAGAAGCAACGGATGAAGCTGAGTAAACAGAGTTAGGATTGGCTGGTTTTAATCATTTCAGTGGGGTCTGAGGTGTAGGAGCTGTCCCTAGCTGTCTGGTACCTAGACCCAAGGTGATGAGGGCAGAGGAATACAGGGCCTGGGAGTGAGAGCCACAGCACAGGTGGGGGTGGGGAGGGATGTGGGCTCTGGATTGGTTGGTTAGCATATAAACGTCACGTGCTCACTAGTGAGTCTTTCACTATCTCTAGGAATTAGCTAAGCCTGGGAGGAGCCGTCCCTCTAGAATCAGTTAGCCCTCACTTCTCCCACGTTGAAGCATCAGAAACACGGAATAAACGGATGGAATTTTACATCGTTAAATACAATGTGTGTCATAGTTCTGTGAGGACTGGACATGTAACCTTGGGGCTTACTTTCTGAGTCTCAGTTTACTCCTCTACTAAATGGAGTGATTTCCTTGAACTCAGGGTACTCGTTGAGATTAAATGAGATTTGCACCATGTCTGGCACCTGCCAAGGGTTCAATAAATGGTACACATGTTTATTTATTAGTGACCTGATCATGAGCTCTGGTCACAGAAGTTTGAGCTGCTCTGATTAAGGAGCTTAATGGTTATTTCATGGCACTAAACAAGGAAGGGCAGATATGCTCCTTCAACACAATTCTCCTAGTTGGAAAGTGATTCCCATCTGTATCTAGAGGTTTCTTTTTTTTCTTTTTAATTATTTTAAATACCCGAAGAGGTGCTTTGCACACAGGTGATGGTATAACTTTTATGAATCTGCAGGTTGAACTGAATCCATTTACCCTGTGGAAACTTTGGACCCAGGAGAGTAAATGGTTTCCTTAGTTTTCACCTAATAGACGAGTAGCCAAACCTTTTCTGAAAGTCTTCCACTGATTGATTAATAGATCAATTTCCCATTAACCTTCGTAATAAAACACATGATGCTAGTGAGAGTAAGGTTTGGAAATATTTATATTTTATTTCATCTCCCACTTGTGCAATTTCTTTCTTTCCTTCCTTTAATGAATATTTATTATGCCTGAGGCACAGGGAGGAAGCAATTTACATAAAGGAATTTAATGGAAGGAAGCAGGACAAATGAAACTCAGGGAGCCACATTTTCTTGCTATGTAACCAGAGTTTGCTTTTATTTTAGATTTCTCTCCATTGTCATGAGTGTGCAAATGAAAATACCAAAAGACGAAAATGAAGCCTGAGGCCAGAGAAAAACTGCCCTGGACAGTAACTAGTTGCCTGTCTTTTAAATTTCCCTTTCCTTTGACCTGAGGGTTTTATTCAGCTTGTAATTATTCTGCAGTGTTTTCAGACCAAAGTGTTGTGAGTGCTTGGATTTGTGGAACAACTGACAGCACAACAATAGTGTGGGTGATTAAAATATTCACCTGTGAGCTGACCCTATCTATTAAACAGCTGTCACCTTTCTCGACATAGCTGTCACCTTTCTCTGCAGTCCCAGCTTCTCCTGGTCCAAAGTCTAAAGCAGGTCAGGTTCAGATACAGAGAGATGTTCTTTTAAAACGGCCATGATCTTTCCAAACCTCGTCCCTACTACTTCCCTTCATGTACTGTCTGGCTTGGTCTTCCCAGTTTTGTCCCAGCTCCGTAACCCAATGGCAGTATGGTATAGGGAAAACACACGTGTTGTAAAGTCACAGGGATCTGGCTTTGCACTTTGGCAAATTTTTTTAAACTTTCTGAGCCTGAGCCTCTTGGTCTATAAGATGGGGTCAAGGTGTGTTTCTGAAGATGAGGTCAGAGTGCCATTGTGGCCTCGTCAAGCCTCCTCAGGGGCTGTGGTGGCTTCTCTTGGTGTATGGAGCACAGAGGACATTCCAGGGTAAGGCACCCCCTCGCATGCCAGTCAGAGCTTTGACTCAAATCCCTGGACGACTTCTACCCTGGTAGAGTGGGCTAGATCCTGTGTGAGTCTCTTATATCCTTCCTTTTTATCTTAGGGCTAGAGATGGGTTAGGCAATTTTTATTGTTGTTTTTGTTTCCAGGCTAGAAAACCTGTCCAAGATTACAGTGCCAGTATGTAACAGGATGAGGCCTCTAGCTTGTCGGTTGAGCACCAAACCCACACTCTTTCCTTTACAGCTCCTTTATACCAGCGGCATGAAACCCCAAATGACCCACTTTAGTGGTTGAGAGATTGGTGAGAACTTAACAAGAAAGCAAACGTAAATAGCAACAACAACAGAATGAAAAGTTTCAGCTGATGCTACAGAAGATGCTCGAAGGGGCTTTCCGAGTTTCAGGCCCTTCAGTTATCAGGGCAGATGGTCCACCCCATCCATCTGCTCCCGGACTTGTTGGCTCCTCACTTATTGCAGCACCCACTGCAACTCTGATCCCTCACAAAAGACTAACCTCTTGTGACAAAAATGAGTGACAAGTAGGGTCAGATAGGGCAGCACCCAGCATGCACCTTGCTTGCTGTGTGATGACTTCTGGATGAAATCAGGATGGAGCCAGCAAAGACATGGCTTAATGACACAGCATAGCGCCTCCTGTCATCACATGTGGGATGGCAGCCTTAGTGATGAGAAACCTGACAAGTTGGGACACTCAGCTCTCAACTTTCTCCATCCCACATCCAATATCTATTGCTCTAGCTCTCAGGGTCAGGCCATGGTGGCAGCTCCCATAAACTATCTGGTCACAGGCTTTCAATGTCCCCGAGGTAAAAGCAGAGCTTTTAATGTATGATAGCTTCTAGCAACTGGGCAGGTCCTTGCTAAGGATGCCTGCAACAGGCAGCGAGTTATGGTTAAGGTCAGAGGAAGGGAAAGGGTCAGCTTCCTCTCCTCTGAAGAGTCAGACCGTGGTAAGGGTCAAGGCCAGAAGAGACATGGAAGGGTGGTGTAAATGGTAAGACACTAGATAGGCCTTAGGAGTTGTTGTTAACACAAAAGCTTCAACCACATCCTGTGCTAGGCAACCAGCAGAGGAAGTGATTGACAGAAAGTCAGAAGCAGCTGATTTTATTCCGAGAGTGGCAGGCTCCTGGAGTGCCTCCCTCAGCTGAGACACGGACACAATTTAGTTGTCCTCTGCTTCCTACAATTGAAGTGTAACTGTGAAAGGCACATTTGGCACACTCTATGCTCTCCTTGTCACAGCTCCTCTGTGACATAGCTCCACCACTTTTATCTGGAACACCCACTCTTTGTAGCCAGTTGGGAACTCAGTGTGTGTGTGTGTGTGTGTGTGTGTGTGTGTGTGTGTGTGTGTGTGAGAGAGAGAGAGAGAGAGAGAGAGAGAGGTATTTGGGACCCACAACCAACTACAAGGGAGCTAGTAAAATCTGCCTTCTTCCTGGTGCCTTTTCCTACTCTTTTTTTCCTGCTAGTGTAACAAGCAGCACCCACATTTCAATCAGGCCAAAGTACCTACTGCCCCACAAGGTAAGAGAGACTCATGACTACTGATCACAGGTGATCGCCTGAGTCAAGGTATGTACCCTGCGACCTTGAGGTCACACTCTCTGCCAACGCGACCCAGGATTCTCATCAGTGCCCCTAAGCCATGCTTGCTTTCTTCCCTGTGCTTTTACACATGTTCTTCCTTCTGCCTATAATGCTTGTGATCTACCCTCTGCTCATCCACCCCACCCCATCAACCTAAAACAATATTTAAAGTTCTTCAACCTTAAGACTTGACAGAAATTCAAAAGGTTTCATTGATAATGGCACTTTAAAATGAACTCTATATATGTTTACTGTAATTAAGGAAACATGTATAAAACAAAATCAAAAGTTTCACTGGCTATCTCTTACACATTTCCGGTTGTTCTTCACCCAGGAACTGGAAAGGACTCTTCCTTAGCATGGCTAAGATCAGGGCTTCTTCATCCCAATTGCACATTAGAATCACCTGGGCTGCTTTACAAATGACTAATGCTGGACTCTGGCCAAGATCAGCTCTCTGGGGGTGTGGTATAAACATCTGTATTGCAAAGAACACCCAGATGCTTCTGCACGACACAGGTTGAGAACCACTGGGTGGGATGAGTCAACCAGGCTGTAAACTGAAAAGGAAGAATAACTCAAGTCTTAGCACCTAGAAAATGGAAGATGAAAATAGAAGAGAAGAAAAAAAAAAGCGAAAGAATCCATGAGCTATATTCTTTATTTCTCCGCCCATGTAAGTGTGAATTACATGAGTTGGTGCCACTGAAAACCCACCTGGTTGTGAAATGATTACCACAATACGTTGGGTTAACATCTATCATCTCATATAAACACACACACACACACACACACACACACACACACACACACACACACAGAGAGAGAGAGAGAGAGAAAGAAAAATTTTTTTCTTTTGATAAGAACTCTTAGGATCTACTCTCTTAACAACTCAAAATCATTTCACAATATATGTAAGTCAAATCATTATGTTGTACATCTTAAACTTATACAGTACTGTATGCCAATTATAACTCAATAAAACTGGGGAGAAAAGATCATGACAACAATAAAAAAAAAAACCTACCTGAAAATATATCCCATATAAAGCCCAAGTTCTCCTTAGTAACCATTGTACATGTACTTTGTAAGTTGACCCTCACCCTGACCACAGAGCTCACAATTGCCTTGTTCTCTTTAAGCCTCCTCCCCCAGACAATCTTATCTCCTAATTCACTGGGAAAATAGCAACTCCCAAAACTCCCCACCCACACAGTGTTCTCTCTCTCTGCCTGCCCTCACCTCCTGTCCTCTAGGCTCAGGAAGAGGGCTCCTTCTCTTTTTCCAAGGCAAATCCCTCCAAAAGTTCTCCAAGTACATTTCCTGCCTCCTCACCTCTTCGGTGGCATTATCTTTAGTCTCTCCCTATAAACCAACTCTTTCCCAGCATGCAAAACACTCTATTCTATCTCTTAACTCAAAGTAAAACAAAGCAATCCATTTCAGCCACATGTCCTCCAAGTTCTTTTTTGTTTTCATCATAATCGAGTTTTTGAAAGAGTAATTTCCACAAACTGCTGACACTTTCTCACCTCCCATTCCCCCCCTTCAGTACTGTAATGTGATTTCTGGCCCCACCACTCCACTGAAATTGCCCTCATTAGAAATACTGCCCCTTTCTTACTAAGTACAATGCCTCACAGCAGCTAGTAGGGGTTACCGTGTCCAGAGGACCTGGCTCCTGCCCAGTCCCCCAGAACCATCTCTTTACTTGCACCGGCCTGTTTGCAGTCACACTCTCTGCCCATGCCACCCAGGATTCTCATCAGTGCCCCTAAGGCATGCTTACTCTCTTCTCTGTGCCTTTACCCATGTTCTTCCTTCTATAACAAGCCTATAATGATTGTTCCCACATTCTTCATTCCTGAAGTTCACACAACTTAGCTCAGATGCCTCCCCATTCTTTTTTGTTGGGAAGAATTATTTTCTTTTCTTTTTTTCTTCTTTTTTTAAATTTTATTTTATTAAATTTATTGGGGTGACAATTGTTAGTAAAATTACATAGATTTCAGGTGTACAATTCTGTATTACATCATCTATATATCCCATTGTGTGTTCACCACCCAGAGTCAGTTCTCCTTCCATCACCATATATTCGGTCCCCCTTACCCTCATCTCCCACCCCCCACCCCCCACCCCCCTTACTCTCTGGCAACCACTAAACTATTGTCTGTGTCTATGAGTTTCTGTTTCTCATTTGTTTGTCTTGTTCTTTTGTTGTTTTTGGTTTATATACCACATATCAGTGAAATCACATGGTTCTCTGCTTTTTCTGTCTGACTTATTTCGCTCAGCATTACTCTCTCAAGATCCATCCATGTTGTCACAAATGTTCCTATATAATCTTTTCTTACTGCCGAATAGTATTCCATTGTGTATATATACCAAAACTTCTTTATCCATTCATCTATCGAAGGACATTTTGGTTGTTTCCATGTCTTGGCCACCGTAAACAAAGCTGCAATGAACATTGGAGCACACGTGTCTTTATCTCTAAATGTTTTCAGATTTTTTGGGTAGATACCCAGGAGAGGGATTGCTGGGTCATATGGCAATTCTATTCGTAATTTTTGAGGAACCTCCACACTGCCTTCCATAACGGCTGCACCAGTCTGCATTCCCACCAACAGTGTATGAGGGTTCCTTTTTCTCCACAGCCTCTCCAACATTTGTTACTATTTGTCTTGTTGATGATAGCCATTCTGACTGGGGTGAGGTGATATCTCATTGTGGTTTTGATTTGCATTTCTCTGATGATTAGTGATGTTGAGCATTTTTTCATATGTCTATTTGCCATTTGTATGTCCTCTTTGGAGAAATGTCTCTTCAAGTCCTCTGCCCATTTTTCAATTGGGTTGTTTGTTTTTTTGTTGTTGAGTTGCATGAGTTCCTTGTATATTCTGGATACTAGCCCCTTATCGGAGGCACTGTTTGCAAAAAATCTTCTCCCATTCAGTTGGTGGCCTCTTTATTTTGTCAATGGTTTCTTTTGCTGTGCAGAAGCTTTTAAGTTTCATATAGTCCCATTCGTTTATTTTAGCTTTTACTTCCATTACCTTTGGAGTCAAATTCATAAAATGCTCTTTGAACCCAAGGTCGATAAGTTTAGTACCTATGTTTTCTTCTATGCAGTTTATTGTGTCAGGACTTATTTTGTCTTTAGCACATCAACATTAATAATAAATAAGATGTGATGTTTCCCTCCTGAGGTTCTACTTTCTTGATTCAGGTTAGTGCAGGGCCAACCCTGGATGTATGTATTAAAATGTAGGTCTTCTTATTATTCAGGTGACACCAGCAGCAGATCAGGAGACAATTGCTATTGAAAAGATAGCTTGCTATACTCACAGATCCCAACGAGGGCTGGGAGGAACATGGCAGAAACATCTGGGTAGGTCAGGAGGCAGAGAGAGGGGAAAAATGGGGGTGATGTTTGATGGTGGTGTCTGTAGAAGCAACGGATGAAGCTGAGTAAATAGAGTTAGGATTGGCTGGTTTTAATCATTTCAGTGGGGTCTGAGGTGTAGGAGCTGTCCCTAGCTGTCTGGTACCTAGACCCAAGGTGATGAGGGCAGAGGAATACAGGGCCTGGGAGTGAGAGCCACAGCACAGGTGGGGGTGGGGAGGGATGTGGGCTCTGGATTGGTTGGTTAGCATATAAACGTCACGTGCTCACTAGTGAGTCTTTCACTATCTCTAGGAATTAGCTAAGCCTGGGAGGAGCCGTCCCTCCAGAATCAGTTAGCCCTCACTTCTCCCACGTTGAAGCATCAGAAACACGGAATAAACGGATGGAATTTTACATCGTTAAATACAATGTGTGCAAATGGTAAGATTTCTTTCTTCTTTATGGCTGCATAATACTCCATTGTATAAATGTACCACAGTTTCTTAATCCAGTCATCTACTGATGGGCATTTCGGTTGTTTCCAGGTCTTGGCTATTGTATATAGTGCTGCAATAAACATAGGAGTGCATAAAGATTTTTGAATTGGAGTTTTGGATTTCTCCGGATAGATACCTAGGAGTGGGATTGCTGGATCATAAGGTAGTTCCATTTTCAGATTTTTGAGATATCTCCAAACTGTTTTCCATAGTGGCTGCACCAATCTGCATTCCCACCAACAGTGCACCAGCGTTCCCTTTTCTCCACCTGAAACTAATTAAAAAAATAAATAAATAAATAAAAATTAAAAAAAAAATACAATGTGTGTCATAGTTCTGTGAGGACTGGACATGTAACCTTGGGGCTTACTTTCTGAGTCTCAGTTTACTCCTCTACTAAATGGAGTGATTTCCTTGAACTCAGGGTACTCGTTGAGATTAAATGAGATTGGCACCATGTCTGGCACCTGCCAAGGGTTCAATAAATGGTACACATGTTTATTTATTAGTGGCCTGATCATGAGCTCTGGTCACAGAAGTTTGAGCTGCTCTGATTACAGGAGCTTAATGGTTATTTCATGGCACTAAACAAGGAAGGGCAGATATGCTCCTTCAACACAATTCTCCTAGTTGGAAAGTGATTCCCATCTGTATCTAGAGGTTTCTTTTTTTTCTTTTTAATTATTTTAAATACCCGAAGAGGTGCTTTGCACACAGGTGATAGTATCACTTTTATGAATCTGCAGGTTGAACTGAATCCATTTACCCTGTGGAAACTTTGGACCCAGGAGAGTAAATGGTTTCCTTAGTTTTCACCTAATAGACGAGTAGCCAAACCTTTTCTGAAAGTCTTCCACTGATTGATTAATAGATCAATTTCCCATTAACCTTCGTAATAAAACACATGATGCTAGTGAGAGTAAGGTTTGGAAATATTTATATTTTATTTCATCTCCCACTTGTGCAATTTCTTTCTTTCCTTCCTTTAATGAATATTTATTATGCCTGAGGCACAGGGAGGAAGCAATTTACATAAAGGAATTTAATGGAAGGAAGCAGGACAAATGAAACTCAGGGAGCCACATTTTCTTGCTATGTAACCAGAGTTTGCTTTTATTTTAGATTTCTCTCCATTGTCATGAGTGTGCAAATGAAAATACCAAAAGACGAAAATGAAGCCTGAGGCCAGAGAAAAACTGCCCTGGACAGTAACTAGTTGCCTGTCTTTTAAATTTCCCTTTCCTTTGACCTGAGGGTTTTATTCAGCTTGTAATTATTCTGCAGTGTTTTCAGACCAAAGTGTTGTGAGTGCTTGGATTTGTGGAACAACTGACAGCACAACAATAGTGTGGGTGATTAAAATATTCACCTGTGAGCTGACCCTATCTATTAAACAGCTGTCACCTTTCTCGACATAGCTGTCACCTTTCTCTGCAGTCCCAGCTTCTCCTGGTCCAAAGTCTAAAGCAGGTCAGGTTCAGATACAGAGAGATGTCCTTTTAAAACGGCCGTGATCTTTCCAAACCTCGTCCCTACTACTTCCCTTCATGTATTGTCTGGCTTGGTCTTCCCAGTTTTGTCCCAGCTCCGTAACCCAATGGCAATATGGTATAGGGAAAACACACGTGTTGTAAAGTCACAGGGATCTGGCTTTGCACTTTGGCAAGTTTTTTTAAACTTTCTGAGCCTGAGACTCTTGGTCTGTAAGATGGGGTCAAGGTGTGTTTCTGAAGGAGATGAGGTCAGAGTGCCATTGTGGCCTCGTCAAGCCTCCTCAGGGGCTGTGGTGGCTTCTCTTGGTGTATGGAGCACAGAGAACATTCCAGGGTAAGGCACCCCCTCGCATGCCAGTCAGAGCTTTGACTCAAATCCCTGGACGACTTCTACCCTGGTAGAGTGGGCTAGATCCTGTGTGAGTCTCTTATGTCCTTCCTTTTTATCTTAGGGCTAGAGATGGGCTAGGCAATTTTTATTGTTGTTTTTGTTTCCAGGTTAGAAAACCGGTCCAAGATTACAGTGCCAGTATGTAACAGGATGAGGCCTCTAGCTTGTCGGTTGAGCACCAAACCCACACTCTTTCCTTTACAGCTCCTTTATACCGGCGGCATGAAACCCCAAATGACCCACTTTAGTGGTTGAGAGATTGGTGAGAACTTAACAAGAAAGCAAACGTAAATAGCAACAACAACAGAATGAAAAGTTTCAGCTGATGCTAGAGAAGATGCTCGAAGGGGCTTTCTGAGTTTCAGGCCCTTCAGTTATCAGGGCAGATGGTCCACCCCATCCATCTGCTCCCGGACTTGTTGGCTCCTCACTTATTGCAGCACCCACTGCAACTCTGATCCCTCACAAAAGACTAACTTCTTGTGACAAAAATGAGTGACAAGTAGGGTCAGATAGGGCAGCACCCAGCATGCACCTTGCTTGCTGTGTGATGACTTCTGGATGAAATCAGGATGGACCCAGCAAAGACATGGCTTAATGACACAGCATAGCGCCTCCTGTCATCACATGTGGGATGGCAGCCTTAGTGATGAGAAACCTGACAAGTTGGGTCACTCAGCCCTCAACTGTCTCCATCCCACATCCAATATCTATTGCTCTAGCTCTCAGGGTCAGGCCATGGTGGCAGCTCCCATAAACTATCTCGTCATAGGCTTTCAATGTCGCCGAGGTAAAAGCAGAGCTTTTAATGTATGATAGCTTCTAGCAACTGGGCAGGTCCTTGCTAAGGATGCCTGCAACAGGCAGCGAGTTATGGTTAAGGTCAGAGGAAGGGAAAGGGTCAGCTTCCTCTCCTCTGAAGAGTCAGACCGTGGTAAGGGTCAAGGCCAGAAGACACATGGAAGGGTGGTGTAAATGGTAAGACACTAGATAGGCCTTAGGAGTTGTTGTTAACACAAAAGCTTCAACCACATCCTGTGCTAGGCAACCAGCAGAGGAAGTGATTGACAGAAAGTCAGAAGCAGCTGATTTTATTCCGAGAGCAGCAGGCTCCTGGAGTGCCTCCCTCAGCTGAGATGCTGAGATACAGACACAATTTAGTTGTCCTCTGCTTCCTACAATTGAAGTGTAACTGTGAAAGGCACATTTGGCACACTCTATGCTCTCCTTGTCACACAGCTCCTATGTGACATAGCTCCACCACTTTTATCTGTCACACCCACTCTTTGTAGCCAGTTGGGAACTCAGTGTGTGTGTGTGTGTGTGTGTGTGTGTGTGTGTGTGTGTGAGAGAGAGAGAGAGAGAGAGAGAGAGAGAGAGAGAGGTATTTGGGACCCACAACCAACTACAAGGGAGCTAGTAAAATCTGCCTTCTTCCTGGTGCCTTTTCCTACTCTTTTTTTCCTGCTAGTGTAACAAGCAGCACCCACATTTCAATCAGGCCAAAGTACCTACTGCCCCACAAGGTAAGAGAGACTCATGACTACTGATCACAGGTGATCGCCTGAGTCAAGGTATGTACCCTGCGACCTTGAGGTCACACTCTCTGCCGACGCGACCCAGGATTCTCATCAGTGCCCCTAAGCCATGCTTGCTTTCTTCCCTGTGCTTTTACACATGTTCCTCCTTCTGCCTATAATGCTTGTGATCTACCCTCTGCTCATCCACCCCACCCCATCAACCTAAAACAATATTTAAAGTTCTTCAACCTTAAGACTTGACAGAAATTCAAAAGGTTTCGTTGATAATGGCACTTTAAAATGAACTCTATATATGTTTACTGTAATTAAGGAAACATGTATAAAACAAAATCAAAAGAGTTTCACTGGCTATCTCTTACACATTTCCGGTTGTTCTTCACCCAGGAACTGGAAAGGACTCTTCCTTAGCATGGCTAAGATCAGGGCTTCTCCATCCCAGTTGCACATTAGAATCACCTGGGCTGCTTTACAAATGACTAATGCTGGACCCTGGCCAAGATCAGCTCTCTGGGGGTGTGGTATAAACATCTGTATTGCAAAGAACACCCAGATGCTTCTGCATGACACAGGTTGAGAACTACTGGGTGGGATGAGTCAACCAGGCTGTAAACTGAAAAGGAAGAATAACTCAAGTCTTAGCACCTAGAAAATGGAAGATGAAAATAGAAGAGAAGAAAAAAAAAGTGAAAGAATCCATGAGCTATATTCTTTATTTCTCCGCCCATGTAAGTGCGAATTATATGAGTTGGTGCCACTGAAAACCCACCTGGTTGTGAAATGATTACCACAATACGTTGGGTTAACATCTATCATCTCATATAAACACACACACACACACACACACACACACACAGAGAGAGAGAGAGAGAGAGAGAGAGAGAGAGAGAGAGAGAAAGAAAAATTTTTTTCTTTTGATAAGAACTCTTAGGATCTACTCTCTTAACAACTCAAAATCATTTCACAATATATGTAAGTCAAATCATTATGTTGTACATCTTAAACTTATACAGTACTGTATGCCAATTATAACTCAATAAAACTGGGGAGAAAAGATCATGACAACAATAAAAAAAAAACCTACCTAAAAATATATCCCATATAAAGCCCCAAGTTCTTCTCAGTAACCATTGTACATGTACTTTGTAAGTTGACCCTCACCCTGACCACAGAGCTCACAATTGCCTTGTTCTCTTTAAGCCTCCTCCCCCAGACAATCTTATCTCCTAATTCACTGGGAAAATAGCAACTCCCAAAACTCCCCACCCACACAGTGTTCTCTCTCTCTGCCTGCCCTCACCTCCTGTCCTCTAGGCTCAGGAGGAGGGCTCCTTCTCTTTTTCCAAGGCAAATCCCTCCAAAAGTTCTCCAAGTCCATTTCCTGCCTCCTCACCTCTTCGGTGGCATTATCTTTAGTCTCTCCCTATAAACCAACTCTTTCCCAGCATGCAAAACACTCTATTCTATCTCTTAACTCAAAGTAAAACAAAGCAATCCATTTCAGCCACATGTCCTCCAAGTTCTTTTTTGTTTTCATCATAATCGAGTTTTTGAAAGAGTAATTTCCACAAACTGCTGACACTTTCTCACCTCCCATTCCCCCCCTTCAGTACTGTAATGTGATTTCTGGCCCCACCACTCCACTGAAATTGCCCTCATTAGAAATACTGCCCCTTTCTTACTAAGTCCAATGCCTCACAGCAGCTGGTAGGGGTTACCGTGTCCAGAGGACCTGGCTCCTGCCCAGTCCCCCAGAACCATCTCTTTACTTGCACCGGCCTGTTTGCAGTCACACTCTCTGCCCATGCCCAGGATTCTCATCAGTGCCCCTAAGGCATGCTTACTCTCTTCTCTGTGCCTTTACCCATGTTCTTCCTTCTATAACAAGCCTATAATGATTGTTCCCACATTCTTCATTCCTGAAGTACACACAACTTAGCTCAGATGCCTCCCCATTCTTTTTTGTTGGGAAGAATTATTTTCTAATTGAGATGTGAGCAAAGAAAATGGCTTCCACAATTGGGCAGCCCCGTGGTGACACTTCCTGTGTAACACTAATAGATTCCCCTGCTATAGACGCTCAGGAGCTTTATCCTGCTCAGCATTCTACTGTAAGTCTCCATCACATCCTTACTTAAATGCAGATTCTCTATCAGAAAGATAACTGGTTTGGATGCTAGTAATAGGATGATTTTCTGGGCCAACCTATCTAAAGTGGAATGAAATGTGAAGTCCTATTTAAGGCAAGTACTTGTGCTACAATACTGTATTTCCCACATTTGCCTGATTATGAGAATTACCTGGTGTGTTTATTAAAAACACAGATTTCTGGGACCCACCCCTACCTAGGGAATCAGAATCTCTAGGATAGGTCCTCATCCTTACTCATGTGTTTTTTAAGATCTTGTTATATCCTGGAAGGGAGGTGTCAGACTTACGGCTAGCAAGGCCAATTACCTGCCAATTACCTATTGAAAGAGCAACGCTGGGTCATATGGCAATTCTATTCGTAATTTTTGAGGAACCTCCACACTGCCTTCCATAACGGCTGCACCAGTCTGCATTTCTGGGTATCTACCCCAAAAATCTGAAAACATTTATACATAAAGACATGTGTGCTCCAATGTTCATTGCAGCTTTGTTTACGGTGGCCAAGACATGGAAACAGCCAAAATGTCCTTCGATAGATGAATGGATAAAGAAGTTGTGGTATATATACACAATGGAATACTATTTGGCGGTAAGAAAAGATGATATAGGAACATTTGTGACAACATAGATGGATCTTGAGAGTGTAATGCTGAGTGAAATAAGTCAGACAGAAAAAGCAGAGAACCATGTGATTTCACTGATATGTGGTATATAAACCAAAAACAATAAAAGAACAAGACAAACAAATGAGAAACAGAAACTCATAGACCACTAAACAGACAATAGTTTAGTGGTTACCAGAGGGTAAGGAGGGTGGGGGGTGGGAGATGAGGGTAAGGGGGATCAAATATATGGTGATAGAAGGAGAACTGACTCAGGGTGGTGAACACACAATGGGATTTATAGATGATGTAATACAGGATTGTACACCTGAAATCTATGTAATTTTACTAACAATTGTCACCCCAATAAATTTAAAACATAAATTAAAAAAAAAAAAAAGAAAGAGCAACGCTGTGCTGGCTGAGGTGGAGAAAATGGACTATATAAGCAACATCTGAGATCAAGGCAAAACTAAATGCTTGTTAAACCTTCTTCTCATGAATGAGTTGTTAGCTGTTCCCTTTTACTTCTCCCAGGATTGGATTTCTTCAAATGCATAATTATCATTTTACACAAGGCACATACGGAATGGGAGAGGTGTTTTTATGCATCCAGATAACATTTTTCCATCTCAGTGCTGCCATGGAATTGCAACAACCAGGGTGCATGTTTCAGGGCATCTGGTTGAGTGAGGTGGGTCATTAGCCCTCAAAGAGAGGTAGCGCACAGCCAGAAAACCATCGTTGGTTCACTGGAAGCTTATGATGTGACCTTGGATATACCACTCATTGCTTTATTATCAGATGGGGGCTCTAGTGACATACCTTGATGAAACGGCAGAGTTTTAAATAGGTAGTTTCTCTTGTCCCTACTCAGAGAAACCATGTGAGCCTCAGTCACCAGGGGTAGAATAGGTATTGGAGGTTGTTATGGACTGTTCGTGCCCCCGCCCCCTAAATCTATATGTTGAAGCCCAAACCTCCACAGTGACTATATTTGGACACAGAGCCTTTACCAAAGTAATTCAGATTAAATGAGGTCATAATAGTGGAGCCCTGATCTGATAGGATGAATGTCCTTGTAAGAGACACCAGAGAACTCTCTTTCTCTTTCTCTATGTATACACACATCAAGACCATGTGACAAAAGACTATGTAAGGACATAGCAAGAAGGCAGCCATCTACTAGCTGGAAAGAGAATTCTCACCACACACTGAATTGGCTAGAGCCTTGGTCTTGCACTTCTAGCTTCCAGAATTGTGAGAAAATGAATTTGTTGTTTAAGCCAACCAGTATGTGGAGTTTTGTTATGGAAACTGGTAGCAACTACTACAAAGGATTTTTTTCTTCATTTGAAATACAGCTAACTTGTATACACAGCAAAGCTCCACAACGTAGGGGGAAACTTATTTCCTCCATTGTTTCCTTAGAATGGCAAATCAGGAAAAGTGATAAACACAAGTCACAGATAGAGTAGGAAACTTCCTCATTAGGTCTCTGGCTTTCATAGTTTTGAACATTTGAGTTCCTTTCCTAGAAATAACTAAAGCCATAAGGAAGTATCCAACTTCTGATACTTCTCCATGTTTTACAGTGTTGCTAACAGCAGTAAGTAGTAGTATCAACAATGATAGTCTCATAATATTTTCGTACTCATCATCTCATTTAACTTGCAAAGAAGCCTTGTGAAGTAAGGGATGTACTTTTTTGTTCCTCAAACTTCTAGAATATTCTAAAACCACATGAGAGAAGGCTTGCATACTTGAAACTCAACTGAAATTATAGGCCCCCAAAGAGCAAAGAGTGGCTCAGATTCAAGTGATTTCCAAGAGCAAAGGTTTTTTTCTGAAGCTGGGAGTGGCTTTCCTGAGGGGCTTTCTTCTTATCACAGGGACGTGGGAAGAGACAGATAACGGGAGCAGTGGAAGAGGAAACAGACCCCACTGGGATCTGGGCTTGTCAGGAGCTGTCAAAACAGCAGTTGGACTTTGTGGTCAAGGAAGTGACCCAGAAAGAAGTCCCACAAGGCACTTCAACCCCTGACACAGGACTCCCCCTCACCAAGGACATTGCACAATCATGACATTAAGAATCTTATTCTCTGTTGATAGCCCTACAGTTGAATGTTAGATATGCTTAGTCACTTATTTTCCAGAATATAGACTTTATTTCTGAGGAAGTATATTTCCTGTAGGAATAGTAAATACCTACTGAGATTTGAATGAACAACACCTGAGCTATATCACTGGATACCCAGCTCCATTATAACTGTCCAGGAATGTATGCTCCCTTGGCATGAAATGGTTGAAGTTACTGATTAATTAGCAAACGCCTTTGGAACTAGGGATGGTTTAATCAGTAAATGTGTGCTGGGCTATCTGTGTGCATTCATGAAGACTGAAGTGCTGTAGAAAGTTCTGGTTCTTTACCCTCTGAAACCCTCAATTCTCATTTTATCAAGGACTCAATGTAGAGTAAAATAAACCACACATTCAACATTTATGGAGAATAAAGCCTTCTGGCAATGGAAAGATACACTTTACATTCTGGGGTCATAGAAGTCTTTACGAGCAAAGAAGAATAAAACATTTTCAGTAAGTGGTATTCATTATCTCAGGACCCTGCCCTCTCCTCTGGGAAAATAACTGTTCCTCACCTTAGAAGGATTAACAGGGACATTCCAATTTTGTCTCTGCTTTCCACACTCAGGAACACAGATCTTATGCTAAAATGTTTATACTAAGGAATGAAGTTATATTGTTTGGAAAATTAAAAAAACTGGAACCATGACACATCTATCACTACTGCCACTGTTACCATTATCACTCATGCTAAGACAAAAAAAGAGTTTCTGTTGTGCATTTCTCTTTTGAGGGGGCAGGGTGATGGGAGGGATGGGGATTTGAGCTTATATGCATTTAAACCACAAAAGACCCTGAATAGCCAAAAATATATCTTGAGAAAGAACTGGGTGGGAGGTATCCCACTCCCTGATATCAAACTATATTACAAAGTTGCAATAATCAAAACAGATATATAAATCAATGGAATAGAACAGAGAGCTTAGAAATAAATCTTCGCTGTGTGGTCAATTAATCTACGACAAAGGCGGCAAAGATATAAAGTGGGGTAAAGACAGTCTCTTCAATAAGTGGTGCTGGCAAACCTGGACAGATACATGTGAAAAGTGGACTGGACCACTTTCTACACCATATACAAAAATAAACTCAAAATGGATTGAAGACGTAAATATTAGACCTGAAACCATACAACTTCTAGAAGAAAATATAGGCAAAACTGTTTGACAGAGCTCTTAGCAATATCTTTTTCGATATATATCTTCGAAAAAAGAAAAAATGAACAAGTGGGACTACACAAACTAAAAAGTTTCTGCAAGCTAAGGAAACCATCAACAATGAAAAGACAACCTACTGAATGGGAAGAGATACTTGAAAATGATACATCCAGTAAGGGGCTAATATCCCAAATATATAAGGAATACAACTTAATATGAAAAACAAAACAAATAAACAAAAAAACAATCCAATTAAAAACTGGGCCCAGGACCTGAATAGACATTTCTACAAAGAGGACATACACATGGCCAACAAACATAAGGAAAGATGCTCAACATCACTAATCATCAGGGAAATGCAAATAAAAACCACAATGAGATACCACCTCACTCCTGTCAGAATGGCCATCATCAATAAATCAACAAATAACAAGTTCTGGTGAGGACGTAGAGAAAAGGAAACACTGTGCACTGTTGGTGGGATTGTAAATTGGTGCAGACATTATGAAAATAGTATGGAAGTGCCTCAAAAAATTAAAAATATAGTTTCCATATGATCCAATAATTCCACTTCTGGGTATTTATCTGAAGAAATCCAAAACACTAATTCAAAAAGATACATGCACCCCTGTGTTCATTGCAGCATTACTAGTAATAGCCAAGATATGGAAGCAACCTAGTAGATGTCCATCGATAGATGAATGGATAAAGATTCCACACACAATGGAATATTATTATTCAGCAATAAAAAAGAATGAAGTCTTGCCATTTGCAACAATATGGATGGACCTAGAGGATATTACGCTAAGTGAAATAAGTCAGAGAATGGCAAATGCTGTATAATTTCACTTACCTGTAGAATCTAAAAATAAGTCAATAAACAAAAGAAAACAGAAAAATACTTGTAGGTATAGAGAATAAGCTGATTGTTGCCAAACAGGAAGGGGTGAGGATAGGAATTAAAAATAAACAAATAAATAATAAAACTGCACGACAGCAGAAAAGAATAGGTAAATAAATCCTGGAAATTTTACCTGAGCGAATCCTCATGAAAGTTTCAATCAAAAGAAAGCAAACTTACAGGGTGGAAGAGGACGAAGCTGCTGGCTGTAGCTGTGGCTGAGATGCAGTGGTTGCTCAAAGAGCATAGCACACTCTTCAGACACTTGGAGGAATGCCTTGCTCCATCCTGGAAGCACGTCCCAGACGTGGCATTGGTTTGGAGCTCTCTGAGAGTGACATGTTCTGTAAACCTGGCGGTGTCTGTGGCTTAGCATTGGTTCTCAGGGATGAATAATAAAACTGCCTGCTATCTTGAGGCATTTTTTAGGATCGCCCATCAGATGCCCATCAGCTGACTGCATTTCCAGGGGGTGTGATTTTGGCTCAGATGAGACCGGAACACGGCGGAGCGCTATAAGCTGGTTTGCTCCAATGGGTGTTCCCTATCTTGACGACCATAGGCAGAGCTTGGTGAGGTTTATGGCATCAGGGGCAAAGGCCAGTTTAAAAAGATTTGAATGTAAGTGGATATAACCTTTTAGGAACAGTTTGGCAATAGCTAACTACAAACATAAAAGTGGTCATATCCTTTGGCCTAGTCGTTTTACTTCTAAGAATTTATCCTAAGAAAATAAGTAAGCTTATATTCCATTACATGCTCATTCTAGTATTGCTTATAATTGCAAAAAAAAAATGGAAACTATCCAGTTGTCTAATAATTGAAGTTTGGTTAAATATATTACTAAATTCATCTGATGGAATGCTCTACACTCACCATACAGTTTTTAAAACCATACGAAGAAAACAATATATATAATATAATTGTGATTTTATAAGAAAATACACATGCATTTTAAAAGAATAACAAACATATTATATATATATAATTAAACACTGATTTCTGAGTGATGAGATCATGGGTGATTTTTGTGCTTTTCTGCATATGCCAATGTTTTTGTAATGAACATATATACCATTTGAATGCAATAAAATGTTATTTAAAATTGGTTCCACTCATATGCTGGCTTTAAGTTATCATTCCTAAGAAAGAATCTGGCCTTTCTGGGGCTAGCCCTGACTTACCCCAAGTTAGAATTCCTAAAAAGAGAACTGGGGAACTGTAAGAGAGAGGAGTGAATGTGGTTGGGAGGGCAGAAGTTGGGGTTTGGGTTTTTGTAGTGCAGCACTGTAGGGGAAGTGGGAACAGAAAGGAACTGTCAAAGTTCTTTGTGGGGAAGAGAGGCCACTTCCTGTCTGGGAGGAAGGGAATGTCAGTATGTTTTGCCCAGGGCCGCTGACCTCTGACATGGGTTTATTGTGAGTGTGGCAAAAATTCAACAATCCTGAGTATTGAGGAATGAGATCAAGAGGTGCCCTGCGAGATGTTGAAGGCAGCAGCCTATTAAGGCACTTGGTGCCCTTAAGAGATTTTTTGCCCATGGGGATGTGCTTTTGATTTTTTTACGATTCAGGCCCCACTCCTCTGGACCAAAATGAAACCAACTTGTTGACTTCATGAGAACTGGTCAGAGTCAACCACCAGCAATCTTGCTCCTTAGCCTGTTACCCCAAGGTCAGTACAATTGGTGAAAGGCTATGAGCCAAAAAGAAGATAACAGTGATAATATTGTTACGGCACTTTACAGTTTACAAATAATTCTATGATAGTTCCATTGAGGAGCTGTAAACATTCCTTTTGGAGAACACACGTTTCCAATTTGAGAAGAGCCACGCTGAGGGCTTTCTGTTTCCCCAACTGTAATTCCATCTGTGATATTCTCTGCTGCCGTCTGGTGGCTGGGATTATATTCAACAAAGGCAGAGAGAACAGCTGTTCTTCAAGATGCTACAAAATGGAGGGAAAACCATGGTATTAGTGAAAAATTAATTGCCCCTTTATAATGAATCTAGAAAGTGCTGACAAATAATCAGCACTACTAAATAACTTTGTAGATTCAGTTAGGTTAACACCAGGAACCCAGAAGAGAGAATCACTTGTTCAGCGTAGACCTGCCAAAGACAGGTAAAATTGATGCTCTTCATGCAGACTCAGTGTCTGGGTGGTAATCACCTGGGGGAGGCTTCGTTTAATTGGGTCAGGCAGTTCAACCCAGCACAGCATCCCAAAAGCCTACCAGCCAGCCTCGGTTGAATATGCCCTGTGATGGGGACCTGCTACTTCTCCAAGAGAACATTCCATGTTTGCATCGATAAGGCCGTTAGAAAGCACGCCCACAAGACTGCAGTGTAAGTGGCATAAAAGAGCGCTGCATTGAAGGGACTATGGCTCAGTTTCAGAAGAGGAGGGCATATAGCTATAAGAATACCATACAGGATTATGATACCAAATTTCAGAATTATTTGTGATTTTCCTCCTGAAGAACAAATGCTATGTAGAAGATACAAAAATGCTTGCGTAGTCTTCTTTGTTAGGGAGAGTGGTGCTGGATAATAATATTGGTCTAGTATGTAGTTCATTATCTTGTAGATAAAACTAAAAGCAATTCCTCTTTCCCATTGACTACTGTAAGTTTGCCACGCAAAGCTTTAATTATAGTACATACTCATATATTCATTTTCAGCTTCCCTACTAGATTGTTTTTGTTCTTAAGGCATTGATCATCATAATCTAGACTTGGTTAGTAATAGACTGTACGTGGGAAGGAAGTGGAATTATAGGTTTCTTCATTCAGTTTATTTACTATTTTACGAGTATTATGTGTCTCCCCAATTGGATTCCATATTCCTCCAGGGTAGAAGTTACTTCTTATACCTGACAGTAGACCCAACACTGAGCACACACAGTACGTCACCAGTATGTGCTCAATAATTATTTGTAGAAAACTATGTTGGAGGTAGCACATTGAACATATGCTGAAGAATTAATACAATTAGCAATGACCATCAAGCCATTGGTCTTATGCTAATAAGACATCATCACTTAAAGAGTACATTGCATTTATTTAACCCCATAAATTATAACCCCTACACATATGTAAAAGTTCTGTATTTTTAAAGTGCTTTAAAAGATATTTATTTTTTTAAACAAGTGGAAAATAATGTTCTTTGAAAGACGTTTCATTTTTTTAGTGGAAAATAATATTACCAAAAGCATACAACAATTTGTTCATCATCTTCAAGAAATGAAACTTGTATATAAAATACATATGTAGCACTGAATGCCAAAATGATGGGTATGTGTGGCTGAAGTTCAAATCGGATTTGCTATTAAATCCATCTGCCTGGTGTCTGAAGTGAAGAATGACCTTGAGTGGGGAGAGGGCTGTGCATTGGTAATCAGTGTTTTGAAGGTGAATTTCCTCACTGTGCAGTAGGTTTGAGTTAGTGGTCAGGACAGCCATTCAGACTGACAGTCCCCTGGACTTCCACAGCTTCAGTGACAGGGAGAGGAATGTAGTTGACTTGAATATTCTTCAGACAGCCAAAAAATGATTTCCATACAGGGAGCGTCAGGATCTTCAAATCGGCTGAAAGAGAAAAACGAGAGGCATTCAATACATAATTTATACTGTCATATGAATGCACCCGATTTTAAAAATATTTGGGTTAGAGCTAAAAAAACCCATGGTCTCAGATGACCAGACCCAGTCATTTCCTCCCTTTAAGAAGGCACCCAGCATCCCACCTGCTGTGATAAATCAGCACAAGGCTAGTCTTCAAATTCTTCAAAGAAGGAGATTCCACAGCCCAAATCAATAGATAATAACTCTGAACACTAGTGCTTTTTATGGTTATAGAACACCTATAAAAATTAATGACCAAGCTATTTGGAGGGACATAAAACAATGAAGAATGATAAGACTCTTTCCAGGCAAAATTCCAGTCTTGAACCTCACTCCATCTCAACCCACTGATTCTCCTATCCGGCCTCACAAAGCTTAATAACTCACCAGTAAAACTTAATGCCTAGAGAGGAGAAACCAATTTCTCAGCCCCTTTCCTGATTCTTTGCTGATATCAGCTTCCAGGTTAACGCAGACTCTTAGGAGAGGCCTATAAATTATAGGCTTGAGACAAGAGGAAGCTGCAGTAATGTGGCCTGGTCTGCTCAGAAATGTGCCCACAGCTGGCAACTGGGTTTCCCCATGTGCTAGAGAAAAGGGCTTCACCGTTTCCATTGTATAGCCAATAGCTGCCATGCTGATAACCCATGGCTGGGCCTTAGCATTTATTGGGTTAAGATGGCAACGTCGAAAACTGACATGAGGCAACATCGGTATAAGAGCCAGGACAAGAGTTACCTGGAACACCTCCAATGTGGAGTGGCTCCTGAGTGCTGGCAGGTGGGAAGGGGAGCCGTCCAGCTGTGTAGCTATTATCTGTATCCAGTTCCAGGTGCAGGATGTGTTGTTTTATGGTGACTGGAGGGAAAGGAAGGAGGTTGGTCAGATATTACCTGAGGAGAGCTCTGCCCACTGTTTCATGTTGACACTAGTGTGTCACTACTGACTTCTTTTTAATTATTTCCTGTAGGACCTGTGGGAGCACTGTTCACAGGCATTCGGTCAATTTAGACATAAATTCAACAAATCTCTCCACACCAGGTGGTGTTTAGGTGCTTCCACATATATTACAGAATTTAATCCTTAAAATGAATCTGTGAGAAAGATAGTATCACTCCTATCGGCTGGATAAGACACTGTGACTCTCAATCATTGAGGAACTTGACAAGCTGGCTTGGTTATAAGTTAAATGACTTGGGATTCAAGCCCCGATCTCCTGTCTCCAGAAGCCATGCTATGTTAATGGGATCTCAGCTTCTTCCCAAGAAGACTTTGACTCCTGAAACTTGACTCTAGAGACAGATGCTTTTGAAATAAAAGTTCCTTCCATGTGAACAATTGTAACTAATTACAGTGTAGTTAGCTTTCGAATTAGCCAAGAAAAGACTACTTTTTTTACAAAAGGTATTTCAGTCAATACAGGTAAATATATCTCCAAACCAATGTCCACATGTTATTCATAAAATAACAGATTCAGTTTGAGAGATTGGGCCTGTTCTCTACTCAGTGGTTTGTCTAAATCATTTGCATTAATATTAAAATGGTTGTTGAAAAAAATAGCTTAACAATGAACTTTCACAATAGCAAGAGCAAATACTAACCAAGCACTTATTAGGATTGAACCCTGTTAAACCCTTTACGTGCATTATCCCATTTAATTTTCACAACACTGGGAGGTGTATGCTCTTTTTAATCTCCATTGTGCAGATGAAGAAACGGGATGAAGAGCAAATAAGTAGCTTGCCCAAGGTCACACAGGTAAGGGCTGGGACTAAGATTTGACCTCTGTTCTTTTTGACTTCAGAGCCCAAATCTAAATCACAATGTTATAATACCTTGAAAATAAGCACAGCTTATCAGTTTCCTGGGAAGAAAGAAAGAAGGGAAGCGGAGGGGAGGGGAGGGAAGGGAAGGGAAGGGAAGGGAAGGGAAGGGAAGGGAAGAGAAGAGAGAAAAGAAAAAAAGAAAAGAAGAGAAAAGAAAAGAAAAGAAAAAGAAAAGAAAGAAAAAAGAAATCTCAGCATGTTATGGAGAGCTGGAGGCAGCAGCCATGAATCACATAAATGCATTGGGGGTAGAATGGACATGTTCTCACTGTGTTAACATGGTGGGCTGACCCTGGTCAGACATTAATAGATGGATGAACTGAGGCTGCATTTGGGACATTCAAATCCAGATGGAAAGGGAGAGTGTTTCAGTGTGTGAACAATAGGTTACTGGACGTCATACCTGCCACCGAGTGCCACTGTCCGTCACACAGAGACCGCTTTGGTGTGACCGATGTCAAGATCCCACCTGCCTCACTGTCCACAGAGGCCATGACCTGAAACACATATGCATTTTCCTGTTTCCATCTGAAAGGCAGGTGGAGGCAATTTCCCCTGCCATCTTCTCTTCCCAACCCTTCTACCCTGACAGCTCAGGAGCACTTTAGATATAGGTTCCCCTTTCCCACACCAAGTGGTCACATGGGGTCCAAGGCTTTGCAAGCATCTGTGCTGCATCTCTTCCAGGCAAGCAAGCTGTAAACCTAGGGCCCGGCCTGCAGTCCTACCAAAGGCAATAAGCCCTTCCCCTCAGCATCCTAACCCCGCCCCCATGAGGTCCTACTCAAAGGTTACCGATTAGCATCAAAGATCCTCCTTAGCTATTAATATGTGACAGTGGCTCTGTTTAGAAGGACATGGAGAATTTTAAAGGCAAAACTGCTGGCTGAGGCCTACATCCTGTTGCAAGGGCCAGCCAATTATAATAATTCCATGAATGCATGACTTATAGAGAGTTCTCATCCAAGGAAATCAACAAGCTAACCTATTGTGTTTGTACTGGGCATGTATCAGAGGTCAAGCACTCAGTGTGCTACTGTGTAGAATCCCACATTCCCACTCTTTGGGCCAGAATTTTCCAAGGGCTGAATCAAGGAGAATGAAATGAGAGGACTAAAATAAGTGTGTTGATAAATAATTTACATTTAATTTGCATGTAGCTAGAGAGTGCAGCCTATTCTCAGCCAATTTTCAAGCTAAATAAGGTGACTGCTGTTATGCAGGTCATCATGTCTTGATTGCATTTTTTGGTGATTATTTCCTATCCAGAAGCTCTCACTGGAGACTCTCCCCAACCCCTATCCTGAAAAACCGGCCTTGTCTCAACCTTCAGCAAGGAGATAATTGCTTGCTTCTTGGAATTTCCAGAGGCCTGCTCAGACATTAAGGCTGCAACTTAAATAAAAAGTATTCTAGGAGTTTGGACTATTTCATTTTCTTCTTAGAGTTTTTCCCCTCACTTTTAATAAACTGTAGAAAAATGGAGGTGAAAGAAAATGGCACATTATCGGTATTGGCCTTGGGGCTTAACGAAGTCTTCCGGAAGAACATGGTTTTAAAGAGATTTTTTGAAAAGGAAAGTGATATAACTGGGTCATGAAAATAAGATACTGACTAGGCCTGTGAGTAATGGGAAGGATGGAACAGCAGGAGCATACACTGAAGAAGGAATCTATGAAAAGCCTAAGGAAGCCTGGGTGGAGACCCAGTGGCCAGCTTGTCTCCAGGGAACAGAAAGGCTGGTGAGTTGTGTAGCGAGGATAAGGGAAATCTGAAACTGATTCAGTGGACACAGGGCCATTGGCCTGGGTGTGACATGGTATAGACAGCTGGCGAGAAAATGTATCCCATGACTTCTGGCACTGCCCTTATGCATAAAAGTAGAGATGTGACAAGGATGAAGGGAGGAGAGAAAAATGAACATTTATTGGGTATGTGGCGGTTTCTATTCTCTCGACAAAAGCCCTAAGATATAAGCATTATTATCTACATTCTAAAGATAAAGAAATTGAGTCTAAAAGAGGTTAAGTAACTTCCCTAGGGTCATATAATTAAGTGGTGCAGCTAGAATTCAACCCAACTTGTTTGAATTTTTTCAGTTTTAAAGGTGAAGAAGAAAACATTGATGATCAAATTACTTGTTGAAGAAAAAGGGTAAGTCGGCCCTGAAGTCAAGTCCCTGATATAGAAGACTGGATTCCACACTCTACCATCACTTCACCTACGATGGTCTCCAAAAATGGAATCCGGTTCTAATGTAAATTCATATGCCCTTCCCATGTCATCAGACGCTACGCACCTTTCCTGCCTCCATGTAAACACATAAATGCCTCCCGGGTTGACTGCCGATGTGTATTAGGATTCCAGTGAGACTTCTTGGACGAATGCTAAAAACGAGCTTAAATTCTGGCCCCAACAACACAGACTTAGCTTTCAAAAGAAAAATCAAATCAACAGTTAAAACATCATAATTCAAGAAAAAAGATGGAGCTCTTCAAAAGACTCAAAGACATAAACTTTTCCAAATTGCTCCTTACCTAGTTTGACGTGACCTCCTTCTTGGGAGAAATAAATGCCTTTCTCCAAAGAGCCACCTAAGCAGGGAGACACCCCAAAGCTTGCAGAAGGGGTATCCAATGGTTTCAAATCCAACTGAAACTTCCTCAGGCATCCCACAAAGCTGTTTTTGGGGAGACTCTGCAACCAAGCGGAAGAGAGAGCAAACTTCATGACTCACAACTGCCAGAAATGCATGGGAAGCCAATGTTCAGGGCGGGGGTAGTTGTCTGCTAAAGGGGGCAGGTTGGGGGATTCATTCTTCCTGTTTTAAAGAATCAGGTGGGTTTGACTGCTCCATTTGGCTCCCTGCCAAAAGTGCCAAGAAAAATGTGTATACCAGACATCTGTGGGTGGTCAAAGTTTGAAGGTGCCACCAAACCAAATGGCATGTGTGCAGAGGGGAGGGCCAGTGGAGGTTGCTCACTAGTGCCTGAACAAGAATGGGGAGGGCTGACTTGACCCTGGTCCACATAGAGTGGCAACAGGGGAAATTTCCACCTTACACTTCACAAATCTCACAGTTTCTTTGCAGGCACAAACCATTTCTTAGGGTTTCATAAGCCCATGTGATTGCTTAATGGAGGGCAGCTGACTGCAAAAAGAGGCCATAACGTTCCAAAAATAATGAAGTGTAGAAAGGTTCCCTACATTGTTGGGCTCATTGCACCACCAACAAATCATGAGTGCCATAGAGTTAAAATAACATGCAGTGCACAGCATCGGTGGGCTTGCATGAAGCCCCGTGCCTGCCTAAAGCTGACCTGAAGCAGGAACTCCCACCTGGGGCCCAGGGATATGCTTCTGGGTTCTGCGATCCCTTCAATTACATACCAGATATTATCTGTATGTGTATTACCCTGGGGAAAGGAACTGTACTTTCATGGAATTCTCAAAAAAGTTGAAGAATTACTGAATTAAATTCCTAAACTCCCTACTAGAATAAACACCTTTAAGACCTTGGAATCCTATATGACAGAGGCAAGAAAGGATAATTTTAAGAGAATATGGTAATATTGGAGATGTGTGTTGTGTCAGTGTCAAGGATAAAATACTGATTTGGCTCCTTAGGAAATTTTAGTTTCTTAAGATTTGCCATCTTATAGAATGAAGACCCTGTAGCTGAGACCCAGCTCAGACTCTCCAGGATGGGTCATGACCTAACACCGAACCCCTACAGGCAGATAGCAGGTTTTGGTATTCAGAAGCAGACGTGCTTTGATTGGATGTGGCCTGCCCTTTGAGTGGATTGGAATGAGGGTAATTCAATGGTTTGCACCCTCAGGTTGAAGGAAGGCTGCAGAAAGAAACTTGGCTTGTAATAAAGTTGTAAATGGGGTGCTACGGATTCTCCCAGATATTAGGATGAGAGTGTGATTTATCCAAGTCAAAAGAATATCAAAATTGTGCCTTGAATAGTTACCCCACCTTGTGATTTCTCTGAGAGGGTAATAGGTACAGAGGTTGCAAAAAAGCAAAAAGTAACATTGAATATCCTACTTAGCAATAAATATGTTCTATAGTATATATATAATAGATGTTACATACACTATTTTATGTTATATATTTTTATGATATACGTGTTATTATATAGAGTAAAGCAAAACAATACTTTATGACTTGCTGGGGCTTTGGCCCAAATTCCATTGCAAAATGCAAGTGGGCCAGGCTGAGCTCTGTGGAGACACCGTGGCCTAGGTGAGATCGGCCGGAATGCTGAGAATCCATGCCGGATGAAACGAACAGCTTTAATTATGTCTATCTTCAGGCCCAGATTTGAGTCTGTGCCCTTCCTCCGCCACTGCAAGCAAACATCTCACCAGAATGGGCCACCAGCCTTGAGAAAAGGGGCTAGAGGGGCTGAGCATCTGACAGTGCATTGAGGTGGAGGGCAGTTCTTAGGCCTGAGCTGCCGACAGGACCATCTTACTTCACTTTGTGGGAGAAAAAAGCAAATATGGTAGAAGAACGATGGGTGGGTACAACCACCCCAAGTGACCCAGGTGCAATCTGTGTTCTGGCAGCATGGGAGAAGAGAGAGGGAGACGGAACTATAGAGCTCAGCCCTGGACCTGTGGCCCCCTTAGAGCCTTTGAACTTGACAGATCCAGGTACACAACCCTCCTTCTTGGGGACAGACAGACTTGTGACTTTCCCGTAGCCCAAAGTGTTTCCAAGTTTGGTCCTTGAGAAATTTTATTTCAGACAACAAATAACATTAAAATACATATTCAGTTATTAAGCTATTCCTTTTTCAATTCTCTCACTAGGCTTCTGAGTAGGTCAAGAGATAAATTTTAGTTTTGTATTAGTTTTAAACACCTCTCGATCACTTGTCAAGTTCCTTTTTTCTACAAATGAAGGGAGTGCAGGCCACACTATATAGCTAGACCTTTTCAACACTTTTATTTTCGTGTATTTATTTTTATGGTTACCTACTATACGTTGTAAAGGATGTTGGGTTTCCATGTATGTGAGGAAAAAGATCCTTTAAAAACAAATTTAAACTAAATAGTGAGTTGACTGAAAGCAAACTATTAAGTAAGTGTTTTACTGATATGGCAGAGATGCAGAAGGTGGCACAAATTGCTAAAGTCAGAGAAACATTACCTTAATAAAAAATCGCCTACAACCTAAAACCTATGTTTTGCATTCTCTGGAAAAAAAGCTAAGAGATTCATGTTTATGAAGCCACGGAGAAGCCCTGAGTTACTCCTTCAGGGCCTGTGTCTCAAGCTGCACCTTTAAAATGAAGGGCTGGGAATGGGGAATGGTTAGCTCTCTGGGGGCTTATGGGTATTAATTAGATTATTTAAACATCATTTAGAGTATTTTGATATTCTTGAATGTCTTACATAATTATAGTGTTTATATTATAAAGTGCCTTATTTTTATCTGTCTCTGAAGCATAACTATGTACCTTTGGTTTTCCTGATGGAGACGATCCCAGTGAAACTGGTTCTCTGAGGCTAATGGTGAAATTTCCAGGCAAACTTCCCTCCTGTGCCCTCAGACCATCCACAACCAAGCGCCCCTTTTTTCCATCTTGCCCAAATGCCACCTAAGAGTAAAGAAAATAAATTAATCATATTCTTACCTTTGACAATTGGTGCTACATTTTATTTAGTGGTCACAGATTTTTTTCAAAAATATTTTTCTGCCCCTTCAAGTAGCTTTAAAAAAAAAAAAAATCAGAGATTTTCCTCCCTAGTGTTGTCATTATTATCGTCATCATTTTGTGAGATTATGTTAGATATTGATCAGCATGAGCTAAAAAACGGTTACTCAAAAGTGAACCAATAAAGATACAATTGATTTGGAAACTTATAAAAAACTGAAGAGTCAAAGAACATAAATATACACATACCCATGCAACAAAGGGAAGGAATACTTTGTGCAGAAGCAAGTGGAGGGAGAAGTCATGTGCTCCCTTAAGCAGGGCTCCTGAGCAAGGGACCAGTGGCTACTCCTCTTCTAATGAGAGGAGTGAGTGTTTTAAACTTTTTGTTAAAAGTCAATATCCCTGAGCTCCACTGTGGACTCTGCCACCTCATGGTTATGAGACTATTTACTGATGGCTCCCCAATTTATACACCTAGCGGTGACCTCTGGCCTCTACTGTTTACTGACATGTGGGCTCGCTTGTCTGATGGGCAGCTCAACCCTAGGATATTCGTGCCAGAACTGCTGCTCCTCCCCAATTCTAAATTGCTCCTTTCCCAGCCACACCCACCTCCACCCCATCTTTTCCATCTCAGCAAAAGTCCCACCATCGACACAATTACTGGTTCAAAATCATAGGGCTTGATATTGACTCCTCTTTTTCTCACACTCTACATGCAAGCAAGGCCTGGATCTGCCTTCAGGACACATCCTGGGCAGTCCACTTCTCTCCACTTCTACTATGGCCTCTCGAAGCAAAAGCAGTAGCATCCATCTGGTCTACCTACTTCTACTCTTATCCTCTTTTAGTCTCTGCAGCTACATAGGGTTTTGAAAATATAAATCTGTTCATGCAATGCTCCTTTTTTAGTCTTAGACTCTCCAAAAGCTTCAGAGACAGAGAATAAAATCTAAAATTGTCATATTGGCCTTCAAAGCTTAAATGATCTGGGTCCTGTTTTGCTTTAAAATCCCATTTCTTATCTTTTCTGTTTTGTTCACGCAGCTAATTTCTACCTTGGCGTCTTTGTCCCTGCTGTTCCCTCTGCCTGGAACACCCTCCCTCTAACTTCACGTGATTGTCACCACCTGGAGGAGGCCTTTTTCACTACCCTATCTAAAAGAGTCTCTCTACTCAGTTACTCCCTTATCTTGCTTTAGTGTTTTCTCAAAGCACTTACCAGTATCTGAAACATATTGGGAATTTTTTGTTTATTTGCACCAGGATGACAGCTCATCAAATATTTGCTGACTGAGTACAATTTGTCAAATCACTAAAGTTTTCTGAGTTCCAGTTCCCTCATCAGACAAAAAAAAAAAAAAAAAAAAAAAAAAGGACGTTTCTTTCCTTAAACTGTATTTCTTTAAATCTGGGATGCCTGAAGGAAGGCAAGAGCTGGGGTGCTAGAGATGGGGTCTTTTACACTTGTGTTATGGAGAAGGCATTCCAGGCTCAGAGAGGCTCCTGGAGACCTGGAAATTGTCTTGAAGGAGAAAAATGGTCCAGGAAGCAGAGGTGGGAATAGGAAAGATGGAGTGAGGCAGCTCAAGGAGGCATGGAAGGGACTGAAGAAGTGAGTAAAGTCCATCTTGGCATTTAAAATGACATCCAGGCATGGCATATGTAGCCATCTCTAGTGCTGAGATATTGGGGTGCTCAGTGCCTCCAACCACAGGGCTCTCCCAGTGTCTGTGCCTTCATACCTAGAAGAAAGCTGAGACTCCTGTTTGCAGCTACTCAACAATGAATTCTGCAGCAACTGGAGCTTCTAACGCAGCCCCGGCGCTTACCGTGTGCCACTTCCCGTCATTGTACTTTTCTTTGCTTTTGAGCCTCAGTTTTTTCCCTTCTGCTCCCAGAGCAAAGACCAGACGTCCTTTTGAAAGATATAGAGCCATAAAGGAGTTCTTAATGCCTGTGTGAAACACAAGCCCTCTGGAGGATGTTGTCTGCATGTCCACGACAAACTGTGACCTGTGGGAGAGAAGAAGCAATAGGCAAAGAAGAAAAATAGAGGTTTTTAGTGTTTTTCGAAATCTCTCTGAAGCTGGGAGAGAGAGCGAGGAGCTAACACTCAACCCCCATTACTTAAATGAATAAACAAAGGCATGTACTGATTAAATGACCTGTCTCTCTGGGAATTTTTAAAAGTTATTATGTTTTGGCTGTTGAAAGTTTTGTTGTATAATTCCCTACAGCATTGGGGAATAATGTGAAAGTTCTTCAGCAAGCTTAGCTAGTGGTGTAAGTCCCAGCACATGCAAGGAGAAAGATACCTTATTTAAAAAAATAAAAAAAATAAATAAATCAACATTTAAAAAAATTACAGTAAAATACACATAACATAAAACTTAGCATCTTAACCATTTCAAAGTGTTTAAATACATTCACATTATTGTGCAACCCATCTCCAGAACACTTTATCTTGCAATACTGAAACTCTGTACCCATTAAACAATTCTGTATTCCCCTCCTCCCAGCCCTGGCAACCACCATTCTACTTTCTGTCTCTATGAATTTGACTATTCTAGGTACCTTGTATAAGTGGAATCATACAGTAGTTGTATTTTTGTGACTGGCTTATTTCACTTAGGCACCTATACTTTTTAAACAGTGACTATACATTTGATTGTATACATGCAAAGAGAAGTTGTGAAGAGATGTTGGGGGATAACTTGAATAATAAGGGTTTGATTTAAGCATCAGATAAGCATTTTCTTCCTGTAAGACACATTTAACACAGAGACACAGAAGTACAGATCCACCTTCTCCCATCCACCTTGATGTTTCTCAGACCTTAATACCTTACCTATGATGGAACAGGAATTAAGCAAGCATCATGCAGTAAAAGCAGAGAATGAAAGTTAATATTTATTTGCGTGATGGTTACATATCATATACACATCAGGCCAAACAGTCTTTACTTTCTATGAAGACTTAATTCATTCATCTAGCCATCCATTCCTTTACTTATTCGTTCATTCAACAAATATTTAACAAGAGTGTAGTATGTCTAAGGCACTGTGGTGGGCACTGGGAAAGCAGCAATGGACGTTGTATTCCTTGAGTTGTTCATGGCACACCCCACTCAGGTGCACGGAGGTGTGCTTAAAAGTGCAGTGGGAAAAGGTGGTAGGAGATATAGGTATTAATTAATAAGCTGTCATCACCCATTCTTTGTGGCTTATGTCTAAGTACACACCAGAAAGAGGGCAGGACTGGATCTATCCTACTTAAAGTTGTATCCCCAGTGCCTACAACACATTAGGTCCTCAAGAAATAGTTAACGAATTAAATTAAATGTCAGATGGAAAATTTGGAGGCAGAATCAGGAAGTGGAAAAAAATTGCACTGCTTACTTCTCTTTGCTTTTCAATACTGTGAGGCTGAGCAAACACTGAGATGCACTTTAATTCTTCAGATTAGCAAGTTTCCTTGAGGGTAACATTCTTCAAAACGAGAAAGATATCTATATTTGTTCAATTAAACCAAGCAGATGGTGACACTGCTCAGTATTTCTCTTGTATCTGTGTTTTAGTGTGGAGGTTTGAAAAATGAGGGTTAGCCAATTTAAGCAGGATATTAGAACTTGCTATAGCATTAAAGTGCTTTGCATATGCGGGTTTGGTTATCAGAATTGACATTTGCTCTCCAGAATCATTTCCTAAAGCAACTTTCTTTCAGAAAAGACTAACGGACTAACACTCAAAGGTGGCAGTAAAAAGCCTGCCTTGCTCAGAGCCACACTGCAGTCTGAGGATCTCCCTACCCATTCCTCCTTCCTTCCCCTTTCCATTCAAAGGCATCAGGGCCCTATCGCAGCTGACAGCTCTCTTTGCCAGCTCTTGCCCCCTCCCCCTTTTTGTACAGGAACAATAAATCTCCTGCACATGGAATCCCATCCTGACATCTGCATCCTGCAGAACCTGACCTGGCATAGGGCCTGAGCTCACACGGCCAGCAAATGGCTGAGCAGGGCCTGAAAGCCAGGTCTTTTGGACTCCTGGGAAATTCTGCTCCTACAGATAGGTAAGTCATAAAGGAACTTTTGGCGCCTTTTTTTTATTTATGTCTCCTTCCAATCACGTGAAAATGACAAACTTTGTTTTTTTACTTTTTTTTTCTGACATAATTATTATCTCTGCTCATTCCTTCCTCCCCCAAAGAGATGCAACTTTTCAGCACAAAACGTCCAAATGTATTCTCTAAAAATGATGTATCTGGCACTGAGCCTACCTAAGAGAATGATTTTCCTCTGATGATAGAACGCAGGAAAAGAAAGGTGATTTATCATAGAAATAAATAGCAGCTTTGAAAAGAACTACCAGCCTTATTTTTAGAACACCGCCAATTCTAAGTCAGAGCCGAGCAGAATGTTTCAGCCTTTGAGCAGCACACTCACGTGTGCATTCCAGCTGTGGGGAGGGCCCTACTTGGGCAATCATGCTCTGTGTCCTGTGCAGGCTAGCACCTCTGTTCACAAAAGTGACAGGTCACCAGTGTCACAGGTGCATGGTGACATGCTGGCTAGGCTGCCCTGTAGTAAAGTCAGAGTCAGGTTCTGAGCTGAGGTGGGGGCAGGAAAATTAAATAATACCTGGGTTTCAGCAACTCCTGGGGAAGCGTGAATAGCAAGTGGCTGCTGGGACTGTCTCCAAACCTGAGGGCTCTGTGACTGGCTTGGGCCTGGGAAGGTGATGGGCAAGATTGAGCCTCTTGCCATAGCTCTGCATTCCTTCGGGAGGCCATGGGTGTGTCCTGCAGTGGCTATACGGGAAAGAAGCAAAAAATCAGGACAGTTAATTTTCAGGGGAAAGACTGAAGAAGTCTTATCTTGCTAATTGCCTAGCTCAGTTTTTACTGTTCATCCTAAGAGAGGAATTGAATACAAATGAATTCATCCTTGGAGAGGACGGATGTTACTCCCAACCTATACAAGTCTGTTGTCTTTCCTGACAGAGCTGCACCTGGGACCAGTGGATATCTAGAGCTGCTCTCCACCACGGGGCTTGGTTAGAACCACAGTAGCCCTTGAGAGCCTGCATTTGGCCAGCAGCACTGAGGCCTGCACAGCCAGCTGGTGGGACATGGGACTGCCTCACCACCTCCCCTTGCAGCCATTCACTCCGGCTTTAGCAACAAGGCAGTGAAAGGACCAAGAGAGCAAGATACAGAAGGTGTGGGCGGAACCACAGTCTGTGTCCACTTTCATCAGAGCTGGCCCATGAACAGAAGTCTGTCCTGATGTTCTGAGCAGGATGATGCTTTGAACTTTTGACCAGGACTGTTTTAATGCAGAGAACAACCATAGTAAATATGAAATATAACTAGAAAAATTGTTGGAAGAAACTGAGACTTGCCAGCCCTTATCCCTCCCCTGCTTTTCTCTGCTACAAAGCCCAGATTTGAATGATCTGTCCATGCCTTTCCCATGGGGCTCAGAACCCAAGAGGGATCTCCATTCTTTAAAGTGAATGGTGGGAATTCCTCTTACTAGGGATTGGTTCAGGAATGAACATGTGACCCCTCCTGGCCAATGATTCCTGAGGGGAAGTCAGGGCGGGGCCTCTGAGAACAATTTCCTTCTCATAGAGAAAGCCAGGCAGATTGGTGCTTCTGGCGCTGGGTGTTGTGTATTAAGGATATGTCACCCTCAACTGTGCAGAATGGAGCCAAAATGATGGTGGGGAAACCAAGCCCAGTCCTGACGCACCAGGCCTCAAGCCCCACCTATGTCTGTTAATGTGATATTATAGACCCTCTGACTGGTTAAACCATTTTGCAGTGGATTTTTCTGAAATGAACAGCTAACAGCTTCCCAACAGATTCAGCCCTTCATGATCAGGTTTTCCTCCCTAATCCAATTCCCAGACAGGGTGCTCAGAATGCAAATTTGATATGTTATTTAAAACATTATATATTTATACATTGCTGAGTGGAGATGTTCAATCACCAGAAAGTTAAGGAATTGCTTAAAATCACAGCCAGACCTGGACTCTACTGCAGCTTAGGATCTGAAACTCTGTAATAAAAGCTTCGTGTTAGCCACAGAAAAATGTCAACATTACATCAGGCCATCCAAGGCTTGCCTGGTCTGGTTGGAGTGTGATGCCAAACTTACCTTCCCCTTTCTCTACCATATTTCCTGTGCTCACCAAGCTTCCTAAGCCTGCAGAGGCCACATGTGAGGGGCATGTGAATGTGAAGAGCACACGTGCCCAGGAAGAGCACATTCTTTGGGATTCTACAGCCCTAAGCTTCAATTCTGAATCTACCATTCGCTCACAGGGTGCTCTCGGGCAAGGTTTTTTTTTTTAACCTCTGTGAGACTCAGTTTCCTGACCTATAAAGTTGGCATTTTATTCTGTTCTTAGAGGGGTATGTTGAGAACTGAAAGAGACGGTGTGAAGACTTGTGAGGATCAGAGAGAATGCACGTCAAGTGTCTCATACCTGCGAGTTCCACTCACATCCTGACTCCCAGCTTTGGGCTTCTGCTCACGTAGCAACACTATTCGCTTGTGTAAAGTCAACCCATACTCCAGACACGGTTCGTGTGTCACCTCCTCCAGAAGGATTCCCCTGATCTCTGTGGCAGGAAAGTTCCTGCTATACCATTCCTTCAGCTTGTTTGGTCCCTTTTGTTGCTAGTGCGTTTAATAGTAATAATTTAAAAATAATAATAGCTGATATTTACTGGATGCGTACCACTTTCCAGGCACTTTTCTACATGTTTTGTGTTTATTACCTCATTTAACCCTCACAACACCATGAGATAGTACTATGATATATCCTCATTTATGTTGCAGGAAATAGACCCACAGAGAGGTTATATAAGCATTCAAGGTCACACACCTATTAAGTGATAATGCCTGATGTAAACCCAGGAAGTCTGACCCCAACGTCCAGTACTTAACCACAAAGCTCTGTTGCCTTGTCTCTGTTATTGGGCTTTTTGGAAGCAGAATTAATGTCTTAGTCCATCTAATCTGGGGGCTTCACAGAACAGGGGGGAAATTAAGTTCAGTGTATTCACTGTCTCCCACATCAATAGCTTCATTCCCTCCCTATCTGCTGAAACCTGGATATCCTGCAGACACATGACGCTTAATGTCACAAACTCCACTCATTCTCTTTCCCTCCAGATACTTGTCCTTTTCCTCTCTCCATGATGGTATGTCCATCATCTAGTCAATAACCCAGACTGGATGCCTCAGAATTATATTAACTCCTGCCTCTCCCTTGCCACTACATTCAATTATTATGAGTCATGTATATTCTATCTTCTAAATAGCTTTGAGTCCATTTGCTCGTCTCCGTCTCCACCATCGCTGTGCTAATTTAGTCTCTCTGTAACTTTCAGCCTTCCAGTGAAAAAATGAATATATGACTTCCTTCCCAATGGGGCAGGGCTAAAGATGTTCTTTTCATAACAGTGAAATGACAACCCTTTGGGATTTATTCAGCATATTCCTTCTTAATAGCATAAAACATTTCTTATTATGTACCATTTATTCAACTCCCCCAAATCTTTGCACAGCAGGGAAATATTGGCAGACAAGCAGTGTGTGGTTGACGTTAAGTGAAAAGTGTGTTGAACAGAAGCACATTGCTCTTAAGAGCACAGAGCCTGGAGTCAGGCTGCCTGGGTTTGAATTGCAACTCCACCTTCCTTCTGTGGGAGCTTAGGGAAGTGCTTGCCTTTCTAAACCACAATATCCTTTTCTGTAAGATGTGGCTAGTAATAGTACTTCTCTCACAAGGTTACTTGTGGATTTAGTAACAAAATCCTTTCATCTCCTGCCTGTACCTTCTATCTAGAGGAGTCATTAGGCTCACGATGCCTGGCACATTGGAAGTGCCCAGTGTATCCATTAATCATATTAATTGTAACCTCGGACATGGGGAGGTCACACCGTTGACCTCAGGCAGAGCAAGGAATTCTTTAAGTCCTAACCCTGTGTTCAATTCATTAAGATGCCTCTACTCCTCCAAACAAGGAATTTCCTTTCCTTTCAGCCTCTCTTAGAGCTGCACGTTAGAATCACCCAGAGAGCTTTACTTTTGCCACCTAGATCCACCTCAAGAGCATCTGACTTAGTTGAGTGGGATGCAACCTGAGCGCTGGGATTTTAAAAACTCTCCAGGTATTACTCATGTGCAGTCAAGGTCAAGCCACACTGGTCTCAGCAGGGCCTGGGTGCATGTGTGTATCTGTCACAGAGGTGGGACAGAGGGGGACGAGAAGGGGCATGGTCCCTGTGTTCTAGAGACAGTCAACGTACCTGCTGGAGACAGAACAGAAATGTCAAAAGAGCGAAACATCGGCTACAGAAATTGGTAAACCTCAGTCAAGGTTCTATTTGTTCCATAATTGCAAAAATTGCCAAATTTTCATCAAGATACAAAATAAAAGCTAAAAAGAAAACCACTCTCACATTTTGGGATAATCCAACTATTGACCTGCCAATCCCACTTCCCGGAGGCACTGACCACCAAGGCACCAGGTGATCTACACCCCTCCTGCCCCTCCCGCCCTCTCTCCAACACCTCCCGTGAGATGGCAAGAAGCAAAAGCCAGGATAAAGTTCTGACACTTACCTGGTTGATATTGAAAGTCCTGGCTTTGTTCAACCTTGTAGGATCTTTAAGCAACATTAGAAAAGGTGGTTTGTTTAAGCTGCAGCTTCCCAGGGACACATCTCTCTTGGTAGACTTAGTAGCCAAATCTAAGACTGTAGGACGCTCCTGTAACCTGGAATGAGGGCAGAAAAGAAAGCCACTGCCCAACTCTGATACATTAAGAAAGATGTGTTGGCAGGGAGAGATTGTTCCCAAAATACTCATTCTTACTGTCATGGCTTCTGGGTAACCTTTCATCTCCTGCCTGTACCATCTATCTAGAGGAGTCATTAGGCTCACAGAGGATGTGCTGTACCCACCCCTGTGCTCCATAAAACACCCAGCGCTGTGTCTTGCCAGCAGAGGTCTTGAGAAAACTTTCTTCTTTATCCTTTCCTTTTGTTTTTGTATGACCAGGACTGAGGCAAAGACTGACTACTACAGTTCTTCCTTTGGAATGGGTGTCATTTACAAATGAAATATGCACAGAGGAGCAGCAAGGGCACTCGATGATCTAGAATGATGGTGCACGTAAGGAAACCTCAGAAGTTAGTTTATGGAAGGATTTGTCTCACTGTATTTGAGTAAGAAAGTCTCACAGATAAATCTGTTTTATCTCCTGGTTGTTGTCTATGTCTTGATGGACAAGGGGAGCCCACGAGCTCCTGACAGGCTGCCTGAGGCTCATGACCAGTCCTGGGTCCTCCCTCTGCCCTGGGGAAGGTTTTGCTTCTTATCTAAAAATGATCATTTTGTATTAAAAGGAAAGAACATTGAAACATTTTCATGCAAGCACCAGGCTCTACTTGCTCTATGTAAAGTCACGTTCAATGCTGCGGTGGTTTGGTTTCCTAGCACTGCAGTGTGGTCCACACAATTCCTTGGCCTTGAAAACTGGGAGAACTGATGAAATCTAATTGTGCAATCTTGATTAAAGTGAAATAACATTTCAGTGTGAATATTTTTCAGGGCCATAATCTGAAACTTAATTTTAATTAGGCCTTTTCCAAGGTTATCTGCCAAAGCAGCTCCTACAAAGGAAGGCTGGGCCCAGGTGATTTTTTGTTGTTGTTGTTGGTGGAGGTTTGTTTTTAACGTGTGTATTGTGTCAAATAAGTCATTTTTTGAAAGCTGGTGGTAATCTGACTCTGCTAACAAACTAATGACACTCACTCTGCATCAGCAGGCTGTTCTGATCAGCCACACACCCGGAACAGGGTACGCACCTCTGGACAAAAACATTGCTGATACAACCCTCAAAATCACTCCCTCCCAGGCGCAAGGATTTCTGGGAATTTGAAAAGTCTTGCAGCCTTTGGTTACTTTTCAGAGGCTGGTCATCAATGAGAAGCTGGAGTCTGAAAGAGGAGGAAAGCAAAACAAGAGTGAAAAAGAAGGTTATCACCTTGTAGTCAACTTATTGTCTTCAATTCAGACTCAATGTCCTTTACATAAAATAACTTGTTACACTAGACTTATTTTTAAGTAAGCATTTAAACTTTTTCATGTATTTTTTTCTGCATGTATTTTTATTAAAGTATTCTATATATACAGAAAGTGCATATGTCACAACTATACAGCTAAATGAGTGTTTGCAATGTGAATATACCAACATCACCAGCACCCAGATAAAGAACTGCCCAGCACCCAAGGAGCCATGGTATCATATGTAGACGTAGATCTTTCATTCTCATTCCCCCCATTTTATTCCCCTATTTTGAATATACCACAATTTATCCATCCAATGTTGACTGGCTTTTTGTTTGTTTGTTTGTCTTTTTAATGAGGAAATGATATAGAAGCAGGAAGAAGGCCAGGACTTACTAGTAAAATAGTATCAGCATCAAGGACAAATATTTCACAAGAAAAGATACTAGAAAATTCCATTAAACTAAATAAAATAAAATTGTTAGAACTCTGGCAGAAGTGCCATTCCACTCACCCAGAGTTGTCACTTATCACAGATACGTAATGCAGTAAACCATCCATGTACGTCTGTGGAGATTTAAATATTGGGCTGCTGCTATGCCTGCTGCTGAGTTCAATGTGACCATCTTCTAGCGTGACCTGTAGGCTACTTGTCTGAAAACATCATAGAATATATCCATCAACACAATTCATTGGTATTTAAGGATTACGAATGTATCAATAGTGAATTTATGATCAAAATTATGTACGCATGTAAAACAGTCAGGATGTTTTGACCCAAATGTGTTGACTTTGCTATTTTGATCAAAAGATTAATTTTAAATATTGTCACTCTGTGTTTATGCATATAAAAATCTTATGCAAATTATTTCAACAGTGATGAATTTATCAAAAGCATTTTATGAATCTACATTCATAAACCATTTTAATTTCTCCATCACTTATATCAAACAGTTAAACCCTTCCTAAATTTTTATATTTCCACTTTTTGATGAAGTTATTTTCATCAGATCAATTCTTTTCTCAATAAACTTTACAACAAAGCCTTGATTCACCAATTTATTTGTCGTATGTGATTATAACAATGACAGCTTCTCTTCAGTCATTATGAAGTTTTTAAATTTTCTGAACATAATTTCTACGAAGTTCAATTTTCCACTGTCAAACTCTGCAGATATAAATTCTGGCAAGATGATTTGATTCTTTCGGTCAATTCTTAATAAAAAATGTATAGTTTTAGCAGTTGTCATTTTCATTTTACTGATATTTTTTCTACCAAGCACAATTTTTATGGTTTTGCGCAAGGTATAATTCTTCAGTGAGTTTTTAGTCTAAAATAATTTTACAGTGTGTGGTTGCAGCCATTGTCAGTTTCATTTTATGTTGACTTTATTTGTTAGTTGGCAAAATTCAGTGTGTATTAGGTTAAAAAATGCTAATTGATAAGTATTTCTTAGCTAACCCATTATGAAGTTGAGAGCAATGTTCCTAGGATATTTCTAGGATTCCTGCATTGCCAGGATTGATCTCATCTTCTGCTAAGCCAATTCTTCCATCTGCTTTTGACCATTTTGTATACTGTGTACTAAGTGTCCCTAACCTTGGCAGAGGAAACAAGTGTTGGGTGTCAAAAGAATACATCAAAACATCCTGTTTTGATGGAAAAGCCACTCTCAACATCTAAATGTTAGCAGGTGCATCTTCAGCACTGGTTTATTTATTTATTTATTTTTATTATTAGTTTCAGGTACAAAACAATGTAATACTTAGACAATTATACCCCTCACAAAGTGATAAACCCCCTCCCTCAATCTACTACCCCTCTGACATCATATACAGCTGTTACAGTTCTACTGACTCTATTCCCTATGCCGCACTCCACATCCTGTGACCATATATATATATTAAATTATAGTTGACATTCAATATTAGTCAGCTTCAGCTTCCGGTGTATGGTGGTCAGGGATCTACAGTATCCCTGAAGTGATCTCCCTAATAAGACAAGTATCCATTGGATACCCTACAAAATCTTTACAATATTATTGATTATATTCCCCAAACTCTCTTTCGTATCCCTGTGGCAATTTTGTGATTAACAATTGTGCTTTCTAATCCCCTCACCTTCTCCCTCATCCCCATCCCCCTCCCATCTAACAACCCTCAGTTTTTCCTCTATGTCTTTGAGACTGTTTCTGATTAGTTTGTTCATTTATTCTATTCTTTAGATTCCACATAAAAGTGAGATCATATGGTATTTGTCTTTCTCCATCTGACTTATTTCAGCACTAGTTTTTGAAAATAGATCTCTAAAAGCTGATGAGCAAAGATATCAAAAGAGGAGAGGCCTTCTAATACAACATAATCAGAGTCAGCTGCCGTCCTTCCTTTCAACAAATACTAGGAGTCTATTGTGCTGGAAATTCTGAAGAAACAATTCCAAGAATGACAGAATGCTACTTCTGTATTAAAATCCCACTCATCCCACAAGGGGATTTCTTAGAATTAGCTGAATTCCACGCCTATAGAACCACACTAGCTAAACCCTCTTAAGTGATGGAGGGTACCTCCTTGTTGAAGAGAATTTCTGTGGCTCTGTTGTACATGAACAAAGAGCAAAGGCCCTTCTTTTCTCCCATTCTCCAGATGTAAATATTGTCCAACTAGCTGCTGCCAAAGAAGAAGCGCTATCTTTCATGGGAGCAAAAAGGAATAATGGAGACATATTCTGATTTTTTTCTTAGATCTAAAACTTTAAGCTACATTATTACTTACAACAGTTATAATTCACCTTGAGTCAAAAAATAAATAAAAAAAGAATGAAAATGAGGCCATGAATACCCACAAATTCAATTCTGTGAACTATCATGTACTGTCTAAGCCTGATTTCCTTTAGCACCTACCCTGCGATAGGGAATAACTTCCATGGTTGAAATATCCAATGGCATTTACTGGATGATGACAGATAAAATGTCCAACTAGTTTACATTCAAAGTCCTTCTATTGTTTTTGACATCACACTTTGAGTCAGGTTTAAATCATGTTCATGCAATATTCATGCACTATTTCATACCTGTGTTGGATAATTTAATAATATGCCACTGGGTTGAAAGGTCTGAAACCCAAAGGAGGCCTGGAACTGTCTGGGCAAGTCCAAATTGGTGAAACTCAATTGTCCTCCCCTGGAGAATGAGGCAGATCGTACGAGCTGAAATGCAAACACAGAATAAATTACTGGCATTGTAATCATTTCATGGCTGGAATACAGGTATCTTATCCTATGTCACCTCACCTGAACTGATTAATGTGGGAAGAAATTAATGTGGGACTTTGCTTTTCTGAACAGTAATTTATCATTCACCTGTAAGTTTTTCTGTGTGTGTGTAGTTGGTATTCCCTCTTTCCTACAAATTTAATATGCAAACCTGAGGAGGTTTTGCAAGTAGGTGGGGTGTGTGCAGGAGCCAGTTCACAATAACCCTGTGTGCTACCAGAAGAAAGTCCAAAGTTGATGTGTTAACGAATACCCAGAGATGGGTTGGTTGGGGAGCACTCCCTTGCAAGGTTTTGAACCCTTCACTTACCTTCCAGTCTTCTGAGCACTTCTTTGTTACTCCCACAGTATCATTCAACCTAACAACACCACTGGGTTTCTTCAGATTTTTCATGCAGCCGCGAAAAGCAGGTGTAGAAATGTTAAACCTGATTGGGGATACAAAAAAGGGAAGAGATGTACCAGACCAGGCTTGCCTGAGAATTGCAGCTGGAACACTGCACTTTCTACTTCTTCTCACCTATAAACAAGTACATATTTTATGGTTATCTGCTCTCAAGGGATTTCTAAAATGCTACTTATTTTGTGACGCTGGGAAAACGTACTTCCTTTCTATGTGATTCTGCATTCTCACCTTTAAAAATGAACACAATAATGTTGACAGAAGACTGGCTAGAGTTCCCAAAAGATATAGAGACATAGAATAAGCACAGCATCTAGAATTGCTCTTCCACCCCTCCTGGAATAATGGCAGCGCATGGTAAGTCGGAAGTATATTAATAAATCAATATACTATAAATATTAATAAATATATAAATAACTTAATAAATGAGTAATTTATTAGAGCCTGGAATGCTCTAGAAAACTGTTTGCTCTTTTTTTTCTGTCCACTTTTAAGTTAGCCATGGGACACTCAGAAGAAACAAACTGTTACTTTTGGGTTCTAGTCAGTTATAAAAAATGTGGCTTGGTATTTAACCGATGCCAGGCTGGAATAATGGAAAGCACTGTCGGGCCTCATATGCTGTATCCTACACCTCCTAACTGTGCAATCTGGGCAAGGGGTTATCATGAGGACTAAATAAGTTGATGTGCAGGAAGTACTTGGAACCATACGTGGCACATAGTTGTGAACACCCAGGAAGTGTTTCTGACAGGCGACACAGTGCTGCTGTACAGCTGTAGGCTCCAGGGCCAGACTGCCTGGGTTCAAGTCCTATCCGTGCTGCCTGAGCAGGTGACCTAACTTCTCTGTGCCTCTGTGTGCTCATTTATACAATGGGAATGTTCTAATCTGTTTCATAGGGCTGTTGGGAGTGTAAATGAGTTAATATGTGTAACACACTCCAGCGGTGCTTGGTCCAGAGCACGGACACAATGTGAGATGGTAGGCTCGGTAACTACCCCCACAGTAATACAATCATTACAATGAGAGCCATTTCTAAAGCAGCTCTTCCTCTGTGGCTGCCTTGGCATTTCCCCTTTGATTTGTCTTCTGGATCTGTCTGGAGCTGAATTCACATAAAACATTAACATACATGAACCAACTGAAGTCCAGGCAAATATTTGTGCTTCTTAAACAAATGATGTACTAAGAAAAACACAAAGCTGATTTCATTATAAATCCTTAAGGCAGTTCACTTTTCTAAATGGAAGGGTGGCTGCATTCATTTTTACTCAATTCATTATAAACAGTTTAGCTACATGTAATATGCATAAAATTAAATTTTATTAAAGGAAAAGGAAGAAAGGAATCCTTACTGACATTGCAGCACGAGCTTAATTACTTTATAAAGATGGCTTTTTGCCTCAGAAAAGGAGAAAAGTTCATATGAATTCCTGGAGCTTGTCTATTTATACATATATTTAGATCCATTCTCTCTTTCATTTCAACATGTTTTAGACCCATCAAAATCTCCTGATGTCCTTCTTTCCATAAAGTATAGGTCAAAGGAAAAAGGTGGCAGAAAAGAAAAGAGGAAAAGAAAGGCCACTAACAAATACAGAGCACCTATTTTGTGCAAGGCATGGTGATTTTATCCTCACAATAACCAGAGGGAGATATTTTCTTATCTAACCATGGGCCAGGCACTGCGCTAACTCCTTTACTCTGAATCCTCACAACCACCCTAAGAGAGAGGCAGTAACTATGCCTGTTACAGGGGTAGCAGCAAGGAGGCTGCCGGAGGTTAACTTCCTCAAGGTCATGCGGCAGAAAAGTGGCAGCACTGGGATCTGAGGGGTCAGTGTGTCACATGAGCTAGTGTGACTCGAAGCCCTTGTGCCTTATGCTTACACAGTTTGTGTGACCACAGCACTTGGAACGATCGTGGCTCTTTCCCACAGAACAGTTATCTACAGCAGAGATGTTAAGAGATGGAAGATTTATCTCCACGATACTTTGGGGGCATTCTTGTTACTCTGGATCATTGAGGTCCACGAGTTCCAAGTCTACTCCAGTCTGCAGGGTCTGAACACACTTGCCAGAGGAATGTGGCTGCATAAGGGTTTAAGTTGCAGTATTCATGTGCCAGTACACTGGGGTGTGTGTGCATACCATGAGCCAATCCATTCACAAAAGCTTAGACAGGTCCCAGCCTGCCGGAGGCTGATTTCAGAGAGCAGTAAGAGCAAAATGTAATCCTAAACCCAGAACTGAGTACTTAGTAAATGTCTAATAGATCCTTGACTGGTTCTTACTTTTCAAATTATCTTTATTTTAATGTCTTATTATTATACCCCGTGACACAATGAGATCGGTCCTCAGGAAATATTTCTTGTTGGTTTGGGACCCTCTGGCATTATCAGAGGTGATTTTCTTCTCTCATGGGAGGCAGATGGGATTGACAGATTGTGACTTCTGACTATAATTTTAAACAAGATCTGGGTCCCCATTCCCGGAAGATATACTACAGTGAGAGGAGAAAACAGAACACCCACAAATCTCTTGGTCAAAGCTGTATCATTTAGAGATCACACTAGCTTGCTTTGCTCCACATTGCTTAAGCACTTACTGTCTGTAAGGGCCTTCCATTTACGCCAGGGGTCAGAAGGCCTCCCTCCTTTGAAAGAATTGCTCGCTGCCCCTACAGAGCTCAGCTATGGGTTATCAATAAAATTCCTCTGTGCCCACCCAGCCTCCCAGTGGCCCATGTCGGAGGGGTTTTCAGGACTCTCTGGCTCTCAGTTCTTCATCTGTAAAATTCAGAGGTTACATACCATGATCTACAAGGTCCTTCCCAGTTCAAAGCCTCTAAGGAGAAAAGACAGTCACTCCAAGCACTATTAAAGTGCTAAGCTTTCTCACCTGCATTTTTGTCTTTTGGGACAACCCTGACAACTTTAAAACAAAGATTAGTGCCTCCTTGCTAAGGATGGACCGATGCTCAAATGCATAAGGATTCTAGAAGGAAGAAACCTTTGCACAACACTTTATAAATCACATCTAGTACTCCTTCCAACTGATTAATAAATTAGAAAAAGAGTTAACTAGTCTTAGATCTCATATAAAAGTAATGATAATCAAACATTCTGGGAGCTCTCTTATCTTAGTCATGAAGCGGTCCTAACCCCTCTGGGTTATCTTCTTTTCGCACATTATCGTCAGCTATCTAAAAGCCTTTTTGGAGGATATCAACAAATTAACAAAATGGAAAAGTTACTTTTAAATACATTCCCAAAACGGTTTTTTTTCCTCATTCAGATTAAGTTTTACTTCTTTTCAAATGAATTTAATTAATTCATGTATTCATTAATCTGAGAAACATTTGTATGCCTTTTCCATGCTCAATAAAAGATAATAGGGCAGGTAATACAGATGTGCCTTTTATTCTAGAGCTGCTTCCTGAAGGCAGCAACCCCAGCTTTCAGTGCCCAGAGCTGCTTGTCAGGCATGGGACCATCTATGTTCACTACCTTTAAGGACCCCAGGGCCTCGGCCTCCATTCTAATTGGTAACATTGTGTTCCTTGTGGTTTCTCTCCTCCCAAGTATGACAGTGGGGGTGGTGCACAGTTCCCTCCCCCTCCCCCATTATCCAGTCTTCACAGCCTATTTTACTCTGTTGACTAACACTATTAATACTGAAAAGCTAACTTTTTGTGTTTATTTGCCATTAGAGTTTAAAAAGGTAAACTGATCAGTAGCAAGCATAACCACAAAGAGAAGCAATCTGCTTCTTTTTTTAAAAAAATACATATCATCTTACCTTTCCCTGATTGAAATTGGAATTCCTCCCAGATAATATGTGTTGAAATCAAATATTTCACCGTCAATTTTAACGTTTTGAGAATTCACTCTTATCAACATAAGTTCCTGGATTTTTCCAATGTTGATTTGAATCTTCAATAAATGACAGATGAGTTAGCGAGCAATGGGAAATAAAAGAATCACATTCACAGTGGTTCAGAGCTATTATATTTCTGTCTTCCTTCAGATTCATTTATATACACGGTAGAAGACTCTGAGCAGCGGCATTTTTGTATAAAATATAATATTAAAATATTTTAATAAAAATGTTTACATTTGAAATTAATCATGTTTTATATATGCCATATACCAGGGGTGCCAAAAAAGTGTATACACATGACTTGTATTCATCTTTTGTTATAGGTATATATTGAGTATTACAATTTTAATATAGTTTTTTCCTTTCTTAAAATGTGTACACATTTTTTTTGGCACCCTCTGTACTTACATATGTCATTATATATGTCATGCCCAAATGTTCATATTTTAAAAGCACATGTCCTTTAGTTAATAACTATAAATCTATCTGGTAACAGAAAAGTGTTTGGGGCACTGTCTTAATTTTAAAGGACGAAAGACCTTTAACAATTCAAGTAAGCAGGCTCAAAGGATATACCAAATGATCTTCCCCGTCGTTTATGAGGTCTTTAACTTTTTTTTCTTGTGGTGGCTCTGAATTCAGTTTGTATCGCACCAGGAGACTGCCATCTTCTATATTTAGAGAGATGAAGCGATCCTAGAGCATGGAAACAACGTAGATTACCAGGAGAATCAACAGAAGAAGAACTTAAGCACTGGAACTCAAGTCACTCTCAAATTACAGACTGCTCTCAGCTCCAGCTGCCTCCTTAATTAAAAGGGACAATAGTGCTGTAGAATCCAACTCCTGGGATGGGTATGATGGTTAAATGTTACAAGTCACGTTAAACATCATACACAGTGGTTGATAAACAAGGACACCAGAAATGCTAGCTATTATCATGATTTTGTTTCATAGCAATCTATAACTAGCACGTAAAAATGGAAACCGAAAAGATACAAATCTTTAATATAATGTGAAAACAAGACTGCTACCTTTTGGAGAGAGGTAGGGTCTTACTTAAATGCAGACATTTCCCACTATCTGTTTCCTCAGTTACTACGATGTCTCAGTCTCGTGTGCGGGCTCATCCCCCGTTACCTCCCATTTAAGTGCTGGGAGTTCTTCGGTATCCTGCATAGGTCCCCTTCCTCCCACCAGTCGTTGCCTCACAATCACTGTCATTCTGTTGGCTCCAAGTGAGGTGTGTCCATGAAGCCCAAATGTTTTCCTCCAGTATTTTCAGGGCTAGGTCTGTACATCTGATTATCTTATTGCTATTGGTGGCGTGATGCACAGATACTCAAATTCAGAATGTCTCTAACTGAACTCATGATGTACATGCCTCCCACCTGCTGCCAAGCCAGTCTCTCTGTCCTTCATGCTACTCTCTTTCCTCCTTTCTCTCTCTCACCACTAATCACCTTGCTGAGCCAGCCACAAACCCACTAGGAGTCATTCTTGACTCTTCCCAGCCAATCAAATCGTAATTCCACCATTTCTTAACTCTCTCTTCTATTATATGTCACCTAGTCTCAGTCACAACTCCTTCAGCTGGACAGCATGCACAGCAATAATACATTGTCCCCCCATGTTCACTCTGTCCCCTCTCAAATCCATTTTCTACAGAATGGTCTTTTGAATATGCCAGTGTGAGCACGTTACTCTCCTTTGCTCTCAGGATAAAGCCCTAACTCTCTAGCAGATGCTCTGAGGCCCTGACCACCCTTTCAGCTTCATTCCTCTGTGGTCCCTCTGCCTCTTTGTGCCCCACACGTGCCACCATTCAGTCCCTGAGTGCTCCCTGCTCTTCCTATGTCTAGGACATCTTCTTGCCCCTCCCCTCACATGGATTACCCTCTCCCCTTCAAATGCTGTCTTCTACTTGTCCTCCAGATCTCAGATTAAGTGTTAAGACAGGGGGATTGTAATGGTGGCACTAAATCTTCTATTTTGAGATTTGCATCTCTGGTATAATTTGATTTGACAAGTGTAATTTAGCTTGGGACTTTTTGAAAGCTTTCTTTTCTTTGCCTCTTAATAATTCTGCTTCCTATACATTTACTATGCAGCTTCAACTGTTCTGTTTACTTCAGCCCAGTGCAGGCCCTGTGACTTGGGAGAGGTTTTGCGTCTGTGTGGGATCCACTCCTGGCTCCAACTTAAATCTACATAACATATGCAAAGGTTGTGATAAGCAGCTTAACCGCACCTTCCCCCACCTCCAACTGCAGGCCAAAGCAATTTACATCCTGGTTAGAAAATATAAAAACTTGAGACCAAATAAAGACTCGATGCAGTAGTTTGCAGTAGTTTCCAGCAGACTCTGCCCAGCTGACCCTTCTCTTACTTTAATAAATCTTCCTTTGATATTTCTACCTGACTCGTGAATCTTTCACTGTCCACGAACGAGCGAGCAGACACAAAATTAAGCATCCTTTGTTCAAGAAATTCTTTACTGTTAAAAATCCTCATTACACCCCAAACTTACCCTTTATATGGCTCCTCACCATTGTGATGAATTAATGAACCAATTAATGAACATAAATTTGTTTAATATTTGTCTTTCCTCTCTAAAGTCCTTGGGGGCAAGAACCATGTCTGTCTTGGTTGATTCTGAATCCCCATCAGGGTGTAAGACACATACTTGAACCAGCCATCTCTTTAGTGGAAAGATAAGCTGAGGAATTTCTCCCATAGGGCTTGAAGGTTTGCTCTTACATAGTTCCCTGTTGATTAGAAGGCCTCTCTGAAGTCTTCTGCCAGATCCTTATCTACGAGAAAAATCATTCCTTATCTAGATCCTAAACCTTGCCCTTGGAAGCTAGTTAGGGTTCATCACACTCACAAGTAACAGAATAACATTGGTTTACTGAGCGTAATGAGCCATCCTACATAACAGCAGCACTCTAGATGATTTTCTCTTATCTGGTTACTAGCATATTGTATAGTAACTTTTCTTCTAATATAAGTAGTATTTCTGGTTGTTAGTCTCTAAGAACTTCAAAATGTAGCAGTTCTTGTGTTGGAAAACAACTGCCTTGTCCTGAAGATGCTGTGGGACTTCACAGCTCTCTGCATTCTTCTGGTAGGTCGGGACCTTCCCAACCCATCAAAACTGTTCAGCCTTGGAATCTCCAGGAAGGTCGAGACCGACCCCATAGAGGAGAGTTGGACCAGGCCTGTATTCCCACCTGGCAGGTAGAAGAGTCTGGTAAAATCCCAAGCTCTTTATTAATCCCACATTCTCAGACTAAAGATTCCATAGGTGGATCCATATTTCTCCAGAAATGCTACTTATGGAGCAACTACAGAAGGGCTGTTCATAGGAGCAGCCAACTCCAGGCCCATCGACAAGCAGATGGCGCTAACGATAACTTACAGAGCGCCACTTTGGACTTTTCCAAACTAGTCGATTTTAAAATGGCCTCTAGGAATCTCACCTGCTTGATAACAGAGAAGCTTCCGTGTCTTGGGAAAGCAAGGGTCAGGTTGATAAAGACAACCCCACAGAGCCTGACAAAAATCAGACCAAGATGCAAAGAGCAGGAGGTGAAACAGTCTAGCTCTCAGAGACCCCAGGAGGTCTTCACATGTTTTCAGGCAGAGTATAAGTCAATTATTAGGCAAACAGTAATTTTCAAAGAGTGAAATTGACAATGAGAATAGAATGGGAAAGGGGGCAATTTCTCCCACATTTTGGTGGCATGTTCTCAAATTCCTGATTACTTACTTGTCTTATTAAGATACATACTCCCATCGCCAAACAAAGTAGAATTGGGCCAAGGGAAAGGATGCAGGTAACATTTGCAGGTAATACAGTCTTTCAGATCTAGTTGGTTGTTTAATAACTCAGTTACCCCCAAGGGGACTGATTGAATAGACATATTAGCTAATATTTAGATGCTTATTATAGTTTACCTGGTTTTCTGCAAAAAACAGCAAACCTCTGTCCAAAGTGGTCTGAATTGTCTGTGAAAAGGTTAGGAAGGAAGCCTTCGATTGAGTTGAAACTCGTGCATAGCCTGTGCCTTCAAAATAACTTTTGTCTGACTCTTCCTTTCTCCTGTCAACATGAATCATTATACGTTAGAACATGGCAGCAAAGTATTACCACACAAGTGTGTTTATTGATACGACATGCTATCTAAAAAACAGCAAAGCACATACAATCTAGTTGTCGTGATTTTTTAAAGAAGAGGAAACATATTTAAAATGTTAAAATGGCTAGCGATTTCTCCTGGATGTTTTCTTATACTCTATGATAAGGAAACCTTAGCTCAACAAAGATAACAGTCAAGAGTCCTTTTTGGAAATATCTATTTAGGCATAGCAGCTGATGAGCTTGAAATGTAAGAAATTGTTAACTTGAAATATAATACTTTTATCCTGAGTAATAAGTACTTAATCTGTTCCATATTAGAATATTCCAAATCCTTTTAAGTAGAGGGAAGGTCAGGAGTTCAAGGCAGAAATTTTCAAATAGGTACAGGTATCAGAGTACCTAGAAAGTCATGGTGTACTTTGTGGACCATTAGTTTTTGGAAATTTACAGTCAATATATATTTGTGTGCCTAAATCAGGTACCGTCTAACACTGAATATTGTGTGGTGGAAAGCACCAAAAATTTAAGAAAGATTTATTTTTTTCAAAATTGAGAAAACCTTATCAATCTAACATACAAATGAAGAAAAGGCTGCCATTATCAGATTTTAGGGATGGACTAGCATTGATGCATGAAAGAATGATTTAAGAATTGCTGGCAGCTAGTCACATCAACAGCATCTCACTGGCTATCCTTTACCCGCAAGTTAACAAAATCAGTTATAGAGACACTAGTTTTTAGCTTTTACTTACCTTCTACAAGGCTCTACTTCTGTTGTGTTGAGATTAAAAGTTTTTTTGAAGTTGTACAAGCTCAGAACATTTTCATTGAGATCATCTAATTCAATACAACCTTTGTACGGAGAGAATTTCAGTCTACTAGGAAGCTGAAAAAAATGAAATGAAAATCTACTGATTGAACAAAGCACAATGATCAACTTGATCAAGAAATAGTATGAATCTATCACTTAAATATCAACATAGAATAGGGGTTCAGAATGTGGACCCTGGAACTCAATTCCCTGGCTTTGCTATTTACTAGCTGTATGACCTTGGGCAGGTTATTCAACCTCTTGGTCTATTTCCTCATCTGTGAAGTGTGAATAATGATGCTTTTTAAATTAATATACTTAAACCTAGATCACTGCACATAGGACATCCTCAAGTATTAGCTATTATCACTGGATAAGCTTTAAGAATATATAGTTAAATCCAGTTTATACATGATTCATAATTTGAGACATGAGGTCATTGTACCAAATTAAAACTTAAATATTTTCACTCAGTGAAATAACATTTGCACTTACTCTAAAATCAGGTGGGTAACTTCCAACATAAAACACAACATTTTCAGGATCCAGATTCAGGAGTGTGTTGCTATTTCCACTGTCCATGTCATGTAAGTGAGGTGTTTCCGGTTTATTGGATGTGGCTCGTTTGGTGTAATTGAGCTTTGCAAACTGATAAATTCTGTTTAAAAATAAATTAGACAATAAAGTTACATAACATTTTATGCAAAAAAGAAAAAAGAAATCAAAGCCATGATATTAAAAATGGGGTTCAGACACAAGTACAATTGAAGTTTAGTGAGTGTAAGTCAGTTTAACACAGACTTGTACCTCTGAAACTTCACCCGGTCCATAACCGCCTCCTGAGTTTCACTTTCTGTCAAGGTCTGGTCCACTTGGAGTTCAGCCTCGCGGTCGCCCAGGTTGTAGACACACCTGAGCTGGCCATCTACGACCGCCATGCCGATGTAGTCCCTGGAGGCCTGGAAGTGTAAAGTCCGTCTCAGAGCACGTCACACACTGCTTTCTTTCAACTTGCCAGCCCAAGAGAGAGCATTTCAAATCACTAATGGGTTTTATGCAATAAGCCATGAGCAGACAGAATAAATGAGGTATATCCTTGCACCGAGTAACACAGACAGAACACTTAATTAATGATGTCTGAGCTGTCTTTGTTCATGGTATAGTGTGCTCATTTATTCACTCCCCCATTTGCTCAATCTGCAAATATTTGCTGAGCACCAGCCAGCAAGATGAAGCAGACATGGGCTCAGGTCTCCATTAGATTTTAGTCTGGGAAGGGAGATAAGCCGTTTTTGTTCTCTCCGTACCATACAATGTTCTCTTAACACGTTGTGCATCCCTCTGTGATAACACCTAGCACCCTATGTACTATCACGGTCAGCTACATATGTTATCTTTCTTCCCCGTTAGAATATGAGCATTTTAAGGAGACACAAAATTTTTAAAATTGTGCTAAAATAGATCATTTAAACCAGTTTGAAGTGTACCTTAAATACATTCAAGAAACACATTCTTGTTTATCATAAATATAGGATATGGTATTTAGTAGGTAACTGGTATAAATTTGTTGAAGGAATAAAGTAATGTCATTTTGTCATAATACAAAGCAAAAAATCATGACCTCGAAACATGAACGAGTGATTAATAATAGTGTCAATTTTAGGAATCGTTAATTATGGAGTCCACTAGTGACAGTCAACCATTTCTTACTGGACAGAATTTTCAAAAACCGTGTTTCAGATATTTCTTTTCCAAAAATTGTTTCTTGTCCCAATCAGTGATTAACTTTTCCTCTGACAATTAAGTTGAACAAATGCATTTTAACTGGAGGGATTAAAAGCTAAAATGAACTGTTCATAACGTCAGTAGTGGCTTAAAGAATTTAGAATTATAAAGAGATGGGGCAACTGGATTTCTGATTAATTAGCTAGGAGCGGCTTCATTTGTTCCAGTCCTCATCTACAGATGGTCCCCGCCCCCACAGACTTGAGGAAGGGCTGGGGCTGGATGTTCTGAAGAAGAGAAGAGGGTCATAATTCTGTGAGGAAGAACTACTGTTGATTTCCATGAAGTCTTAATATTGTGGCCCTGCTCATGTGGGGAGAGAGGCTAACCTTTAACCCCAGGCGTGTATGTTCTCTGGGTACACATGTGTGCCCATGTGTTGGGCCCTTCAGGTAAGGCCTCTAATCTGCCAGCAGAGAACAATCTGTGACTGACAAGTCCACTCATAGCACCATAAGAGGTAGTGGAATTTGTTGACATGTTGGTGGGATTTCCTCCTGCTGTGCCAATGGCAGTGACACAGTGGTATCATGCATCTCAAAAGCTGTATTTTGTTTTAAAAACAAAAGAAATATCAAAGCAATACTTACATCTTTATTTCCAAGGTACATCACAAACATATTCTCAGTCCCCCCATTCTGTCTTGATTCAGGTCTTTGGAGAAACAAAGAAAGAGACGTGTATCCTTTCAAATCTTCCAGGTCATTTGGCAGCCGGACTTCAACTCCAGATTTACCATTGAACCTCATGGGGATGGCGACCTGCAAGGGAAAGATCTATGGTATTAATCTGTGAGGAAAGTGGGCGTGCTCAGGGTGGTAGATTGTGACTTTGTAGCAACTCCTTTGAACTGTTTACAAGTTGTTAGGATAAAGAGCAAAAGACTGCGAATGTCTCCTAGACCTGGATTATGAACTCGTGAAACTGTTTCAGAAGCTGAGTAATAAAACATTTATGTTCTTTCTGTTTTTCAGCCCCCTGATCTTTGAGAAGTGCATTTCATTCTCTGTGCAGAAATATAATCATTATTATAATAATAATCCCAACCCAGGCAGGTTTTGTGTCGATGAGCTAACACGTATGGAAACACTTAGCACGACACCTGGCATATAGTAAATACATGATACAATCAAAAATATTTTTAACTGGCATATAGTAAATACATAATACAATCAAAAATATTTTTAAAGGAGTTTTTTAAGGAACTGTTTCCCATGAGCATATTATATGCTATGGTTGCATTTATTACAGACATTCATTCGTAAAAATGTGTGCATCAAAGCTCTCTAAATTAGTGCTTCTTAAACTATGGTGAAGGAACTCTTTTTTTTTTTTTTGGTCTAATCTGTCCCGGACCAAATCTTTTGTAAAATATATTAAAAATTAAATTACTAGAAAAATGAAATATAGAAGGTATTTTTCCACTGATCCCATGCTTGGATGTTGAGGCAATTCAAATTTAAAAGTTTCTACACATTTACTCTCAATTTTGTGCTTATGTATAACAGACAAGTAACAAAAACTCTCTGATGAAAACTGGTCTATGGACCAGCTTGAGTAGCTCTGCATTAAAACAAAATAAATATTCTCTAACAAATAACACTCCTGGCATGATACTGACGCCAACTCATCACTTTACCTACCAAGCATTTAACTGTTTATGGAGAACCTTGTATGTAGTGGTGGATGGGGCTTAGTGACACATGAGCTATAATATCGTCAAAGTGTTCATGACTGAGCTCTTCTCCCCCACGTGTACAGGCTCATTTTATGCCTCTTTCTTCTACTCACCCTCTGCCCTCCAGTATACCCAAGTTGATCCTGAGTCTTTCCTGGCATGCTCGGTGATTTTTGTCACCTGGAAAACTACCACTTATTAAAAGATTTTTTTTAATTAAGAAAATATTTCATGAATACAAAAACAGATGGAGAATATACCTGTATATGCAACCATCTTAAGAAATCAAACATTACTGACATTACTGATGTAATTGAAGCCCCCTGCAGAGCCCACCTTGTCCCCATTCCCCTCTCCCTTTCAGAGGTCACCACTGCCCTAAATTTGGATTCCCATGTATAGTTCCATGCATGTTTATATTTTTACTAAATATTCATTTATCTATAAACTGTAACCAGTCTTATTTGTCATGTTTTAAATATTTTTTATACAAATGGTATCCTGCTGTACACAGCCTACTACAGCTTGCTCTCTTTGCCTCACTCTCTTTTTAGATTTAGCCATATTGATATACCTGGCTCCAGCTCACTCATGTTTATTGTTGTATGGTCTTTCGCTGTATAAATTTATCACAGTTCTATCCATCTCCTGCTGATGGACATTTGTTTTTTTTCCAATTTTTTGGTGTGTGGTTATAAGCTGTGCTGCATGGAACATTCCTGTACGTGTCCTTTAGTGACATTCTGAGACTCTCCAGGTAGAAATGTATATTTCCAAGACCCGCATAACACAACTTTTTCCAGCCTCTTAGTCTTATCTGTTCACCAGTTGTCACCTATAGCAGCTGGGTAGCAACCTGAGTCCAGGACTATGGGTTAATTATCTGTGTGTCTTCATTACCCAGGAGAGTGCCACATAAGCCAGGTGTCCAAAAGCACTTGCTGATTATTTTTTATTTTATTACTTTCCACTTACATGGTACTGTTAGCCAAGAACTGTTTTACATTAGCTCACTTAATCCTAATAGTCTCATGAGTTCCGTACTGTTATTTACCCTGCTTACAGATGAAGCAACTGAGGCATAGAGAAGTGAAGTGGCTGACACAGGACTCACAGCTCATAAGCGACAGAGCTAGCACCAAAATCAAGGCAATCTGGTTTAGTTCACCAGCTCTTAACCACTGTGCTATTATACAATTCAACTTTTGTTGAATAAATTAATGAATGAACATAGAAGGGCAAAAGCTAGAAACACATTCTCTTTCATTTGAAAGCATTTGTGGGCATGAAGAGAGTAGTCTCTCCTGCACTATGCCTTATGCTCTTTTTTTTTTCCCTGCTAAAGGTTTTATGTGGAGAGTACTTCTTTTTCCTAAAAGAAAAGGCAGCACTCGAGGCTCACAAGAAGTAATATGAGCCAGAAATCAATGACAGTGCCTCTGGGGTGGTGACATTCTGACTTGGTTTTCCAACTTCCTATTTCCAAATACTACATCTCACAAGAGGGTGGCTGAAAAATATATGATATTTCACTAATATTGTGTTAGGGCAAAACACATTGTGGAAGAGAAGTGTCAGGAATTCAAGTAAATAAGGTCAGGTTAAAATGAGAAAGGCTGATGGATCAGTGCTCCAGCGATGGAAAATTGCTATAATCCCATGTTCAGAACACTGCCGGTGCTGGCAGGAACCATTCCTCTATCCCCAATAAAGGTGGATTCCACAACTTTCAAATTACAATAAGAAAGTAGGTCCTGTGTAGTATCATATCAACACATTGTGATCAGAGAACCCTTACTTGAACTTGCAGTAACACTCTACCAGCCGGGGCCTGGAGGATTCTTCTTCCTGCCTGCGTAAACTCACTGGGAAGGAAAGTGCTTCTGGTCCCTGACATACCAGATCATTTAGGAGATGTAGGTGATGTGCACTTTTGAAGGATAATAGGAGGAAATCAACTTTCACATTTCAAGGAACCAAACAATTATGGCAAGAAAGACAACTGGCCCTTGAGTAAGTAAATGCCTTTCCTTTCTTGATGAATGTGGTAACTTATCAAAGAATGAGCCTTGGTGCCTGGCAATGAGGGGACACACCTACCTTATTTGCAGCATCTCTGGCCTGCTGAATTAGCTCTCGTATGCGGTCCACATCGTCAGAGATATTGCCCAGTGGCAACAGCTGTTGGTTGATACTTTCAATCTTGCTCAAAAGATCAGGCAGTTTGTTGGTTAATTTCTTTACTATTGGTGAAATTACAAAACAGAAATTTGTGAGTTGAGAAAAGATTAAATACAGATGTTTTCATTGATAGTATTTGTCAAGTGGTATGTTTGGGTCCCAAATGTTGGACAGGATGACTCAGAATCGGGTAATACCTTTTCTAAATATTTCAGGGATTTTATTCTGCAATCTAGATATCAAATCATCTTTCTTGACCACTATAGAAAAACATAAGTCTTTGTTTTTTGATTCTTAATATCAATCACAGTGCAATACCTCTTGGTTCAGGGACCTATACCTCCACTCTATAAAAGAGAAAATAAACAGCAATGTTAATATGTCCTACCAGGTCCTTTTAACTATTAGAATACCCATCCTCTGAATTTGTTATGTGAAGCTGTTTTCTAATACTTTAATTTCCAAGGTTAGACTTTACTGGGGAAGAATTTAAATTGACCAAAGCACATAACAATGGAGAAAATGGACAATGTGTCCTGGTCCAAGAACGTCTGGTACCTGAGTTATCCGCATCAGTAAGAGCCTTGTTGAAGTCTTCACTCTGTGTGCTCCCATAAGTATCCTTAAGTCTTTCCACATCTGTCTGAATGGGATTGAGCCCATCTAGAACCTCATTTGTGATGTCGTTGGCACTTCTGACCATACTCTTTGCACTATTGATCATACCGCTGATGTCATCTAATGCACATACAAATAGGGAGGTGTAAGTATCTAAAATGTTGGACAAAATAAGCCAAGTACGGTGGTGGGTTCAGGAGATGCTGACCTCTCTCTATCCCAAGAAGATGATCGCGGATGGCAGTGATATTGGTATCCATCACCTCTTTCTGAACTGTCATACTTTCCAGAGTTTGCTGTAGGTTGTTCAGAGCTGGACTGATTTCTAAAATAAAAGATAGCATTAAGAGGCAATTACTCTGTGGATTTTGATTCTGCATTGGTATTGGTAGCTCCCGGAGTAGCCAGTGTCTACACAGCATTGAGCAGACCTGTGCTTCAGGGGTCACTCCTCTGCATGTGCCTAGACCCACAACCCCAGGGTGCTCTGTGTACAGAGGTCAGGAACATATCAGAACCTGTGGTACTAGGCTCCTTGGAAATGCACATGAAGAAAGAGAGGGGCTTAATAACCTAGCAGAAGGCTTAACTTCCACTCCGTTCAGGACAGAAGTCTCCGCCCTGTAAAGAAAGGGATGTGTTTGTCTAGTTCAACTGCACTGCTATGTCCCAGCCCAAAGTGCCATGTCTGGTATTAGTCGGGGCTTAATATTAGTACATATTTATTGAATGAATGAATGACTATAGGAACAGATGAACAAATGAATGAATAATACAGAAAGGATGGCTCTTCAGTCAGAGTATAAGAAAGGAATGTTGTTGCTAGAGCTTCATCCAAGCAAACACACACACAAGTAGGCATCGTTTGTTTCTGTTCATTTCCAAACTGACACATTTAAGGAAATTCAGTGAAAGGAACAGAGTTCACAGACATTCCTAGCAGATAATATTGACACTTTGGGGTCATGGAAAATGACCAGTGAATGCTTTAAGACCAAATTGATAATAGATGGCTTAAATTATGATCCCAAAACTGGTTTAAATAATGTAGACTAAAAACGTTATGATCTGTCTATGCAGAATCTAACAACAACAACAAAAAGCTCAGAGAATAGATTGGTGGTTGCCAGATGTGGGGGGGTTGGGGGTTGAGAGAAATGGGTGAAGGGGGTCAAAGAGTAAAAAGTAAATAAACAAATAAATAAATAAATAAAGGTGGTAGAAAACAAAAGAAAAAATAACAATGTAGTTTGCATCCTAAGTCTGTTTAAAACACTTCACCTTAGCTCTAATTTTATAAAGGGAGCAGATGTCATACAAGGAAATTTCAATTCTTGACATTTTCTAGGCAAATGATTATATGTTAATGCATATTTTTGTATTTTGTTTTTCATGTATTTAATTTAAATACATACATACATACACACATAGATAAATTTATTATTGGTGCAAAAGTAATTGTGGTTTAAATGGTTAAAAATAGGCGCAGCTGGTTAGCTCAGTTGATTAGAGTGTGTGCGCTTAGCAATAAGGTTGCTGGTTCGATTCCCACATGGGCCAGTGAGCTGCACCCTCCACAACCAGATTGAAGACAATGAGCTGATGGGTCCTGGAAAAACACACTGATCCCCAATATTCCCCAGTAAAAATCAAAAAAATAAAAATAAATTAATTAAAGGTTAAAAATAATTGTAAAAACCGCAATAACTTTTGCACCAACCTGACAGTAGAAGAAACCAGATAAAATCAAGAGACAGGAATTTGGTGAGATTGAGACAATTTAATTCTTAAAAAAAATTTAAATAAGTGGATAATTTTCAAAGATAAAATTTATGATTAAAAAATTCTTATGCTTTACAGTAGTAGTGGGTTTTGGTACTTTTAAATTGCTTAGATTTTAGGACTTATGAAAATTTGAAGCAGTTACACTGATGACCTGAAACTAATGATCTTGACCTTACATAAAAAACCAGCACTGCACATACCTCTATGCTGTGTGGGTTCCAGTGTCGTGGTCACAGGTGGATTAAATTAAATAGACCCCCAAAGTCCATGACAAAATAGGCCTATCACCCTCCAGATTTATTAATATTCACGAGGTTCTGGTTAATTCAGTATATCTTAGACTATTAAGTAGAAATATTAAATCTATAAAATAAACCATGGATTTACAAATCTGTGCCAATGCTGAGATTCAAGAAGAGCATTTGTTTCTAGGGCTGCCTCTCCTGGTCCTATATGTTGTTTTCAAGCCGTTGATTATCCTGACCACCCCCCAACCCCCGTCCCCCATACCTTGTTGTAGCTTCTTCTGTGTTATCTTGGCTTCATTTAACAGCCTATCACTCTCAGAACTCAGCCTTTTCGCTTTTGCTGCAAGATCTTCCTTTATCACTGTCTGAAAGCAAAGTGTTTATCAGTCTCAAGCACGTGGTATACCTTAGGGAACATGGAGGAAGATTTTTCATCCTATCCTAAAGACCTTATCTTTAATTTTTAAAGGATGAGGAAGAGGTTTAAAAAGATTGTTCCTTAAAAGAGAGTTAGGGCTCTAGGTAGACATTTGTGACTTGGGGAGGTGGACCCATCTCTAGTGACATATTAACGAATTATGTAACACCTGTCTCATTTCCTCACTGTCCCTTGTACAATACATTCTGCAATAACTGAAGACAAAACTGAATTGCTTTTAGGTTTTTAATCTTTGGGCAATAAAAGTCTTTGACCTTCCAAGAAGGCCTTTTCCCTAATTCTTGGATATTTCATATTTTGTTATTGATTTTTAAATATAGGAATATAATATGGTGCATATAAGATCCTATAGGATTCCACAGACATGTGTAGGTGTAAGACAAAGAATAGGAAATAAATGGTTGTCAAATTGTGTACAAAAATCTCTCTCTTCTTTGGTAAATGTTAATACTTAATCACAGCCTAAAGGCATACCTTATAAGAAGCAAGATACAATATTTACCTTGGTTCAAAATTGATAATCACTGTAATTTCTCTCTGGTTGTACAAAGTTTTAAAAATTGTGCTACATATATCAGTCGAGTAAATACAGAAATGACCCATATCTAGAGCAAGTTCAAATCTATTCTATATGACAAGTTCAGATGTCACATAATGCTTTTTTATATTCCTCAGTGCACGCAGAATGAAAATAAGAAAGTGTGCCTTCTCTACGTCTAGAGAAGGTGCCAGTGCAGATGCCCACCTGGAAGGCAGACTCAGAGGCACTAGTGGCCTTGTCAGCCGCGTCCTCTGCCGCTTTGATGGCCTTGAGGATGTTCTCATAGGCGGTGGCCGCGTCCACCGCACAGCGCACGAGCTCATCCGCACTGACATTCCTCTTGATACTGGAAGACAAACAGGTGAAGTGCTCCAACAGCCCTCCCCAGCCTTCAGCCGAGGTCTTGATTCATCTGGCAAACGAAGACCTGAAGTTGGGGGGCTCTGCAGCTCTACCCCAAGGATGCAACTGGGAATCAGAGCCCTGTTGCAGGTGGGGTTCGGTCCTGGGCACTGGGCCCACCCTCCACCTGTTCTGGAGATGCAGCCCACCCAGGGGAGGCTCTCACATCAGGCACCAACAGCGCCTGTGTTTAGACCTCTGGGGCCCACACTCACTCTTCCAGCTGCTTTGCCAGCTCCTGTAAGGTCTGCGCGTGTTTCTCTGCCTCAGCCACCAGCGATGCTTTGCTGGCAGATTTGGAAAGTTCTCTCACTTTGTCACTTAGTTCATGTCTTGCTTCATTTAAACTGGCAGCTAATTTTTCATATGCCTATTTTTTCCAAGTAAACAGAGACAGTGTCAATTTAAGCAAAGAATGTATATGCCATTTTCTTGAATTCTGTCACAAATGACATGTTCCAGGAGGCAACAAAAAGAAATTGTTTTCCAAGCTCATTTACTACACCAATTAACCTTTGGTTACTTCAGATAGTGGTGTAATATTCTTCCAAGTTTTACGCCCCATTTGAACATTTTCCTTATGGCGGGTAACCCCTTTGATAAATTTTATAACAGCACACTGTTATCATTAGTGTAAAACTGTACTGAACCAAAACACTTCTTTCTGATTTAGAAATAGCGATCATAAAAGATCTAGAGGGGCGGGGGGGGGGATAAGGGGAAGGTGAGAGGTTTAGAAAATAGTCAATAACCACAAGATGGCCACGGGGTTTTGAAAATTAATTTGGGGAACGTACAGAGGGATAGTGGATGGGGGGAGGGGGGTTCACACTGTGTGAGGGATATAAATGATAAACGTCTAAGTTTTGCTTTGTCTTGTGCACCTGAAACTAATTTTAAAAAAAAAGATATTTTCAAAATGCCCATTGGGCTGCAAATATTGTCAATCTTTTATCAGTCCTAAATTTGTTCTACTAAAAAGGTATGCTTAATATTTTAAAAACAGTATAATGATTTTTTTTTTAAATCACAAAAGTAACATTTGCTCATTGCAGACAAATTAGGTAATACAAACAGACACAAAGAAGTCACATCATTCACGGAGGGGAGGGGTGTGAACCCTGCAGTGAACGATGTGAATTCTTTGTGTCTGTTTATAATACCTAATTTGCCTGCAGTAATCACATTTTGGTATATTTCCTTCCAACTAAAAGACATAACCTGGAGAAAAAAGTATGTCAGCTCATCTCATAGTTTCCTCGCAATATAAATTAAATACTTTTTGATTTGCTAGAGAACAAGGTTCGTCTCTACCTCCTGGTTTTTCTCCATCAGCTTTAGCACAATGTTGGTTTGCAGTAAGGAAGCGTCTGCAGTAGCCAGAGACTTGGTGAAATCACTCTGTAGGGAATTCATTTCTTGAACTTGTCTCTGGAGAGAATAAAAAGAATATCTGCTTGAGCTACAGGATATATAATTGGCAGGCAAGGCATATTTATTGGACAACAGCATACAAGTAACTTCAGAGTCAGAATGTTGTCTTGAACTTAAAGATTGTCCAGGCCACTACAAACTGAGCGGAAATCAGTTCTCTTTGCAGTGTCAGTGTGTTGTCATAGTTTCCTCAGACTACATGCCAATGAAACAATAGTTGTCATTGCTGAAGAAGGTTTCTATGCTGGGGTCAATTTGGCCAACGAGAAGGATATATAATTAAGCTCCGGTTTGTGACGCAGAATGAGGGATTTTTAACTATGTAAAACCAGCACCAACCATCAGCACATCTATTTGCTAGGCCCCATGAGGATGAAGGTAGGCTTCAACAAGAGAGCACACAGGACCTGAGAATGCAGGCTAGGAGGCTGTCAAAGTTCAGAGACCCATAAAATTGCATGCTGCTCCCTTGCCTTGGCATGACCAGGACTTCCAACAGAGATGTAACTATTGAAAGAGGTATTGGAGTTAAGCATATTGCCATCCGCTAAGATATTATTTATTTTCTTTCACCAAGTTCTTTTTGGGGGTCAGTCCTATGTTATTCCACTTTGAACTTATTGTCATTTCATAATCGCTCACACCTTTGTTGTTGGTTTAGCATACAATGTTCACCATTGAAAATATATGCTACAGAATCTTGAGCTCTAAATTCTGTTATGGAAGCTCCTGCATGAGGCTTTTACTTTAACTTATTTTCTATAAAGCAGATAATGGCTTGAAATACCTTTGCTGATGATTATGATAATGATGTTTACACATCTGACACAAAAAGTACATTATTTAAAATATACATTATAGGATTTGAATTAATTACAATAATATTAGTTCAATTTCTCATCTACTTGGCAATATTATTTCTTCAATACTCTATCAGCCAGGAACCGGGGTGAAACAATTTACTCTGCTTTCTCTGTGGTTTAAGTTCAGAATGTTTTCTAGCAATTGAGGGGTAGAAATGGCTGGTTTAGCATTTAATGCCTCATTCTTGTTTGATTAGCATTTGCCATACAGACTAGATGTACAGACAGGTTCCTGGCTATGCCACTTTATTAATGATAAAGATCCCTCTCCCTCATCCTGGTCACTAATGAAAGCATGCAGATTCTGACTGTGAACTCACCTTGATGAATTCCAAATTCCTCTCGTTTTCTTGGTTGAGGCCAGTGGCCTTCTTTGCTTGGGCAGTTGCCTCCTGTAGCACAGCACGGAGGTCAGTGAGTTTGCCTTCATATTCATTTAAAGAATCCCGTATGCTCTTAACAAGTCCATTGTTCTCCACCTGGTGGTTTTCCATCCAGCTCCTTATCCGATTCAGCACTGTAATACATCACTTTATGTTTTCCACGTGAGAGATGAGTATGTTACAGCTAAGTTGTAAAGACTGCAGAAGGAGAATTGAGTTTCTACGCATTTCATGGTTTCTTTGAACTTGCAAGGGGATGGGAAAGGAAACTAACATTTATGCATCACCTGCTCTGTGCACTGTACTCATTGCCTCATTTAACTTTCGTGATAACTACATGAAAACAATAATTATAATTCTCATGTTTCAGATAAGGAAATGGAGGTGGTGAGAAATTAGATGATGACCCAAGATTGCATGACCAGTCAGCCTCGGGACTTGAACTAGATCTGCAGAGTATAAAGCACATACTCCTTATACTACTAATACTGTCTCCTTGCAGTTAAAAGCCAAGGTTAATATTAAATTGAAATGATATAATGCTAAAATAAAACTGCTACTATCTGTATATTAACTATTGATATACTATTTTACTAGAGAAAAATGTTTGAAGTAATGTTTACTAGAGAACAGTATTTGAAAAAGTATGCACCAAACCAATATTTCTCACAGTTTTGAGCTAATGAAGCATTTTTCCTAATCAAAACCTTTAGATATATTCAGTTAATTTCTACTATACTCATTTTTTTTGTAATAGTAGAGCTAATACCAATTTGTGATTCAAAACTCCAGTGGTGGTCAGGAGACCATTAAAAAATGACATAATGAGAAAGTTGGAAGGAGCTGAATGAAAGAATGAAAATGCAGTTAAAACGGAAAAAGAGGTATCAATATCTAATACCTTAAGAGAAGAACCTACTTTTCTTATGCATGATGGTAAGGTATTATATTCTACAACCTCTTGGTAACTTGGGGGCGACCCATTTTCACCACATGGTGCTCTAACGGTAATATACACTGAAATGACAATACCTTCCATCCGTAACAGAACTCAATATTGTACTTTGTACATTGTATTTCAAATCAGTTAGAATGGATTGGATGCAAGAGTTTGGGAATGTCCTTACAGAGCTGAGCCTCTCTTTTTTCAGCTTCTGCTTCTCTCAGGTACTTTCCAAAGTTGCGATTCCGCAGTTCCCTCATCATGCGCTCTGCTTCAGCCAACTGTCTGGAAAAATCACCCGAAGGCACATTGTTTCCTTCTCCATCTGTCCCAGAGATCTGCCTCAAGAGAACTAGAAAACATCGAGTTGTTTATTAAACTGGGAATTCTGGACTCTAGCAGACTATAGAAAAAGGCAGACATTTTCATGGGAAGGTTCATATTAGTATTTTAGTATCATTACGGGATCTTTTTCATAAGGTTGAACTATTAAAGAAAAATGCTTTCAGTGTACAAAAAAAGGCTATCTCATGTAAAAAATATTTAATTGGACTGAGTAACTTTCTTACTGTGCACATTCCGGATGACATTTTTAATCTTTGTGTCCAGCTCTTTTGCGCTTTGGGTTGTCTGATCAACATTGTTATATAATGTTTGTGCTTTTCTGGAATTTATTTGAACCTATATGAAAAATAAATTAATTAGCAACAAATTAAGTTAATGGGGGGAAATTAACAATATTTTGAAAGCAAAAAAAAAAGTTAATTTTATTGACGCTAACACATTACCTTTTCTTGCAAAGCGTCAAACTCACGATTCAAATTACTTAGTTCTTTTTCCAGGCCATCAATTTTTGAGCCCTGATTTGAAATGGCAGAACGGTAGTTGAGTAGCTGATTCTGAAAGTAAAATACAAAGTTAATCTCACTTTAGAGTAAAAATTTGGAGTAAGTCCTCTTAATTTGGTAAACCTGGTGATGATATGAAAAGATTCACTGAACAAGACCAATGCTGGTTCCAAGAAAACCATATGGTTCTTTGAAAAAGGCTGCATGAAGATTCTACTTTCTGATGTAGGTTTTGATATGACTCTAAAATAAAAGTAGCAAAATTTAAACACATGAAAAGATAAGAGATATGTTAGTTGAATTAATGGCCTGTTATAAAAATGAAGGTGATATCACTTATCTGATATATTAATTTCCAGATTCTACAATAAATTCAGTTGTTCTTAACCTATATTTAACCTTATGATACTAAAAGCAGTCCATATGGCTACTTTATCAAAGAAACCATTAGAGTCAAAGAATTTTAGGGCAGGAGGAAAACTCAAAGCTCATTTAATTGAATACCTTCATATTACAAATGAGAAAACAGAAGCCCAAAGAAGTTGGGTGATTTGTTCATGCCATGGCTGTATAGCTAATCAGTGACTGCTTCAGGACCAAAATCCAGGTCCTGTCCTTTTTTGGGTACTAAATCACCTCATTACTTTTAGAAGGTGACATTGCTTCACATTATATCTAGAATAGTGCTTATTTTCAATTGTTTTGGAAAAAATTTGTTAAAACCTTAAAATTTTTTACAAGAAAAAGAAATGCTATTACCTCCCTTTGTATGTGAGAGCCAGTGTTGGGTAAAAGAACACAGACTTTACAGCTCACATCCAAACCCTAGGTTCAGCACTTAGTAGATAAGTTCACTGAGGTTTATCTCCTTCATCAGTATAGTAAGGATCATAATAGTAAGAAGCTGGGTTGTTTTTGGTGATAAGTAGGTTAATATATTATAAAAAGTCATGTATCCACAAGCATTCAAAAATGTTAGTTCTCCTCTCATACCTGTTGCTACTGAATTTTCACAGTGTGTGTGTGATATAGCTAGAAGATAGTTTTATTTTAATTTTACTATGGGAAAACTGAGGCACATCATTCTGTTAAATAATAGTAGAACACCTGGATAAAAAGTAGAGTAAAGCATGATCTTTAGAATTTGATCTTGGTTTGAATTCTAGATCCACCACACATTAGCTGTGTGATTCTAGGCCAGTTACTTAGCTTTTCCATGTCCATTAAAGGAAATAACACCATTTTCCTCAGAGGACTTTGTGAGACTTAGCACACAGCCTGGCACATACGACGGGTACCAAAGTGTTGGTCCTTTTCCCGTGTTGAAGAAGTGCAGGGTTGCATTGATGACATCAAAATAGTGGCTTTTCTCTCAAAACATAAAAGCCTTTCCCCCACCTCCTCTCTATATTAAACCTGTTAACCATGGACTAAAAAGGACCTGATGGAATAGAAAAGAGCCATTTTTCTAGCATTATTTTTTGCTATGTATACTCAGTTATAGCCACTTAATGGGTTTAGAATCAGGCCTTACTTTGTACAAAGCACATATTAAACTTTCCCCCAAATCTCTTTCCCTATGTCTAGCTTAGGGTTTTAGCAGATCTAATGAATTGGATCTTTTCATATCTACTTCTTTTTTGCTTTCTGGCATTTTAAATTTTTAAAAATTTCTTGTTCCTTCTATTGGTTGTTTCCTCAGTCATTTTTCAGATTGTCCTACAATTTTTCATTTTCTCTAAAGGGAACTCATTCTCTTGATTGTTCCTTCTGTGGGATGTCTTTCTTATTGTTATTTGTCTATTCGGGTGTTTGCAAGCTCATTCTGAGTGGGAGCTTGCCCTCTTTCTCTGCATTTTCTGTGCCCTGTTCAGTGATCTTACGGTTATCACCATCCCACCCTGGACACCCCAGTCCAGTAACAGGTCTTAGATTGGCAGCTTAAGACTTGGACACTATGGTGATATTGAGGATGTCACATTCCAGGACAGTTCCTGGTTTGTGAATCTTGTACAGATCCCAGCTGCAAGTTTGTTGTTTTCCTAAATTCTCATATAGCCATTGCCCAACAATCGGCATTGGGCAACTTCAAGGTGTTTTGTTTCAGCCTTTATTCATGGGCAGAAGAGTCCCCATTATTCCCCAGGGAGACTGACTCTGGCCCATAGGTAACTTTAGACTCTATTACTTCTCAGGATACCCTTTTAGCCACCTTCATTCCAACAGCACATAGGACATTCTCCCAGATGGACCAAATGCTGAGCTATGAAATAAAACCTCAACACATTTTAAAAAACTGGAATCATATGAAGTATATTTGCAGATCACAACAGAATTAAATCATAAATCAGTAAAAAACAGTTATCTGGAAAATCCCCAATTTGGAAATTAAACAACATGCTTCTAAATAACTCAGGAATCAAAGACATGTCACAGGGAAATTAGAAAATCTTTTGAATTGAATGAAAATGAAAACACAACGTTTTAAAATGTGTGAGATACAGCTACAGTAATGTTTGGGGGAATTTTTAGCATTAAATGTTTATATTAAAAATAAGAAAGGTTTTGAATACGTAAAATAAGCTTTCATCTTAAAAAACTATGAAATAAATAACAAATTAAACCCAAAACAAGCAGAAGGAAGAAAAAATAAGGATAAGAGCAGAATTCAATGAAATTGAAAACCAAAAAACAGAGGAAAATCAATGAAATAAAAATAAATCATAAAATAAAATTGATAAACCTCTAGCCAGAATAATCAAGAAAAAAAAGAGATAATATACAAATTACCAACATCCAGAATGAATGAGAGGGCATCAATACAGATTTTGCAAATATTAAATGGATAATAAGGGAAAATTATGAACAATTTTATGTCAATACATTTGGTAACTTAGATGAAATGGGACAAATTATCAAATATCACTCAAAAGGAAATCGATAACCCGAATAGTCCCATATCTGTTTTTTGAAAATTGAACTTATGGTTTATTAAAACAAACAAACAAACAAAAACGTCCAACAAAGGCCCACATGGCTTCACTGGATCATCAAACAATTAAAGAAGAATTAATAACAATTTTACGCAAACCTGTTTTTGAGTCTTCTGGATGCATTATAATATGTTAAAATCTCTATAAGAAAAATTAGCCCAGAAACATTCAATAAGAAATGTTTACTTAGAATTGTTAGTTTTATATGTTCACTAGAACTGGCCACCAGTAAAAATGGTATTATGCTAAGTGAAATACATCAGAAAGAGAAAGACAAATACTGCATGATTTCACTTATATGTAAAATCTAAAAACAAAACAAATGAACAAATAAAACAGAAACGGACTCAGATACAGAGAACAAACTGGTGGTTGCCAGAGGGATGGGTGGTGGGGGAATGGGCGAAAAAGGTAAAGCGGTTTAAGAGGTACAAACTTCCCATTGTAAAATAAGTAAGTCACAGGGAAGTAGCAAAGAGCACAGAGAAAACAGTAATATTGTAATAAATTTCTATGGTGAGAGAAGATAACTAGACATCATGGTGATCAGTTCATAATGTATATAAATAATGAATCCCTACGTTATACACCTGAAACTAATGTAATATTGTGTCAATTATACTTCAGTTTTTAAAAGTCTAATCTTTATTTAAATCAGAGAAAGGAGGAATGCCCCCCTGAGCCTTAAAAGGAGTGAACCCCTCCTTTCCTGCTTGAAGAATGTTTGTTCATTCATGCAGCATCTATTCACCACATATCTAATCTGCACCAGCGTCATGCTGGACCCATCGGCTATTTACCCTCAGGTCCTTGGTCTGGGTCTCCAAGTGCCCCATCTGCTCCAGAGTGCCTGTATTGGCACTCAGGTCCTGCAGCTGAGACTTGACTAGGCGGAGCTCATTTCCCATGGTGGCCAGGTCATTCAAGAGCGTCATCACACAGCTGTCACAATCTGTAGGGGCCACAACAAAGGCAAGTGTTCTTCAGGCTGGAGCCACAGGAATGCAAACAGAGCACGAGGGCTGTACAGCCCAGTTAATACGCACACAGATCACCACAGGCAAACATCAAAATCCTAGACTTCTCAGGGAGGGACACAGATTCTGAAAAAGGGAGGTCTCTAGACAGGGAACATTTTAAAGAGAAATGGTGGGTAGAGGAAATAGGTGAAGGTGGTCAAAGGTACAAACTTCCAGTTATAAGATAAATAAGACCTGGGGATGTAATGTACAGTGTGGTGACTGTAGTTAATAATATTGTATTTATATCTGAAAGTTGCTAAGAGAGTAGCTCTTCAAAGTTCTCATCACAAGAAAAAACTATGTAAATGTGTGTGGTAATGAATGTTAACCAAAATTATTGTTATAGTCATTTTGCAGTATATATATATATATATATATGTATTACATTTGGTGTATATATATACTGGATACTTTAAACTAATACAATGTTATATGTCAATTATATCTCAATAAAACTGGGGGGAAATGGTGATTCTATGTAAATTGTTGCTTATTTTATATGTGGGGAAAAATAATAATAAATAGCTTTTCTTTATCGAGTACTTGCTATTTACTAGACATTGTAATATGGGATCTACAAGAATTTTTTTAACAACACTATGAGGTTGGTATAGTTCATATGTGCATTTTAGAAATGATGAGACAGAGGCTTGGAGAAGTACGGTTCATTTGCCCAAGGTCATATAACTCTTAGCTGACAGGCTGGATTTGACTCTAAGTAGTTCTTCTCCTACCTCCTCCCATCACTGCTTTCCCAGGCAGGAAAGTGCATGTTCCTGCATGGCGCTCGCATATCTTAAGCTAAAGCTCGCAGCTTGGAAAGGAGGAGTGCTTTCTTTACTCACCATCACATTCTTCTCCAGGGCTGTCATCTTTGGGTTCTTGGTTTATGCAGTCTGAAATGAGGAATAACCAAAGAAGATAATGTTGCTTAGCTTACTTTTCATCTGTTTTTCGAGTTGGCTTTTTGAAAAGCTCCATTTGGAAGATTTTAGTCACCAAATTACCCAGCATCACTGGCTGGGTAATTTCCCTCCCTCACCTGTGCCATTGCTCAGGGAGCTTTCTCATCTCCCAGCAGTCTTGCTGCAGGAACTTCTCTTGTGGCCTCTCTGATTCTATATTCAGTTTCTTCTCTACAAAGGGGTCATGCCATTCTTATAAAATTAAAACTCCTAATCATTAGTGTTGAGGCTTTCTTCATTTGACTATGTTGACATTTCTATGTAACTGTTGACATTTCTTCCAACCTCATTCAAGAACACTCAATAAACATTCACTGAGCACCTTTGAGCATCCACTGTGTACCATGGAGGAAAATACAAAGATATCAAGATAAAAATCCCAACTGTTCTGTGGTTTAATGGTCCCAGGGGGAGCCATAAAAATTACACAACAACGTGACAGATGCTGTGAGAGAGGTATGCACACAATGTTAGTGGACCCACACTGCCAACTACTGCAAATATAAGCTGAATTTTGAGGTTCTCAACTACAGTCTGGAAGGGCTACTGGTCACCCTTATCCATGTTTACTCCCCCCGTTTCTTTTTTCCTCATACCATGCATTCTTGCATTGAAATGCCCTCTCATTTCCCTCTGTAAAATCATCTAACTTCACCACAGGAAAACTCTAAGCTTGAAAATATCCTAGACATGCTACAAGGAGGCTTTCATGTTTCTTCTTTTTAGCAGTAGGCAATATTCCACACTTTGTGTGTATGTACATATATTTTAAACCATATTTACTTTAATTGTAAACAATAATATAAATTCACTATGGAAAGTTTGGAAAAATCAGAAACATAAGATACAAACATCACTCTTGATCCTACCACTTAAAGACAATCAATGTCTCCTTTATATATATTTTTTATTTACTATATATAATTAGGTTTCTCTTATTCATCTTTTAAAAAATTTTTACTCATTGTTTTATGTATAGATGGTTGTGTCACTTTTATTTTCTCAATTAGCCTGTCAATGCTTTATGGCCAGGAAAAATGGTTTTATTTCCTTCACAATCTCCCACAGCACCTAGAATAGTTTGTGGGAACTTGACTTAGGTGGATGATTGATTTATCAGTATAATTTTCTCAGCAAGTTTGAGTTTTGACCATCAAGGAACCTGTACATTATTAATTGAAAGAAAGAATGGGAGACAGAGAGAGAGAGAGAGAGAGAGAGAGAGAAAGCTCACAGGAACAAACAAGTCTCATGTGTGAGCATTTGCTTCTATTTTTGGAAAAAATAGTTACCATCCTCATTTCAGGTTGCTTATTTTCATTATTAGAGTAAGGGGATAAGAGGGTTGAAAAGACATTAACCTCATGAATAAGCTGTGTGTGATGTTGAAGCTTCTTGAATGCCTTCAATAGAACTCATCTCCTTTTAAAATAGCCCTGTTCATCTTTAAACATTTGACACTGCTTCCTTAGGATGATTTAAAATAGATTTCTCTCTAGCTTCCACTCTTTGGTACACTTTCCATCTCTCATGCCACACAGAACAAAACCAACCCTTCTCCTACACACCAGCCTTTCCAATGTGCACTTTCCAAGTCTTCTCTTCACTGTCCTGGTTTGTCAAATCCTTCATGTGACATGGTTCCAAGTTCCTTCACAATCTCACCCTCTTTCTGAACAAACTGCAGCTTGCCTATTGTCTTCTAAAGATATAAGCCCCATGTAACGACTTGCATGAGTGAATTAGACACTAGAATTCAGTGAAGATTGTATGAGGTGTGTTAAGAGCCACATTACTCTCCTGAGCCATATTAAACTTACTGCTGATGAAAACCGTAGTCTTTTTACATCTCCTACTACTAAGGCACATCCCACTTATCACATACCTAAATGTTGATTCCTCCCCAACCCCCATTCAACTGTAGCACCTCATGCTTATCCCTAACATAATTTTTGTCTGGTTAGAATTGCCCCATTATTCCAGGCTGTCGAGGCCCTTTCATATTCTAAATGTGTCATGGAGGCATTTGCCATCTCTCAGAACTTTGTGTCACCGACAACAAGGGTGGGCATGCCTTCCACATTTTCATTCAAATCAACAATGTGAACTGATGTTGAAGGTGAAGCCGAGGAGGAAGGCCCCCAGGCAGGACAACAGACATCTCATTCTAGACTGATAATAATCCATTTACTCTGCATTCCCTTAGGAACAGGTACTTGACCAGCTCTAATCCAAACATCCAGGGTTTAGTTCTTCGTTTTGTCCATAAGTATAAGATGAGAGACTTTATCTAAGGGTTTGACATTGCACTATATCAACGACATTTTCCTGAGAGATCACATTAATATTCTCTTTCAAACAAGGAAGAGGATAGTCTTCCTTTTTCTTCCAAGTTGTTCCTGATGTACCCATACTAACTCCCAGTAATTACCTTTTCCTTGGTATGTAAAATCTCTCAATTGTGCTACCCATGTCCTAGAACATTTATTGCTATTAGAGAAAGAGTACTTTGACTTCTTCAGATACACACACAAAGAAAGTTGATGTGATGATAACCTCATGAAAGGGAGGTCTTATCAAAATTATTAAAATAGGGGCTGAGGTTATTTTGGTCTTTAATTAGTTGAGTTTTAAAAACAATTTACTTAAAAAAAAATAACACAACCTACTTGAAGTGAGTTATTCACCAAAGCTGAAAATACTGCCTAAGCATTCCAGAAGTTGTCAAAATAAGGGGGCCATTTGTTAGCTGGAATCATGTATTATGCTTCCTGAAAATGTTTACTTGGGTTCTTTGCCTGCTACTTTATACTAGTCTGATAAATGCAGGTTAACAGAGGTGTGAGTTGATCTTACCTCCAGTCAGGTGGTCACAACTGCCCAATTGGCCATTGCTGTTACAACTGCATGGTTGGCAGCTGCCTCCAAGTTTCAGGGGATTCCCAAAATATCCTGGCGCACACCTACGCAAAACACGGAAAAGAGGAGAAACACCCAAAGAACTCATCATTTATTCCATCCAATTTTCTCAATCTCTCGCTCCCTGTTTGGGATATTGTAACCCTATGGAGGAAGGTTGATGCAGATTTTCAAGAATGAATGTGTCTCAGTACAGAGATATTTATGACTTGAATGAGGATGGTGAAAGCAGGAGACAGGAAGGATTTCTCCCTTTCTCCCTGACACCTAGGATAACAGAATTCTCAATTACCTCTATATCTGAATGGCACACAGGAGCCAGTGGTTTAACCAATATGGAAATCAGGAATGGTGGAATTGTATGCAAGAGTTATATTCCTGAAGATATCACACAATTATATATTACTTAATATACAGCTAATTTCCTCAAAGAAGAAATTTGAAGTAAAATTTATATAGTTTCAAATGTTTGCATAAAGGTTTTATTAATATATCCTATTGTACTATTTCAAGTCTGCATAATTCATGTTTGCACTAATTTCTGCATTGCTGTCTATAATGGGACTTAAGTAACTGAGAGCAGTTATAGCTACTACCCTTGGCCTTGAAATTTCATTTGTCTTAGATAATTTAGGGATGAGAACTCCGTTCCTTATCTACAAGTTAAAAGATAATAGTCCCTTGGTTATGATTTTCTGTTTTAAAAAAATAAATATATATTAACGTTTCTGGAATTGGGATGTAAATTTAAACATTTCTGTCCATTAGCAAAGTTCCACTGCTACTCTAACCCCCCAAAACTGTCATGAAATGAATGTGTGTGTGGTGTCTCATTGTCAATGGAATTGATAGAATCAGGGCTATATGGTTTTTGACCCTCTTCCCCAAATTTAAGCTTTGCATCAAAGAATGGTTAGGTAATCTAAATATGCTTTACGAGTGGATACACTGGTGATGTAGTGCAAAGGACATGGGTTTTGAACCAGGAAGCTCTGGCTGGATCCCTGCGTCCACGATGTACTAGTATGGTCTTAGGATGTTGTCTTAATTCTTTAAATTTGAGTTTCTACATCCATTTCTCCCGTGAAAACATAAACTCCATAAGGGCATGAATTCCCCCCCAACACACACTCTTTGGCTATTTCGCTCACCGCTATCTCCTTAGAACCTGAGATAATTCCCGGGCCATATTAGGTGTCAGACAGAAATATGTTGAATGAATGAATGAATGAATGAATAATTGGACATATTGGACTATTTTGATTGATGGATGTAAGATAACAGATAATGTAGTAAAGAATCTTGTACAATTTTTTGCATATGATAGACACTCAATAAAAGATAGCTACCATTTTAAGACATTATTAAATATTCATATTATGCATAATTGGTATCATTTGGAATTATTACATTTCAGAAAATAGACAGGAAGCAGAAAACCCACGTCTTTCCTAATTATCAAAAAGGTGACTGAGTTGGCTTAGTCTACAAAACGGGCTGGTAATGTACTAATAACAGGGCTTTATGTGACCAGTCCCACATTTTACCTGACAAAGCATGCTAGGCAAAAGATCTATGTTTTAAATACTTCATTTTTAGGTGTCTCACCTATATATAAACTTTCCATGTAAAAGATTCATTATTACAACATACTTTATATTGAAGTTACATAAATATTCAGGAAGTTTGATTCCATTTCTTCCTTACTTTTGCAGAGCATGAGTTACCGATGGCGAGAAATGACTGGTTCCCTTATTTGCATTTTATGGTAGTGGCTAAACACAATGGACTGAAGTAAAACTTCCTGGTGTCATAGATGACATTGGTACAACAAAAAAGAGCAGAGAACACATTTATCATCTGTGGCTCTGAGTGGCTAAGGGAGAAAGACATGAGCTGGGAAGCCTTCCCTCCCCCTCCCCCAGACTGGCTGCTCCCTCGCCGGCCTGACTGTCTCCTGCATATGTTCTTACTTTTACTCTATACTGTCCTTGTATTTATCACTGCACAGTTAACAACCAGTCCTGGAACTGATGCCTGGCACAGAGTAGGTGCTCAATAAATGTTTAGCAAATGAAAATTTTTGACATTAAAATGGCGTTCACCTGTGAAAAAAAATTTAAAAATTCAAAAGAAACAATAACTCACTTTCTTGAGATATCAAGTGTAACAAACACAAGCTAAGAGAACTGTTAATTAAGAATTTCTCTTTTCACATCAGCTGCCTGCCAAATGTATGTGTCATCCAGCCTATTGCTGTTTTCTGCTTCACTGTTTGTGAAGAACCATAAGGAGGATTGAATTAGGATGTCTCTTCCAGGTGGGAGACCCATAGCTTTTAAATCACAGAGTCTGGAAGATCTTTCCAAGCCCCATTCCCCACCCCACCCATCCTTCCCATCTCAGTATAGTTGTCCCTTCTGCCCCTCACCCTTCAAGGATGGTTGGATGTCCCTCCTACTGCAGTCTGACATAGCCTAGTTATGTTCTCTCACAATTTTAACAGCTCGTTTGTATGTCTGTCCACCGTTAAACTGTAAAAACCGGTGAGAGCAGAGTCTATGTTCTGCTTGTGGGTCTATAGTGCTTAGCACAGCGCCAGGCATATACTGGGATCTCCATATACTACTTTTCATTGAAGGAAAGAATGAATAATAAATCCGAGGCAAGTGTGGGGAGATTTCCTCTTGCTGAAATGGAAAAGAGAAAAACCTTGAATTGCTGCTTTTTAGTGTAGGACAGTTCCAGACACTTAGTTTCCCCATAATAAGGCAGTCCTCCTTTCCACCCACGGCAGGTATCCACCAAGCCTTTGGGCTTCCTTCCATTACTTCCCTGACCTGAACCGCCTTCCACCTCCGTCTTGCAGCTCCACTGGGCTCTAATCATCCATTTAACCTACTTAAGTCCCACCTTGTCTATAAAATGTTTCAGATAACCCCAGTCGAGAGTGGCCCTGCCATACTATGAAATCCAGTTGAATTCATTTTGCTTTTTTGAAATTTGATAAAACTCTTCTAAAGTTTAGCTAACATGAAGACTTGAATGTAAAAAATAAAACCATAAAAGTACTAAAAGAAAATATGCATAAACATTTATGTTACCTCTCTAATGGCTGAAACCCTAAAGGATAAAAGAATAGATACAAATAACAAAACTTTACTGTGCATATATAAAATTGACAAAACAAACAAACATTCAAAAACATACAAACAGAAAACAAACTAAGGAGAATCTTCACTACATATAGTATAAAGGGTTAATTTCCTCTAAAAATAACATAAAACCCAATGAAAAATTAAAAGAACACTCCAGTAGAAAAAAGTGGGAAAAAGACCTGGAAAGCAGTTCAAAAAATGAGATTTACAAGTGGTCAATAAACACATGGAAAAAAAGTCCAATCTGATTATTAAACAAAGAAATGTAAATTAAAATGGCATACAATGTTTCCCTATCAAATTGACAAACATTTAAAAAATTGATCATTTTTCATATCCACCTTGGGCAGGTACCTGTTCTTTCACTGCCAGAATGTAAACAGATACAACTTTTCTGGAGGATAATTTTGCAAAATGTATCAAAAGTCTGAAAAATGTACTATCCTTTGACCCAAGGGATCGACTTGCATAATTATATCTTGAGGATTTATGTACACAAATATTTAGCTAACAGGATTTACTTTGGGTGTTGCTTTCGATGGAAACAGTAAAACTATCTCAAAGACCCATATGGAACTTCAGTGGAACTTCCGGTCCTGCCATGATGTTATCAGTGAGTACTTACTGGTATGGAAACATATTACTAACACAGAAAACAGAAAGTAAAATAAGAATCTGCTTTTGTTTTTAAGAAAAATCTGTGACCATAGAAATGATCTGTAAGAACATGCAACAAGCTTTTAACAGTGGTTTTCTGTAGGTAAAATGGTTATGAATAAGACTGCAAGTAAACAGCATGTAGGGCTATGTAGGGGTGTGGTAGGCCTCATTAGTTCTTAGCTCACCTGCATTACATCATTTTTAGAGTAAATATGTACTTATTTTATGATAAAGTCATTTTAAATTTAAAAATTTGTTGTCCACATGATTCATTTGTTATACTATTACTTTTCCAAATATGTGTGTGCTATATTCCCAGCTAGATTGTAAGTACCTTGTATAGCTTTTACAATACTTGGCAGTGCCCTATGCATAGTAGCTAACCATGAAATATCATGTCGTGAATAGAGGGGTGTGTGTGTGTGTGTGTGTGTGTGTGTGTGTGTGTGAATGTCTAGGGCTATGGATATATAGGAGTTGTGTGTGTGTACAGGCCAGTAGGGGTGTGTGGGGTAGGGCTATTTAGTGATGTGCATACTTGGGGGTAGGAGCAAGCAGGGATGAATTTATTTGGAGGTAGGGTATGTAGGGATTTGTATAGGGGAGGAGGATGCAGGGATGAGGAAGGAAAGGGGTATACAGGGATGGGACGGAGAAGCAGTCCACAGGGGAATGCATGAGGGCAGGTATACAGGGCTGTGTGTTGGGGAGTATATAGGGCTATGACATGTTGGTCCTTATTTGCAAATTTCTGAGACATATACAAAATGGGAAAGACAAGGAAGTTAATCATTTATTAACAGAGCAATCTTCTATTTTTCCCAAGAGGCCTTGTTTCAGCCTCAGTGAAAGCCCCACCCCTAGCTCTGAGCTATGACTGGGCAGAGCCTTACCCACAGCCCAGGCACCTGCAGCAGCCTGTCTGCAGAGCTCACCCTCCCCTGCAGGATGGGTGGTGGGGGAAGTGAGGGAGGGGCAGCACCCACCTTTCGCACTGTGTTCCTGTGTATCCGGGTTTGCAGGAGCACTGTACATTTCCCCCAGTCACAACACAGCCGGTGGCAAAACTTGAAGGAAGACAGAACAAAGCCCCAGTGAAAACATAAATCAATAGGCTTTATGCTCATTATTTTTTGCCACAAACAACTGACTTGCAGTAAGTAAAAACAGAAATGCAACCAAAGGTCTGGTTCCTTTTTGTATGAAGAAAATTTTGCCCATCAAGACTGGTAGAGATAATGATGAATTATTTTAGCTAACACTGGGCAAATGTGGGTGAATAAGGATTGAAGGCATTTATTTTGTTTTATTTTTGGCCTGGAGAAATACATTCATTCCCGTAAGATGGAACACAGTAACTCACTTTGGAAGAGATGATTACAACAGTATTTTTCCAGGAATAACAAGGAAGGAATAAAACAAGTCTAGGCAGAAAAAAAGAACAGAGAGTTCTGATTCTTTAAGAAAATTTTCTCTGTGTTTATTCTAGTTCTTTTATATTGGGCACATTGCCTTCTGGGACGAAAAGGTGGTGGAGGAGCCAGGCCCTCAGAGCCCCAGAGGGACTAAGGCACAAAGCATGGTTGCCACCTACATATTTCTGTGGGCACAATCATTGGTGAGTTTTACATTTTTCAAATCAAGTTGTGAAATTTAGATTCCCTTTCTTTTAGTTCTAAACTGGCATACATTTGAGGAGGTTTTTTGTATTGTTTCTTTAATTAAATGAAGAGATCGTGAAAAAGCCCTGTTGCCTTGTGAAATGCCCATGTCTGTGCTTTGAACATTATGCTGACGTAAATCTGAGGGGAAATAATTCCATTTGTCATTAGCTGGTAAGAGAATTCTTATTTTTGGGAAGCTTCTCTTGGCCTATTAGGTGAATACAGAGTTACAGTTCTAAAGGGACAGTTAGAAATTTGTCAGCAGTATTAATATTGCTGGAAGGAGAATTAGATAAAAATAGAATTTTATTGATAAATCTGAGGAACTGTGTATTACAGCAACTGCATGGAAGCTGGAAGCTGACCTTGATGTTAACAATACACTTTGCCACCAAAGATGAAAGGCTTGTTTCAAACACCCTGTGGAAATCTCTCTGCTTTCCACTCTCTCTAGCTTCTGTTCAAACAAGTCTGGGCTGGTGTCAAGTGATAGATCTCTTTACAAATAAAGCCACAGGACTGGGCAGGTTTAAGGAGTATCAAACCCATAGATAGCAAAGCAGGGTGAACATTTCAAATACGCATCTTCAGAAAAGCAACATTTGGCCAAGTGATTTGGCCAATTGCTCTGCTGCTCAGCTGATACCAATCAGCCTTGTGGTCTACACTTGTTCCAGAATCTGTGCACTACTGGTACTTTATCAGTATCTTCCTGATTTTGTTGCTTCATTTAGTTACTCGTTCTATTTTGCTTGGACCCACAGTGAATATGTCACAATGAACAAGAATAGGATAAGATGCCAAGCCTAAATGGATCACGGATTATCATGAAAAGAAAGTGGCGGCTTTCTACCTACATAACCTATCAGCCATACTGGAGTCTGAAAAATAACTCAGCTTACATCACTCTGTGGGCCCAGAACCATCCTGTGGCTTCCTTCACACTGAGGGTAAAATCCAAATGCCTTATTCCAGCACACAAGGTCTTCAGGATCTGAACCCTGCCCCACCAGCCTCATTTCCTGGCCCTGTCTCTCCCACACTGGACTTGTCATTCTTGCCTTCCTACTGTCCACAAACACATCATGATAGGGGATTTCTCTTCTGTTTTTTTCTTGCCTGGAACCTTCATTATTAAGACATTGCCATGGTGTACTCCACCTGTTCATTCATTGGTCCCTGCCCAACAACCTCAGAAAGCCCTCCTACGTATCACCCTCTCTAAAGAGTTTACTTACTATCAATCACATAACCCTTTAATCAATTGCATAAGCCATCTCTATCTGAAGGTATACTTATTTGTGTACCTATTAATTGAATGTGCCAACTCCCCCTGTCCATATTCTCTAGATAAAGCTTCATGAGATCAGACTTTTTGCCAGTCTTCTTTACCGGCATCTATAGAGGACTAAGTCCTAGGCCTGTACTGGGTACTCAACAAATAATTGCTTAGTCGTTGAGTGAATAGCAAAAGGAAAGAGGAAAAGGAAAAACCCATAAGCATACCACTTGGAAAGACTGCTTTTGTTTGTTTTGCATTTTTTTAACATAACTATTTTATTGAGATATAATTCATATACCATACAATTCACACATTTAAAGTGTACAATTCAATGGCTTTTAGTATGCTCAAAGAATTGTACAACCATCACCACAATCAATTTTAGAACATTTTCATCACCCCCCCAAATAAATCCCATACTCTTTAGCAGTCACTGCTCAATCCCCCACCCCCACCCTCAGTCCTAAGCAACCACCAAACTACTTCCTGTCTCTATAGATTATTTTCAAGCTTCCACAGTACCTGTTTGAATGAGGACACATGCAGACACTACAGGATCCCTGGATGGCGTTCCCATAGTAACCCTCTTTGCAGCGCTCACAGTGATCCCCAGCAGTGTTATGCTGGCAGTTCTTGGGACGAATAAACAGTTCAATTAATAGCAGCTGATTACATTTATTACTATTGAGATCATTGTCTTCTTAATTACTCACACAATTATAACTCAAGTCCTCTGACTGTATGGTGATATCGGTTCCACCAACCATATATTTTTCCTGTCTGGAATCCAATCATTGTTAGTGCTAGAAAAAAAGTGTAAGTGTCCTTCCATCAGCTATTTGGTGTTTAATGTTGGGAGGCATGATGAAGTGGAGAGAGACCAGCTGGGTTCAAATCCCACTCTAACATTTCGTAGTTGTGGGATCTTAAGCAAGTTCCTTCACCTCTCTGAGCTTCAGTGTTTTTTTCATAAATCAATTTTATTGGTGTATGATTTACATACAATTCTAATTTTCTTAAAACATGCAGTTAGAATAATACCCACTTTCCAACATTGTTGGTTTTTTTTAAAAAAAGCATACTAGGGTCTCAACAAATGTAAACCCCTTTCCTCTCTCTTCTTCCCCTTACAATTGCTTCTATGCAAATTAACTAGATTTGACTTCATAATTCACTTACCAATCGTATACTGAAGAACAATAAAACTGAAATAAGTTTTTAATACACGGCATTTGTTAAAATAATAAAAAGTTGCACCACATATGAAAAAAACACTCAATTATGTTTCAAAGAAGCAAGGCATTCATTTTATATAAGCTTGTGTTTATGTGAATCTAATTATTTTCATGTAAAAGTCATTGTCTAATGAAAGTTATTCTTCAGTAAAGCACTGAGATGATACAGCCTTGCCACTGAGCAGTCTACTGAGACAAAGCTCAGTGGATTGTGTTGGATTTGTTTAGTTTGTAGAATTTTCAGCCCAGTATACACTTTCTTGGCTTTATTCTAATAATAAAATACACACAAAAATATACACAAAAAATAGCCAGGCACACATGCCTTACAGTGGGCATTTGATAATTCAGAGATACTTTGTGTTAATTATATGGCCTAGAATACGTATAATTTAAAAAATTTGCTTATATATGTTACTTCTCTGTGCAGAGGTAGTCTTGAGTGGGAAACTAATCCATGTGAGTTTTAAAGTAATATCTAGAGCCAGGTTGGGAAAAAAAAATGAACATATGAGGTATGACCAAACAATAAGATGAATGTTTCAATTAAAAAAAATTTATTGCAGTGAAAGACACATTGCCATTAATCCTCCTCAAAATACTCACCCTGGCTTCAAACACATTTGTCCCATCGTACTTGCTACTTTCTGAAGCAGTTCTGGAAGTCCTCTTTTGTGAGTGTCTTTAAGTTGAACTGTCCTGGATGCTTTGATGTCCTGAATTGATTCAAAACATGTTCCTTTCATGGTCATTTTGACTTAGGGGAAGAGCCATAAGTCACATGGTGCCAGATCTGGTGAACAAGGTGGATGAGGACACACTGTAATGTTTTTATTTGACAGAAATTGTCGTATACCAGAAGTGATGTGTGATGCTGAGCATTGTCATGATAGAGGATGATTTATAACACACTTTAAAACACATCTCTCAACCGTAGCTCACACCCGCCAGACTGCACCGAACAAGTTGAAATTTTTCACACTCTGTTACTAATGTTTGATGCACCACTTTCTGTATTGCAGATCCCTGCCTTTCCTTTGGATGGCATTTGGCAGGAGCACTCACTGCATTTTGGGATGACAATGGAAAGGCTCCGTGCCACACATCGCTTCTGCTATGGCAATTTCTGTTAAATAAAAACATTACAGTGTGTCCTCATCCACCTTATTCACCGGATCTGGCATCTTGCAACTTCTGGTTCTTCCCCGAAGTCAAAATGACCATGAAAGGTAAACATTTTGAATCGATTCAAGACATCAAGGCAGCCACAATAGCACAACTAAAGACACAAAAGAGGACTTCCAGAACTTCAGAAAGTGGCAAGAACAATGGGATAAGTGTGTTTGAAGAAAGGGGGAGTATTTTGAGGGGGATTAATGGCAGTGTGTCTTTTACTGTTAATAGATTTTTTTGAATTTAAACATTCACCATATCTTTTGATCACACTTTTATGTCTTAAGTGGTTGTGGTACTGCTCTGAATAGCAAGAGCTGTCCTTCAATCATAAATGTTCAGCTTAAATAGATCTATCCTTCACGAACCTTTGAATAACAGAATTACACAATCTGCTATGATATTAAATATCTTTTCATATTTTTTCCAGATATAAAATTGCACTGAAAACACAATGGATTAGTAAATATTCCTGAAAACTATGTGGGTCTTTGAAGTAGGATGCTGCTCACGTATTAATATTTGATCATCATCAGAAAGCTCATCTCTGTCCAGAATCCCTCCCTTCTTCCAAAAATGTCACTGCCCTGTGGGTTTTCTCCATAGGTCCAGACACTGGGAACAAACCCACCGTGTGTTGGGATCCACAGAGGAGTCTCTCAGGGATGTCAGGTGAGGTACTTACTTTCCACCTTTGCTTTGCCTGGTGGCCCTGACTCTCTCAGAAAAATCCATTCTTTTGAACTAATTAGTTTCTTTTATAACTCCAAATGATAATTTTGAAGAAGAATATACCTGAATAGATACATTTTAGTCCTGTGTCGATTTAGTTCTGAGCTGAAAACACTAGAGAAGCAAGAATGTAAGAAGCAAGAATTGCCACCTGTATGCTACTAAAAACACTCTGAATGCTGGTCTTCCACAGGCGTGAGGGGAGAGGATCATGGAAGGGGACAGAACCAGTGTTGCCTGATAAAGTCCCATAAGAATGTCTGAAACACCCCTCATCCTCAGTTGAGAGCATCTACCCTAGAAGCTCTCTTCATCAGTCCTGCAAATCTGAGGCATCTGCCTCTCAAGTTTCCTTGTGAATAAATGAATGAGTGAATTAATCCATATCCATACCCACAATATGTGCTCTCCTATCTCCATTTAACACCAAACATCTATTGGGCATTTATTCTATGCCCAACTACGCCAGGGATGCAAAAATGGATCAGTACCCTGACCTGGGTAGATAGAACCCTGTGAATAAACATATTGAATGCAATGTGAAAAATATAACAAAGGTGTACCAGCAATGATGCCTCCTGCATGGAGAATAGAAGGAGAGGAATTCACTAGGTGGAGAAGTGAAGGAAGGGCATTCCAGGCACAGGGGACAGTGTGCACAGATCCTCAGTCTTGCAGGAGCATAGTAGCATGTGTACATGATGTGAAACAAATGGTATTCTGGAGGGTGAAGTGCAAGGGGGGCAGGATGCAGCTGGAGAGGTAGCAGGGCAGATCAGGGGGGCCCTGAGGCTGGCTGCGAGTCCCAGGGGACCCGTTAGTTTCTGTTAGTTTCACATAAATCATTCTATGGGAAGGAAGGAAGATGGGCTCAAGTGGTAGGGAATAAAAAGAAGAAAAACGGAAGAAAGAGGATGAGAAGAGAAAGGGAAAGGGACATGGGAACAGAGAGGAAAATGAGGGGTGACTGAGATAGTAGAAGGCAAAGGGAATGGGGGTAGAGGAGGAAATGGGGTGGGGAGGAGAGAGAAAGTGGGCAAGAAGAAGAGAAAAAGGCAGGACCTCAGTGGAGAGAGGGGAGCCCATTATCATCATCAAAGGTCCCTCTGGCCGATGGCACCTCCAGACCACATCACCTCCTGCTCCTGCCTCTCAACTGGACACACACTGCTTTATTGGCAAGGAGTTGGGCTACTGTATTTTAATTCAAAGTTTATTCTTGAAAAGACATGGAGATCTGCATATGTGGAAGGTCCCAGATTTTAGAAATTGACTTTGGACCTTCAGAGGTGGAGGCCAATGTGCAGAGGAATCAGTCCATTTGATAGTATTTGTTTTCCTTGTTACTGTTCTTTGAGAATGAGGGCTGCATCCTGGGCTCCCATGCAATGGGAGACTAGTGTCGTGTGAGAGTAGCGCCGGCGCTCTGTGACTGCCACTGAGCAGTTAGGTGAGTGCAGACATGGGCTCCGTGCCTGTGTGTATGTGTACGTGTGCGTGCACACACACACATTCCCCACTAGACAGGGAGCCTTGTGAGAGTGGGGATTATGCCCAATGGTTGTAACCCCAGCACTCAGCTCAGTTCCTCCCACAATAGCAAATGCTCAGTAAGGGTTTCCTGAATGAATAGTTTCTAGAGGCCACAGAGGCACTAGGGACAAGTGAAGACAGAGCTGACAAAGAAAGGAAATGGGGAAGAAAATCTTGTTTTGTTAAAACACATGAATTGTAACTCTCACTAATGATCCTTTCACTGGGTGAATGGACAACAGAGAAAATTCCTTTGTCCTTCAGCAGCTTTCATAGACTCAACATCTAGCAATGGTTCAGTGACAAGATAACTATATTTCATTAAAGCATAGACCTGTGTTCCTCACAACATACATTATCAAACAAACTATTATATAGGAATATGTATGAGCTAAAAACAATATTTCTCAATGTCTTTTATTCTTTCTGAACTTAAAAGGTTAAAATTCTACAACATATTCTATCAGGCTCTTTACAGGAATTTCCTGTCCTGACCTGCCCCATCTTGCAGAGGAAGCAGTTCCCTGGGACATGTTTAATTGACTTAATTCAGTCTAGGAACTCAAATACTATAGTTGAAACACACTCTAGTTGCATTACACAATGCAAAGGAAATCCATGCCAGAAGAATACATTTCCAAACAGCACAACCCAAATGTGTGTGTGTGTGTGTGTTGGGGGGGACGGCTCTGTGTTCCTGGGGTACCAACACTCTCTCCTTTCCTTGGAATTGTCCATTCTCCTTCTAACTGGGGAGGTCCTGGCTCCCAGGAAGAGAACCTCTGATGAAAGGGAAGAAGTCAGCAGAAGAAAAAATGTTCTGCTTCAGGATGCAAAGGAAAAATTTCCTGAGAATCTAGTTTTCTCTGGGAAGATTTTCTAAAATATTCCAAAAGAAGACTGTTTACCAGTGGATAATACAAGGACTCTGCTCACCTGTCCTCCCACATAAACCCACTTTGTCATGGCAACCATGGAGGGTTTGTGTTTGGCTGATTGAATGTGCACATTAAGCCTTTCTTAGCATCTCCTTTTCCCTTAATTGCTTTTTTGAACTACTGCTCATCTGACAGCAACAAAACTCCCTTCCCACAACCTGCTGCCACCCCAATGAAATTGGAGCCCATAGTAATGGCCCCGATTTATTATATCCTGGCCAGAATTAAATCTCGGGATCCACTCCTTAATACCATTTAATGAAGCAGAGATTTAGAAGCTAAGGTGTAAATTAATTGTTCAAACAGGTGTTCTCTGATGGGCCATGTTAAAATGCAGGAAAAAGTGAAGTGTAACATAATTCAACCGGATAATTCTGGAGTCTCCTGCATTTACATAGCAACCTCTATTGAGGGTTTGGTAGGAGATGCGATGTTTGATGTCACAGGGCTTAGTGGGGCGGGGGTGGGGTGGGAATAGGGAGACCTAGATTGCCCACTGGTAGTATTACAGCGTCAATTTACTCACAATACAGATTCCCGAGCCATCCTGGCATCGATTTGAATGTCTGTTGCAATCGCAGGGAGCACACCGTCCAGTATATAAATCCCGATAGTGTCCAGGGCTGCAACCCTATTTTTTAAACAAAGTATTTAGTGAATACAAAGAAAGAAAATAATTATCCAAAGCATGTGACAATTCTGACTGTCAAGGATTCGCTTTTTTATCTACTTTCCTTCAGTCTGTGTGTGGATTTCTACTCTCAAACACTAGCCAGGTCCACTTGCTGTTTGTCAGGTTCTGTTTTGTTTCCACAGCACGGTGGGAGTGTGTGCTTGTGCCTGAGTGGGAGACATGTGATGGGGAACCAGAGAAAGGGGAAGTATGGAGGGTGGGTGTGGAAGTGGCTTCTTCTCCTTCTCATGCTTGTTGTTTTGAGGGCAAGTGCAGGGGTGGAGTGGTGAAAGAGCAAATGGGATGAGGACCTCAGTCCTTAGTGGGGAGGATCTCTAAGCAAATTCCCTTCAGGTTCAAGTTCTCTTTGGTAGCCATTACCTCTCCAAATATGGATTTAGGCTGGTAGGGAAGACAGTATGTGAAGATGGAAGAATAAGGAGTCTTCGTTGGGATCTACACAATCATGGCAGAACTGTGGAATGATTTCACTGCCACTCACCAGCCTATGGGCAAAATAGGGAAGCCAGGGGACAGGAACGTGCTTTCGTTCTCATATAGAACTTTGCAGGGATGTTTCCTTCTGATTGAGCACACAAAGACCAGCTCCAGGAAATCCCCTCCGCTGTGGTCTTCTCTCATTCAATATCACTTTGATTATTTCTCTCTCTAGTATTTTGTCTCTTTCCAGTGGAACACAAGTTACTATTTTTCATATGGATAAAAAGAATTACACTTTTTTTGATGACCTGATGTATTTTTTAAAGGATTCTAGTTAAGAATGCCCTCAATAGAAAAAAAAGCAATTATTCTTACACCAGCCACTAAAAATTGTTCAGATTTCTGTCTTTAAAGGGAACTATAGATATTGCCATTATTTGGCAGAGTGAATCAGTACACTGATTAAAATCAGATGTTGTCCCTCATTTCTTGCACTGATCTCCTATATGCCCTATCTTTAAAGCATCAGGAAAAATTAATATTTCAAATAAAAAATCATTTTTCTAATCCTCTTTAAACACCACATGTGTTTGGAAGACTCTGAAACTACAATCAAGACAAATCTTGAAATAACCTGTCTATTCTGATTCATCTACAGCCATAAAGGACTCTACATGGTCAAGTGGGGGAGGGGAAGAAGCCAACGTGAGAAGACTAGAGAAAGAAGCCCCCTGTACTTCCCAGAGTGGAATATTCCAGTCGCTGCTAGGAGCTTCTCCCCAAATTACCAATGACTACAAATTGTATGCAACAACAAGACTATAATTTCCAATACACTTTTCCCTTTGGCTATTAGAAACCATGTTAGACAAAAGAACACACTGCAAAAAATTAAATTACTTTATCTGTTATATGAATAGGCTTGTCTAAAGGAGAATCGAAGTATGAAAGGAATGTTCTTTAGCTGAAAGCACAGCTGAGAGATATGTTTGAATGAAATTCAGCCCATGACAGTATGATCCTATCTACAAATAACTTCTGCTAATAAGTGGCAAGTGCCTTATCACAGCACATGCTTCTAATCATATTTGGTAAAAAAAACAAATTATCCAAACAAATAAGCATATCTAGTTTGTTTGTGACAACATACCCAAGTAAAAGCCTTAACTAGACATGCTTTTGGGGGAGGATATTGTATCTTGATTAAAGTTAAATCATCCATCTTAATTTGCTTTTGATTAAAATAAAAAAAGCACTCTGTAAGAGTTATGTATCATGTGACTCTCAGATAAAACACTTGTCAGTTACTGAAATATAATTATTTTCTCACCTCTATAAAGCACACAAACGCCACATTTTACATAAAATTCAGTTCAAGTATTCAGATTGTATTGAAAACTTGCTCTAAATGAAAATGAATATATCCTAATATATTATTTCAGTAAAGGGGTTTTGCAGCTAACCATTTTTTAAGTGATAATTTTTCAGGATAATTTTTCCAATAAACTTTTATAGTACAAATGATAAAATTATCTCCCTATCAGGTTTCTAGGGCTATTTCAGCAGCCATAGAATATATTTCTCTGTGAGTATACGTACATGTAACATCCAGGAAGTTTAAAGAAAGAGAACAGAATTTACAAGTATTTAATACCTCAAGAATTGAAGCATGTTTGTTAGTATTATACAAACCTGACCTCATCATTTTTTAAAATCACGGATTTCACTGATTGTAATGTTTTACTTTATGGGTAATTTTTCTTCCAAGCAGAATTTGAAAGCCTATAGGCATTGGACTCTTTGTCCTGAGGCTTGGGTTACTCTCAAAAGGACACAAAGTTTATAGCATATTAACATGCCAGAAGTACGCAAACTCTTATCTGTCTGGGCATTTCCAGGTGGGCTGATGTTTACAGAGTTTGTGGTTAACAGCTCAGGAGAGCAATCTGTTAGGCACTGTAATAAACACTGCCAGTCAACAGGATGGGGGGAGACCATCGGCCCCTCTCCCAGCCCACTCATTATTCATTCATCACCCTAACTTAAAATATCACAAAGCTGAGAACCCTTCCCCACCCCAAACCAAAATTTAAAAGGGACATTACCTGGTTGGGTTTAAACTCCCCATAACTTGCTTGCTGGAGGTTTTGACCAGGAGGCTGAAGAAACGCTACCCTTTGCTGCTGTGAATTGTATCCCAGACACTGCCCCAGGACTGCCCCAAAGATCCACAGCCATCCTGCACTCCGAGTGGACCACCTCACTGCTGGGGGCATCCTGGTCCTTAGGCGTCCTGCTGGCTGCGCACAAGCCTCTGCCTCTTCCTCTTATACCAGCCCTTCCTGCTCAGTGCCCAGGCCCGCCTGACTCAGGTAAGGAAGGCTGTCTGCGGCAGGAGGCCCCACCTGTAAACTTCACCCATGAGTCAGCCTGTGAGAGAGCACACATAACAGTCCCATATAGAAGTGCACTGCTCTGTAATCCCTGCGAGGTGGGGCAGCCATCACCTTCTACCCACCTCGCCCCACAGACAGACGGCACTAGCCGACTAGAGCAGCTGTAAATCACAGGCTGAGTCATGAGCAAAGAACACGCCCTGGGCAGGAAGGTGGTAATCCAGAGGTTCCAGTCTTCCCTTTGGGCTATATATTTTATTTAATCAGGCTAGAAGAGTGATAGAAGGAAGTGGGGAGAATGTAGGTACCTGTGGACTACATGTTAGAAGACAGGAGTCCTCAGAAAACCACTGCAGGTAAAATATTTGCAAATTAAAAAACTCTTCCATGCAGATCACGTTTGGGTTTTCTGGTATCAAAGGATCAGAAGAGAAAATGAAGAATGTCTATGGAATACAGAATGACGATGTTTGCCATTTCCTAATAATAGTACTAACCATTGTACTCTCTTTCCCTTCTTTAGGAAGAGAACACATTTCCAGCCAGAGCTATGAAATGGTTTCATTTTATGGCACATTACAATCACCTGAGGACAAATCTGGTTGACTGAGTCTCAAATGCAGACCGGCTGTGAGCTGGAAAATTGGACTTTGATTTCCCCTCGAAGAATTAGAATATACTCTGGACTATAACTCTTTTGGGGTTGGTGGATGGAGGGAGACCCTGGATTAGAGAAAAGCATGAAAACCCTGGGTCAGCTACTGGGAAAGCAGTAGCTTAAATACTGGGGTGCTGACTGGTAGGATCCTTCCTACTTCTAGGAAAGTCCTGATTTTTACAACCCCCCTGGATCTATTGGGATCCTGTGGCTTTCTCATGGATTTTGAGACATTTGTGACTTCTTTTACATATTTATTACCTGAAGGTGGTCCAGGTGAGGTAGAAGCTATTGCCCAGCAGGAACTTATGTGATAGACAGAGTGCCCCCAGACCATCTAGCAGTGCTGGACAGCAGCCAGGAGAGCCCACCCCTGGAGTCCCTTGGGGAAATTTTATGGACTAGGAGAATTTCCTACCTGACATGAGTCACCAGTGTAGTCAGGGGGGCAGGCACACATCTCCACATGATGTGCTCTACGACCACTTCCTGTGTCAGAGGCCTGCTCCAGCCCTACCCCACTCAGGGTGAGCCGCTGCGTCTCAGTGAAGTAGAGGCCTCGGAGGCGCACATCTTCCAGTCTAGACAGCACCGTCATCAGTTCTTCCCGAGTCACCGGGGCACCACTGCTGGCATGTCTGAAGTTTTGCTACATGTGAAAACAGAGAGGCAAGGTTTCCTTTTGGCAAGCTCACTTCTAGGGGTTTCAACGAGGCAGACACCCAGAGAGAGTCAAGGAAAAGATATTTGAAATGCATAGCAAAACAAAATGAAATAAAATAAGATAGGTAAGTGTTAGTGGATTTACATTTAGAAGTCAAAGACCCAAGGCTTATTCCCAAGAAAAGAGAATGCAACAGGAAAGGGGAAAAAATGGAGGCAGAACATGAGGAACAATAAAATCAAGTAAAGTTTCCCAGTGTGATGCTTATTTTAAAATGTGTTTTTGTTTGTGCAAGCACAAAATGAGTGAGAAAGATATAGGAGAGAAAACCATATGGAAACCAACTGAGTCATGCAGCTCAGATCATTCATTAAATGTCCATAATTGTTACAGAAAGTACAATCTTCTCTTGAACACACACATTCACATTATTTTATTTTTTATTACGGTAAAAAACACATTACATAAAAATTCCCACCTCAACCATTTTGAACTGTACACTATAATACTGTTACCTGCATGCACATTGCTGTACAACAGATCCCTAGAATTTTATCGTCTTGCAAAACTGAAACTCTATACCTATTAAGCAGTAACTCCCATTCCCCACCCCTAGCTCCAAGCCCTTGGCAACCACTATTGTACTTTCTGTTTCTATGAATTTGAGTGCTCTTATAAGTGGAATCATGCAGTATTTGTGTTTTTGTGACTGGCTTATTTCGCTTAGCTTAGGGTCCTCAAGTTTCATTCATGTTCTAGCATGTGACAGGATCTCCTTCCTTCTTAAGGTAGATTAATATTCCAGTGTATATATCTCCACATTTTCTTTATCCATTCATCTGTCAATGGATGTTTCAGTTGCTTTTACCTCTAGGCTATTGTGAATAGTGAGTGCTGTAATGAATATGAGTATGCAAATATCTCTTTAAAATCCTATTTTTAATTCTTTTGGATATACATCCAGAAATGGAATTGCTAGATCATATGGTAATTCTATTTTTTAACTTTATAAGGAATCTCAAAGTTGTTTTCCACAGCAACTCCACTGTTTTACAGTTCCACCAACAGTGTACCCATGTTCCAATTGGTCGATATTCTTCCTAACCTTGTTATTTTCTGTTTTTTTAATTAAAAATTATTTTGGAGTAGCCATCCTAATGAGTATGAGATGGTATCTCGTGGTTTTGATTTGCATTTCTCTAATGATTTAGTGATGTTAAGCATCTTTTCATCATTAATAAGCCTGCACTTTTAACCTGTAGATTCTGTTGCCTCCTTTGAAGTTTCCACATCTCTTTAATGGGCATAGTAATAACACCCAATTTCTCAGGACTGTCATGAGGATTAAAATAAATTAATGATATAATGTATAAAAGTATTCAGCACAGTGCCTAAGATATAGTAGACATTCAATAAATGATAACTATTATTAACATATAAATATAACACTTACATAATTTAAATTTATATCTTAACAGATTGAGGTTTAATTTACATACAACAATATTCCCTCATTTTAAGTGTACAACTTTTAGTAAATTTACAGAAGCACCCAATCATTACCACACTGTAATTTTAGAACATTTTCATCCCCCCAAAAAGAACCCTGTGGCCATTTGTAGTTACTATCCATTCCCACCCCAAGCCCCAGGCAGCCACTAAGCTACATTCTATCTCTATGACTTGCCCATGTTGGACAATTTATATAAATACCAACCTAATTTCCATAGTGTACACTAACTTGGCTTTCATTGGATCATTTCCTCCCCTGCTCCTTTGTGCTATTGTCATGCAAATTACATCTTTATACATTGTATGCCCACCAACACAGATTTACAATTATTGCTCTATGTAGCTGTCTTTTAAATCAGATAGGAGAAAAAAAGTTACAAACAAAAGATATTTTTTCTGCCTTTTACATTTACATATGTAGTTACCTTTACCAGTGCTCTGTTTCTTATGTGGATTTAAGTCTACTGTCCTTTCATTGCAGCCTAAAAGATTCTCTTTAGTATTTCTTGTAAGGAGGGTTGGGTAGTGATGAATTCTCTCAGTTTTGTTTAACATAGGATGACTTCATTTCCTCTTCGTTTTTGAAGGACATTTTGCTGGATATATAATTCTTTGCTGAAAATGTGTTTCTACACTTTGAAAATGTCATCCCACTGCCTTCTGACTTCCATGATTTCTGGTGAACAATTAGCTGTTAATCTTATCGAGGATCCCTTGTATGTGATGAAGTGCTTCTCTCATGCTGCTTTCAAGATTCTCTGTCTTCGTATTTTAGCATCTTTGCTATGATGTTTCTGTGTGTGGATTTCTTGCATTTATCCTACTTGGAGTTGAACTTAGAGGTGTAGATGAATGATTTTCATCAAATTTGGGAAGTTTTCAGCCATTATTTTCTCAAATACATATATTTTTAATCCCTTTTTTCTCTCTCCTCCCTTTCTGGCACTCCCATTATGCACATGCTGGTACATTTATTTGATGGTATTCTGAATATCTTTGAGAGTCTGTTTGTTTCACCTTATTCTCTTTTCTTTCTGTTCTCCAGTTGCATTGACCTTCTAAAAGTTTGCTGATTCTTTCTTCTGCCTGCTCAAATCTGTTGTTGCTACCTTGTCATAGTCAGCTCTGGCTTTCATAACAAAATACCACAGACTAGGTGGCTTAAACAACAGAAATTTATTTTCTCACAGTTCTGGAGGCTAGAAATCCTAGATCAGGGAGCCAGCCAATTCAGTCCCTGGTAAAAACACTGAGCTTCCTGGTGTTTGCTCTTATAAGGACATACTATAGGACATACTGATACATAATCCTGTAAGATCAGGGCTTCACTCTTACAACACCATTTAAGCTTAATTACTTCTTTACTCCAAATATAGCCACCCAGGGAGTCAGGGCTTCAACGTATGAATTTGTGAGACACAATTCAGTCCATAGTAGCTCTTCTAGTGAATTCTTCATTTCAGTTATTGTATTTTTCACCTTCAGAATTTCTATTTGGTTTTTCTTTTAAATTTATATTTCTTTACTGATATTCTCTATTTCGTGAGACACTGTTCTCATATTTTCCTTTCGTTCTTTAGACATGGTGTCCTTTAGTTCTTTGACATATTTAAAATGTTTATTTAAAGACTTTTTATAGTAAATAGGGACAATTTCTATTTCTTGCTTCCCCCCCTTCTGTCACCCACCCTGTGTAGGAACCATACTTTCTCATTTCTTTGCATGTTTCATAACTTTTTTGTTGAAAACCAGATATTTAAAACAATATAATGTGGCAATTAAGTCTCTGCTTGGTTAGCTTAGTGGTCAGCTAATGACTGGACAGAGATTTCCTTAAATGCCTGGTACCAAAAAGTCTCCTAGTCATTGCAAAAGGGCTCTGTATGCATGTTGGGGGACCCCTCCAATACTCAGCCAGGCAACTGAAAACGCTGTTTTAGCTTTCACTTCCTGCTTTTGCAGAGTTTCAAGCTCAGCCAGAGGTGAGGGTTTAGGGCCTCCTCCGTCTTTCCTGAGCACGGATGCAGCCCTGAGTATGTGAGTCCTTCTATATTCCCAGGATTGTGTTGGAGCTTTTCAAAGCCCCTATGGACATCTCATCTCCCAAGTTTTTATTTTAAGCTTTGTGATTAGCCTATTGTTTGCTCCAACTGTTATCCACCATCTTAGGCAGCCATGAAGTGAAACAATTGCCCCCAAATGTTTCCAATACTCCCCGGGAAAGGCTTTTCACACTGGGGGAGCTCTGAATCAGGTCAGATAAAGACAGCCTTGGAAATGCAATCATCTGGAAACCTCCAGATAGGTCAAATCATGACAATTCTCTGGGAATGAGTCTTTGTAGGAGCTCAAGTCCCACGCTGTCCCTTCTGGTGGCTTCCACACTACTGGCTTTCACCTTGATGGTAGGCTATTGATTTCCAAGGGTACTGTGGAACTGGACAGCAATGGGAATGGAGCAAGTTGAATACCAGACACAAAGATCATTGTTCTTTCCAAGATTCATCCATTTTTCTTGAATAAATGCTTCCCAGATTGCTACAAGCCTTTGGTTAATTTCCAGAGTACTGAAATAGTTGATTCTGACCAAATAGGCCAGTTTTCTCATTGCTTTTATGGAGGAGATAATTTATGAAGGTTCTTATTCCACCATTTTTGTTGGCATCACTTCTCTCATATAAATATAGTCACATAATATACGATCTTTAGTGTCTTACTTCTTTCACTCAGTATAATGTTTTAGAGGTTCTTCCCTATTGTGGTAGGTAGCAATAATTTCTTTCACTTATTGCCAAATAACATTCATTGTACTTATGTACCTGTACAGAAATGTTAAAATGTGTGTGTGGGTTCAAAGTACTTGAAAAAGTATCTCTTTGAGGTACTGGACATATTTATTACAAACGGAACATGATTTTAAAGAAATAATTGTAATCAAGTAGATGCAATACATTGTTTTATGATTTGATGAGCTTTCTTGTATTTATCTATATTACTCTTCTTCTTTTGGTGTTAGACATTGTTGTGACTTTTCCATCCATTCCTCCTAAGCATTTGTTGGGTACTTACCAGGTCCCAGGCACTGAGGGAGGCCTAAGGATGAGAGGGAGCTACATACAGCACTTACAAGTTCACAGTGTTTATAAGACAAGGATAATTAACTCGAAAGCAGGAGAGACAGTGCTCAGTGCCATCAAGATAGTAGAAACAAAGCCATGTGAGGATGAAACTCTGTAATATCTTATATAATGTATATTTAAAATTTTTATACATATAAATTATATTTACACAACTATCATTAATATTTTAAATTCATAAAATAAGTCAAAGATCACAACTGCTTAAAAGAATGAAATCATAGAACAAAAGGATCATGAAAAACCATTGATTTGATCATCAAAAAAAAAATTTTATGTATGTTTGTCCTTTACCTCTATCACCTGCGCTCGCACATGATACAGCCGGTCTGGCCGTGGGTTATTCTGCTCCTCATAGATGATGGACATGTGTTGACCCTGTATAAAGACAACACAAATGCATGAGTGCCGTGGCTAGGAAGTTTTGAGGTTTATGACTGATCTAAGAACAATTTCTATGAATCTGCATTCCATGCAATGCCTGATTCTAAAAATAGTGAAATGAACTGGTAAAAGAATTAGTGACACGGAATATTAATATTTAATACAATGCATTTTTACAAATAAGAATCCTCAAAATGCCCTTGACTGAAATGGCTTAAAAATGGAAAAAATCGTTAACAAAACAAAACAAAACCATGCTTTGCAGTCAATGCATGATGCTCTGTTTCCATTACTGCCTACAGGACCCAGTTGTGGCAACGAGAAAGTGCTTTGGTGGGTGGGTTGGGCAGAAAGTTTAGCAAGGCCTAGCAGGGCAGCCTACAGAGCCAGGGAGCTTCGGCACTGACATGTGGAGAGGGACTTAGTCCCTCAGCCCTCACCCTCCAGGATCCAGCCTGGCTCACTCTCAGCCTCTGCACCCCTATCCCCATTACAGTGGCTCTTGAGTGACTCCTAACTGGGTACAATGGGAAAGTGAGTGCCTACCATTAGCACCCCTACCCCAAACACATACACAAAAGCCCCAGCCTTTCTGTTGTGGCACCAAACCAGGAAGGGTTCCATTCATTAGAGCTGGCACTTCAGAAAGAAGGGCATTATCTGTGAGCTCAAATCAATTAAAACCTTAACATAAGAAACATGCCCCATAGGCTCTTAATTGCATTGGTTTGGAACAAAGCAGCAGAGTAAATGTTTCACGAGCCTAAAGGTTTTTCCATGTTTGAAGGAGAAATTAAAGAGAAATTTTGATTACCAGTTCTCTGTGAATTCCAATAGTTGGCATAATAAACTCTTCGGCAGTAAAATATAGGTATACAAATGGCCTGAACTCGAGAGACTTTGCAAAAACAATGAAACTAAAATACAGTGCTGCCATGACAGTATTTTTATTGTGAAGTTATTTTTTCCTTAGACTACAACTCTAAAATTTTTGGTGCTTCATTTTCAAGGTGTTTTGCAAAGGCTCCTTTGAGTTTTTAAAATAATAGTTCAATAAACTTGGGTGCCAGTGAAAACAAAACATAACATGGCAGCGCCTGAACACAAAAACAATGACCAGAATGCAAGGGCCTGAACTGTGCTGAGCTGAGACTTGTTGGTTCCTATTTCACAGTGAATGACATACACACAAAAACCTTCAGGAAGCTATCATTGCATTGCATTAATCACAACACACAAACCAGAAAGCAGAATCAACTTCAGGCGATGGCACCCCAACCTATGTTCAAGGTTCTGTGTCATACACTGTAGGAGACTCCATGCAAGATGTGACATTTCCCCTGCCCTCAAGAAATGTTCTAGATTGCAGTTCTGGATCGTGTGCTTGGCACATAGTGTGTGGTGCCACTTTTCTTCTCAAAAAACCAAAGTTGCTCCCCACTTTCTACATCAAGCCAAATTGCTTAACATAGCATTAGGCACCCTCCTTCCTACCCTTGTGGGCTTATTTTCGATGACCTGGCACATAATGACAATAGAGCCAAGTTGGACTGGTCACTCCTTAAGCACTTCCCCCCTACCTTGGTTGACCTCATTCTCTGCCACTGGAAGGACGTTTCTCCTGTCATGCCCATGCTTACAGGTGTGGTTCAAAACTAACCTTTTCCATGAAGCCTTCTGAGGGCCTCTCAGATACGTAAGCCCCCACTTAGACCCCAGCTCCCACACAGCCTTGTTTGTACTGTGTTTCAAATGCTTACTCTTCAGTGGATTGTAGTAATATTTGCATATTTCTTTCATCTCCCCTCTTAGATTACACAATTTTTTTAGTATATTTACTTTTATTATTATTATTATTTTATTATTAGTTTCAGGTGTACAAAACAATGTACTAGTTAGACAATTATACTCCTCACAAAGTGATAACCCCCCATCTCCCAATCTATTACACCTCTGACATCGTATACAGCTGTTACAGTTCCACTGACTCTATTCCTTAAGCTGTACTCCACATCTTGTGACTATATATATATTAAGTTATAGTTGACATTCATTATGATTCAGCTTCAGCTTCACGTGTACACTGCAGTGGTCAGTCACCTACACTTTCCATGAAGTGGTCTCCCTAATAAGACAAGTGTCCATCAGATACCCTACAAAATCTTTACAACATTATTGATTATATTCCCCAAACTGTCTTTCGTATCCCTGTGGCAATCTTGTGGTTACCAATTTGTGCTTTCTAATCCCCTCACCTTCTCCCTCATCCCCAACCCCCTCCCCCCCTCCTATCTAGCAACCCTCAGTTTTTCCTCTATATCTCTGAGACTGTTTCTGATTAGTTTGTTCATTTATTCTATTCTTTAGATTCCACATATAAGTAAGATCATATAGTATTTGTCTTTCTCTGTCTGACTTATTTCACTTAGCATAATGTTCTCTAGGTCATCCATATTGTTGCGAAATGGTAAGATTTCATTCTTCTTTATGGCTGCGTAATACTCCATTGCATAAATGTACCACAGTTTCTTAATCCAATCATCTACCAATGGGCATTTCAGTTGTTTCCATGTCCTGGCTATTGTGAATAGTGCTGCAATAAACATAGGGGTTCATAGATTTTTTCGAATTAGTGTTTTGGATTTCTCTGGATAGATACTTAGGATTGGAATTGCTGGGTCATAAGGTAGTTCTATTTCCAGTTTTTTTGAGATACCTCCATAGCGATTTTCACAGTGGCTGCACCAATATGCAGTCCCACCAACAGTGCACGAGGGATCCCTTTTCTCCACATCTTCACCAGCACTTGTTGTTTGTTGATTTATTGATGATAGCCGTTCTGACTGGAGTGAGGTAGTATCTCATTGTGGTTTTTATTTGCATTTCTCTGATTAATGAGGTTGAACATTTTTTCATACATCTGTTTGCCATTTTATGTGTCCTCTTTAGAAAAATGTCTCTTCATTTCTTCTGCCCATTTTTTAATTGGGTTGTTTGTTGTTTTGGTGTTGAATTGAATGAGTTTTTTAAATAAATTTTGGATATTAACCCCTTATCAGATGTATCATTGACAAATATCTTTTCCCATTCAGTAGGATGCCTTTTTTATTTTATTGATGGTTTCCTTTGCTGTGAAAAAACTTTTTAGTTTGACATAATCCCATATGTTTATTTTTTTCTGTTACTTCCCTTGCCTGAGGGGAAATACCAGTAAAAATATTACTAAGGATAATGTCTGCAAATTTACTTCCTATATTTTCTTCTAGGAGTTTTATGGTTTCAGATCTTACATTTAAGTCTTTAATCCATTTTGAATTTATTTTTATATATGGTGTAAGGAGGTGGAGCTTCATTTTTTTGCATGTGTCTGTCCAGGTTTCCCAGCACCATTTGTTGAACAGACTGTCTTTACCTCAATGAAAATTCTTGCGTCCATTGCTGTAGTTTAAATAACTATATAGGCGTGGATTTATTTCTGGGCTCTCTATTTTGTTCCATTGATCTATGCCAGTACCATGCTGTTTTGATTACTACAGCCTTGTGGTATGATTTGATGTCAGGTATCATGATACCTCCCACTTTGTTCTTATTTCTCAAGATTGCCATGGCTATTTGGGGCCTTTTATGGTTCCATATAAATTTTAGGATTATATGTTCTATTTCTGTGAAAAATGTCCTTGGTAGTTTGATAGGAATGGCGTTGAATCTGTGTATTGCCTTAGGCAGTATGGACATTTAAATTATATTAATTCTTCCTATTCATGAGCATGGATATGTGTTTCCATTTATTTGTATCTTCTTCTTTTCTCTTTTCAGTGTCTTATAATTTCTGAGTACAGGTCTTTTACTTTGGTTAAATTTATTTCTAAGTATTTTATAGTTTTTGAAGCAATTGTAAATGGGACTGTTTTCTTAATTTCTCTTTCTGATAATTTATTATCGGTGTATACAAATGCAACTGATTTCTGAATATTCATTTTGTATCTTGCTACTTTACTGAATTAATTTATCTGTTCTAATAGTTTTTTTGGTGGAGTCTTTGGGGTTCTCTATACATAGAATCATGTCATCTGCATATAATGACAATTTTACTTCCTCCTTACCGATTTGGATGCCTTTTATTTCTTTTTCTTGTCTGATTGCTGTGGCTAGAACTTCCAGCACTATGTTGAATAGAAGTGGAGAAATTGGGCAACCTTGCCTTGTTCCTGATCTTAAGGGAATGGTTTTAGCTTTTCCCCATTGAGTATGATATTAGCTGTGGGTTTATCATACATGGCCTTTATTATGTTGAGATATGATCCCTCTATTCCCACTTTCTTAAGAGGTTTTATCATAAATGCTGTTGGATTTTGTCAAACGCTTTTTCTGCATCTATTGATATGACCATATGATTTTTATTTTCATTTTGTTAATGTGGTGTATCACATTAATTGATCTGTGAACATTGAACCAAACTTGCATCCCAGGAATGAATCCCACTTGATCGTAGTGTAGGTTACACAATTTTTGAGGAAGGGATCACCTGTCCTTTATAAACCCAGCAATATGGTCTTGTAAACAGGAAGGGCTCAAAACCACTTGTGAAACTAAATGGAAAGGTAGAAACATAAACAAAAGTTTAACATGAACTTATCAGAAGCAAGGGTGAGATACAGTTAAGTTCATTGGAGAAGAGAAAAGAGAAACCATTTGGGGCCGGGATGGTCAGGGGCAGAGGATCCTTAGGAGGTGCTACATGCTCTAAACTTCTCTTTTAGTTTCTACAAAATTTGGAAAATGACTTAATCCAAACATGTTTTTAGGCCCCTTATCTAGATGTCCTAAAATTGGGTCAGCACCAACAGCGACCATTACTTCCTGCTACTTGGGCCGTGTTCTGATACCTACAGTGAGTCGCACATCTGGTTTCTTTTCCAGAAGAACCATATCATCAGGTAGGCCAAAGGACTTGATTTGGTAGGTTAGGTAGCCACCATATGAGGAAACCTAAAATTGAAAGACTAGGATCAATAACACAAACATTAAAAGAGACTGTGGCACCATTAACCGATATTAAAAGTACATAGGCACATAGATCTGGAGAGATACACAATCAACCTGTTAACAGTCGTCATACTTAGAGAGTAGAACTGAAGACGATATTTTAACTTTCTACATTATAACATTTTATATCAGTTAAAATTTTTAACATGAATATGATTGAGTTTTACAAGCAAAAGATACTTCTATTGAAAAGAAAAAATAGTGACACGGAAACAAATAAGATCATTTTATCGCAGATGACTACTAAACCAAAATATTTATTTAGTTCACAGCTATTCTAAGAAATCCAGGCCATTGGTTTCTTATTTAACTGAGAGAATTGGTTAATATCTATCTGTTACAAAATGAACCTCTAAAAATAAATTTTGAAAAAAACTTCTCCTGAGAGCAGATGGTGCATATTTCCTAAGTGATTATGCATTCTCCTGGGTATATGAGCCACGTCTGAGGTGTAGGGACCTTCTCTCCAAGCTGCATGAGTAGCATGATAGTGGTAGAGACATAGAGGTGTATGGTCCTGGTTTTCTGACAGCAACTCCACCTCTGGTCCTAATACCTCCCACCCTTTAAAGTAAAAACCAACTAAGAGGGAAGGAGTGACTATGGGATGGAAATCAGAGGCAATATAACCTCAGAGCATGCAGGACAAAATACCCCTACTGGAGAATGCAAAGAACTTGTAGCAGGGGAGAAGGAGCAGCATTTCTGGGTTCCCAATCCATCGAAGTTTTGCCCTAGACTCCATAACCTGACAATGCTTCACTGAGTTATGATCTTAGAATCTGAAAGTATTCCAAGGCAACATCTTGAATCATCTTATCGAATACAGCTGATCCTTGAATAACATGGGGGTTGGGGGCGCTGACCCCACCCCCAGCCCCTTGTGCAGTTGAAAATGTTTGTCTCCCCAAAAACTTAACTACTAATAGCCTACTGTTCACCAGAAGCTTTACCAATTACACAGATAATTGATTAACACATAACATACATATTTATTATTATTATTATTATTATTATTAGTTTCAGGTGTACAAAACAATGTACTAGTTAGACATTTACACCCCTCACAAAGTGACAACCTCCCTCTCCCAATCTACCAACCCTCATAACATACATATTTTGTATGTTATATGTATTACATACTATAATTCTTAAAATAAAGTAAGCTAGAGAAAATACAATGTTATTAAGAAAATCATAAGGAAGAGAAAATGCATTTATAGTACGGTGTCTATTTATCAATACTGTAAGTTTACATCATCTGTTTACAAAATGAAAAAAAAAATCCACATATAAGTGGACCACTGCACTTCAAACCTGTGTTGTTCAAGGGTCAACTATATTGCCTTTTTGATGGGATAATGTAATTTTAAATGTATGTCCACATATTATTTGATACTCTTGTTTTTATGAGGTAGAGCTTAATTCTTCTCCCCTTGAGTGTGGGCTGGACTTAGTGACTGGCTTCTAATGAATAGAATATGCCAGAAGTGAGGATATCTCATTTCTGAAATTAGGTTATAAAAAGACTGTGGCTTCTGTTTGAGTCTCTCAGTCTCTCTCTCTCTCTCTCTCTCTCTCTCTCTCTCTCTCTCTCTCTCTCCTCTCCCCCCCACCCCACCTCTACCTCTCAGTTGCTTTAGGGGAAGCCAGCTGCCAGGTTATGAGGACTCTCAGGCAGCCTATGGTGAGAGAGCTTCATGTGATGAGAAAGTAAGAGCTCTGATCAACAGGCAGCAAGAAACAGAGATCTGCTGACAACCATGTGAGTGAGCTTGGAAGTGGACCTTCCAGTCCCAGATGACCAAAGCCCTGGCTGACATCTTGAATACAACCTCATGAGAGACCCTGAGCCATCCATTCCTAGATTCCTGATCCACAGGAATTGTGCAAGATAATAATTATTGCTTTCAACCTGCAAAGTTTTGTGGTAATTTGTTACACAGTAATAACCAGTATATGTTTCCAATATTGGAATATTGGAGGTGAAGAGGAATATTACATGAGGGTTATATGAAAGAAGCAACATTCCCCACATTCAAAACTCAAAACCCATAGTCCTTTAACCAGAAGACAGAATTAGAGTCCAACAAGGCCCTAATGTTAAATCATTCTAAAGGTGAGAGAATATGGTATTACCTGAGCTGGCCCTATGAAATCCACCCCTTCTCAACAGCTCTTCCTTGTGCCACCAGGTACAAATATCGCATGATGGTGTCTCTACAGGCGGCCCACACCTCTGTCCTCATGAATAAATGAGTGTATCTGGCCAGGCTCTGTAATAATAATTTATGTAGCAAACGAAGAGCAACTAGTTTGCAAGCTCCCTGAGGAGTGTCTAACTAACTGGGTGTTATTCTTCTAATGAAAGCTGAACTGCCACTGGATCCTGTGCTTCTTTTAATAAGCTCATGAGTCACTTTTCAGCTTTTGTTTTCCTGACAAGAAGCCTTTCTTCTGCTTTAAAACAAAGAATTCCAGCATTGGCATTTAAAAGCAGACAGTCCTATTTACAACACATATTATTTAAATGGTCATTTCCTTCAGCATTAAGTAAAAATTGAGAAAAACATGGTGCGTGATTTCCTTTGCTGGTGAGCTAATGCATGTGGGGTCCATGAGGTTTATACATTCTCAGCCCCTCCCAGCGGGAAGCAGCGTCTCTTCTGCATTTGTAGTTAACCTAATTTCTTCAGTTTTAGTAACCTGAACTTCCTGAGGTTTCCTTCCAGACACCAGTAAATGATGCTCATGCAGTGAGGGAGGAGGCCCAGCGAGGGCTCAGACAAACAACAGGACTTTGTTACCTTGTCCCCCAAGTAGGATACAGGTGCGACCCAGGATGCACTGTGAACTGTTGAGGGCAGCTCCTGGAGGTCTGCAACCACGCTGCTGCTGCCCGGGTTGAACGAGATGGGGATGTCCACTCTGTCTGCCGTCTCCAGGTGCCAGCCCATCATATCCACAAACTGGAACACAAAAGCAAGGGATGGAAAGGCTTCTTTGGTGATGGCTTTATTATGTAGAATAGGAAGAACCATGGAGCAGCCACCTTGCTTCAATGGCCTCCTTTCTGTGTCTCCTCGCGGCTTGCCCTCGGAATTCTCAGGAGACAGAGACCTTATGGATGTGGGATTTATCTTTGTATTTCAGCACACATCCTGGTTCTTGACATTTAATAGGTATCCAATAAACGTTAGAATAATACATGAATAAGTATATAATAGTAGCTAGGAATGAATAGTACTAGGAGTAAGTAGGTGCATTTTAATGGCGAACTCCTTACAGAGAAAATGTGATGTGGAATATAGTGGCCTGCTATCATTATTTTTCTCTAAATGGAATATCATAATTAAATATATCCCTGATCACAAAGGAAGCCAGGAATTAAATTATGAGGGGAAGAAAAAGAAGGAAATAACAAGGCATAGTTTAAGAATGATGCTTCCAGGTTCCCCTGGGGGTCAGGAGAGGAGATTTCAGAGTGGATTTAAAAACTAATTTTTTATCCATTTACAAGCCTGTGCTCCTTTCAGGAAGCAGGCAGTAAACATATAAGATAAACTTTCTTTGAATACTTGTTGTATATAAGACATTACTCACATAAAGAAAGCAAGCATGAGGCTACTGGTTCATGAAGGCAACACAAGTTTTCGTTTTATGGAGTTAATTTAAAAAGTGGCCAAAGAAAAGACGTGGTAAAATAGGTGAGAAGGAACATAAAACAGAAAGAACATGAGCAGATAAGAAGAAACAAGGGGGAAGATCCACAAACTATTGATTTCATGAGTGTTTATTGATCATCTACTATGTTCCAGAAGCTGCTGTAGGCACTGGAAATGTATTAGGGGCTTACATGCTAGTGTTGGAGGAAGCCAGATAATAAACAAATCTTAGAACTAAATGTATAATACGTCAGGGAGTGATAAATGCTATTGAATACACTACACAAAGAAGGGTGAGAACAGAGAGTAACCAGAACAAGCTGTGTTTGTAGAGAGTGATGAAGGAAGGCCCCTCTGAGCAGGAGACACTTAAGCAGAGACCTGACAAATTGAGGGACTGAACATGAGGACATCTATGGAAAGAACACTGCAGGCTGAGGAATCGCAAGGGCAATATTTAACCTTTTAACAAAGTAACATATAAAAAAATTCCACAACCCTTCATGTTTCATGCCAATTCATTCTTTCCTCATTAGGAAGTACTAAATAAAAATAAAAAGACTAATTTTCTTGCATACCTTAGTTCTTCTCTTATGTGTACTTTGACAATCATTATTTACTCCAAAACAAAAGCAGCTGGTACAACCCTTGGGATTTGCTGGGTCCAAGTAGAATGAGCCTTTCCGACACACATTGCATTCTGCACCTTCCACATTCTCCTATTTGAAAACATGAAACAGGAGATCATTCCTTCTAAAGGTTCTGTCATTGCAATTCGCAATTTGTACAAATCAAATACTGATATAAGATGTTAGAATATGGATGGTAACAAAACATTAAGATACATAGTTGGTAAGCTTTTATACTGCATTAATTGTACTGCACACAATGGAAGTGAAAATTTCCTAAATCTTATAAGATTCTCCTTGTCAGCTTGCAGGTAGGGAATTAGCACCAAAAGGATTCACAATATGGTGGGATCAATTCATCACACTTACTACCAACCTCAAAATATCTGCTAGGACTTGGGAGCTCTGCAACCACCTGGCAGAACCTCTTGGAGCAGAGATTATTAATCTGAGGTCCATGGGCCAGGAATAGTCTTCTAGGGAAACTTTGAACCTCTTGAAATTGTAGACAAAGTTTGTGTTGATTTTTCTGGAGTGAGTCTGTCCCTGTCATCAGATTCTTAAAGTGATCTCTCCAGGGGATGAGACGGATGAGAGGGGCCTTCCCTTTTAACTATTTCTAGCAAATGAAAATGACTATAAGATTCTACACTTATTGTGGGTCAGTCCCATTTCCCACACATTATTATATGTTGACTCAACATGAAAAACTTGGCTGATGTCTTTGGTATTGCATATTCTGTCTTACCTTGCAGAGGCAAGCCCCAGTCTGAGGGTCACAGACCCCTGGCTTAGTCCCATCTCTGTTGCAGTGGCAGGGAATGCACTCAGGGAAGTGGTAAAACCCAGATGCACATAGGTCACACCGCCGCCCTGTGATTCTGGGTTTGCATCTATATCCAAAGCAAAGGAAGCAAAAATTTTCATTATCTTCCTACACACAGGTCTAACTCAAAAGTTACAAACTTCCAGTTACAAAATAAATAAGTCATGGGAGGTCATGTACAACATGGCGACCATAATTGATAATACTATATTGCATGTTAACAGAGAGCAAATCTTAAAAATTCTCATCACAAGAAAAAAAAATTTGTAACTATGTGTGGTGACAGATGTTAACTAGACTTATTGTGGTGATCATTTCATAATATATACAAGTAGCGAATCATGTTGGACACCAGAAACTAATGGTATATGTCAATTAGACCTCAATTGAAAAACAAAAAGACTGTGTCCATACGATTCCTTATTTCTGGAGAGAGCAGCAAGCATACAGCACTATAACTCTGGCAGTCCAGAGATGGGAACAAGAGAGTACAGATAATCCCTCCCAGATAAAATGGTCAGAAAGAGAAAACTTCGATCAGAAGAGGACCTTTGGAGATGACCTGACTTACAGAGTGGACGCTACTCCTCTCACTTGGCCATGAGGTAAAGGACACTGTGCATGGACTGTGCTGTTGTCATCACAAAGGGCCAACCCAGCTTGGTGTCCTGAGGTCCAGGACGTTTCTTTCAGCAAACATGCAGGGCTTCTGGCCCAGGGGTGCATTAAGTGAATGCTGGTGCCAAACGAGCAACCCAGACACTGAACGCCATTGGTGAACGAGGCTGAGAGTGGCTCCTGTGCAAGTGACCTGGACCTGGATCGTGAAGGTGATGACAGGCAGACGCAGACAGGGACCTATGTTTTTTATATTTTCACTTCATTGCTTCATTGGAAAATCAAGAAACAGGCGTATTTTGCAGGGAAGGCGGCTGTGGAAGCTGCTTGTTGAGACAAGGAAGAAGAGATGGAAGCAAAATCATGACTTGTCTGACTATTTATGTCAGAACATATGTGAGATGATGTGGTGGAAAGGCGGGGTGAACTGAGAGAGTGTGATCATGTCACTAAGATAAGATAAAGCTCTGAGCCTCACTCAGCACGTAAGCAGCCACTGAGAGCATAAGAGTGGATGAAAAAAAGCAAAAAGCTGAGCAGCATGATGAGAGCAGTGGCCTGTGGGCTGAATCATAAGAAACCCACTTAGGCCAGAGAGGCAAGGGTTAATCAAAACATGGGGAATATAATGTCTGGATTCCTGAGTAATGCAAAGCTTAGAGCACTAAGCATATGAATCCTGTGCAAAAACAAGCAACCAGAGTTTTGGGTGGTGCCATGACAACAGAGAATCAAAAGGAAACTTCCTCTTCGAAGTCTGGCTGAACATCTTTTAAAAACTACCTAAAGTCATGCTGACCTTGGCACATTTCTCTAGAGAAACACTCTGGTACCCAAGGGGCTGCCTTCACTGCAAAGACAAGAGGTTCCAGTGGATGCTGCCTGGACGTGCAGAATGGCAGCACCGGGGATGGAGGTCACATGAAGTCATCTCCACGGAAATGTGTCAAATGTTATGTAACACATCAGCGTGTGTGGGGGTGCTCACCGTCTCTCACAGACAACCAGAAAAAGCAGGTGTCAGGGGGAACTCTATCTTTCGCTCATTAAACACTGTAGGTCCCTTAATACATTCATATCAAACTCCTGTGTTAATCTGGAATCCAAAGTCTACCTTATTCATTCATTTATCATTCAATAATTATTGAGAGCCTTCAACATAAAACATCCCTGTGTAGGAGACATGAGAGGAAGGGGACAAAGCAAAATAAATAGGTCAGTCTTGACCTTGGCACATTTTCACTGAGGACACAGGACATAGAGATGCAGAGAGTTGGGTAATTATGTGAGAGATGGCTGGCTAGCATTAAATTTGCCTTAGGCAATGAGATGATGGGATATCTCTGTGGACTTAGAGAAGGCTTCATGCCTTCTCCGAGTTTGCACTTTTAATACATAGTTGTTGAAGAATAAATACAATTTGGGGATAACAGAAGAGAGGGAAGGAGGCCTTTTGCAACTGGAGAACTGAACATACACAAAAAGTATTTAGAGGGTGTGAGAAAACCAAGCCAGGGAAGAAAGCTGAAAAAAGGCTTAAGTTGGGATAGGGAGAGAGAGAGGAAGGGAGGGAGGGAGGGAGGGAGGGAGGGAGGGAGGGAGGGAGGGAGGGAGGGAGGGAGATACAAATCAGAAAAAGGTAGTCAGTTAGGTGACCATTAATACTGAAATGCTAAAAGGACTTAACCGGGGGCAGCTGGTAGCAGAGAGCCATGGAAGGAAAGGAGGACAGTACATACATTGCTGGTTGACACCTGATTGACCACAGGGAAAAGCCATTGATTCTAAGATATACTGGGATTTCAGGCTTTGGGGACTGGGAGGAGGCTGTCACTACTAAGTAGAAACCTTTTAAACATCCAAAGAGAGAAATGGCTTGAGCGACAAGGCAATGACATGGGTTTCAGATATGGCGTCAGAGTTGGAGAATTTGGGAGCTGTAAGGGCCCTTAGAGATCATCTAGTCTAACACTTCATTATCCATGTGAGGGGATAGGAGCTCAAAGAATTTAGGGGATTTGTCCAAGGCCACCTCAGTAAAGCCAGTAAGAGAACCCAGGTCAAATTGATTTGCAGTGAAGGCAAGATAAGATGGTTATCAAGGATGAGGACCGGAGCTCTGGATGGGGGGAATCATGCAGGAATGGGGGTACCTGAAGCCGGGAAAATGGGGGTGTTTCAGGGGACAAAGTAGAGGGAGGAAAGCAGACAGTCGGGTACTTGGCATAATACTAACAGCTAATACTTACGGGGTGCTAGTATGTGTCAGGTACTGTTCTAAGGGGTTTTGCATAGGATAGTTAATCCTCTAAAAAACTTCAAGAGGGAGATGCCTCCAATACCTCTATTTTATAGATGAAGAAATAAGACATGCTGATGTCAACCAGATATTGAGTGACAGTGGCTCTAGGACACAACCTTGTGCAAACTCACACCACACATTCTATTAGTCTGGGGAAAGAGGCAGTTGAACCAGTGAAATAGCCAGAGAACGATTATTCCGAGAGATAAGAGAAAGACGCTGTTGTTACAGAAGATGAAAGAAGACAGAGGGAATGAAGCTGAAAACTTGGCACCCTGTCCATGTGGCAGGAGCCCTGTCTACCCTGCTCGCCACGGTGTCCCAGAGCCTGCACTCTGCCTGGAATTCACCATTCCTATTATTCCATGAGGCGAATCAAAGGAGTTGCTTCTCCAAGTTGTTAGAGCTTGTGGATTTATGCCTAGCTAGAAGCACTTCTGTTCCAAGAATGCCAAGTCTATGACCTTTTCTGCCATTTTGTTCCTCCATCTAACACAAATATTTAGTAAATCTGTGAGGATTGGCTGAGATAGACGTCACCCAAAAAGGCTTTCCTTTTGCTACTGCTCTTCTGAAAAGGCACATTTGTACATGTGGCTTCATTAGATGTCCAGGTGGACTGTCATCTCCTGTAATAGATCTTAAAATTACTTAAAAGTACTTGACATGATAGTTTTTAAAAGTAGTGATTACCAATTTCCTTGTATCTGTCACTGATAAAATCCGAGGGTATTCTAGCCCTTTTGTTTGTTCAAAGAATCTGATGGCGTACCTCCTCTTCCATGATTAAAAGTAGATGCAAATGTACTTTTTCATTGTTAATATGTATGGTTAAATTACTGTGCTGCTATAAAAATGAAATTTGATCAATATAAGCATCTTTAAGACCTCCATCTACCTAGTATTTGGCATTTATACAATACAATTTTGCAATATTTTCTGTGATACAATCCGAGACTGCAGAAGAAATAGAATCAGAATTTTAAATTTAGGTGGGAATAATTTTACAAACTTCATTTTATAGACCCAGGAAGACAAAATAATGTGCCCAAGGTCTACTAGCTAATTCATGACAAAGGTCTCAAGCTCAGCTTTATGGCTCCAACTCTATTTATTCCCAGTTGTCTCTAAAATTACAATAGCAATTTTAATTAAGTAAAGATGGAGTATTGTGAATTGCTACAATTATTTTTATAATTCATTTTACAGTAGATTAATACTTATCACTGATTTTTTTTTTAGGATGATAAACTTTATTACCTATAAATAGTCAAATAAAGTTTGAAAATTCTAATTTTTAAGCTTTGTGATTTATGATCATTTGTAAAACTGCAAGGGAGTCTGTTATATTATTGAGATAGGATTTTTTTTTTAATTGCAAACTCCAGGTATCTTTATTTCTTTTACATGAACTTGAGGTTCTTCTAGACACATTCTTCATTTTCATTAGGAAATTTTCCAGGCGAACAAAGCATTCTTTCCTCTAATATTTTTTTAAAGAAATAATCCTTGCAGGCAAACAAAAGCATTTTCAGCATCAACACTGGAATTACCATGGGCAATTTGTGCAATTTCCAGTCATGTAATAAACTGAAATTTTTTTTTACATTATCTGCCAAGGGCCCTTTCATAACAAATGCACTTGGATCATAATAGATATGTTATCCCATTAGGTTATTGCCGTCTCTTTGGTAACGTCAAGATAAACAGTTCACATCTTGGTTTAAGTGCAATACAGGTCAATAAGATTCCATTCCTGTGACACTCTCTCAGGTTTGGGCAAAACTATATGACATGTCTCGGTCCTGAGCTAGGAATTTCCCAAACTACTAAATTGTCATTGGCTAGTGAAGGTTTGTTAAACATGCTAGAATTTTTACCTAAAATAGTATGATAAATCTCTCTGTCATAGATGGTGACTTAACTGATTTTTACAATTTTTAATGCATTCTTGGTTTCCTTTTTCAGTGGCAGCAACATTGAGAAATTGTATGTGAGGTTGTTTGCAATAATGTATTCTGTTGACCAGCTACTCTCTTTTAAAACTCGCCCACGAGTTCTCACACAAGGAATTCTATTGCTTCTCGTTCTAAGAACTACTTCTCGATCTCCTTTTTGGTTCCTTTGGCCTCCTATGATGAAACATCAGTATCCCCTCCAGGACCCACACCTCGATCTTCCTTTTGTGTGTCCACACCTTCTCCTTGGGGTCCTCACACACTCTAACCTATGAACTTGGTTCCCAAACCTCCATCCCCAGACCCAAACTCTTCACTTGTTCTGCTTTTAAAAGAAAAGCTGAAGTAGTCGTTATGGAAAAACAGAACTTTCTTGCACTTACTTTGTGGCTTAGTAAGTTTTTATTCTCAGTTACGTATGGGGTTACGAAAATGTTTTCAGTATTTAGGGCTCTAAGTATCTCAATGCAGCTGTGATTGGGGCCACTACAGAATCCTGGTCTCCATCTCTGCCAGGACTTACATTTCCTAATAACCATTTCATGTACTCCTGGTGTTTTCCTCTCCTGCTCTTCCATCTTGTTTTTTCTTTGTTTTTCCAAGGTTATTCATTGCTTATTCTGCTGTTCAAATGGAACCTTGTTCTTTCAGCCTTTTTTATATCTAGATTCCTGCTATAATACTCCTTGAGTGAGCAAAGGATTTTAATGCTAAGACCCCCTGCGTCCCGCTTGTCCTGTTTATTTGTCAGACTTCTCTCTTTCTTTTGAAGGATTTGTACAAAACTATTCCACATAAAGACATTGAATTATTTCCTTTGATTTGTTCTTCAAATATACTAAAATGAAAACAATTATTCCTAATTCAATCTGTTTCCCTTTTTATAACACCCTGAACTTCCTTTTCTGAAACCAGTTCTAATTCTATAGTTTCCTTTGGTCCTAGGGAATTTTGAGGGGTTTTTTGTTTTTGTTTGTTTGTTTGTTTGTTTTTTTGTGCTTCAGACTGAGGAACTGCTGAAGTATTTCAATAGCAAAAGACTAGCGGGATTGACTATCTCTTGATTGTTGTTCTAATTCTCCTGCGACCACCTTTTCAAACCCAAAATGGCAGATGTTGTCAGTGTTGCTCTCTTGGCCTTATGGAAAGAAACATTCCACGTGGATGTTTCCATTGCAAGCCACACATTTTATTTACAAATACTCTGGAGCTCTGGTGTCAAATATTTATGGCTGACTATCAGTTTCCTGTCAATAGAGGGGTTTTGATTTTCAAGAAAGAAAGATTGGCACTGACAGGAATATAGAACGGGAGAGGTCAGTAGTAAGGGAGCAATGGAAAATAATTGTGAAATATTTGTTATCTGAGGAAAAAGGCCCTGGTAGAGATAGAAAAGAACAAGATGAAAAACATAGCGGGGGTATTAGGTGGCAGAGGAAAATGATGCCCATTGGTGAAAGAATAGAAGATACAAAGAGGTAATGAGAGCAAAGAGAGCTATGTGAAACGAAGAAGACAGCAGAGGAGATACCAAATAGAGGAATGTCAAATAGACCAGCTGAAATTAGGAATCAAGACCAAGTGATGGACCTAATCTACATGGTTCTTCCATTGGTTCACCTGCTTTTTGGACCAAGGGTTGAAACAGAGGGAATGGAGGCAATTTTCCCTGGAGAAGCAATCTAGATCAATAATGAAGTCACAGGATCACACACAACTTCTCTTTCTCTCTTTCTATAAAGCTGAGTGGGTCATGACTGGCACATATTGGTCTTTTAGCTCCCCAATTATCTGTCTTCCCCAGCCATAAGACTGCAAGCAACTTCCGGGCACAGTGCATCTTTTTGTTCTGCAACTTTCCTGGTAGAAGGTCTTGGTAGGTGTCTGTGCTTCCACACCAAATGCCATTCTCCTCATACATCATTAATTCACTGGAAATAAGATAGACATTTTCATAGGCCCATAAGTACATTCAGGACACAATGCAGAGCCTTCAGTAATGAGCTAAGTGCCTATCTTCCTTAAGAGAACAGCTTAAGCATCGGAGGGAACAGAATCTAATATATATTAATGAATTGTGATAAAAACTCTCTAGCTATCACCTCAAAATTCTTCGTGCAAACCACATTCAGTTTATGCTTATAGTGTGAGAAGGATGAGCAAGTAAATTGACGCAGGAAGGACTCACACCTGTGGTTTTAAAGACTTGGAATGTTTCATGACTCAAGTTTTCAGTCAGCTTCCTTCCCAGTAATACAAAGGAGCTGGGAGGCACCAGGCAACGAATAAGGCGTGGCTTAAGGGTCCTTCCTTAGCAAAAGAAGAGTTGAATTTTGTCC